>NC_085046.1:129878503-130503675 GCF_963662255.1 Cinclus cinclus
AGCAGCCTCCCCAGTTCATACCTCACGTACTTTGAATATTCCTATAGAAATCCATATGCCTTAGGATTTAACCAGTGACTTCTCCAAAATGGCTCCTGGAGGATTTGTGACAACCTGCCACTGAGGTTCCTGTTAATAAATACCTTGGGGTGAATTAGAGTGAAATATTACTGAATGTTCAGTGTAGATATAAGACAGACTTATTTAAAAAGTATTTAATTTCAGCAGAAAGCAGGCATGTGACCATTTAGGTTCTTTTCTATAGAAGTATAAAAATGTCACGAAGGAAGGAAGGAAAGGAAGGAAGGAAAGGAAGGAAGGAAAGGAAGGAAGGAAAGGAAGGAAGGAAAGGAAGGAAGGAAGGAAAGGAAGGAAGGGAAGGAAGGAAGGAAGGAAGGAAGGAAGGAAGGAAGGAAGGAAGGAAGGAAGGAAGGAAGGAAGGAAAGGAAGGAATGAAGGAAAGGAAGGAAGGGAAGGAAGGAAGGAAGGAAGGAAGGAAGGAAAGAAGGAAGGAAGGAAGGAAGGAAGGAAGGAAGGAAGGAAGGAAGGAAGGAAGGCATAACCACCTGTGGATGTGACAGTGACAAGATTTGGCTGTTGTAATTTTGATGTCTGTGGCCATACTAATGGTTACAGTTTTGTTCCATTGAGCGCCTGCAAAATAAAAAATTCATCAGGTTATGTACCTTCAGATTAGCAAAGGAGCACCCAGATCCCTTCCAGGGAGGGGATTCTTTGTGTCTGATGCAACACTATGGACCATGGAGAGTTTTCCGATGGAGAGTTCCCGAAAAGGGTCAGGAGGTGTTTGGAGTCCTTGGTGGTCTACAGTCCTCTCTAGGAATATGACCACTATTTGACCTTGCTTCTGCACTTGTGCTGCATGTTATGTGGTCACCACAGAACAGAAAAATTGGCTCCAGAAAGGGACTGCCTTACCTTTGTACAGTCCCACCTTTCTGTTCTGTTCCAACTTGCCCACTTGAATGGTCTTTAGTGTTTAAGGCATAGCAGTGCATTATCTCCTAGCTGTCCAGACTTCTACAGGCATTCCCACCTCCTCTCACTTCTTGTTGAACTGTTGGGAAGTGAGGAAGTGTCTTCTGAGGGCCCTTAGGGCCTTTGACCCATGTATGTGGTTTGGGTCTGCAGAACGAAGAAGAATGCTTACCTCCCAAGATGTAAAAGCCTCACCAAGAGGCCTTTCTCCTACCACAACAGATTTCATTTCATACAAGAGTGAAGGGAATGGAGAAGTTTACTCATATCATGAATTCTCAGGCCAGGAGACTGGCTGGAAATGACAGCAACCTCAATGCTGAAATAGTAATATTGATGTAAACACAGTAGTCTTAGGACCTGTGGATTTAAGAGAGGATCAGAGCAGAGGAAAAGGTGTCATCCATTATTTATCAGCTCATCTTTATCACTGGATGATGGACAGCTCTTTGGATAGTGTCTGCTGCCATTTCTTGTCACATCTGATGAAACTGACTGTAAACCTGAAAGAAGTGGATCACAGGCTGGGGCTTAGCATTATGAAAGTGCAGTAAGACAGCTAAATCTTCACAAACGGAACTTGGATTCATCTTCAGAGTCACCTGTAGATTAAATTTAATTACAAATTATATTGTGTCATAATAAACCATTGAACATGTTTCAGTATATTTGAGAAATTAGTGGGGGTTTTTTGTAACATGAGGATTTTACTAGAAATCCTGTTATTAAACTAGTGATCAGTGCTAGGGAGAGGATTTCATCTGTAGTGCTTTTCATAGTTAACATGCTTTATTACTGTGATTTACTGAGGTTACATTGCAAAACATTATTTTTATCATAATATTTATTTGAAATTCTAAATGTTATCCTAATTTCACTAGATAAGTAATCATAAGATGCTTGCGGCCTTTGAGGATGACATAATTTATTAAATGCTTTTCAAATACAAGGGTTTTTAGATTGTGTAGTGCATAAAATACTGTATTTACAAGCTCAAACATATGTTATTAATGAAGAGCAATGGCTCTGACAATTTCCTTTTCTAAGTAGTAAAACTTTTCTGATTAGTCATTCTGTAATCTTAACAACGTGCACCGATGTACTTGAACACATGGTCATCAATGCACGTTTGTAAACTCACATGAGTATAATGTGAATCACACTTGGAACTATCCCACAGAAGTCTGTTCCAAAGTCTATTTAAATCTATGGAACGATTCCTACTGATTTTGTATGTTGTGGTTGATGTCCAACAGGGATGACTATGGATGTTTCTTTGCAGAAAGCAGGTTATCAACTTCTATAAGAACTGATGAAATCCTCTCATGGCAAAACTCCCACTGGCTTTACTGGGATCAGGATATTCCCTATGTACATTTAGATGATCAGCTTTGCACAGTCTTTAATGACCAAGAAGCAATGCTGATAAATCTGAAAATTCCATTATGAATAATTTATCATCAGCTGCATAAAGTATCTCAGACTGCACTTCAGTGATATTCTTATGTGTTATTGAGATATTTTAGGAAATGTACGCTTATTCTTCACTCAGACATCTATTTTAACCTCAGTTCCTGCTGGGGTTCACAGACCAACTCCTCCTTCTCCTTCACTCATGCAAACTAGCTAATGTCAGTGCAGGTGCCATTAAAAATTGCATGATGGCTGGCATGCTTGCCTAGACAAGTAGGAATCTTGGTTCAAATATCTCTTCTGCCTTGCGTGGCCTGAACTTGCATCTCCCATGTCCTAGAAAGCTGCCTGGACTCCAGTGAATGGGATGATATACGACTAAACCTATCCTGATTTCCTAATTGCTATCAGATGTTGAATTATTCACTGAAATGCTTCTTCCTTCTCATGGCTGAGTACTCCAGAAGTATAGAATTGGAGATTTATTTAGGGATTAGGTAATTTGTTCTTCATTTACTTTCTTTTTCCCCACTCCAAAATAATTATTAGCTATTCCAGGGAGGGCTCAGAAGGCAAGGTTTTTAGGACTTTTCTCACTTAGGCAGTTTGAGCACTCCTCCAGCAGACAAGGTTTAGTGCTTCTGACAGAGGAGAGCTGCAGAAGCAGCAGCCACTGTCACTGCCAGATTGAACAAATTCAGGTACCAGCAGTAAACGGATGAGATCAAGCTGTCACTGAGGTTACTAAGAAATGAGAAGAAATCATGTTTTCTTTCATAATGAAAACAGTATACATATTGAAGGAGGAACTTCAAGCTAATATTATTTCTCTTCCTAACTATTCTGCCCCTGCTTAATAATTTACCTTTATTTTTGGTTTTGGAGTTTGTTTTAGCGTTTTAGTTGGTTTTTTGGAGTTTTTTGTTGTTGTTTTGGGGTTTGTTTGATTGAGGACAAGGCTTTAGGGACTTTCTTTTCTGTAAATTTTATAACTGGACTTCTTTTTTAAAAATAAAAACTTTTTTTCCTTTCCTGCAGGTCCTGTTACCACCATATGATGATCCTGCGAATGGAGCTGCTAAAGATCCACCACCACCTTATGTGTCAGCATAAGTGAGAGTGCTGTGTCCCTAGGGAGGATAGTTTTACTTCACAGACATTGAAGCAATAGTTTGATAATTTCACTTCCAGAATATAACCTCCATGGGTTACACCTTGCTGTTTTGCTGACATGTTGAAACCTAAATTGTATGAGTCATATTCTGTAGATAGTTTTAATAATTTGCTGCAACTACAGTAGTGTTTCAGAAACCTGTGAACTAGTTTCAAAATAATTCTGGGTAGCACTAGGGTTACAGTAGTCACTGAATAGCTTTTTCCACCATGTCTGACATACAGTGCTAGAGACTTTGCATTCTCAATCAGGTTCAGAGTGTAACTTAATTTTTTTTATTTGTAAAACTTCCAAAGCATTACAAATACGTTTCTCAGATGCCCACATTCAACTTCAGAACACAGACCAAGTAAAAAAAAGTGACATTCCAGTTCATTCCTCTTCTGCAAGTATTTTTGAAGTTACTATGCTATAAATGATGCTGATGATTGCAAGAAGAAGAATTAGTCTTATGCACTCTTCTCATCAACCTGGCAAATGGGAAACATATTTAATTGGGAAGGATAAATATGGGAAATGAGAATAGACAAAGCACTCTATGTGTAACAAGCCAGAACCTGTGATCCACACAGAATCACTTAATCCCAGCCTGAAACCATTCTAATGCTAAAATAAAAAAGCTAGCAAATTCTGATAACTTTCTTTTCCCGCCTACACACCTTTCTCCTCCCCACTAACTTCACAAATAGTATTTTGAGGTCACAAGATCCCTGCTTGAAAGTCCCATGATTAAATGACAAAGCCGTGTCTTTCGCCCTCAACATGCAAATGTTTTCACATCGGAATGTGCCTGTAAATATCGCAATGTTCTGCTGAGCGTAAACTAAATTACGCAGATTCTAAGATACATGTTCCCAACCTGTGGGGAACTTAAGCATGTAATTTCCTTGAGCATCAGCAGATATGTTTTGTCTGTTTCTCATGTACATCAACATCGGGTGATTAGATTCCTTTTATGACTGAGCTGGTTGTACTGAGAATCTTTCTCATGGGGCTCACCCATCCATGAATGCTTGTGTGAGGTATTTATTGCTTCTCTAGAGAAGTGCCTCCTGCACATGTAACTTTTTTTTTAATGAAGTTTCTACTTTTAATTGAAAAGGAACATGAAAAGGGAATATACTGTGTGTCTCTACCTCTCCTTGTTTCCCTCTGCATTGTCTCCTCTGTATTTGGGGTGACCAAACAGGCTGAAGATAAACTGGTGCCATTGCACAGCACCCCAGGTAAAGGGCAGTGCAGAGCTGAGTCACAGTTTGGAGGGGCACCAGAAGACACCAAGGTGCCATCTCTCCAGTGGCTGGGCTGGCACGTGAGTCCACACCCTTCCTGAGGAGGACGCCTGTTCTCACCCTTAGTGCATTGACTCCATTCTGCTGACTGAAGAAATGTGGAACTTCTCCTGACTTTTTCTGGAAAAGATCTTTCCAGAGGAGCACAGGACCAACAAATTCTTGTCACAGAGATTGCAACTGTGATCTGTTCTTGCAGAGGCCAGGGAAGGAAAGGACAGACTCTGCCTGTCTCTTCCACACTCCTGGCAAAAGGCAGGTCTCCATCTGCTTGTTGGAATTTTAGTTCATGGTTTATCTACTCTGAGATCAAGCTAAGCACTGCATTTGAATGAACCAATCCTGAAATCCATCCACCGATTTTTGTCACATCCTATCTTCTTCCTTCTGAAGAATGCCATCTGCTCTCATTACAGATATTTTTGGGAATTAATCTGAATTTTGGGGTTGTGCTGGCCGGCTGGGCTTCTGAGCTTCATTTTCTTTCATTCTGGATAGTTTTGTGGAGGATGTTAAGCAGTCATCTGTTTGAGAAAAGCTGGTTGTAAATATGTCACATCTGTGTATACAAACTTCTCTACAATAAAAGGGATTGTTTCCTCAAGACTATGGAAATATTTTTTATGGTCTTCTAAGCACAAACATACACAAATTCCTGTCCAATCAGTCTTTTGTAGTAGAATTTTCTCTGTAGATGACTAAAATATAGTTTATTAGTCCACTCACCAGTCACTTCATCAGTTTTCCCATAATACTGTACAAATGGAGGAAAGGACAGTAAATTGTATATTGTACTGCCTAATAAGACCAAAAGATAATTCAAGGTTTTAGTTCACTGTCCAAAACTGCAGGGATTTTTTCAGGTCTGATGAAGTGTGCAATACTGAACAGGGCTAAACTGAGCTATACTGAAAGCTGGGGCTTCTTTTGCTCCATACCATAATAGGAATAATGTGCTAATTCACATGGAATTTCTTAAAACTTTAGCTTGTCTCACTAAAGAATCAAGACTTCTTCACACATCCCATGCGTGCATAAATGTGAGTACAGTGTGTCCTGCCAGAACTCCTCTTGGATTTGGTCCAGTTTGAGTTAAAGAGGTCAGGAAGGTTATGGTATCATAACCATAACCCTGACATTCTTGCACACAGAGTAAATAGCTGGTTAGGAGGTAACAGATAATGTAATATAAGTTTAGTTCTGGTGACATATCAGAGGATCCCCATGAGAAATGAGTTCCACTGCTCCCAAATAAAAATGAGATTCTATGGGTTACACTGAGATGTGAACTCCAGCTGAAGGGTTTTTATCCTCAGGTGTTGAATTCATTCTCCATTTCCGTGTATAATTCTGGGGAATTTACGCCACAGCTTTTCTGTAATTCATTTTTTAATAGTCATCTGTGAATCAAAAGCCCATTAAAAAGCTGGCTTCTTAAGTTTCTGTGTTTTGGGAACTGCTTACTCCTAACAGTTTTTTCCAATATTCCTTGCATTTTTTCCTTTCTCACAGATATTAGGAGCATCTGCTTACTTACTGCTCTCCTGGTTTTGTATCTGAAACTCTAATATAGTGGCCTTTTATTAATAATTTTTAGTAACTTAGGAGTGGAAAGAAAATACTTTGAGGAAATGTTGACGTGAAACATCATTAAATGTAAGGCCAAAAGCAGCAAACGGGAATCTAAACTTTGATTGTACCAGAAATATAAGCAGATCTTTTGCTGAAATCTCTTCTTCTGGGTTTTTTTTTTTGTTTGTTTGGTTGGTTTTTGTTTTGTTTTTGTATTATTATTATTATTATTATTATTATTATTATTATTATTATTATTATTTTGAATGTGTGTTGCAAGGCATTGCAGGCTTCCCAAATCCTACACATGCTAGAGCAAAAATCCAACTTTTCTCATATGTGCCTGATGCATTTATTCCCGATTAAACAATTCAGCAATGCAGCTTTTCTTCATTCTACACTCATTCATACATAATATTGGAGAAATCAACAAGGAATTTGTAGTGGTGACCCAACAGTGTGGCACTTGTGCTTGTAAGTACATGAAGTTTTCTAAAATAATCACTCATGACCATCGTTTTAGGTGTTAGCCTATCTGTACTTCTTTTGGAAAACCTCTGGTTGGTCAAAACAATCCAGTCTTGATATGTTAGCAAAGGCCACATCAAATCAATCTACAGCCAGATAAAATCCTGGCAAGGAAGCAGAGCAAATGATAACCAGCCAACAAGTTCCAAACAAATTCCAAATTCTTTCAGGTTAGGGCATTTCTTACCACCATCCTGTTGGCTAGGGACACTGTGGACAGTTTTAAAAATTGTTATTAATAACAAGTCTGTGCACACTGGTGTTTGGAATGTGCAAAATGGAAGACTTGGCTACTGCTAAGGGCAGAAAGGAAAGAGGAGCAGGAACAGCAGCAGAACATGGGAGGGCAACGTTCATGTACATCTTTTAAACAGCACAGAAACAAGGTTCACTGCTGCAATAATGGTTGACTTATGTGCCCTTTCTCCTCCTCTATGGTCAGGAGGAAATATAACTGCATGAGCAATTGCTCATGTAACCTCTTATATTAGCTGTTAGACAAGCTCTGTTCCAGAATTCTATCACTGACGTGGATAATACCTTTGTCTTACTTGTTTTGATGAAATGGCATCTACAGATTAATATTTCTAAACCAAAAGGGGCATTGGTTAAATATATGCCAAACTGTCTAGTCAGGTAGAGGACTCCAAACTGCTCCTCTGGAGCTGTTTTATCTTTAGAGACTTCTTAGATGTTCTCTCCATAGAGGCTGCTTTCCTTAGATGCTGCTTCTCTGGAACCAGGTTGCATCTTTCCCACTTACTCATCTCTATTAGCTGTGGAAACTGCAGTCAAATACCACAAAAAAGCATTTCTTGCAAGTTCACTGTGGAGACGTTTCAACACTATCTCAGTTCCCAGCTCTGAGAAATCCAAAACAGCAGCTATAGCTATCTAAAGGGAGTCTTGGCTCTGATAAATCAGGATTAGCGTTCTTTCAGGGAAAGGCTCTGGTATTTGTAAATGATGTCTCCACACCCATGGGTTTGACAGGGAATCATTCTGCAATGTAGCCAGTTTTTCAGCTGAATAGCTCAGCAGGGTGTGGAATACAGATCTGTGACCTTCTGCCTGCAGCCTGTGTCTACCTCCAGCAGAAGAGGATGCTTTAGCATTGGGAGTGAAAGCCTCATTGTCACCCAGCCAGCAGATACAAAGCTATTTCAAAGCAAAAAGGCAGTTCTACAACTCTACCCTGGACAATGAGCTACAACAGTAGTTTATTTTAGTGAAAAGATCCTTTGTGAAATTTAATGCAGTAAATAATTTACTTTTTCTTCAGAGAAATTACATCTGTCTAGCTGAAACCAGGACACAGATTATTCAAATATTTCAGACAGGAGAGTTTTCGGTAAATAATGAAATGTTTTCATTTGTAACCAGAGCCGTACTAAACTAATTAGTCTGAGTGGAGGACACAGGGTCACTTGGAAAGCTGAATAAACAGCAAGGAGAATAATCAGGCCTTCAGCAGGACTGGCTACTTGGCTTACATGAGAAGCTTTGCTAGCCAGCAGAGACAAAAGAGCTGTGAAGGTACTCTGAGGGAGGGAGCTGCATCAATGTCCCTGAAGCCATTTCAGAAGACTTCTGTTTTCTCTTTGAGGTCAACATGACCAGAAATAGCAGGGATGAGCCACATGCAGCTTTTTAGCCCAGAGCCTGGGCTCCATCACAATACCTATGTGCATTCTGGTAATAACTCTGACAGGCTTCTGTTTCATATAAACTTTCCGTTTCTGTTTTTTTATGGGGTTGGGTTTTTTTAAGATTAATTTTTTTTTCAAGTAATATTGAATCTGTTTCCCTCTCCAAAACTCCCCATTTCAAGACCCTTCATGACAGTAGAGGCAAGCATGAAATTAGAGGTCCAACATGAGTAAACTTTTAGCATCAAATCTTCTGATCCCATTCAATGCCAGGATGGGCAAGGTGTTCTTCAAAATTCAGATACCATCCTAATAAGATGAAATATGTTCGACTTTATGGGTGAAAGATACTTCAGCCACAATTCTGTGCCAGAGGCAAACACAAAACAGGCTCTTATAAGGAAAAGGTGTCTGGATAGGCAAGTACTTTTATAGTTTTATTTTGTGTATAATCAGTACACCAGTTTAAGATCAAGAGATAAAAAATAAATCAATGGCACACTCCAGGAGATTGATACTATTTATATGAATGTGGTCATTCTTGGCAATATTAGATACACTCATCTGGGGCAACAAGGACAATGAAAGTAAAAGAACAAAGGCAAGAGCTGGAAATCAGTTTAAAATGTTTATCTTCTGGGAATTTATAAAGTCTTCTGCTCATTAAATCATTAGAAAAATGGGATGAGGTTTTTCTCCTTCCATTGCATTAGAGCAGAGGATGAAATTAGCTTTATCAGCTTAAATTTCCTGCTATTGTGTGATCCTGCTGCTTTGCTTCTCATTAAAAAAAAACAGCTAAAGAATTTCAAAAGGCTCTTAAAACAGATTATTTGATCTACTTGTTTGGGGGGATATTTCCTAAAAAAAATTGAATTTTTGCTTATTTTTCAATGCAAATCTTTTCCTTTTAAATACATAGATATTTAGACAGAATCTGTGGCCATATGTTCATCTAGAACTGACTGGATTCTGGTTCAAATGTATATTTTCTTTGTAGTTTTTTATCTTGTGCATTGTCAGCAAAAAAAAAAAAAAAAAAAAGCCCAAAGCACAACATAATATATCATTACCTTTTGGTTACTTATTCCTCTCTGCAATTCAGTTTTTCAGCCTGGATAAAAGGTCTTGGCATAGTAATTTGGACAAAAAAGATTCAAATAAAAGTATTGTGTCATTACACTCAACAGACAGTGTAAGCAGTCCAGGGGCCTAGAAAACTAGCCCCCAGTGAAAAATGAAGCTCAGAAACTGTCAGCTGTTGCAATTCTACAACCAAACAACAGAACATTCATGGTTCCATGAATGCCACTGTGCAGGTGTAGAGCAGCAACATTTAGATGTGAGCTGCCTTGTCTGTGGCTCTTGTACAAGAGGCTGCACCAGCAGCACAGTCCCAGCTGAGCTCAGACCAGCTCATTTTACATGACCAGGCTGAGGATGAGCTATAAAAAGGGGTGTCTAAGAAAAGAGGGAGGTGGATGTCTGAGGAAACAAACAAACTTCTACCAAACAGCTTTTTCTCAGGGGTTCTGAGACCAGATAAGAGTTGCAAACTGAGAAAGTTTCAGATGTCATCTCTGATTGTATTTGTGATGTCCAATATACAATGTCTTTCCTGGCCATGAGCTAGGTCCATACTTAGCTCACATTCCTTCTGCAGGTTCCTTTTTCAGTTATAAATCACCTCTGTGGCAATTCTATTCTAAAATGCAGACAGATTAGATCTACTACATTTCCATTGCCTCAAAAAAAACCCCAAACAAACAAACAACAAAAAAAAAAAAAAAAAAAAAACAAAAAAACAAAAAACAACCAACTGGATGAGCATAACCTAATGTTGAGAAACTAATTCTGTATTTATCAGCTGTTCATGTTTTGAAACATCTGTAATTTTTCTTGCTTCTAATTTTGTTCTGAAATATTTAGTATTATTTGGATCAGAATAGAAGCTGAGATGGCTTTTGTACATATCATGATGATCTAAGGTTTTTTACTGCTTTTCAGTTTGGTATCCCTGTGCTGGAATGGAAATTGTCTCCTCCTCTTCATGTGAATATGTTGTAAGTTTCATGTCTCCCTTGCCTGCAGTTTCTGCAGCTCTCGCTTATTATCCTGCCTTTGTCTGTGTTGACTGTAATAAAATATTTATAGATAGCAAAGTGTTTAGCATTGCATAGACAGACAGAAACAAGACACATTTCTCAAGGACCTAGATAAATCTTTTGTTGGTTTCCATGGCAAACGAGAAAAATTGAGATCTTAGTAAAAAGTAGTTCAACATAAATAAATAAATCTAAATGGTTGTTAGTGCAAACAACCAGTTGGGTGTTGCCAGTGGAGGTATTCAGCTTCTTATTTATTGACATGCAAGGTTTGAAATGCTTATAAACAAGATCATAACATTGTTGTGCTATTTAGTGTCTTTGTTGGTCTACAGAGAAATCAAACCATAGTTTTTAAATCACTTAAAATATGTGTATCTGACAGCCTTAGGATTGGAAATGTAGAATGTATGTGTAATACGAGGTCATAGGGTTTAGAAAACACACTGTACTGCAATTAATCAAGCGGAATTTGCAACACGTATGCAAATTTGAATCTATCAGTGAAAGCATCAGTCTTAATTGTATAATTAGAAGAGACACCATTTCCTGGGTCCAGTGCTTACTGAAATCAAACTGTCTCAGTTGACTCCTGAAGTCCCAGATCAGCAGGTGTTTGGTATCTTAAAAAAAAAAATAAACAATGCAAGTGAGTTTATTTTAATTCCTACAGTATCTTGAAAGTAAAACTTGATCAATATTTTCTTTCTTTACTATTCTTCCTAAATAAAGAGAGGACTTGGGGGGGGGGGGGTTGTTTGATTGTTTTCTTGTTTGTTTTGACATTACTCTGGTTCAAACTACTGTCATGTAAAGCAGGTATGTTACAATTGGCCAGTAACACTCTGACCAACCATTACTGGTAGTTTATCAATTACCTTTTGATTTTCCATTTTTATAATTTAAAAATCACTTAAAAGATAAGGATATAGGGTTTGAGGCTAGATCTAATCTCTTTTCCTGAAGAAGTAAGTAGATAATTTGCTCTATCTCATCTTGTCTCTAGAAACATCTTCCTTTTGCTACATCCACAAGTTCTGCTTTGGATGTGCACTTCACGTTTTTCTTTGCTGTTTTGAGCATCTCTTCCTATAGATAGCCACCTGCTTGACACTTGCATGATTCTATCTGTGCATGGTTCATGATATCACCTCTAAAAGGAAATGAAGACAGATATTTTGCAAACACATACCATTTTCTTATTTGAGTCCTTTGCATTCAGCTGACATTTTCTATAATTCCAGGAATGTGCTGACAGTTAAAAGCAAATTCAGTAAAGACTCACACACAGATGTAATGAAAAGTGTTTATTTCTCACTGTAGTAAAAAGGACTATCCTGAGTGTTAGTGATAGATCAATGATACATGAATTGCACAGTTCTGTTTTCAATTCACAGTTTGTAAACTTCATTACATACATATAAAAACAAAGAGCTTGCACTTCTCTCCCACACTTCTGTGGTCATTTTGCTGTGTTTCATTTCCAGATGTTTGAGGACTAGAAAATTGACAGGCTTGAATCTAAGAATCATTTCACATTCTTGAAGTAAATGAAAAAGGCAAGTATCTTCCTGGTGTGCATGGCTGAACACACAGGCTCAGGCCCCTTTTGCCTTGCTGTCCCTGTCCCACTGCAGACTTCCATCTTCCTGGATGCCATGGAGGTCAGCCACAGCAGCTCAGAAAAATGGACAGAAAGCAAAATTTTGATTGTTGAGGCCCACATATTGGAATTAACGAAGTTCTTGCTACTGAGATTCTCTTGGAAACTCCATTTGACTCTTCAAAATGTTTTGGAACAAGAAAATCAGAACTCCTGCAGAGGGTAACTGAAAAGCAAGCATTTGCCTATACACAGGTTACATCTTTTCTTAGTTTTCTTCAGCACTGTGGGGCCAGTTATGATTACCATCCAGACTGGATAATGTTTACTGTGAAAATAAATTGATATATGATATCATCAGAGGCAGGACTCAATGAACTTATATACTGTTGATAAAATACATACTGAATTCATCCGCAGACAGCACTCACCTACTTTAGCTAGCTGAAAAATTGTCCTGGGATTGCTACTCTGCCAAGTATATTCACAGGCTTTACTTCTGTTGTAACTTTGAACATGTGATCAGGAAAACTGCATTTTCAGCATTTCCTCTGGTAATTAAAGCCATGCCATGCTTAAATTCAACTCTCCTTCAGAATCCAAGACAATGTTTTCTTACTCAGTTCTGGGACAAAACTGACATCACATACACAAGAAGCTCAAGTAAGATCTTACAACATTATCCAGAAAGCACACAAATAGCTAGCTCTAAATCAGTCCTTGCACAATGAAGGATATTCAAAATGTAGTAATGTCTTTGAATTTTCACATGTATCTGGATCTTAAATGAAATAACAAGGTTCTTCATGAATCTTATGTAATGTCTGTGTTGTGCTCAAAATAAGCACCCAAATATCATCCAAACTACAACTTTGGCAGAATTTAGGCAGTATGGCTCTTGACCGAATGGTGTCCATACAGAATTATATAGATTCCTTAACTTGGTCCTTCATGAAGTTCATAATGAAATGTAAATGTTAATGCCTTTGTTGCCAATCCTATTCTAACATCCAGAAGACAAGGAGTCTGGGTTTTGTTGACAGGGCTATGCAGAGGACCTTGGCCAAAGAGGGCTGGCAGCTTGTCCAAATCTCTGGGAGACCTTGTGCTGGTCTGCGCTCACTCTCAAGCACACTTCCAGGACAGATGCTCCAAGCCTCTGTGCAAACAGCAATTAGCAGCAGGCAAGGCACACCTGCACCTCACACTGTCCTGCAAAAAATACTAGGAGCCACCTCTGTATTTTGTGAGGAGTAGATTTCTGGAGGTTTGTGCTGGTTGCGATGTAAGAGCACACAGGGGAACTCAGATGGCCAAACAGCTGCAGGGATCTTGTGCATGGGCTGGGCACCAGCCTGCTCAACCTTGTCCAAACTGGTGTCTTTCTCCATACCAGATCCCCCTGAGGCCAAGGCAGGGGGAATGACAAGCTCCACAGGTTGGAGAAAACATGGTCTGCAATGCAGAACTGCAGGCACCAAGGGAGCAGTGAAACTGAGCAAGTTGAAGGTTGGGCAACCATTGAATATGCTGTCTAGGCATCACTTCTGGAATTAAAATACAAGATCTCTTTTGAACCTTCAATATACAAAAGGATAAAGAATTACCCCAAAATAGTTATTTTCTATGTTAATTTATGGATTGCCTTACAACAGCAGTTCTTTTTTAGTCAACAAATGGCAAAGGAGAAAAAAAATCCTTACAAATTTTTAAAAAATATGAAGGACGGAGATGTAGATAAACCAGTCTGTTTCTAGTCTGATTTTTCTATCTGCAGATTTATATCATTAAGTGCTATTACATTTCTGTTGGCTGCATTGAAGACACCTTTTATTGAAGTTTTGTCCTTTATATACTTACTTATATGGTGTCCTTAAGTCACCTCCTAAATCCCAGTTATTAACGACATTGCATTTGCTGAGTTTTTCACTGGATGGCATATTTTCCAGTTCTCTAATGGCTCTTTCAGTTCTTTGCTATCCCACTCCAAGGTTTTTCAAACATTCTGCTTGAATTATTCAGAACTTTACGCTGTAGCCAAGATAGAATAGAATTTCTTTAACGTTGTGGATGAAGAATTTAAAGCACTATGGAATCAAAAATTTATCCTTGCAGAGTTTCTCTTGAAACACACTCAGTAAGTATTCTTTGCTCACATACAGCTGAGATTTATCATCTGTTTTGCAATCGAATTCATATGTGCAAAACTGCTGCTGCAACATTATAGCTCCCTAGTCAAAATACTGTGTTATGTGAGTGCCTAAGAAATGTTCAAGTGCATAATGTTTACACTTAACCCCATACTGACCCATTTCATAGCCTGTTAAAAAGAAAGAAAAAAGGGATATTTTGGCAAAATCTGTTTCCCTAAGCAGTCCTGTGTTCTGTTACAAGTTTTGCGAGTAATGCACTGAATAACAGTATTGTGGAAGAAGTTAGGCAGGAAGTGACAAAAAAAAATCCCCAAGGATAGTGTCCAGCATCTCTAAGTTATAGCCTCATCTGATGAATCTCCTGTTTTACCTGAAGTAAATAAACTTTACCTTAGAAACTCTCCAAACACAATTTTTTTAGTACAATCACTGGTGGTGGTGGCATTTTCCAGTATTTTGGCTCTGCACCAATCACTGTGTTTTAAGACTGAAGAGGAAGAAAACTTTGAAAAAGAAGTTATAGTGAAAAAATGAAGGATTAAAGACTTCTTGAAAGTACTACTAGATAGTAGTAGATAGTAGTAGACATTGTATTGTAGGCATAGAATAGATTGATTTAATGTATACCTGGTAATGCTGGAAAAAAATCTATTTTCCCTGTCCCTAAATATCTGGAAAATCTATTCAAATGTAAGATGATATTTCACAGAAAAATGCATAAAAACAAAACTGCAGTAAAAAAAAGTTGTGAGATGCTACAGAAGATCTGCAGTAACCTTGGTATGGTTTGTAGCTAAATTAAACCTGGTGAGTTGTGAAAGGACACTTCCAATACTGCCACTGAAACCAAGCCAAAATAAAAGTTTTACTCACAGTAAGGTAAATAAACCCTTTTTGCTTTAAAAGATGGAAAAATAAATCATCTACTTCATTATCTACAGTAAGTACAATTAGGAATGCTAGTTAGAAGCAAAAAAAGGTACAATTAGGAATGTTAGTAAGAAACAAACAAAAAAAATAAAAGAACTAGAAGAGAAATGAAATACCATAGTATAAAATCACAGAATTACTGAATCATCAGGGTTAGAAGAGACCCTCAAGATCATGTATTAGAGAGAATCAATCCACTGGCAAACAGGTTGCAGCTGCATATATAAAATGAACACAAAGGCGACCATCAGCCATCATTGGTGCTGTGGCCACTGAAAATGATAATGAAATCCTTGACCACATCAGGAGAAGTATTTTCAATAAACAGAAATCATGAGGAGAGGGCTTGCATGGTGTATATCATGTTTAGTTTTGCCACTCACCCTCTCAGGAGCCACATACACAGCAAGAACTTTCTGAATGAAACAAGAGTGAAAGCTGAAAAACAAAATTATTGCTGTCACTTAATGCCCTAGCTAGGCAAGCTTTGAAGAACAAAATGAGTTCTTTAAGTTAAAAGACACTAGTAAACAAATATGAAATGGCCATAAATACATTTAGTCTGGAAATTAGTAGAAGTGTCTACCATGAAGGTCTGAAACAGCCTTCTAACAGCAGGAGGAAAATCAATTCACTGCTGTTTTACTTAAAGAACCTGCTTATAATGTGAAACTTACTTTCTGAAATGTGGTTTTTATATTAAGTGGTTGCCTGTGATAACTGAGAAGCAGCCTACATTACTGGGAGCTTCTTCTAGACTGAGAGTAATCCTTCCAGGCACTAAGAGAAGACAGGAAAGGAAGAAAAGGATGCAAAATCTCAGCTATATAGTTAGCAATCTCCAAGAAGCTTAATAATTGCCTGATATTTTTGGTCAGATTTTTGATTCTCTGTATATCAAAGCATGGCTTGATAGAAGCTTCCATCTTTTTCTTACTTTATCTCTTCCAATCTTCCTCTACCCATTGTCTCAAATGTTGACAGAATGTACAAAGGCTCTCACAAATCAAAAAGTAGCCACAAGATAGGAGTGGAGGACAGAAGCTCATAATTTAAGAAGGGACAAGTGGCAAAGAGACTTTGAAATGTGGGAATTACACAGTACTTCTAGTGTGATATTAAATAAATACCAAAGTCAAAGTCAAATAAAAATCCCCCATCTTCTATGCTGCCTCATACAAAACAAAGAGATACTTTGTGCTTTCCTGCCATCATCCCTTCCTCCAGTCTAATGCTGGGATACCTTCCATGTGTTCAACCTGTCAACAGCAGCAGGCTGCACGGCCTCTGGGAAGAGCACTAGCTATGGGCTCCCTTATGCATAAACTGGAGCTAAAGCCATCAGAGTTACTTTGGGCACTCACATGATCTTGTCACTGCAACATTTTCTCCTCCTGACTTTGGAAGCTCTGGCAACTCAGCTGATGCCTCAAGCCACAGCGTAGTGAAATGGAAGTATGGTTTCTGTATTTTAAAACAGCAGAGCATTAACTAGGACCGTGACTTGGGCTTCATCCTATGCTGCAGTACAAGGATGAAACTGAATGGGTGAATTGTTCTGCACTTGGCTCTGCTGGGTTTGCAATAATGTCTATTGGTGCTCAGTCACGATTTTATTTTCTTCCTTTTCTCTGGCTACAGGAAGGGTTCAGGAGCCAGTGCTCAGAATTAAAATGAATCCAACCACTTTCAGTTTGAAATTTGCTTGTTATCTATATGCTTCCTTTTAGAGATTAGATTTCATACACCCACATCACAGAAAACTAATTGTGCCTTACAAAACTTACACAGAGTAGCTCTGCTGATTGCCAGAGTTACTATCCCAGCAACTCTGAGGGGTACAAGTCTCCTCTATCAGACTCCTCTGGCACCTGATGTACTGCAGTTGGCATGGCTTGGCGATTTGTCTTTCCTGTTGGACAGTGACAGTGAGTCCGGCTCACCTCTGCCATTTAAACAGCTTTCACTGTTGGTGGTGGTGGATTTGATTTTTTGTTTGTTTGTTTGGTTGGTTGGTTGGTTGGTTTTTCGGCCAGGAAACAGAAATCACAATTAATTGTGAAACAATTACTTAACAAAGCAGGAATTTTTAAAGCAGGGATTTTATTTTTCTGCTTCATACATAATGCCGTAGGTGTTGAAAACTCCACACTTGGTGGGGTTGTAAACCCCACACTTAGTTTTTCCTCCTGGACTACTGGCTGCGCCGCTGCTGTGTCAGCTAAGAAACGACGGTGCCTGCTATTTGGCCAACTTATTTCATAATTCCCTCAGCTTTTTCCTCGACGGAGGCTCCCACCGGCTCGCCGCGGTGGCAGACACGGCATGAATCACCAGGGACTGTTTGCCTTGGCCCGCGGGTCCTGAGCTCGGGGAATGGGATTTCCATTCCCCGACGTTTCCCTTGGTCGGCTTCCCTGGAAGGCTGCGGCCCGGGGAGAACGGCTCTGGCCGGGGAAGGATGAGCTGAGCCGCCAGACAGAAACCACACCGCTATTCTCTAGCAGGGACCTACGGCCCCTCCGGTAGAGCCCGCCCGGCCGGAGCAGGCGCTGCTCCTGGAGCTGTGGGAGCCCCCCTCGCCGCCCGCCACAGAGCAGGGACAGCTCTGGCAGGGAGGAAGCAGCAGCGGGGTCGAGGTGCGCGGGGCGGCGGGGCCGGGCCGGGGCCACCCGGGCCGGGAGCCCAGAGGGGCCTGCAGCCCCTTTCCCTGACGGGGCTGGCGGGAGGGAGCGGGTACCGCGTCCCTCGGGACCAGGCGGGAACGCCTGGGGCCGTCAGCCCCAGTCCCGAGAGAGCCGTCGATTCCCTCTCTG
This sequence comes from Cinclus cinclus, assembly GCF_963662255.1. Lineage (NCBI taxonomy): Eukaryota > Metazoa > Chordata > Aves > Passeriformes > Cinclidae > Cinclus > Cinclus cinclus. Next base: position 129,896,738 of record NC_085046.1, read on the forward strand.
CCCTCCCGGCAGGCAGGAGAGAGCGGGAGAACAGCCCGGGTCCCTCACACGGGACGGGCGGGCAGGAGCCGGACGGCAGGTCGTACCCCTTAGGGGGGACAAGAGTGAAGAACCCGGACAGCGTCCCTGATGGCAGGGGCGGCTGAGAGGAGAGGAGCGCGGCTCTCCGCGGCTCCTCCAGCGGCCTCCCGGCGCCGCGCCGGCTCTGGTGGTCTGGGCAGGGCAGCCGGTGTCTCTGTAGCCGGACTTGCCCGCTTTCCCTCCCCTCGGTAGGGCCGAGCCGGGCTCCTGCCGCCTGGGACGGGGCTGGCGGGCGGCGGCTGCTCCCGGGGGGCGGGCGGGGGAGCGCCGTCCGGGGCCGCGCCGGGGGGAGGAGGCTCCGCGCTCGCTCCCGGCCGCCGCCGCTGCCCGCGCCGAGCGGAGCGGCCCCGCCAGCCCTCAGGTAAGCCCGGCTCTGCCGCCTGCCCCGCCCCGCCTCGTCTCGTCTCGCCTCTCCCGGCCGCCGGCGGGTCCGTGGCGCTCCGCCCGGGGACACCGCACCCCGCCGTGTCCCGCGCTGCCCGGCGGGGCTCGACATCACTGCCACCCCGGGGCTCTGCATCGCCGGCGGCCACCCCCGCCCCAGGGCCTCGGCTCTGCGGAGGGACGGACCTGCCCCGGGGGCCCCTCGGGGTGGGGGGCGGCCGGGAAGGCCCCGCGGGCGGCGGGGCCCGGCGGGGAGCGGGAGGCCGAGGCGAGGGGCCGCGGCGACATCTGCGGCCGGGTTGGATGTTAGTTTGCTGGGTCCCGCTGGAGCGGTTTGCTGCTCGTGGTGCAGCTCGCAGGAGAAGGGTTTCCCTTTCCTTTGGACCGCGTGGGTCTGAGCAAACTCTTCATTTATCCTCCCCACCGCGCATGCCGCAGTAACTCATTTAACAGTGTATCTGCTGTAAGGAAACCCCCACACCGTCTTGTAAGATCTGTGTAGCGTCGCAACCAAACTTTGCTTAGAAACGTGTTCGAGAGTAGCCTGCAGGTGTCTTTTCCAGCTTGGCGGCAGCGCGGGCTGCGGCTCATCCCCGTGCCAGGGTACAGCCCACAGGTAGCTCCGAGCTGCAGGGGTCACCTGGGACGTGCAGGCTAGGGGCTGCCCAGGCTTCCTGCGTTGGTTGGAGGTGGAAGGAATGAGGGACGGTTTGCTGAATGTAATATACCCGGGAAACCCTCCTGAGACAGTGCTCATCTGGCAAAAATTATCATGCCATCTTTAGTGACCACATATTCCTGTGTCAGAAGACAGTTCTTTCTGTGTCAAACTGGCCTCTATCACTGCTAAACTGTAGAGTGTTGACTGAGAGAGAAGAATGCAACCTGCTGATTTATGTGATACTTCCTAAATGCTTGGTTTTGCTTGTGGGACCGTCATTCAAAGGGTGAACGATCCTGACTGAGGTCTGAAAAGGTGATGTGTTATGTGTTAAAGCTGTGCTTCTGTCAGAAGCTGACTACTTCAGAAGAAATTACCAAACCGTATCCCATCAAAAATTCTCCTTATTTCAAGAGCTGGCTTGATATATTGCTGGCTTTCCAGTTAAATCCTACAAAATCTACAAAATAATTTTTGAGTGTTATGCTTTTCATGTAGATGAAAAGCTCAGCTTTAAGCATGAGATTTTCCTCATATACTGTATATCACTGTGATATTCATCAAATTAAATTCTATTTATTTTATACCTTCAGAAAGTGCAGCACTTAGTTACACAAAGCTGCAGTTAAAGATCCTTAATCCTGCACTCAATATTCACAACTAATTAAGTGAGTCTCTCCATTGACTTCACTGGGATTTCCCATGAACAAGGGAATGTACATTCTACTGCTTGTGAGCTGGGATGCAGGGACCCAGCTGTGATGGTAAAAGATGTTTTTGTCCAGGCTAACTAGGGAAAGGCTAATCAGATCTAAATACTCTCTCGTGACTTATAAACCATCTCCATAGGAGGGTAAAACAGTAAGCACTCTTTAATTACATGGTGGGTATCATCAACAAGCTCTTTTTAAACAATGTACTCATTATTAATGTTTTCATTATGAGCAAAGAATATTTGGAATGGAGTGGGTTTAATCCCCACATTATTGGTTAACTGTGGTGCTGGTACTGGGGTCAGTGTGACTTCGCAAGTAAGTTTCAGAACTGTTGTATCCTTTCACCCCCCCCCCCCCCCCCCAAACCTTTCTGCTTGCAGTTAACAGTCTGTTGTGGTTTGTGACTAATTTAGAGACAAAACTAAGCAGCCTACAAGTATATCATATATGCTTTCATTGAAATACCTACTCTGCATGGTAAAAGTGAATTTTCTCAGTTTTACCATGCTACTCTTCTGGACACGTGGAAACTCTGACTCTAGATGAGATTCAGTACCAGAAAGTGCAAACGAGTCTTTCTCAAAAGAACAAGATAATGAAAAGGTCCATTGTCCAAGTGGCAAATGAAGAAAATCATGGCATGGAGACTGATGCCGTCATAAAATAAGAATTCCCACTGCTAGAGCTTGCTGTCTGACCACTGGAAAATATGCAGAGTAAACCATAGTATGGGTGTACTCTTCTATAGCGCCACCATTAACTTTTATGTGGTGAGTTTCTGAAGTTACTGAATGGTCCTCAGCATCACCTCTGAGCAAACGTTGGACCTGATGGCTTACAGAGGTCCTTTCTGATCTAAATCATTCTATCATTATATGATTTAGGAGTTACTCATTTTACAACAGTGATATCAGGAAGTCTGTATGTCATTCAGATGGATGACTTTAAATTATGCAACAGATCCCTCAATCTTCTTCATTTCATTAAAGCTGTAGAAAATTAAATTATATACGTAGTACATATACTCTAAGCCCATTAAATAACAGAGTCTGTTGTGTAGAAGTCCTACTATGATATTTACACCTGACAGTAAAATTGAACGCTGATCTCTGCTCTTTCTGATATGCTGTATGTTTCGCTGTCTGAACTCATCAATTCATGTATGTGCTTCTCTGGCCTCTGTACTTGGATAGGCAAGTTGTCCTTTCTCCATCCCCAGCACTCTTTGGACAGCCTCCAGAACGTGGTTGCCCTCCTGTATCCTGTAGCACCTTCAGTTATGCTCTGCACATGGGTATCATGTACAGGTTTGGGTTTATGGGCATATTTGGCTGATGATCAAAAGTCATTCACCTCCCCTCCTAGGAACCGCTCTGTAATGCATCTTGGCTCTTTCCTGTACTGTTTCAAAATCTAAGTTAATTTACCCCACTGTCACATTTAATTTTATTAGTCCAAGTTACAACTCCGCTGTGGGATTTTGCAACAGCAGCTGGAATAAATAGGTACTGGTGGGAGATTCAGCCACAGCCCAATTCCTATACAAGGCAGGATCTCTCAGTACAGAAAGCACTGGAATGTCCTTTTAGTTGCTGAGGTAACTGTATGTGCTGAATGAGGAGGACTGTATGAAGCATAGGAGACAAAGCTGGAAGACTCTGTGAGTCTGTGGTTGTCACCCTGTCCCCACCATGATGCAGACATGTCTGGAACAGACATTGCTGTCACATGCTAAGACTGTGCCCTACTGCAGACACAAAACAAGCTGCAGCCATGAAGCTTCATGGATCTATGCAAAGAATTTGTCCCAGTCTTCTCGCACTGGAGTACACCACTTCTGGTCCTAAATCCACTGCAGATTCGTGTTACTCATAATGTCTACACACTCATCATTTCAGATTGATACAACGCTGATGTTGCCAAGTCAACAGTTCCTTTAGTTACTGTGGTGGCCTGCTGTGCTACTGTGAAAGCTATTTGTAACTGAGTTGGCTGTCTCAGAATACACCAGAATTATTAATTGACTTTCGGATAATGAGTTTCCCAGATTTATCTCATACTACTGACAGCATGAATGGTCCAAGGTAGCCTCTTAACATGACCTAAAAACGCCTTAACAAGTGAGTACTGCTCTGCTGCTTTGCAGGACATCATGCAGTTTTGGGTAGGTTCATGGACATCTAGTGCCTGCCATCGGGGTTGAGCAGCATGTGAGGAATCTACAAACTTACAGCACCTGCAACCTTGTTTCTTCTTGGTGATTTAACTCTACTGATGAAATGCAGTTGATAGTCCTGATTTGAATAGATGTCTACTGGTGCTGTGCTGCAAAGCCTAGTGAAGACTTCCATCTGCAGCAAGAAGTTACAGAAAATGCAGTCCATCACTTGGTGGAACAGGATGTCAGTAAAGTGTTTCTTTTTCATGGTGAAGGTAAGATGGTGCTTCTTGCTGATGTGCTAAATACTACCCTCCCAGTTGTGGCCACCTGCCCCCACACAACACCTGCATGGCTAGGGAGAGGTGTTTTATTATGTTGGACTCTGTGGGCCTCTATAGCTCATTTTTTAGAACTGGAAAATGCTTGTGTCAGCAACTGGTCCAGAAAGATGGAGAAAATTACTGATACTCTATCTCCTGATGCCCATGCTACACAGTGATTTTAATGAGTAGTGAATTTGTAATGCATGTTCTGGCTTGTGGATAGTGAAGTACTTTGGAATATATTGTAACTGATAGTTAAAAGGGCTTTACAGTGCCTGAAGTCCTTTTTTTTTGGTTTGGGTTTTTTTTTTTTTTTTTTGGGTTTTTTTTTTTTAAATTTCTGAGATGGTGGGATTGAGAAAGAGGTATTTTGTGGCTTTCATGTAATAAGACCTCATTTATTTTTCCAAGTAACTCACCATCTTTGCTAAACTGGGGAAACAGACTCTGATTTTATTGACTCACATAGACTGCTTGCAGTTCATTTAGCTTTGGTGGAAGTTTTTGATTTAATCAGTTTCCCATTTTCTTAAAAATGGGGAGATGATAAGGAATGCTGAAAGAACTCCAGAATGGCTTTCTTCTATGCACTTGTGTTCTTTATACCTTAAAAACACTGAAGTTAGGTCAGAAGCTTAAGGAGAATAAATGGCTGTCTCTTTTAACTATGAAAGAAGAAAAGCCAAAGGCAACCTCTGTAGTGCTAAGAACTGTTGCCTCTGGTGCTTTTTTGTCTTTTCTTTCCCTCCCATCTATGATGAGAAATGATACAGGGTTCAAGAGAGTGGAAACTATTTGCAGGTGTTGATGTTCCACAGAACTAATGAGAATTTCCCCTTCTCTGCATTGTGCCAGTTTTGGGTGGTAGCTGGAGAAGGTAGAGAGGGAGGGATTTGTGGAGTTTATGCTTCTGATTTAGCCTTGGAAGGAACCTTGTACTACAAGACAAAGAAGGAGACCATACAGAAGAGCAGAAGGTATGAGCTGAAACATATAACTACCCTTGTTTTCCAATTTGTTTTTCAGCATGATCTGCTCAGCAAATGCAGGTACATTTTAAGGTACTTGAGTGAAAAAAAGGTGATCTTCCACATCAGTGGGGGGGGGGGCGAGGGGGGTGTTCTGCTTCTCTGTAAAAGAAATTTTCCTGAAATGTGGTAAGAGATGGAAGGGCACTGGCTTTGGCATAAGCCACAGAGCATCTATTTTCCCTTGATATTTTTTAAGAGTTATCACAGTGGAAAATTATTAATAACCTGCCTCAAGCAGTGGAGAAGGTCACTGATTTATCACCACTGACACTGAATATTCAGTAGTATCTGCCCAAAACAGCCATCAATCCCTTACAAGGAGACTTTTCTTTCTATGAAAGCATAGAGACAGCCTTGTATTATTTCACTGCTACCTAACAAAGGAAATAGATGTTTTGATATATTTTAAAGATTAAATATCAATTTTTTTTTTTGTAGTATTCCTACACTGTGGTTCATGAAAGTCCATAACAGTGCATCAGAAAAATTAGTCTGTTGGATGGGTATATGGCTAAGCTAGCTCAGGTAAAATTGATAAGAACGCACCATGGCAATGTTCAGCTCTTGACTAGCAGCCAGTTAGGGAATGAGGGAAGCCTGAAAAGAACAGAGAGCCTGTCTGTTTACTTGCCATCTAGGAGAATCTCCACTTTTATGCCAAACTTCTTCTAGACAGCTGCAGATACTGCCAGCAGCCCTCACCAGATTGTACCTCTGTGAGCAGCAGTTGTCTTTTCTCTGTTAGCAGCTTCTTCACATGTCCAGCACAGCACTGTGCTGCACTGAGTGCTCCAAGGCTGCTGTGAAAGCCCTACTCTTCTTCCTCTCACTGTGGATAGAGGAATGGAGCAGTGAAAGCTGGTGAATCTGGTGCTCAACCTGGTAGAGCCCCGTGGACTGCCAGACCTCCTCTTGTTGGTTTTGTTTGTTTGTTGGTTTGTTTCGGGTTTGGGTGGGGTTTTGTATTTTTGTTGTTGTTGTGTTTTTGTTTGGTTTTTTGGGGTTTTTTTAGCTGTTCAGGATGTTTGTCTTGCAGTGATTTGGTCTTGGGTCGGCCCAGGGGAGTTGGAGTAGTGCTGACAGCTGGAATCAAAGTGCCCAAAATATATTGTCCAGGTAGCCACAAAAGTATGACTTTGTAAGTTTGGTACTTTGGGAACGTGTTCTCAGCTGACAGAGCAAGGGTTAATCAACAGTGGGAAGATGGAGAGGGCTGTGACAGAAGGGCTTAGCCTGCTGGGAAAATGAAATATTAAATAGCAAATGTGATGCAGTAAACACCAACCAGCTTCTAGACTGAGGACAGGAGACCTTGCAGAAGACGCAGAAAATACACAGAGAACCATGGAAGGACTGTATGTGGGGCAGCTATGCAACCACAGTACACACTGGTCATGTAAAAATGCAGGCAGCAGTGGACACAAACATGTACCCGGAACTAGAGCAAAGCACACAAGTCCAGGCTGTCATCACCTCAGGAAAGCAGCACAGAAGCTTTCAGTGTGGATGAAGGGGTGACAGCAGGTTTGGATCACTGTATCTTATCACATATACAACCTTTGGCTTTGGGTATTTGGGTTTGGGGTTTTTTGGTTTTTTCCTTCTCACTGAAAATTGATACAATTTTGCTTACATTTTTATTTTAGATTATACGTTGCTTACTTTTTTTTTTTTATGAGGCAACCAAAGCTCATTGCTGTTAAGTATAGCTTTAAAGTGCTGTTTGAAACGGTATTTTAAAACACTGTTTGTGAAGGTAGGAGTGTGTTCATAGTAGATTTTATTTTAGCAAAAGTTGGATCCTTTTTGGTGGATCTTTAAGTAGATTTATTTTCTGATTATCAGACTAGTAGAGATATTGAGATCTGAGGATCTAAGTTTTCTAAATCCAAAATAAGTACTATTGGACAATAAGTTATTCAGTGATTGTTTCTTTAGTACCCTAACCTTACTTTTCAAAGGGATAGTAAAAATTACACTAAATTGAAAATATACTGCTTTAAAGTATTTTAGAATTCAATGACAGCTAATGAATGATTATGGAGACAACTCAGTTTATATAGTCAGATAATCATATTTGTATGCTATGTAAACATTTTCCTCACAAAATTTAAAGACTTCAAATCACAACAAACACCTTTTTTTTCCTTAATTCTGGAGGTTCTTATGGACAGCTCTGAGTGTAGTGAATTTGAAACTATGACCAAAAATCAAAAATTGCTACAAAGGTACAGAATATGTTAAGTGTCAGAATGTAGCAGGGTTTATTTTGGGGTGGAACTCTCCTGAGATGTGGCAACTGAGACTGATAGCACTGTGGACTTAATTAGCACATGCAGTTTGATAATCAAGATGCCTTGGCAAGAGCAAACAGATCTTTGAAGATTACAAGAAGATTGGATCACATCTGGCTGACAGGAAAGAAGATTTAACTAAGTAGAAATGTAAAGGTTGTCTGTGTTATGTTTAACCTAATGGACTAGTAAAAAATTACTAGCCTTTCTGAAAAGGGTATATAAATATATGTAGCTCACAGTAAAATTCAGATTCTGATCAGGAATCAGTAGTCCCCATCTCTCAGTTATTGATACTGAGACACTGCTTTATTGCCATTTCCTTCGGCATCATGCTGTCACTGTGTCGTAGTAATGTGTTGTGAAGGCTCTGCCTCATTGTTCTTGGATCTTTAAAGTGCTATCAGGCACAGCTAAAATGGCTTTACTTAGAGTTTAGTGCCATCTTTACAGCTCTCTAGAGTGGATAGAAGAGAGATGAGTCAGGCGGTCCTAAAGAGCCAGAAAGTCTTCTTGAGCATTCTGTTCATGGCTAGGTCCTGTAACAGCTTCGCAAAAAAGGATATTTCTCTACTCTCTTTAGTCCTGAGAGCACAGCTTCTGATTTTCTAAAATGTCAGTGCTAGAACTGGCATATATCCTTTGAGGTCCAGTTGTGTTGAATGAGCAGGCCTGAGCAAGAGGACCCCCACCCCCCGGCACAGCCCTGTCAGTGTTGTGTTCTGAGGAGGGAAGAGAGCTGGGATTGGTGATCCACAGATGTAACAACCCTCGCCTCCAGCAAATCACAGTCCCTTTTCCAGTGGTAGATGCTGTTTCCAGTGTTCATCTGTTTTTTTTTTTTTTTACTTTAACACTGAAAAATATCTACCAATAATACCATCTAGATACCCAGAAATTTATTTTTGTGGTCATTTTTGTAAACCAGCTATTTCAATCTCTTTCCTAGTTTGAATGTCATTAAATCATGTATTGCCCATTACTGGATAATAATGAACACTGAAGTAAGACTGGGCATTTTGAGTGCAAGGACTTATTTTGGCATATGCACCAGAAGGTTGTATCTGCATTTAGGGCTGCTGAGTAGGATATACAAAAGGAAAAATAAATTGATCATCAGAAAAATGCACTATGTATAATGGTTGTGTGGGAAAGACTGAAAAATAATGAACAAAATATCTTTATTAGAAAATATTGATTCAGAATTTTACTTTCTGCCAGTGAATAGCTTATGGTGGGAAAGAAAAGAAATTATCTTTCAGAACAGAAGCATTTAGTAGCCTTCTGTTACGTATCTGTTTATCATGTTTAAGACCCTGTTAAAATTGTTTTCAAGTCTTAGTTACATCACCAAGAATTACAGTTAAAATTTGCTTCAGAAGTTCCACTCAGATTCAGTTAAAACAATTCTTTGTTATGAATCTGGGTAGTTCTATCCATGTCTTGCACACCTAGGGGAGCCCTTTACTAAGTTTCATCATACTATCCACTCCAAGACTGAATCTGGCTCCTGTGGGATGCTCTCAACCACAACAATAAAGGTTTGTGGGAGGGCAGAAGGAATCTCAGTCTAAGGAAACCACCAATGGGGAACACAGCCAGAAAATAAGTCTCTAGTACGTCAGATATCATTTTCTGTTTGTGGCAGTCAGCCATGGCTTTTCATGGTGCATTAACTAGCTCCTGGTCAGGAATCATCTCTTAATGTAGAAATTTTGTCTGTCAATTTGTTCTTCTGTGTGATAACATCTCTTCAGAACCTATGGGAAGCTCCTTGCTAGTCCTCAGGAGTCTCTTCTGTAAAGAAGATTCATCTTGCACTGTTATCTTCATGTTAGCATGAATTGTCACCAGTTCACATTTATACTTGCTGTTTCTGAAACATACTTTCTTCTCTCTATTTTAATTCTCCAAGATTTTTTGAAGCAAGAATCCCAGACTATAGGAACCATTAAACTTCTGAAAAAAATTACAAAGGTTCACTGAGCGGAATAACAAAAACATATTTGTCCTCCTCAAATCTGTTTATGCTGACAGGCTGAGTGAAACAAACTTTCTTTTCCTGCTTTAAAAATACTTGATTTTTATGAATTGTTGTCAATGTTAACCGTGGACTTCAACTAACAATATTTAGAAATGTTATACAGGGACTGCCAACTGCAATGTTATTATGTAAACCTTACTTTTGAAGCTGTAGGTATTATCCAGTGCCAGCGTGTCTGCATGTTTGTATGTGATGGAAGGGAAGCAATGCTGCTGGGTAACTGGTGTGGTTGGAATGCATCTTTTTATGTAATCACAGAACTTACCTCCTTCTCTCCTCTATTGCAGTTTTACATCCTTGTGTGTCCCTCTGTTCTGTGAAGATGAAGAAAATGATTGCGTATTTCCTTCTGCTATTTGCACACACTCTGCTTTCCACTGCCATGGCAAAAGATCTCCCTGGAAGACATTTCATCCAAAGAAGAGATGTTAACACACAGTCTCTACTGGGTAAGTTGCACACAAAATGCCCCAACACTACTAGCAAAAGCTGTCTCAAATACAAATTATAACAGGCATAAGAGGCTGGCTAAACCTTGGCTGAATTAGTTTATAATAAAAAAGATATTTTCATTTGCCAGTAGGTATGTGGTAAAGTTTGTGGAACAAGTAGCAGCTGTTGAAAGAAGGTATTTACTTTTGGGGGTATCAGATTTACTTTATGTAAGTGGTATGAAATAAATATTTGCTACTGGACCATCAGCTCTGGGAAAAAAAAAAACAAAAAGACTTTCTTTTCAGCACTTAGGGAAAATATATGGTGGTCTATTGAAGTTCTTTCAACTGAGCCTTTTATCCTGCTGGAAAGTTTTAGCTGTCTACATGTGTGTAATGTGCATAAAGATGATTGAATGGAAATCTGTGGCTATTGAAATGAAGCTTGTCATTACTTGATGCTAATACCTTTATTTTGTCAGATTTGTTTATAATGAGCAGTTTTTTATAATGAGCTAATTTTTTCCTCTTTTGCCTAAAATCTTAGGACAGGGTGTATCAGTTTCAGTTTGTGGGCTGTCATATTAAAATATAAGGTTAATCTCTGTTGTTGGTCATCACCTGTGCATCACCAAGCAGTCAACATTTTCATTTCCTAACAGTTTGTGACTTAGCATAACTGTCTTTTGCTAATTGTTTAAAGTAATTGTCAGGTTGTGAAAACAGTATGGATGGGGTTTGGACACAACTCATCACTAAGGATTAATGATTCACATCAATAGTAGATCTCATCAGTTATCTTTCCCCAGCCACTGGGAGATGGTAAATGGACTCCATAAAGGTTGGCTAACCCAAGTGAACATGAGAAGTGTGAAACATCCTGCAGAAGATACATTGGGATGAAATATGAAAAAAGAAAGGGTGTGGGAGAATGGGTGACAGAGAATAGGGCACTAAGTTTTCAGTGTATCAGTGAAACTCTTGTCTAAATAAAATGTAATCCTTTAAATGATGTAAAACTCCATAAAGTAATATTGATAATCTGTTCCAGTAGGACAAATTTGTAACAAAAACAACAGATTTCTGTTTCTTATTCGTCTTCCTCAAAACTAATAGATGCAGTCCTAAAACACATGGGGTTCTGCCACTGAAGGCTGAAAACCACAGCTCTGGAGATCTAATTAAAAAAATACCTGTGGATATATAACAACAAAGAGAAATACCTACATTCACACCCTACTTAACAAGCATCTCAAACTCTCTAAAGTCCGAAATTCTAAAGTGTGATTATATAGGAGCTCTTCCTGAATATTTTCAGGTTCCTAGCAAATAGCCTAAGTGAATTTATGCCTTTAAGAAGTAAGCTGCCCATCTTTCTAGAAAATGAGTGCAGAGGCAAGGTGTTACATGGACAAACTGAAAGTGTCACATTTCTCAACTGCCATTTTCCCTGTGATTTGTTGAAATTCCTCTTATAGCCTGTCTTTTAAATTTAAATGGTGGAAAATATATGAAAGGATTTAGCACTCAGTATAAATCAATATGTGAAGATTAAATTTTTCTTCTTTCAAAAGCCAGAAGATTTCTGGTCCCTGCATTTGGAAACCACTGGATCCCTACTAAGTCTGGCATGTACAGGATGCAAAGAGCCGGCTAAAGGAACCTTTTCAAGACATTAAATGATGCAGAACACTTGGATTGTTCTCTGATCCAGCCCATAGAAGTACGTGGCAGTTTGGAGTCAGGCTCTTGGGCCTGGCATTCTGTTTCAACAAATTAGGTCACCTGCTTATATGCAGCAATGCACAGAAACAGTGGCATGCTAAAAACACGCCTCTCTGTAAAGAACAGAATATGTAAAGTGCCACTGTGCTGGGAAGTTGAGTGTTCCTTAAATGGCATGATAGAGAACTGGGCAAAAACATGATCTCAGTGACATCAAGTAATATACTTAAAATCACTCCAGAATTCCAGCAACTTTACAGGGATTAGAAGTTGTTCCATTCTATACAGTATGTATATTATAAGTAGTGGTGGTGATGACAATTGCTGCTGTTGTGTAAAGACTTGCTTGGCAGGCAAAATGGAGCAAAATAGCTGCAAAGAGCCAATAGGTACCTGGAGAAGTAATAAAAACTAAGGTTGGGGGTTGGATTTTTTTGGGATAGAAGTCTCTTTTTCAGGACTAAAATGAAATTTTATGCTATGTAAATGTAGTGATATTAAAATAATCTTATTCCTTTTTTCTTCTTTTCACCATATTTAAAAACAAAAGTGTACTGCTGTGGTAACTATTTACAAGTAAAATACCAGCAGTGTCCAAGTACAGAAGTAAAAAGTCATTGTTCTAGGAGACTGACAAGTTACATAAATAAAATGGAATAGATGAAAAATTCTGTGGGATTGCCTCTCTATAGAGAAAAGCACTTTGAGATCCAGGCTTAAAAGGATTTAATTTTTCATCAGCCATGCACTAATACATCATAGATTTCTTAAGTCTTGTCAGGTCTAATTGCCTGTTCATATTAACAAAGTCTTCTGAAGGAATCAGTTGTAGCTAAAATTTTTCTTATTTCTCAGATTTTCAACTAAATCTCAATGCATATTGTTTTAATTTGGCATACTGTACTGGTATAGTCCTAGGGGAGATAAAAACTCTTCCTTGAGGCAGATGAAGGTAGGAAGTGGTTGCAAATTACATCTTTTAAATTACCACATAATTAGTTAAAATATAAGCACAATCCTAGCCAAACTTCTGTAGGATACAGGGTAATCAAATACCTATCAATTTATTTACCCATCAGCTTTCTATTCAAAATATGAAGTTACATACAAATAATATGTTTGGAAAGAGAGAAAGCAAAGCATCTTACAGCCTGCAAAATCACCTGTTTCATCCTTCTGAGGTTTGTACTGCAATCTTTGTGCCTCAAGGCAATATTAGCAATGGTGTGTCTGGCTTCCCAGCAGTGTTTTTTTCAATAGCTGAGAGGTCACCTGTGACCTTTATGCTGATTCCCAAAACTCCAACTTTCATCTTAATCTCTCAGTTGTTGGCCTCTCCCCAGCAGTAGCTGATCTTTCCAGTTCTGGGCTTTTTGTGCAGTAGAACACCCTCTCTCTGTGGCTTTGAGGCTTGGTAGCCTGGTTTGTGCTGAGTCTGTGTCTCCCCAGCCCCTAACAGAGGCCCTGGAGTCTGAGAAAGGAAGATCTGATCAGCAACCATATCCCTGCCCAGCCAGTTGCTCCCTGCAGCAGCTGTTATCCCTTAAACAGCCCCAGCTAATGAGCCATGAGGACTAGCTGGGACTGTGACAGACCTCAGGGATTTATATCCTAATCTGAGTATGCTCATCTGCAGCCAATTATCATGGAGATCAGAAAGTTTGGGTTTTAGTCTCTGCTAGCAGTTTTTAATCACAGAACAACATTCTGCTAGCTAACTCTTCTACTTAGTACTCATTAGTTTTCATGTATCAAAATCACATTCACTTTTAAGACACCTATGGGGTATTTCTTTAAGTTACATGGAGTAGAATTCAATTTACAGCATCACAAGAAATTCTATTGTATTTCTTTAATGTGCTTTTCACCTAACAAAGCCTTTTCCCTCTTTCTTCCCACCTTTGTTTTATTTTCTTATTCTTTTAATTTGCCCCCTGCCTTTTAAGGTAACTTATAGTTCCTCCACAGCATGAAAGAATATCTGCTGTTACAGAAAAAACTGAGTCATGGACTAAACATCAAACGGTCTCTGTATTTCTGAATTTGTTTGTTACAACCCCCACAAATTACTGTGAAATGCCATTTCTGTTTGAAAAAGAGTTTGCCTTGACAATAATACTGTGAGGAAAATTGCTGTGAGTAAGAAAACTGTTCTTATGAGTATATGCTCAAGGAGCTCAAAGCCTCCTCTATGTATTATGTCTTTCAGAAAAATCAGACCAAAAGAAAGAACACTGATATTCAGAAACATGCTGGTTTTGACTTCATTTTGAGCACTTTGCTTCCTTAATTAAAACAATACTTGCATACAAATTTAATTTGGAAATGATGGAAACAGTACCATGACTTAAGGAACATCTTATTTTATAGGCATGAGTAATCAGACACTATTGTGGATGAAGACAACATACTTTAAGTTGCTTTGGAACCTTGAAGACACCACCTTATTTAAGCACCGCTGAAATAGAAGAACTGCTGTTTCACCAGTGGACATGATGTCCTGTTGCAGCAGACCTCTTATTCTGGGTAGAAATGAGCCAAGACACAGACCCTCATACAACAACATGAAAAGGGTCCCAGTTTATTCCTCTTTACAGATTAGCCATCCTGTCTCTGACCACAGTAAGCTCTTACTGTAGGGGCCAGCTGCAGACTCTGACTGGTAGCTATTTCCTGCTGAACTATGACTGCAAGTATTGGTTTGCAGCCACTGAACACAGGTCTTTACCTAGCTCAACTATGACTGCAGGCTCCAACTCCATCAGACCCAGACTGACCTCACAGGAGATCTTTTATAGCAGCAACACTCTTCCTTGTTTCATTCTTTGTGTCCCTCTGGAGCATTCCTTCTTCCTCAGCCTCCATGATCCCCTAACTAGCCAACCCACTCCTTTTATCACACTTATCTTTATAGTCACGGCTGCAACCCATTAAGGGCAAGGCTATTCCTCTTCTTTGGTAATTAGTACAACTGTGACTTATCAGGGGCAAGGTCGCCCTCTTTTTTTCTACACCTACAGTGTCCCATATATTTTGGGAGACAGGGGGGAATAGTATACAGCACTATTTCCTCATGCTGGTTCTGAATTTATTCTGGAAAAGAATCTAATAGATGGTTACCCATAGATTGAAATATGTGTTTTCAGGTCAGCTGATCAATGAGTAATGTTGAGGTTGCTAGCAGATTTCCTCATAAACAAAGACATGGGCAACTTTAAGAAAAAAGAATTATGGATAGGAGTTTTTAAAATCTTGAGCTAATGTCCTGAAAGCAGGATGCTACAAACTCAGTAAGGTCACATTTTTTCTCTACTTTTTTCTATGCTGCTACTAACAGTTCTTTACTTTCTGTATCTGTTCTTTCTCTAATAATTTCTGTGTCCTTCCAACAGCACACTAAGTAGCTCAGGCAAGATAGGAGTCTCAGATCTTCAAGGAGAAAGATACAAAGATCACCTTCTCCCATAAAGTCACTTTTTTATGTTGGTTGTGATTTGATATTTTATAGGTGAGTTCTGGAAAATGCAGTCACAGTCAGAGTAAATGCTTCCAGGCTGCCTGTGGGAATAGGATGCAAAGTAGCATTACTATTTGTACAACAAGTTTCTCCATCATGGCTCAGAAAATGAATTCCTCATCTCTCATGGGTGTAAGCTATCCTTAGCTGAGAGCATGTAACATTTGCTTCTGTCAGGAAGTGGTGGGTAGATTTTCTTGTTGCCATGTGAATGGGTGTATCAGGGTACTTTACCCCTCTGTCCAGGTGTGCCACTTCCTGCAAGGAAAACAACATGCTCCCTGGTCCTCCTGACCATGAAAGCAGGTTTGACTCCTGTCAGTTTCTGTCTCAGAACAGCTGAAATATGCAGAAAGAACTAAGAAACTTGAGACTATCCCTACACCATACTTTGGCTTCATACCAGAGAAGCACAAGTATTGGTAAAGAAGTGAAGAAATACAAGGAGTCAGTTCTGGCACTCTGGATTTAGACAGACTAATAATAATATAATAACCATGTTATTTTGAAAAGCATGACAGGGAAGGAATAGAAATAGTGAGGCGAAATAAGAACAAAGTAATATACCCCCCTGCAGTGTCCAATAATGAAGCATTTGCATGTAGAAGGAAATGGAAATCTCTGGACAAGAGCCTCCTGTTGTACAGTTCTCCCAGAAATTTTGGAAGTTCAGAAAAGATTTTGTCAGATGCAATAAAGAAATGTCTGGAGGCTGTGTTCCATTTAGAGATTGTTCCCAGATGAAGAAATTTGTAAGGAAAAATGGGTGAGCTGCCAAACTCATATTGAATGTTTGGGTTAGGGCCATAGGCCTGTGTGTCTGGGGAAGGATTCAGAGCAAGGATGGGGCCAGAGAATACAGGGGCAGGTCTTGGATCCACAGCCTGCCCCAGAGCTAGGAAGAGGTGGCATCACCTGCAGAACCAAATGCAAGTTGTATGTGTGCTAGCAAAGGGGTATTGAGCAGTTGCTAATGTTTACTTCAGGAACTAGGTATGATTATATCTGAAATGGAGCAAATCCATCTTTGAAGTAAAATAAAAAACACCCAAAAAGAGTGGAAGCTAACTTGCTCAAAATGTCTCACTAGAGACTTATTCCAAGCACCATGAAGTGCTTGGAATAACTGCTGTTCTTCATTTATTCTTTGCAAAAATCACAATCATGTAATGTGTTTTCCAGGGCATTTTGCATTTGATATGTTTATGAATGAATTGGAAATCTGGCTATTCTTTACTTGTATCGTTTTATGGCAAAAAGATTAAACCTTCTTAATGACCTAGGAAATCTTTTGGAATTATCTGAGAACATGTCAAACACAATCTTTCTGGCTGGATATTTAGCTAGGGAAAACCAGAATTCCGGACTTTAATAAAAAATGTTTGACACCAGCAAGTTCATACATCTTTTAACAAATTTCGTAGGAGTTATGCAGAGACTTATAAGGAAAGTAATTGTAAAAAGAAGACAGGCAAATAACATTGAGAGCTCAAGGAAAATGAAAAAAATAAAGTGGTAAAGAAAGAAGAGACATTTAGGAAGAAGTTGTAAAATATGCTAACATAGAGAGTTTTCTCCCCCGTTTATTTCATTTTGAGTGTAGACTTGTTCTATTACTCAAAGATAAAATCTAAAAATAAACCAGGTGTTACTGCTGGCAGTGTCACAGGACATGTAATTTTTGTATATGCATTACTGTGGAGTGAGCTAAGAAACACAAAATATTAAAATTACCATTAAAACCTGGTCAGGCAATAATTATTCTATGATCTCATTTTTTCTTAATTGATTTAATCCTTCCTTTTTGCTTGAATTGTCATACTGTCTAACAGCATCTTAATGGAGCTAATATTTACTTGCAATAAATTACACTTTCAATGTCTAAACTTTGCTGTAGTGTTTAACAAATTGAGCTAACCTCCTTTTGCTTTGCATACAGTAGCCTTTTTTAACACTTATCCATTCTCCTTTATTAGGATAAAGGCCTACATAACCAAATAAGCAATATCTAGATTAAGAAAAAGAAAGAAGTATTAAGGAGTCATAAAGATGTAGGACAAAACTAGAAAATAAGTAATTCATTTTTAAACAAGCAGTTTTTCCAAGACAGTCAACTTGTAAAAACATTTGAAAAATCGCCATCTAAAACTTGTGTCCTTTGAATGTGTTCAGTTTGAATGCCCCCAGATGGGAATGTCTGAGGAAACGAAATGAAATGTCTGGGCACATTCTTGTGCTTTGGAACTCCACCATTATTGTTGCTGTTAAATGGCTGGAGCTGCCTCTGGTCCACAATGACCAGCAATCACCAGGCATGGTTCAGAAGGTACAGAGAAAAATCCCTGCAGGGATTATTCCCAGGAGGCCTCTTGCATGCAGCAACTCTGTTTGAGCAGGACGGTGAGTTTAACACTTTGGGTGGAGCCAGCTGGGCTCCGAGTTTAGCTGGTACCTTAGACTGCTGTCTGGCACTGAGACCAGTGGTACAACATGGTCTGCTTCTGTGCTGGGGGATATCTTGAGCTCACAGACAAGTTCCATCCACAAAGGATGGATCCCTGGCTCATGCTGCTTCCCATATCATGCCTGAGGACTGCTTGAGAAAATGTGAACTGTCCTCAGGCAGCAGTATCAGGAGCTGTTCTAATGATTTAACAGCCTAGAAGAGTCAATTTGAACACCCAAGAAAGCTCCCTAGTGCTAGGTTAGTTGTATTAATGGAATGAAGCATTAGTGAACTATGAGAGGATAGAAACATACCCTCAGACACAAGACCCTGGGTGGATGAGCAAAATCAAAGGACTGTGAGCTTTGTCAAAACCAAAACAGCCTGAGCATAATTCACTTTGAGAAAGGAGTAGAAGGAAACCTGCAGTCATCAGATAAAATGATTTAAGTAAATTTTCAGCTTTAGAGGAAATTAAGATGCTCAATATTGTTTTAAGCTTTGTTTTTTATATCTCTCAATAATTGGTCCCCAGCTGGATTCTTCCCAGTTGAACTGGAATTTCCTTGCATTGTTATTTTTCCAAAGGTAACATCACTGTAACTGTCATTTACAAAGTGAATATTGAGTAGAGAAGGATAACATATTTACTATTGACTTGATCTTTCCTTTTGTCTTTGTCTTCCCTCTCCTGGCTTCCCCTTTGGATAATGCAACCCACACTGAGGGGTTTTTTAACTTCTGTGTTGGCAATGCAAGACCTCTGCTGACTTAGAAGCAGGTTTATGGATGAGTAGCTCTTTTCAAAGAGTATGTCATTTTTCACAAGAGTGAAAGGGAATTACTTTTGGTTATGAAGTTGTTTACCAAAGTTGTGAGAAAGTTCACTGTTCAAAATGAGAGCTGGTCGGAGGAAGAGATTATAGTTTGCAGGTCAAATGAAGAAGCATGTAACTGCTAAAAATCTATCATTGAAAATTTATCTGAGAGGATGAGTGTTTAGATCTGTTAGTTATTACTACTGATTGCCACTCCCCAAAATACCACTAAACTGTTTTTTTTTTTCTCTATAGAAAGTTACATTTTATTTGTCCCTGAGCCCAAGTTAAATCAACTTTAATAATTACAGGGTTTAAAAAAAAATCATACCAAATCAGAAGACAAAGATTTTAAATACATCTTAGTTTGGAAATGTTTTGTATTTCTATAGATGGAACTTTGCTGGTCAAAATAGTTTTGAAATACACTGTGTTTCATTCAGCTTAATAACTTTCTCTAAGGTAATTCAGCACAATGTGATGTGTTTCTGGTAGTACTATCCACCAAGGCTCTCCAGGGTTTTTTCCACCAAGATTCATTCCAGACTTCAGAATAGATGAATGAGTCTCTTCAGATTGGGATCCAAATCTTTATATTCCAATTAAAAAGATTCAACACCATGGGTGTAGCTTTGACTTGTTTTCACAGAATCACAGAACGGACACAGTTGGAAGGGAGTGCAGTGGTCATCTGGTCCAACCTCCCTGCTCCAGCAGGGCCATCCCAGAGCACATGGCACAGGATTGTGTCCACCTGGTCCTTGAATATTTCCAGTGAGGGAGACTCCACAGCATCTCTGGGCAGCCTGTTCAAGTGCACCCACACAAATAATGAAGTTTTTCCTCATGTTCAGGTAGAACTTCCTGTGCATCAGTTTCTGCCTGTTGCCTTTTTTCCTCTTGCTTGGCACCACTGAGAAGAGCCTGGCCCATCCTCTTGACTCCCTCCCTTGGGAGACTGAGGGACATTGATGAGATCCCTTCTCAGTTGTCTCTTCTCAAGGCTGAACAGGCACAACTCTCTCAGCCTTTCCCCATGACAGAGATGCACCAGTCCCCTCATCATCTTCATAGTCCTTCTCTGGACCCACTCCAGTAGCTCCATGTCTCTCTTGTACCATGGATCCCAGAACTAGAAACAGAACTCCAGATTTGGCATCAGTAGGGCTGAGTACAGGGACAAGGTCACCTCCCTGGACCTGTTGCCAATGCCCTTCCTAGTGCACCCCAGGATTCTTATTGGCCACAAGAACACAATGCCAGCTCATGGACATTGCATTGTCCTCCAGGACTCCCAGGTGCTTCTCTATGGAGCTGCTTCCAGCAGGTCACCCCCATCCTGTTCTGGTCCATGGGGTTGTTCCTCCCCAAGTGCAAGACCCTGCGTTCACCTCTGTTGAATTTCAGATGGTTCTTCTCTGCCCATCTCTCCAGCCTGTCAGGGTCATTCTGAAGGGCTGCACAGAACTCTGAGGTATCAGCTGCTCCTCCCAGCTTTGTGTTGCCAGGGAATTCACTGAGGACACCTCTGTCCCTTTATCCAAGTTATTGATGAAAAGTTAAACAATACTTTTGTATTGGGACCAGTACTGAACCTTGGTAGATTTCATTAGTGATGGGCCTCCAACTGTGCCACTAATTAGGACTCTGGGATCTGCTGTTCAGCCAGTTCTCAAACCACCTCTCTGTCCACTCACACAGTCCACACTTCCTGAGTTTGCCTGTGAGGATGTTGTGAGAGACAGAGTTGAAAGCCTTGCTGAACTCGAAGTAGACAATATCTCTTGCTATCCCCTCATCCATCTGGACAGTCATTTCATCATAGAAGGTAATCAGGCTGGTCAAGCATGATTTGCCTTTAGTGAATCTGCTGAAATATTTTAAGGGAAATAAAATAGCAGCCATTTTACCCTTCTCCCTTATCTGTCCTTACCCTCATATGTGCACAAATATTCTTAGCCTTTTTTTTTCTGCATTTGTCCTTATTTCCTCTTGGTCTACTCCCATAAATCATAACTTAGCATTATCTTTGTATTGCTGGAATAATTCATGCTATATTAGTAAAGATAATTCATTATTTTTTTATATATAAGGATAATTATAATGAAGATAATAAGGTGGAAAATAGTTACGTCAGGATAGCTGTATCCCATTAGAACTGGAATTTCATTTCTGCTCAACTTGGCTAATATTCAGCCTGCTCTGATTTTGAAAGAATAAGCAACCCGAGCATATTTCTAAGCTTATGAATAAAGCCATACTGTAGACTGCACATGAATAAATCCAGGCAGTCATTTTTATTGTCATTAAAGAGCATTTTTATTGTATGCCAAAAAATGTTCTTGGTAATCTATGAAAGAGGCTTCTGAGTTAACGAGTGAAAACTGGCATCTTTTTCACCCCCTGCCTTGGCAGAAGTGCATGATGAGTGTTCGTCAGTAGTCACAAGTGAACTTGTTTAAAGGACAGTCTACAGACAGACATTTTTCCAGTTGAGTCCTTGATTGGCCCACTTGTACTAGTGCAGTATGACATGACCCTTGATTATACAGTCAAACACTACTTTTCCACTGAACATTTGCCTCATTCACTGCACAAGATGGACAGTGCACTGGTAATTGAATTGGATTTGGCAATAAGGGAAACTACTGATTAGGAGTGTCTCATCTTAGTAAAATGAAGATGCCACTGCAGTCAGATGAGCATTCTTGCTATCTTTAGTCTTTCAAGACAGGCATACATGCACAACTAACAACAGGTTTATTCATAGCCACAGGAATTTAAGAAGATGAGCAGACACAATGATTGAAGCCACAGGTCTATCTAACCCAATGTTCTGTCTCTGCAGAGGTCAAAAGTAGATGCATGTGGAATAGTTTAAGAACAACAAATTGCCACCTGCACTTATTCCCTGAAATGCAATACTTTTGTCACTGAGGGATTTCCTAATTTGGAGGAGTCTTTAGCATACACATTAAATCTCCATTGATTTCTTTTCATCAGCATCCCATCAAAGTCCTTTTAAGCTTTTTCCATATGCTGTCTTCTTCTGTGGCAAGTCTGATAACTCACCTCGCAGACTTGCCTCAAACCTGCCGCATGCTGGCTTCCTGTGAGTGGTCAGTCCGTATCCATTCTCATCCAACTCATGCATGTGTCTCATATTTCTCATATTTCTTCAGAAAAGGATGCTGAACATAAGCCAGAGGGTGTACTCAGGGTCCCAGAAAGCTCATAGGATATCTAGAAGGCAGCCAGCCTTCACTTCTGCTGCTATCCATAATAGCTTGGCCTGCCCATCTGTGCCATTGTCAGATACAGACATACTCTGTCCATAATATTTCTGCTTCAGTGGCTCTTGGAAAAAAGGACTTTTGATGACTGACACAGATTTCAGGGAGTGTTCAGTATGAGGGGTTTTTTTGGCAAGTGGAGTGCCAAACACTCAGTGTAGACAACAGGATTTTCTCTCTGATGCAACCATAGAATTTCTCTGTGATGCTGAACTAGTCCAATACATGAAACTTTCCCCAGATGGGTATTAATTACATGTTTGAAATCATAGCATTTGATTTGCAGAACTGCTGAGCACTCACAGCTGCAGTTGACGTCATTGAGAGCAGTACTTTGTACATGCAAAGTGCTGCTTACTGCCAACTTCCTTGAAAAATCAGTCCCTTCACAGCTCTTTCCAGTCAGTGCAATTAACAGATGTTTTGACCTGTATTTCTTTGTGTTCTGCTTCCCCTGCTTCTAATGAAATACCCCCCTGACTTGTCACAGTATAGATTTCTAAATTCTCAGGCCCTGTCTCACAAACTGCCACAGTGCAGCCCACGTAAATAGTTAATTGTCATTTAGAGACTATTTCCACCCTGCATGGGGAATGAGGTCAAAATCTCAAAAAGACACAACAGGGTAACTAACAAGTACCTGAAGAGTGACATTTGGCAAGGGCATGTAGTTGTAGGACAAAAAGTAATGAACTAATAATAAACTAAAAGAGGCCAGGTTTAGGTTAGATAAAGGGAAGCAATCCTTAACTCGAGCAGGTTGACCAGAGAAATTGTGGATGTCCCATCACTGGCAATATTTAAGGCCAGGTTGGATGGATCTTTGAGCAACTTGGTCTAGTGGAAGGTGTCTCTGCTCACGGCAGGGGGTTGAATTACATGATCTTTAGTGTCCTTTCCAACCCAAGTTACTCTCTGATTGAGTGATTCCATCTCAGCATTCCACTGCCATTAACCATTCTGGGCACTTGCACACACAAAAAAATACATATGATGATCAAGGCATTTTTTTGTATCAGGCAATTTTTGTTATTTACTGGAGAACAAATTTATATAGCCCAAATAGTCTTAATTGTGGTATCTCCTATTTTTCCTGAATTTTCACAGCACTTGTCAGAGTGTTTGTTTAAACTTGAACCTATTTGCCTTTTGAAACTGTAAAGTATTTTTGTTTGCATTTTCCTTTTAGAAAACACTTGCAACAACAAAAGTCTGGACCTTGTTTTCATCATTGACAGCTCTCGAAGTGTGCGCCATTATGACTTTGAAAAAGTGAAGGAGTTCATTTTGGCCATCTTGCAGTTTCTGGACATCAGCCCTGATGCCACGCGCGTGGGTCTGATTCAATACGGCAGCACCGTCAAACAGGAGTTTTCACTGAAGACCTTCAGGCGGAAGCAGGATATCGAAAGAGCAGTGAAGAGGATGATGCACCTGGCCACCGGCACCATGACTGGGCTGGCTCTGCAGTATGCAGTGAACATTGCATTTTCAGAGGCAGAGGGGGTCCGACCTCTGAGGCAGAATGTGCCCCGAATTATCATGATCGTGACAGATGGGAGACCTCAGGATCCTGTGGCAGAGATTGCTGCTAAAGCACGAAACTCAGGAATCCTAATTTTTGCTATTGGAGTGGGAAGAGTGGATATGAACACTCTGAAGTCCATTGGGAGTGAACCACATGAAGAACATGTGTTTCTAGTTGCTAATTTCAGTCAGATTGAAACACTGACCTCTGCCTTCCAGACTAAACTTTGTGGTAAGATTTTTATGTATAGGTTTGAACACATAGATGAAAATGAAACAGAAAAAATATGCATTATAATGAATCTTTTTTTTTTTTACATGAAACCTTATCAGTTAGAGCATATGTATTGAAGGGAGATTAGCCAAACCACATCCAGAAAGCAGTCATACATGTGGGGAAAACTCATGCTACTCTTAAGTGCCATAAAATGTGATTTAATTGCTCGAGGTCATAAGCAGGTAGGTAAACACGCATATCACGATTTTCCTATTTATTGCATTATAGCAACAAATTTATGATCTTTGCTATTTGAATATTAGATAAGTTTTTTCATCTCTTCATAAGTGATCTCCCTTTGTAGTGAAATTTTAAACTGCTCAACAGTCATTCAGTTATTTATTCTTGAGAGTCCATGGGTTCCTCTTCCAAAGCTTACATACTAATTCTATGCAAATAATAATTTCTGTATATAATAATAATGTCTTGTGACTGGAAGTTTTTATATTCTATTTTAAATACAGAATGTTAGGAAAAGCCATTACAGTGGTACTATTAATTCATACAATGAAGTAAATATTTTAATACATATTAGCTTACAACAGAGATATCAGTTCCATCTGGAATTCCCTGATAAGGAATTACCTTATGAAAATATTGTGGCTCTTGTAATTAATTTACTTAAATCTGTGTACTTAGTAGACTTCTCTTTTTAATTTATTCCTGAGATAAACATGAAAGTATTTCATACAAATTTGGCATTTAGCTGATGTATTTTCATTAGAATCCAGAAAAAGAATGCATGATGAGATTAAATAGTCACTCATGTCTGGGGATGCTTTTGCCAGAAAAGAACTGCAGCTTATTGTAAGTACAGTCTGGAGAATTTTCCTTACTTGATCTTTTCCAAAATTGTTTCAAAGACCAGCTGAACTGCCTCAGCACAAAACACCAACACAGACATTCATCAGATAATAGACTTTTATCCCATTTTTTCCTTGCTGTATTATTAGCTGGTGTAGTACGATATATTTAAAAACCAAGAAAGAGTAAACTAATCATGGATACAGAGTTTAAATTGAATGCACAGTAAATGCTAATTTTTAGACTGTGTTTTAGAAAAACATCCAGTACAAATACCATTTACTTGGTTGGGGTTTTTTGTTTGTTTGTTTTTTTGTTGTTTGTTTGTTTGGGTTTTTTTTGTTTTGTTGGGTTTTTTTTTGGTTTTTTTTGACTGAGCAGTGCCAAATAAATTTATTAGGGTTATTTTGCTTACTTTAAATCAAACACGTGCGTTTCTCAGTAAAGCCACCCCCCCACTGCTGATGGAGGACTGTGGATGTGACAAGGATAGCGGTTGCCTCCTTCTCCCAGGGAATGCCTCCACAAGATTTGCTGTGCTGAGAATTCACAGGGAGATCCTAAGACTTGCTCAAAACCCAGACACAGATCCAACAGAGAGTTTAAGCTGCTAGATTCATATGGATTACAACATAAGGTACTAAATTGCAGATAGGATCCAAAACATTTTATTTTATCTCGTTTGTGAGACAGCATTCAGCTTTCTGAATTTCGAGAGAGTAGTGATAGCCTCTGCTTCCTAGAGCACCTACGTTCTCTCCAGGAAATGTAGCTAGTTTTAAGTCCTCCCAGGTGTGGACCCAAAGACACTATCATTGTAGCTGAGTGGAACATGTGGACACCTTGTTTCTTTGCTGAAGCAATTGAAGGCACCCTCCTGGTCAAGTCTTCTGGAATGCTGTCTGCTGGGCTTCCTGCTGTGGGGAAAGACCTCAGCCCCTGAGCTGCACTGGTATCTGGATCACCCTTATATCTGCAGGAATGTGTCTTCATGGTTCCTGTGATAAAGTGACAAAACCATGACCAAATGGTGAAGCTCTGTGGGGAAAACAAAAAATTAAGCCAAATTAACCTCTACTTACTACTGGAGGAGGAGACTAAGTACCCAGGACCTATGTGCTCAGAAGAATCCCTGTAAACTGGATATGCTCCATTCCGTGAAGTCAGAGGTTCCCTACAGCTGCTGCCCCTGACTGATAAAGGTTTAGGGATGTCAGAAACACCAGCTGAAGCCAGAACCCGTTTTTATTCCTAGTCAGCAAGGTAAAACTGAAGCAAAGAGTATCCTGAGGGATCAGAGGCATGAAGAATAAGACAAGAGTTGAAAACTGAGAAAAATGTTGATGGAAATGGGAAAAGAATCCAGGAAAGGAGATGGAGATTAGATGAAGTGTGAGAAAGACAGAACTTGGGATGGAGCAGTCAAAGGCAAACAAAGTCTTTGTTATATTCCTGTAAATTAGATAATGGTGTCATCCCCATTTTACATTGGAGAAATGAGGCACAGAATCAGGGTTAAGTTTGTCAAAACCACCCACTAACTTTAAATATTTGTCTCAGTGCAATCCCTGGTGTGATTTTCAGGCATTCAACATTTTTGACTAATACAACATGTTATTCACATCTCTACAGCCATCACTTGCATTCTTGCAAATTGAGATTCAGGTGTTTCTATCTGAACAGTTACAGTGTGAAGGCTGATATTTCCTTGAAGATACTGGTATTATTGTCTCAAATTGAGACCCTGTGATACAGACATAAAATCTAATTCACAGCAATGCTCATGTTCAGATTCCTTAACTATGAGATGACCCTTTCTATTACTTCAGTCGTTTCCTGTGATCACCAAACACCTCCTGCAACAGATGAGATTGCAGAAATCATTCAGAACAGACTCCACCACAGAATTCTGACTAAAGGCCAGTGTATCACTGCTTTGAAATGGGTGCAACAGAAACACTTCAGAACATGTTCATTATGCTTGCCTGGTAGATGAGAAGATTGGTAATAGACAGTAACAATGTACTCTCAGAAGAAACTTGATTTATTGGGACTCTTCTCACTGAATGCTTCATTTTCAGAATGGCAGAAAGATGATAAGAAGTCCAAGTAGGTCTGTGTTCACATAAAAGTACTTGAGAAGTTTTATTGTGGGAGAAATTTGTGAGATCCAAGAAGCTGATTAAGAGATTAGGGAATTGTGGTGGTTTGTATGTTAGCAATAAATATCTAGCTCTTGTAACCATGCCAGAGAGCAGATACATAGTATGTATCTTAAAATCCCTTGTGGGTTTTTTCCACAAGTACCACACCTACCACATTAAGTTACTTAGCAGGCTTCTTTTGTGGCTTCTAGAAGATGGCTGTTAATCCCTATTGCATAAATTTTGAACTTTGTCAACCTAGCACATTAATGGACACATCAATCCCTAATTGCTGTTGAGCAAAATAGTTAATTTGCCATACAATATTCTCTGAGAAGTAAATCACTTATATATTATAGAGATTACATACAAGCAATGCTGCACTGGAAAGAAAACATCAAGATATCTTAATCCCCAAATTCTGCTCTGGAGAAAAATACTTCAACAATGAATTTGACTGAATGGGCCTCCATTCTTTTTCTCTTTTATTGTCCGTCTGCTGCATTTTAATACTTTCTATTAGAGACATAAAATACAAACAGAACAAAAATAGAATCAGAAAGATTTATAAACTGGAGGGTAGCTCAACTCAGTTCCTGCTTAATGAATCTTGGAGATACATATCCTCAGTGTCATCATGTATTATTTGCAGGTTCCTCAACATTAATAACTAAGTAAGCAAAGACTCCTCATTAAGTTTTTGTTTTGTTTAGTTTTTGGTTTTGGTTTTGGTTTTTTTGTCATTCTTCTTTATTATTGGGTGCTGTGTGGTGATTTTCTTCATGCAATAATCTGAATGTTCTCTAAATCAGCTTACACTTAAATTTCACTTATTTTCTAAAGTTGATTATAATAGGTTTGTTTCACTGTCTTTGTAGGGCCACCAAATAATTAGGTTTTTTCAGATTCTCCCTTGTTTGTTTTTATTTTCTTAAACTCTAATTTTTGTTGCTAGCAACACTTAATTTGAAATTTCTCAGTTACTTCGCTAAAATTTTCTACACCAGATTTTTTTTCAGTTGTGACCACAAGTAATTAAGACCAGCACCTAATAATGGTTTCCTGTTTTCTTCCAGTGCCTCATATGTGCAGTATAGTTGAGCATCACTGTGATCACTTCTGCATAAACACCCCTGGCTCCTACCTGTGCAGATGTAAACAAGGATATATTCTGAATGCTGACCAGAAGACTTGCAGCAGTATGTTATCTTTTGTTTCTCTTTCATACTCCCAAAAGGTGCTTAATATCACCTACCCTTTCTGTTGGGCTCATAAAGAACTGAGGTCAGTGCATAATTAATGATAATCATCAGAATGTGTCTAGAAAGGTGAAATTGTAATTATTTTTCTTGTTTTGTGTAAGTGAAGTTCTTACAAATCTTTCTGAAGTACATCAATCTAAATTTTATACACAGCTCTGCAGAGGTACACTGTAACTATATGAAATTGCATTTGAGTGTTACTGCTATATTAAGTTCGACAATGAAACACAACCAAATAAATAACTTTATCATCTCAAATGAAGTGAATGTAGATACTTTATTAAGTTGTCCAGCTGGCAACAGTATGGAATGTTACAGAAAGCTGCAGTATACCCCATACTAGAAAACTGAAATAACCTGACATTCTGAATAGCTCTTTCTCACTGCTGGTGGAAATATAAGGGTTTGCAACCTTTCAAAGAATGGTTTCAGAAGTCTTGCTTATGCTCTCATTCCTCTCTTTAAAAGTGTTGACCTTTTTTTGGCTTTGAGTAATTGGCTGTATAATTTATAGTAACATACTTTATTTCACTTTAATTTTGATCTTTGTGATCAGTATTTTCTTAGTCCATTTTAACTTTTTTTCCTAGTAATTAACAGCAATTTACATTAGAGGTATATGTCAAATTTATTTCTGTATCCACCTATTTTTAAAGAAATTGTGTAACGGTATCTTTAATTACTTGTGGAAAATGTACTTGCTAAAAATCGAGTTTTTATCACACAGCAGTGAACGGATTCAAATGAAAGTGCATGGATTCAAATTAAAGCTGCTAAACTGATTTTAGCCAGAAGAAAAATTTTGGAAAACATCTCTTCAAGAAACTATGGGAGACAGCATCACAAAAGCATAGGATGTACCTCTTACAATCAATAATTTAGAACTAAGGTGAAGACTGCAGGTTCAAATCCTAACATTGTGTTTGATGTTCTGTATCCCGGGAGAGTGCCATAGAACTACCAGGTATCTTGAGATTAGTGGATTCTTATTCTCTCTTTCTTAGAGCTACGCTTAATATCAAATGCTAAGCACAAATTTAAAAAGTGAAGGTATGTGAATCAGTTAAAAAAATTAATTACAAGTAGGAAAAAATATTCTTCGTTTTACTCTGTTACATTTCCATGGCTTTTCTCAGCCAGTAGTTCAGCATTTGAGTACTGCACTGCTTCAAATACAGGTTAATTTCCAAGAGTTTTGGAATTGTGTGTAATTTTCCTGCTGCTGGTGACCCATGCACAGTAGCCTTCATTATGCTCCCTTTCTTTCATTTTTCAAGGCCCTTTGCTGCATTGTTTTACCTTCTTTTTTTTAGCTATGTTTTCTATTAGTTTTCCTCACTTACCTCTCACATGATTTCTTTGATTCTGTACATGCTTTGATCATCAATCAGATGACACCAGATTGCAGTCTGAGCCATATGAAAGGGAAATTAGTCCTTCCATGTGTTTGTAGCCTTTGTTTTTCTTTACATCACCTAATTATAAACTAATTTTAGCAATTTGCACTGGAAATCTGAGAGTCATCAAACTGGCCTTAAATGTGCTAGGATGGTGCAAATCATTGGTGAAGGAGAGAGAGGATGCACTATCAGTCTAGAGAGGGTCAAACCATTACGTCTAAAACCCCCACAGAGAGGTAACAGATTTCATGAGGCTGAGGAGCCAAGCCTGGACAAAGGGGACAGCTTAGTTCTGGAGGAAGGGGAACCACAGTGATAGAAAAATGCACAGTCTGTGAGTGTTTTAGTTACCTTCACTAGCTGTTAATTGCCCACAAGTGCACAGAGACAATGGATTCCTCACCTGACATCTAAGTAAAATAAATCTTCATAATGTTTATGTTAAGTGCAATACATGATCAACATAAACCAGATGTATTTATCTAAGGTTTGGATGTATTTGGCAGCTCCTCCTTTGAGCAAATAATTACCTTATATGCATAATTTAACACTTTTGGAATTAAACACTGCAGAAAAGATTAATGGTATGTGCCTGATGTTACACTCTCTTTTCATTCTTTTGTACCTAAACTTTGACTCTTTTATTCTTCTTTATTTTTCCTAATGTTGTGAATGTATATGCTATCAATACTCAGTTCTTTAAAGACCTTAACCAAATGGCTTCAATCAGCAATGACCTGACAACTTTGCTTCAGTCTGAGAAATGGTTTGTTTGTTCAACTTAAAATATTCTTGCATTTGTTTAGTTATGATGGTTTTGCATCCATGAAAGGATGCTCCTCTCATGTACTGTGGTCTAACTTTTCTAGAGAAGTGTGTTTGTGTCAGATAATGGGTGTTCTTTACTTATTACACTGTATTTGTTTGTTTAACTAATCTCTCCCATTCTTCTTTAGAGATGCTCAAATCTTACATTAATAAACAAAATAACACAAAAGAGGAATGTAGCTGAAACAAGCTGGAAAATTATCTATTTGTGAGTGTTTACACTGGAACAAAAGAGTTAAGCGACTCTTTATGCTGTTCATCATGCAGCTTGATATGAAGCAGACAGCTATAAAAGAAAATTTGTTTTTGCTTGGCTGATCTCCTCAAACATGTTCCAAAAGCCTATTTTGTAGCTGTAAATGACCATTATGTGTTGAGCAGTCTTTGAGCAACACAAAGTACTCTGCTTTCCAGAGCTTTCGCTGGGGAAACTTGGGATTCTCATAAAGCTTTAGTCTGTTGAAAAGAAAGGCCAGTGTGCTTTATTTGGCTAGGTGCTGAACTGACCTCATTTGTCATGGTAATTTTTTTGAGATTTTTTGCATGGGAGGGGTAACTTGTTGTGGTATTTTGCATAAAACTAAAAAATTCTAAACCTCAGAAATTAAATATCACCAAGTTTTTTTGCTGTTGTGTTTTCCTTTTCTTTCCCTTTTCAATCTCATCATCATTTATCTGGTTATGCAAAAAAACACAACAAAAAACCCCAAAAATCAAAAAATACACAAATAAACACAATTACTTTTCTGTTTTTAAAAAAATCCCTGAAGAATGTCCTTTGAACTTTCTAGGGAAACATACATCAAGCAACTCTACTAGGCACTATTGGTCCATTAATAGTCTTTGCCTTCATCTGAAGGAATGAGAGCCTCAGTTTTGAGTGGCTGATCCTATTGGCTTTCACTGTTTGACAGAACATTGGCAAGATCTGTGTTAAAATGAGGTCATCTCTAAAGAGCTTCCTGAAGTTTATTTTGATCTGTAGTCTACCTGTGCATTGTAAAAGGTGAAAGAATTTCATACTCATGCAATTATGTGTTGTAGCTCAGGACCTTTGTGCCGTGGAGAAACATGCCTGTGAGCAGATTTGTGTGAACACACCGGGGTCCTACGTCTGCCAGTGTTATGAAGGGTATGAGCTTGATGCAAATGGAAAGAGTTGTGTTGGTGAGTATGAATTCAGCAATTCACATTTATCTCTTGACACAAACCAAAGCAAAATTCAATATAAATGAGTATCCATTTTTCCCACAGACAATTATGTTCTCCTGCATGAGTGGTAGGTGAGAAAGAACACATAATTAACATGTTTGTAGTCATTTACTGATAATGAACGGTGTCTTGGGAAAATTGTTCCAACCAATTTCACACGGAAAATAATTTTTCATTTTGAAACATCACACCCAATGTTTTATTCAAGATCCATGTAGGTGGCCAGCAATGTACTGGCATATGGCCATCAAAAAAGCAAAGGTGGACAAACTCGGTAGCTCCTCTTCAGACAGAAATTATACACAAAACTTGAAAGGGGAAAATTTCTTGATTTTTTTTCACTTGATTTTATGGTGTCGTGAGGAGAAATTTCTATCCCCTTTTGGAAAGATGACTTTAAGGAAAATTTAGCCACTTTAGGAAACCATCCACTAAGTGCCTTTGATTTTCACTGCGGGCAATGTGGAAATAAATATCAGCTCCAAGAATAACAACTCAAAAGAGAGAGTGTGGAAATATGGCACAATTTTTTTTGCATAAAACTTCTCTCTCTTTTACACTGTATCTCACTCTTCTTCCCTGTTTATACACGGTAAATATTTCTATTATAATCTCTTTGACAAGCCTATGTACCTATTCTTGTAAACTTTTCTCCTGTGCTACATTCTGAGAAAATACTGTCTTCTGGTTTCCTCTGCAAAAAGCCCTAGTGAGATCTGGACAAAAATTTGCATTATTTGTTAGGTATTCTCTTCAGTCAAGGACTTAGACATGTGCTTAATTTCAAATTGAAGTTCCATGGAAATTAATCCAAGTGAATCCTTGGCCTCAGTTCTGCCACAGGCTGCCACAATGCTTTTGTCCAACACCCTACTCTTTCTTGTCATTTTAAGACAGCTCTAACATGTCTTTCTCTTATTACCTTCAAAGAGCTATTGTCTTGAAGAACAACCCTGTTTTGAGATGCAAAGTAAGTGTCAGTTTATGGAACTTTCTGCATATAACTCCACACAGAACACACGAACAAGGTTTTAAGGGTTTTTAGGGATAACATGAGGTTTTGAGAAATATTCACTCTGTGCTTGCTCTTCAGAAATGCTTCCTTTACTTGTAGTTTCATGATTTCAGTATAGGGTTATTTAAAGGTCTCAATATAATTTGTCTCCAGCATAATTTGGCCACCCATATACCATTTTAAGGACCTGCTTTATGAAGCCAAATTGTTTTGAAAATGCAGATAATACTGGTTATTTAGGCAAGTTTTTATGTTCTGTCCCAAATTTCTATATCTATCATTCATCTAATAACCTTAGCTGACCCTCTTGGCCTTTACTTGTATTAGGATAAAGGATATACTTTGCTATTTGTTTGACTGTATCTTAAGACAAAAAATATGTGACTTGTGTTGGTAACTTCTTTCATCCCAAATTCTTTCCTACCATATATTCTAATCTGAAATATTCACACTTAGTGCCATCAGCTGTTGTTACTGTTTTCTAGTAAGTTGAAGTTCCTTGACAGCCCAAGATATTCTTACCAGCTACCAGAGCATCATTCTGGTGAAATTCTTTGTATGTGAAGTCTAATACTATCCCTTGTAATAAATACAAAGTCTATTTTTGTTATTTGAAACTTCAAATATTTCTATTCCACTTACTACATTTCTTGCATTGGTATTTGGGGTTTTTGCCTGTTAATCATGTATCTGCAAATTCTGGGAAGAGTGCTGTTTGGAGATGTGATATATCTTTGGCATTTTTTTCCTACCTCCTCACTGACTCTCTTTAGCTTGAAGAGATAAGTATTTATTATAAGCACTATTGTTGACATTTAAAGATTTCATGTTGTCTCTTCATTTTTTTTTCAAAATACAGCATGCATGGGTTCACTATTTTGCATTTTATAGCTGTTTTTCTTCTCCACTTAATTTCTACTGATTTGCACATTTTAGCAGCAAAACATGAGTACATGCTTTTCATACTACTACAATAATTAGCAGTACTAATTGGGATTTTAAAGCACATTATTGCAATTTCTATTTTTTAGTTTTCTTTTGCAGTTGCATATTTGGCCACTTAACTTTTAAATTTATTACTGATGTACAAGAATGGTTCAATGTATGTTAATTATATTTGATCTGTGCAGAACTTAGTTTATCTACATTTCCTGAACAGGAAAAGCTTGTCTGGGTAATTTATGAATGTGATGCTAATTTGTCTGCAAATCATATTGTCAGCCTCCAGAATTTGACTTTTCAGGTTTGAACAATTTGAGATTTTTGAGGAATATGCTACTACTAAGCATGTACAACTTCTGCAGATGTGATCACCAATGAATAATCATCCTTGCTGGAAAAATTTTTAAGGGAGACTATGTATAGCACTAAATTAGTAGTGATAACTCTCAGTTTTCATTATTCCTAAGCTAGTTAACCTTTCCTTTCTGGGAAGTATTTATTATCAAATGAAGAGGATCAGAAGAAAGATCTTGATGTACACATATACTAGAGATCACTGAGAACAATAACAAATTTTGCAAAAAGCAAGGACTTCAATTAAGCTAGTCATTTCTCCCCTTCCAGAGAATGAAAACAGAATTTCAGTAAGAAATTCATATTGTGATATTCTGGGAAAGAGTCAAATGTTTCCATCTAAGATATCTAAGACTTCCAAAGTTTTAACTCCATCAAAAGCCAATGAGAAAGTGCAGAAACATCATTCCATGGCCATGTTTATTGAACTTTTCTGATGGCTAATTTAAGGATCAGTAGTGATACTAATTGCTTTATTGACATGTACCAGCCAGTTACCTGAACGGCAATAATTATATGAAATCTCACAGCCAGAACTAACAATGTGTCCATTCAAGCTGATCACTGAACAATCAACCACTCTGAGTGTTTGCAATGCACAGTTGATGAACAAATTTGTAGGCTAAACAATACTTGAAACTGTCTGCTCAGCAGTAAATCTGTCTGGCAGGCCACTATCTCTTTGCCTTTTTTGAACTGTTTTTCACATAGACAAAATCCTGTCAGTTGAAGTTTGGTGGTAATGAGGTACTCTTTCTCCATCATGCTGCTGGACACAGTCTCTCCACCTTGGTGCTGCTGGACATTCTGTCCTCTCTTTCCTGGCACTAGTGCTAGACTGTCTCCATCTCAGTGCAGCTGCTGGGCTTGGATCCTCTTTTCTTGGCACCTCTCTGCAGTCCTGGCACTGCTGGATTTTTTGTCTGCTTCTTAGGTTCTTATGAGCCTTCCATGAGTGCTCTGTTCTTCCCTCACGTTCTTTTTCGTCCACTTTATGCCTTTACTTACTTTACACCTTTTTCTCCTACCCTTCTCCTTAACTTCCTTCATCCACCCAAGCCTGAATAACCTCTATTAAACATCATAGGGCTAAAACAACCCCTTATGAGAAAGGTGACACATGCAGTCCACAGTTCAGAGATGGCAATACGAGCACCCAGAGTGCAGAACAAGTAACTGGAATTAAAATATGGTTCCCATCACTTACTAACTAATACCAAGTGAGAAAAACAAGGTGGAACAAACTTGCAGAGATGACAACTGAATTAATAGCTTGCTCCCTAAAAAGGACATTAATAAATTATTTCAAAAGAATTCTTATAGAAATAGACATGAGATAAATCTCAAAACAGGGAAATCTCGAGTTTTCATATTCTCATGTGTATCTCATGGCTCAGCATAGAAATATGCTCTTCTCCCAAGGGTAGAACATGTGGGAGTGGTTCAAAGCTGTGCCAGGGGAAGCTTAGACTGGATATTAGGAAGCATTTCTTTACCAAGAGGGTGGTCAAACACTGGAACAGCTTTCCTACAGGAGGTGGGTGCTACAAGCCTGTCAATGTGTGAGAGGCATTTGGAGAAAGCCAACTCTGAACTGGTCAAGCAGTTGGACTAAATGGACATTGTGTGTCTCTTCCAACTGAATATTCTCACTGATATAATCATTGCTTGGGCAGTTGTAGGTATTGCAGTAGAAATTAATTTTGTTAAGGTTTAAATGCAGAGGAGGAGGTGACTTTACGGAGATATCCATATGGCTATTTCTCAGGCATGATGCTTGATAGCACATATTCTTTGGCCTACCTAATTCTTAATGTGTCTTTCAAACACTTGAAAATGTGCAAGTGGTTAGAATTAATTGAAAAGGAAAGCTAATTCTATGACACATTATATCCT
This sequence comes from Cinclus cinclus, assembly GCF_963662255.1. Taxonomy (NCBI): domain Eukaryota; kingdom Metazoa; phylum Chordata; class Aves; order Passeriformes; family Cinclidae; genus Cinclus; species Cinclus cinclus. The sequence continues at coordinate 129,932,327 of NC_085046.1, forward strand.
TGAAACATGTATTCAGTAAATAGATTTCAATATGAATCAATTCAGTCTGGAAACAGAAAGGTTCTTGCCAGGTATCACATGGTAGCTAGTAAGTAGTTTAATTTAACTTGATTCAACACAAATATTCTGAAGGGTTGAAAGAAATTCTTTCAAAGTAACTGAAATAGATTATCTGCTTTCCTGACTAAATGATTTTGACTAAATATAGTAGCACACCTGAGTGTGCATGATTTATGTGAGGCAATTGCAGAAAGAATTGATTTCATTAAAACAAATTACTGCCTCTTAAAGAAATTGGTGAGGCTCAGCAGTATAAAGTAGTGAAAACATTTAGTCAGCTGACAAAGAGGAACCTGTCTTGGTATGAAGCACATCACTGTCTTCTGCAGAAAGAATTAGGCATACTTTCCTAATGTAGGCCTGGCAGCTCTTTGCAGGCAGAGCACCAGCTTTGCAACTTATCTTTAATTTCTTCTAAGACTTTTGTTGTGGAGATGAAGCTTAACCTGCAAAGAAATTTTAATAATCCTTTAATTTCTTTAGCAACTTTGAATAGGCTTGTAAATTTCTTATTTTTAATTTATTCAGAGTAAACTCTGAAGTATTACTTTATTACCCTTTGGCAATCTAACTTTTAAATATGGACTTGTGTAATGACCAGACTTATGAAATAAGTGACTGGATTGCCTGTGATTTTTTTTTTTTCTTGCAAAAGGCATGATATAAGCAAAATATCCCATGTGAATATCAGCTTGAAGCTCTCAGGCTTTGCAGTTGTAGCTGTTTTGTACAGAGGGAATGAATGTACTGTGACAGTCCTCAGTGTAGAAGATAATGCCAAGATTCTTCTGTATACTCAAGCTACAAGAACAGTCCTTGAGAATTAATACAGCTAATTAATACAGGGAGGGAACTAAGGAAAAGTAGAGCAATTCCAGGTCTGGGACTTGAGAGACAGAAGACAGAACTAAATCAAACAAACTTTGCTGTGCCCTGGCCTACAGTGTGAACATCTGGACAGAGTTACTCACTGAGGCATGGTTTCCAGATCTGAGAAAACATGTTGAGAAGGCTCCTGACAGTCTGAGAGCTGATAAATGCTCAAAGTTGAGAAGTGATTCAGGACTCATTTAAAATCTGATTTAACAGCTGGTGTTGTAACTGCACTACTTTTTGCAGACAGGCTTTTCAGGACAGAAATTACATCAGTTTTTCCTTTTTTAACAGCTACTTTGTGTTACTAGAACCATAATATCAATGCATAATAGTTCTAGTTTTTTTCCTAATTGCAAATGTTGGTCTTGTTCTTTTTCAGTTGTAGACTACTGTGCTTTGGATAACCATGCTTGTCAACATGAATGTGTTAACGCTGAGGACTCCTATTACTGTAGATGCCATCCAGGGTTCATTTTAAATCCAGACAAAAGAACGTGCAGAAGTAAGTTGTGATAAAGTTTAATTATGAACAGTCTGTACCTCTTCTGTCTTCCAGCTGTCAGCAGTAATCCTCCCACTGGTCTTGGGAATGCTGACTAATGCATCAGGCATAGAAAATGTTGGAGTGCCCTGGAAGCCAAAGGTCTCAAAAGCAAAGCAAGTGGTTTTGAGGGGAGGGCCTAAGGGTAAAGGTCCCTCCTATGAACAGGAAGCTTTTAACATGAAACCCAGCCTCTTTTCAAGAGCAAAAAGCTAAAGCTTTGCCTTGGATTTCTCTTTGATAATTCTTTTTTTTTTTTTTTTCAGTTAGAATATAATCTCTCTAGCTGGGTAAACAAACAAGTCTGTGCAAGACAATTTAGAATCAGTTTTCTTTGTAAAATGATCTAAAATAATGAGTAGTTTTCCAATCAGAAGAAACATTACAGTCTCTTTTTCTGTAGATTTTTCTCCAGAGTGAGTTCTCTGATAATGTGATAAAGCTCTGGCAGTATCAGTATCTTCTACCAGGCTTCCATGTTTCCACCAGCTTATAATTAGTTGATGGCTTTGCTTGTTTGTTATTTGTCAAATTTGACACCAGGCTAAAAAGATAAAAAATTACTGGTGTTAGGAATGGACATGAAGTAGAGAGGATCTGACAGACTAGAAAGTATTCATGCCAAGGTCTCCCATAATTGGGAAAACAAGCTAAAACCTTCATAGTGTTTAATGTCATAGCTCCCTTTCAGGAAATGTCAAGGGAAAAACCTTGATGCACCTTCCTAATTACTTTTCTTCATAAATGTGGGCTTTGATAAAAAATATTTCTATTGTGCCTGTAAGCAGGCAAGCTCCATTAGTTTTAGGTGACTGCTGCTGCCAGTGGTGAATTTAGACCATACGATTGAATAATATGTTCAAACATTATTTCTGAAGAAATACATCAATACAACATTGCATTTCTGTGTTTCCCCAGCCTGAGAGGCATTTCAGTCCTTCTGGTGAGAGGCTTGGTTGACCTATAGACTGTATCTATTTTGTGTATTATGCTTGATATCTATTCACTTAAATTTAACATTTCGGAAGAAAACATGTAATCCAGGCAGTACATGTATTCTTACCATCAAGGGAAGAAGACATACATTTCTCAAAGGTGATTGCTCCCGGCTCTGGCACAAACGTATGGAATATGTATTTATTTATGGAATATATGAATTTATTTATGGAATATATGCCTGTATTTTCCTTGAATTTACAGGGGGTCTGGATGACTTGCCAGACTGGACTCATAATTTTTAGATGGTCAGAACCAGGGGTGATGAAATTTCTGCTTCTCAAGGGCCAGAGTATTTGTAGTGATTAACATCACTTGTAGATTGTATTAACATTCCCATTTGTCAAGTATCTGTCAGCTAAGGGCTGGCTAATTATACTTCCACATATACTTCCAGACCCACATGTATTTGAAATCTTATTTTAGTGTGCTTTCCACTGCCCAAACACAAAATTTTGTTAATTTCTTTGATGTAAGAATGTGGATTTTAAGCAGTGTTTTCTCCTCCAGTTTGAACTGAAGAAAGTCCTTAAAACTGCATAAACCTTTCATATGCCTTCACTGATTTTTAATTTACTGCCTAACTATATGCATTATTTTAACATGTTTAAATTGATGATTCACAGAATGCTGACATCTGATAGAATATTCTGAGAAAATAGTATTTCAGGCTTAACCTGTCTCTATCCTCTATCTGTTGCTTGAGACAGTATATTGGGTATAAATAAGCACAAATAAGACTTACTAAGCCACTATTCCTTACTTTTGATATCCTCTGAGCCTTGCTGATAAATTAAAGCATGAATGAAAGAACTGTGTAGCTCTTAATGCTGCAAAAGTCAAGACAGCATGAGAGCTCTTCAGAGCAGAAGTGTCCCCTAGTTCCCGTATGTTATGCATCACACTGTGTTTGAGTCTGCATAAACAGTGAGAACAAACAAACTACAGATCACTGGATTTAAAATTTTTGTGACTTTAAAGCTTTTAACATAATTTCTACATATTTGGCTTGTGCGCTGAGTCTCAGGGATGAGATTAGTCAAGACTCACACCCATGCCAGACTGGTTCTCTGTATCAGCAAGCAGTCCTGAGGCACCCACTCCTGAGATCTCATGATTGTCTCAGAATCCTGACTTCCCTTTCAAAAATAGAAAGGAAGCCTTTGTGCTCATGGCTACAAAGAAATGCTTGGAAATGTAAGTGTTGTCAGTATGGTCATGCATACCTAACAAGTGTTTTCTCTGGGAACTATTCCAAAGTCCTTAGAATGAAACAGAGGGAGCAGTGCTCATGAAGGTAACCATCAGAGTGCTCTGTGGCTGGACGAGCACAGCAAACTTGTTCTGTCAGTGAGGCAGGTGAAGGACATTCAAGCTACTGTTAAGGAGACTCCTGCCACTCTTGCTGCTCCCCTCAAGAATGCAGATGGCAGCTTCTGCTTGTACTGAGCACTGCTGAGCCTCAACTCTTGTTCTTTACAAAAGGCCTGTTTGAGTTCTGGGTTCACATAATTTGTAGGTGGGCAAGGTTCTGTTAGCATCCTTAATCTGGGCTGTGTCAATGAAGCCCTGTGAAGTGTTGTTTTTATTGTCCCAAACAGAATAGCCTCAAGGTTTCAACAAAGATAATACATGTTTCTCAACCCTTGTGGTCATCTTCAGAATCAGTTATCCCAGAAAAGTCTCTCCTGCACACTTGAGTGAGCAAGGATTTGAGTAGGAAAATGCACCACAGCACTGAGTAGGTCCAGAAAGCGTAGAGCTGTGATCCTCTGGTGCACACACCGTGGTGGCTTCATGGGCTGTCTCTTCAGTGCCCTCTTGAGTAAAATATATTTTCTAATTTTCATTTTAGTAAACAGATAAGATATCTTCATGTTATGTATATACATATGTGCATATGCTGTCAAAAAAAGCTTTGGTAAAGGAAATGTTTATTAATGTTATCAATGTTAATTAATATACAGAGCAGTGTTCATAAATTATAACATAGTCCTACTGAGTTTTCTTAGAAAGTCACATTCCACTTAATTTATTCTGAAAATATAGGTGGTTTATTATTACAAAGGGCTTTCATCATACATAAACACTCAGTTCCATGAACCTGCCACAAATCCAAAGACAGAACTGTCCATGCCCCTGAAAGCAGATCACCTCTGAGAATAATAATTAATTAACTTCTGGAAATAATAAAACCATCTGAGTTTTCAGATTGTATCATGAGGTGTTCAGAAGTGTCTGGATATTTTTTCAAGTGTGATTTATGTAATTTGTGACTTGTTTATCTACTTTTAGCAGTGGTGAGGGGTTAGGAGCATTTTTCACCAATATAAATTAACTACACTGACACAAAACCATGTGATGGGCACACACTGCATCTAAGTGAATGTCAGGTTTGTTGACTTTATCAATTGTGATAAACTATATGGGAAATAACTCAGTGCTCAGTGTCCAATTGCTTTCCTTTCTAAGGTACTTTATCCACAAGTGGTATCTGTTTCTAGACTGCTCATCTTCTCTTCCATGGGTATTTCAAATGGAAGAATTGTGAAGCAAGGACTCAGAGCTGTTAAAAACATCCACACTTCTGTTTGTCCTGCTGTGATCTAATGAATGGCATTCAAAAGCATATGTGTGTTTATTACACATCATGTCTAATATGCTCTGAGTGAATAGAGGCAATTTTGATGAGGCCATGTATAAGGCTTAGCTGCAAAATGTTAAGAAATATTTAAGACTAACTTCTCTACTGCATCTGTTCTCTAATAATTCTTTGTAGTACATGTCAGGTGTACAACAGTAGAACAGATATTTGAAAAAAAGAAACATTTTTATTTTCATGGTTTGAAACAATATGGTATAACACCCAGATGGTGTCTAAGAAGAAAAAAAAGGCAAAAGAGAACAAAACAACTAATTTTTCACCTAGTTTATTTCTGAGAAATTATATTACTCACTGACACAAATGTTTTTGTTGTTTAGAACCAGACTACTGCTCTCTTCAGGACCATGGTTGTGAACAGGAATGTGTTAATACAGATGATTCCTATTTTTGTCGATGCCAAGAAGGGTTTAGACTTAATCCAGATAAGAAAACATGCAAAAGTGAGTAATTCTTTGGACATAATAAAGTTCACCTGCTTTTATTTCTTGAACCTGCAGTGAATTGTTTCCCTTCTGAAAGGATGGAAATTTTCGCTGTAATTAAGGTTGAAACAAATGTTTCTTTATAAACTTGAATTCCAACTGAATTAATTATGATGGAAAATATACATTCTGTTGTTCAGTAGATTATATTATATATTAGACATTTTTGAAAACTTTTGTGAAAACCTGACGATTAATGTAGGAACCAAAATTACTTAAAATAAGTTCTTTACTTATTCAAAAGTTTTTGGCTTTGGTTTGTAAAGACACAAGCAGCTTTGAAATAAAAAGAAAAAAAGTCACCTTGTTTTAACCAGTTGGTTTAGCCAAGGACAGATGCATTTCATCAGCTTAGAAATATATTGAAAAGACAACATTGTTATCAAAATCAATTTAGAGTCACACATGAAACTTCACAGTTTCCTAAAAAATGGTAAAAACATCATGAGCAACATCAGTGTTATAAACCAGTCACACATGATATTTACTTTAGAAAGACTTAGTGTTACAGGCCTTCTTGAGTCCAGGCCTGGAATCTACAGCAGATTTTTACTGTAAAATGTTAAAGTTTAAAGAGAATATATTCAGCAAAATGAAATAGCTAATCTTGTGACTCAGTTGTTGAGGGGAGAAAATTGTACTACTGGTATTTTTATGAATAACAAACTTGTTTGGAGCAATCTAAATCTATTTCTAGACACTCACAAAATGTATCTGGCTTTGAAACTGTATTTTTGTTCCATCTTAAAGATACTTCTCACAAAGCATATTTGTCTGCACAGTGCTACTTTTGCAGTAATCCATGCTATTCTGCTTTTTATTATCTATATGGTATTTTAATACATTCAGGTTTTTATAGATTTAATAATCCTGGAAGAGCAAATAGAGCCAATAGAGAAAAGAATGTAATTGTATAAAATATTTCTTGCCAAGGATGTAATTGTAAATTAAAGGAAAATTGTAATACCCATTTGGGGTATTTTTCCTTCTGGGGTTTTAGATTTGGCTGCAAATCTGGTGATGTTTCCAGGATTCGGCTCCTATTCCAAATCTTGTTGTAACAAGGGTCATGTTGCCTAAGCTTGTAAAATAAAGCAGAATGTTTGCATGTATGCCCTTTTCAGAAATCAGGGACAATAGGTGAGTGGTGACAAGTACCAGGCATTCCTCCTTCACCACCACATATGACTTACAGGAGGAGATGTGTGGGGATCAAAGTGAAGCCTTACATAGCTGAGTCTTTGCAGTCTGCTCATATCTTTGTCTCCTTGTCAGCTTTAGTAGGTGTCCAAAGCACAGAATCCAGTATTGTTTGAGAAAAGGGAGATTTTCTTAGCTGTTTTACTTCAGAAATCCTTATGGCTGGCTTCAATTTTTCTCTGCACAGAAGTAAACTTTGCTTTAGGTCATCATGACTGTGCACATGAATGTGTTAACGTGGAAGAGTCGTTTGTGTGCAAATGTCATCCCAGATACACCCCATAACACCATGGCAAAACGTGCAGCAATGAGTGTCTCATGAACTGCTGTGACTAGCTTGCTGCAAGGGAGAGGTGTGAACAGAGTGAGAAAACACTCCTGGATCCCTTTTGAGATACTTCTGAGTCATGCGAACCTACGTTACTGTAAAATCCCCCAGAAGCCAGGCCGAGTGAAGTAATGCTTTAGTGAGACCCCTGATCCAATAGAGAACTAAAGGATAATTTTCTCCAATCCAAATAACTGGGGAACTGTGTTCAGCCATTCCACACAAAAGCACTGTCTAACGTGAAGGCAGTGCTTGCTGAACATCCCTATGGTCTGTGTAACCTGCACACCTCACACTGCTGAATGCTGACATGGGGGGATATGGAGAGACCCATCTCTTCTGAATGTGTACACCTTCAATGATGGACACAATGAAGTGTCCTTTTTCCGAAGAATGTTGCTAAACGAAGGATCAGTGCTGCCCCAGAGAAACCCAGCAGCACTGCCCACTTGGCATCACACAGTTTTAGAATACAGTTTTATTGCAGAGAACCATTTTGCATATGACCTGAAGTATTGGCAGCATTTTTCCCCAATGTACTTATAACATACTTTTGCAATGGAACATTCTGTCGCTGAATTTTTAAAAAAACTTAGTAGGATAGGGAATAAGAATTTTTAAACAAACTGTCATAAAGCCATACTTAATGTAACCTGGATGAGTTGCAACTTTTTGACAATTGTAGTTTTAGACTAACTTAAGTTGAATTTCTAAAAATTAATATATCCTAACACATTCCTTGTTTGTAAAAAACAGCGAGCCTTCCCCAGTCCTTTCCCCTGCTTGCATTTACTTTACACATGTAATAAAGCACATATGATTACAAAATTTACAATTATAATGACTTCCAAATCACAGTAATTAGCACCATTGGGATTACTGCACTCTTTGAAAGAATGTGTTGGAAAATTCTGCATGAGAGCCCCAAATATTTAAACATTAAAAATTCATGTTGGTGTGGGTGTTTGTATTGAAAAGATGGAGCCAAACAGATGTAATTTTTCACAGAGATTATGGGTATTTTCTTGGTTTTGTTTCCACATTTTTTGTGTGCTCTGAGAAGTTACACAAGCCTAGATGTGAACACAAGATGTGAACTCTTGGAAAAAGGAGGAGGTTCCGCTGGAACTTGGTTTAGCTAGCAAAAACTGACACCTCATCTTCATTTGTTCAAGCCTACATTGCTTCTCTGTGTATAATGGCAAATCTGGACCAATTGCTGCGAACTCATTGCTTAGTTAAAGAAACCAATAAACAGAAATATTTAGAATAAGTGATTATTTAACATTAAGTACAGATTGTTTTTTAATGTAAACAGATTGCTGCAGACATGTCTGTTCACATCTGTAAATTATTTGTAAAGGGGACATGCGAGACTGTGTTTGTGTCTGAGGGAACTCCACTACTTTTCATTAAGTTAAGATAAAGTGATTTGGGCCTATATAGCTAAAACAAGCTATTACCTAACTCACAGTAAAACACTATGAGGAAGTTCAAAGCTTTTTTTTCCTAAAATGGCTTTTCTATACTCACAGAGTCAGCAAATTCCATAGTACACGTGCATGTATCTCACTGTACAGCTTTGCTGTCCACTGTGAGGAAATGTATTTTTTAAACCCAGTTCAACCCTCTTTCCCTTCCCCCACCTTCTGTCTTTCACACAACTAGTTGCACACAACACATAAAAAGACATATTCCATTTAATATTGCTTGGAATAAAAATAGGAAAATCAAAGAAATGGAACATGTTAAGATGTTCTCACACTCATAATTTCTGTCTGTTTCTCACGAGGTTTTAACTACTTGAACCTGTTGGCAGGTTAAAGTTTTAAGTTGGTGATTTGTCATCCTGTTGACAAAAGAATTTAATCTTTATGAAACAATCTGAAAGCCATAATTTCTATTTCAAAAATTACTAAGATTCATATTTACTGTGAAAATTTAATGGCGAACAGAAGAGAGAGTCTTGCTTTTTAAAGAAGGAAAGTGTGATTCTGTGGGTGAGACCCGACTGGGCTTCAGGATTCTCCCTTCTCTCCACTTTGTGTCAGTTCAACCACATTGTGATTGTTGAAGGAAATCTGTACTTCACCAAGTTTGCCATGTGCCAAGTGGGGTTGTTGTATTAATTTCACTTGGGTGTTGTTAACTAATTCAGGTTATTCAAGTAGGTGGGGATACTTCCATAAGTAAAAAGCTGTACTGATCTTTTTCCTTTGCTATGCAAAGGCATTCTGTACTAACTGCAGTGTTATAGTTTATGTATCTATGACACCAATGTGATTTCTCCAATCATTAACACAAATCCATAGGAGTGGACCACTGTGTTGAAAGCGATCATGGCTGCGAGCAACTGTGCCTAAATACAGGTGATTCCTATGTCTGTCAGTGCTCTGAAGGATTTGTCATCAATGAGGACCTAAAAACCTGCACACGTGAGTCTTGTGAGAACATCCTTTATTTCAGGTCCCTTGGGAAGGGTTCCTGTTTTCATGCAGGGAAAAGGACTCACCTTCAATTTATTCTTACACTCTGCATTTCAGTAATACTTTAATAATTATTTGAAACAAACTGAAAAAGTATTTAGGAAAGAATACTTTTCACAACAACTATTAATCCTTATATATTCAGAAAAGTTTTGGGAGACCTATTTGTCCCCAGGTGTTGAGGACAGTTTTTAAGTCATATGACAAATGTGTCTGAGAGGTCATCTGGACAGTAGTGTCCCCAAGGCAAACTTCCCCACCTTACCTGGGGCAGGAGGAGAACTGAGAGCCCTATGCTGAGCTTTACAATTAGCATGGGAATCCTTCATAAGTGAGCAGAAGTTGTCCTGGCAACTCTCTGCTCTTTGTAAATCTAATGATCATTGAGAATTGATACAATTTCACTAACAGTTGAATTGCCTCCTTCCATGGAAAAATAATATATAGAAAGGTCCAAAAAAAGAAGAATACGAGTACATTTTACCTGTTGACTTTTTATGGACCTCTTTGGTGAAAGTGTTCTGTCCACTTTTCCCGGATTTTGGAGGTACAATGTTTTTCAAGCTTGTAGAGGGTTGGAACAGCTCCAGAGCTCACCCTTTTTCTTGCCCTCAGACACAAAGTTCAAACTGCAAGTCCTCAGTCACAAAAATTATCTAGAGAGAAGTTAGGCAAATCAGCAAAGGCCATTTGTGTTTGTATTTATCTTTGTGTTTGCCTCCATACTAACCCTTTTAGCCCCACCCAGTACCTCGACAGACTTTGCTTCTGTCTTCCACTGCAGATCTCTCAAAAGGGACAGACAGTAACACAAAAGTATAATTAGTGTACATATAAGAACAATAGGGTCCACTAAAAACAATTTCTTAGATATTTATCTATAATACCACTGAAAATTTAGAAACAGCCAAATAATGGAGTTCTATCAACTTGCAAATGGAAAATCCCTTGTCCTTTGTAGTAACAAGAGATAATTTTTCATTCCTGAGTTATTTCCCTCCAGGCTGTACTTGGAAACCTATCAGCAGCAGAGTTCAAGAATCATTTGGACAACATTCTCAGGCAGATGGTGTGAATTTTGGGGTTGTCCTGTACAAGGCCAGTAGTAGGACTTTGATTGGTCCTAGTGAGTCCCTTCCAAATCAGGATATTCCGTGATTCTTTGAAAATAGTGCTGAGTGCAATGAAACTGAGATTTTTTGAATCACTCCTCATAACCCTGTCCTCATATATGTTTAGGAAAGTTTGGTCCTATTCCTGAGCTCTAGATGAGATGTTGAAACCTTGTGAATATTTTTAGGCTGCCATGAAGAGAATTTTGGCACTTTGCAATTTCCTGAATGATAAATTGAATGGAAGGGATTAGCATTTAACATATACCAGTCCTAGTGAGAAAACATCTGGGATGTTCTAGTATTATATACAAGGGCTCAAGGATCGTAAGAAAACTATGGGAATACCTGAATGGTAACCAAACCTGCACTGTGACAACTCATTACAAAAACTGTGTGTGTAGCCAACAGACAGTAGTAAGTCCTGCTTGCAAAGTCTCAGGAGCCCTATGTCTTCATATGACAGAAAAGAAACACTTGGGAAATTTGAGATGAAAAGTGGACTATATTTGACAGTACTTGTCATTTGCAATTCTTTGAAAAGCTTGAATAGTCCAAGCCAAATCCCACTGACATCTGAGAGGTTTTCTTCTTGATGCCTCAGGAGATGGGTCAGGTCCACAAGTGAGTTCTGGGGACTGCTACCTTCACTTCAGGCCATTTAGAGACTATTTAGAATGTTCACAAGGTAGCTTTTATGTCTTTGCCAGTGTCTTATAAAAAATCTTTGCTAAAGTATTGTGTTTTGTTTTAATCCACTTTAATCCAAACCATACATGGACTCTCTTTAGCTATGTTAAGCACAGAAAAGTATGATTTCTCAACTCTGCTTAAAGCAAAAAATGAAAAGTGGGATCTATAGGACCTCAGTAGGACCTCTTACATTTTATTGAAGCTTTATAATCAGATGAGAAAATGAATTATTGTTAAATAAATTTATATTTATTTATTTATATGGAATGCAAATACTAGAGATGAAAAATAATTTAGTCATTATTGGTTAAATTTTTTAATAATTTTGATTGCTCCTACAGGAGTTGACTATTGTGCCCTAAGTGATCATGGCTGTGAACATTTGTGTGTAAATGGTGACAGATCTTATACTTGTCAGTGTTTTGAAGGATTCAGGCTTCGTAACGATGGGAAAACATGTAAACGTAAGTTATTATTCAGCAACTCAGAGTCTAATATTACACACATAGAAGAAATCTGCAAGGTAGGATTGGATTGCCTAAATGTTGCAGTCCAATGCAGTTTTAAATATTCAGAGATTTCAAGAGGTCGTATTTCCCCTTTGGTGTCATATTTGCCAGCAGTATGCCGATATCTTGGATATACTAATGCATCTAAAACGGTACTGAATGCATACTTTTAGGCAACTGAATCACACCCTAAACATCTGTGCCATTTAAAAAGCAGCCCTGATATTGGACAGCTGTGGATCCAAAACTATCCAGAGCTGAGACAACTGTGAGTTTTTTCTAAAATTTCAAGGCAAAAATGTATAATGTTTATAAAGTCTTACCCAGCATGAAGCTTGCAACATTATTAATGGAAAGCCAATTTTGTCCATCATAGGATGATTGCAAGAGAAATATCATAATTGTGTTACAAATTAGACTACATTGCACAGTTATGATGAGCAGCAGATATCACAAAAAAATAATAGCAAATTTTTCTCAACTTTTATAGCATAAGTCACCAAGTGATCAAAGAAGAATTATGGATAAGTTTTGGAAAAACTCACAGACATTCAGTATTTTGTAACTGCAATCCCTATAATATCTAATATCAACATCAGCTGTTAAAAAGTGTTTACAGAAAAAAAATTAAGGGCATCCAGATATTACCATGGTGAATGAAAAACCCCTTATTCTTAGCTGGTGTTTCACAACATCACTAGCTTTTTTATTCTTTGCAAACAGAGACTAATTCTGCCTGTCTTAAAAAGTTAGGATACACTAAAAGCAAGTTAACTCTGAATATACTGCCTTTAACTAACAGAATTTTTTTATATATTAAATTATTCCCAGGTAAAAATGTCTGCAAATCAGTCAACCATGGCTGTGAGCATGTTTGTGTTAATACTGACAATTCCTACATCTGCAAGTGTCGTGAGGGATTCATACTGAGAGAAGATGGCAAGACCTGCAGAAGTGAGTAACTGGTAGCTATTGAACACTTTTGCATATACATGAGGCAAGGAGGGAAAAGGGTATTTTTTACTTCATACTGGAAAAGAAGCAACAAAGTTCCTTTTGATAGCTACATTCCTCTAACACGTTTTCATTCAAAACCTACATTTCTATCAATCATTCCCAGGACAGGACATCTGCAAATCAGTCAGCCATGGCTGTGAGCATATTTGTGTTAACAAAGATGACTCCTATGTTTGCAAGTGTCATGAGGGTTTTCTGCTGAGAGAAGATGGGAAAACATGCAGAAGTAAGTACTCTGAGAATTACTCATAGAAATTTATTTACAGTATGTAGATCTGAGAAGCATTCAAACAAATACAACAGTTTACTGTTAATAAAGGAGTAGTCTTCCTATGTATAATATATGAGTAGTATTTATGTATTTATACATTTAGACCTTCCAAATGCTTGTAAGAAACTCTGTGGACAAAAGTAGTGTCTTTTATAGATCAACTCACAGACTGGAAACAGAAAATACTCAAAAATATTCAGGTAAGAGAGTTAAAATGTTTGATGCCTAAAATGTAACCTGTTTATTCCAGTGGTATAAGTAGACCTAATGAAAGGTGTTTACTTCTCCCTGCATGATACATTTGCTGTAGATGTGCTTTAACCAAATATCATCAATTGTTCTCAGATAAAGACATTTGCAGTTCAGTTCACCATGGCTGTGAACATGTTTGTGTTAATACTGACGAGTCCTACATCTGCCAGTGTTATGAGGGATTTGCACTAAGGGAAGATGGAAGAACATGTAGAAGTAAGTATCCTACTCTTTAGCAGATTTTCTTTATAATCTGAGTATTTGCAGGCATATTTTAAAAATGGCAATCTTATTTTTTTAACAGATAAAGATGTTTGCAATTCTGTTGACCATAGCTGTGAGCATATTTGTGTGAATACTGATAGTTCATACCTTTGCCAGTGTTATGAGGGTTTTGTATTGAGAGATGATAAGAAAACATGCAAAAGTAAGTTATTTCAATGTTACTATATTTTTTATATTTAGACATCTACAGAAGGAACATATTATTTAGAGGCAGTTCTTCTTACAGGAGATTTTTTTCCTTGCAAAAAGGAGAATAAATTCTTTATTTACTAGGAGATTACTAGGGTCAGTCTTTAAAGTTTTGGAAGTGTTCTTATTCATCAAACTGTAGTAAATAAAACCTAAATTATTTCTAGATAAAGACATCTGCAAATCAGTCAATCATGGCTGTGAACATCTTTGTGTTAATAATGATGATTCATACACTTGCCAATGCCATGATGGATTTGTACTAAGGCAAGATGGGAAAACATGCCGAAGTAAGTAATTTATTAATAAGAGAAGAAATGTAATTTTTATCTTGTTAGAATATTATTCACTAGTTCATAGTAGCCAGCATGGAATATTTTTCTCTTTCTCCGTAAGACTTGCATGAATGAAGTATTGTTTGAATGAAAGCTACATTTCAGAAAAATCAGCCAATTTTAAGGTTTGAATGAATGTTTTAAAAATGTGAACTTCATTTCCAAATTAGGTATATTGAGTTATAATCTTGAGCATAGGATGCTGCTGTATTTTGCTGTACTGGGTTGAAGTTCTAATTACCATTGTGTTCTTCTGTCTATGTTCATGCAGATCATGACTTAACTTGTTCTGTAACCTCTTAGCATATTATTTTGTAAATTATGAGTAATTGAAACTCCTTCAGGCTTTTTATGCTTTCTAATCTTTTTATAACCCTCTTCTTGCTCCCCTAAAACCTCTGCTGTTTATCAGCATCCTTGTGGATGCACCACAGTGAAAAAGTCTTCTAATAGGAGACACAGCAGGGTCCAGGGCAGAGGAACAATAATAATTCTAATTCTTATTTGAATCTACCTGTCATTTTCTAAAATAATTTATATTTTTATATTTTGGTAGGCTTTTTTTTGTTTCTACAAAAGATAATGTTAGTCTCTGACCAAAATATTCTGCTAGTATTCATGTTCAATTAGTTATTTACCATGATTAAAAGTTATTTAAGATTCCCAGTATTACAGGTGTTTGTGTCCTGTAAGCACAGCCCTTATTCTTTGTTTCTGAATGTATGTCCTTAATACTGGCTATTTTAAAATACATATGATTTGCTGTAATCCAAAAATATTCAAGTTACCTTTTATCAGCAGCTGCTTTATATTTATTTGCTATTCTCTCAGAAGTGGAGTAATCTACAAACTTTTTTAGTGATTATTTTGTGTTTTCTTCTGGGCTGTCCATAAAATTATTAAGTAGTAGAGAAGCAAAACAAATTCTTTGAAAGCTACTTGAGAGTTGCCCATCTACAATTGGTTCTGAAGGCCTTTCCAGCCAGTGTTAATCCACAAAATGTTGATTCTATACTCTCTTTCCTTAATCAAAATAATACCAAGACTGCTGCCTTTTTGAATACTCCACTGTATGAACAGCATATGCTTTAAAACCAGCCACATGATCAATTAAGAAAGACCTTTTTTTTTTAGTTTTTCCATGGTTTATTTTTTCCACAACACCAAGTTGATTGGTACTGGTCCTCTTTATTTGATTTTACTCTGTCTCAAGTTCTGCATTATCTGTTGTATTATTTTAATTCATATCAATATCAAGCTGACAGGCTTACAGAGAACTACTCATCTTTTTAAACACTAGAACCATAGAACTTTTTTCAGTGTGTGTTCATATACTGGGAATGGAGACAACTCAGTGTTTTGGGGCTTCCTCAGAGTTATAGATGTTACTGAAATTTAGCACTAGGCATCCAAGGTATTCTTCAGAAACCTCATTTGCAACTCTCTGCTGCAAGTTATCTGGAGTTACTGATTCAAAAATGTGTGTGTATGTGTTCAGTAGATGCTCTGTGACCTACTTCACACAGAGTGAAACTTCACTTCAACAAGGTCATCAGTAATCTATTTCATAAGTTAAAGTCTGGACACACTATTTTATATTACTGCATTGAAATTGGCAATTCTGTCTTTCTGTCTATTAATTAATAATACATTATTAGAATGCTTTTTGTTCCTAATAGTATTTAATTTATGTACTCATACTACCATTTATTTGTTGGCTATGCACCCCCTTGTCCTTTATCTTATTATTTCAGTGTTTTCCAATTCCTAATATTTTCACATTCAGTAAATGCTGTGAATGTTCCTTTCTTTCAGTCAATTTTAAAGTCTTATAGCTGTTTTCAACTTAAATTTCTGGATTTTTTAACTACCCTGACATTCCTTTTAGAGTGTGAAACAACATTTCTGGGGGGTTGTCCAATAAAATAACCTTAAATAGTGCAATCATTGATAGTTGTTATTATTATTACTACTGCTATTATTATTATTATTAATATTATTATTATTATTACTACTACTACTACTACTATTTCCCCCAGCATCCCAAAATAGTCTGGCTCATACTTGCTTTCAGCTATGTAAAATTCATCCTTCTGAAGTAATAGCCATGTCTGCCGCTGGTTTGTATTTTATTCTGTTTATAAGCAAATGTTTCTGAGTTGTGCAGAGCTGTGTATAAGCAGATGCTAACTTTTACTCATGTTATAATTTTATAACTTCTCCCTTATCCACTATGATGGCATCTTGTTTAGAGTGCATGTCTTAAATATAATTATTTTTGAGTTAGAATATTGTCTTATGTAGCAGTTTTTGGAATATTTGTTTTGGTAGCAGAAGACCAAGTTGAACTTGACTCTCAGGAGGCCACTTTTTTGTGTAAAGGTAGTTCTCCATTAGAAACTGATATTTTCTTTTTGTTGCATGAAGAAGAAAAAGGGAATGCTGATAGATGGCTCCACTTTCTTCTGCACTTTCTCCCTATCGCTTTTGAAGAGGTTTTAACCAACTGGTTTAACATATAAGTCTTCACATCAATTTTCAGCAATTCAGTTAGATTTTGTTTATTGTCTTAAATAAGCAGCTCCTATTCTTTCAGGTTTTGTTTATGCAGACTCTTGGCACTGATATAAGAATGTTAAGAATTAAGGTTAAATCATGTTCTGTGGTGGTTTTTTTTTTTCAGTTTTGTTTTTACCAGCATGAATTTGTGCTAAATGACTGTATTAAGTTATTCCCTCCTTTCACTCTATAAAATCTTCCTTCTCCTTCCTCCTCCTTATCCTAGTCAGATTAATCCTTAAATGGTTTATTTTCAGTTGGAGGTCATCCAAACCATGAAGTTCTGGTCAGATGACAAAGAATAGATACTCAATGTAAACTAAGATGTTCACCATTTTACTAGGAGGAGATTTGCTTTCAGTCTGCAAGCTTCCATCTTTTTTTGCTCATGGGATTAACCCCCCAGTCTTTGTATTTATAAAAAAAAAAACATTTAACTAACATGCCACATAAATATTGTCTAACTATTCCCAGGAAAGGATATTTGCAAATCAGTCAACCATGGCTGTGAGCATGTGTGTGCTAATGCTGGTGATTCATTTGTTTGTAAGTGCCAGGAGGGATTCCTGCTAAGAGAAGATGGAAAAACTTGCAGAAGTAAGTAGTCTGATATTTATCAACATACTTTTTATCTGCAGCTCGTGCTTGTGTAGAAATGCACTAACTAGCAAAAGCTGTCATCTCTTTTCAGATAAGGATCTTTGCAAATCAGTCAACCATGGCTGTGAACATGTTTGTGTTAATTCTGGTGATTCATATACCTGCAAATGCCATGATGGGTTCCTACTGAGAGAAGATGGGAAAACCTGCAGAAGTAAGCAGCACAAGAACTTAATTGGATGAATTACACATACAATAATGAAGGCCTCTGCTGATGTGTGCTGATTGCCAACTCTCCTTTTTGCAGACAAGGACATTTGCAACTCAGTTGACCATGGCTGTGAACAAATTTGTGTGAATACTGAAGATTCCTACATCTGCCAGTGTCATGAAAAATTCATACTGAGGGAGGATGGAAAGACATGTAGATGTGAGTAGCCTGAGCGATAAAAGAATGTGTTTATTTGAGGCTTTCAAGTGTTGTGGGTGTGAGTGCAGATATGTGTGTTTGTGATTTCCAACTATTTGGGCTGGTTAAAAAAAAATACCACCTCTCCCTAACAATCCTCACCTTACAAACCCCATCCACTTTTCTTAGATAAAGATGTTTGCAACTCAGTCAACCACAGCTGTGAACATATTTGTGTTAATACTGATGATTCCTATGTCTGCAAGTGTCATGAAGACTTCATACTGAGGGAAGATGGAAAAACTTGCAGGAGTAAGTTATTTCATCTTTGTTTTGTGCTTCCTGATCTGTTAATGAAACACACTGTGCAACAGTAGCGTGTTATGTCTTTGTTATAGAATCAGCTTCATGTAAGTGAGCTCCTTCATGGAAAATTATAGCAATTTTTTTTATATTTTGTGAGATTTATTTACTTAGCTAAGTGTGCTAAACACAATTTTCATTATTCCAAGGTAAAAATGTCTGCAAAACAGTCACCCATGGTTGTGAACATGTCTGTGTTCCAACTGGCAATTCATACATGTGTCAGTGTCACAAGGGATTTATATTGAGGCGAGACAGGAAAATGTGCAGGAGTGAGTAGCTGAAACTTTTATGGGGAATGTGGTTTTCAGTCTTAAAAGAAATCAACAGACTTAATTTTATTCAAAGCTTATTCATGACAGTTTTGTATTTGAAAAATGGTCTAATAAGGGGATTCTCAACAATTCTCAGATAAAGACCTGTGTAAATCCATTGACCATGGCTGTGAACATGTGTGCATTAATAATAACAACTCATACAGCTGTCAGTGCCATGAGGGCTTTGTCCTGCAACAAGATGGGAAAACATGTCGAAGTAAGTAACTTGTTATGTCTGTCAGCCCCTATTCTCTGGCATTGCTACATAAATGAGCAAAGATGTTGTATTCCTTTGTCATATGTTCTTCAGATATTATGTTTGGAGTCTTTGGATTTATAAAATGTTAAATAGAGTACAGACAAACACTTCAATTTTTCCTAGGTAAAGACGTCTGTAAATCAGTTGACCATGGTTGTGAATATGCTTGTGTTAATAATGACAATTCCTATATCTGCAAATGCCAGGAGGGATATGTACTAAAAGAGGATCAGAAAACATGCAGAAGTAAGTACATTTTATTTAGAAAACATTTGTTTCTTTAATTTCTAAAATTAATTGACCTCACTTCAAAAAAATTATAGAGTCACAGAATGGTCTGGGTTGGAAGGAACCATATTAAAGATCACTTAGTTCCATCTCCCTGCTGATGGCAAGGACACCTTCTACTAGATGAGGTGTCTACAAGCCCAATCCAGCTTGGCTTTGAGCTCTGCCACAGCCTCTCATTTCAAACATGATATAATATTTGAAAGCCCAGAGCATATGTGTGTGGAAGAAAATGTCTCAAATAACTTGATGCTCTCCTAAGCAAAAATCTATCAAATTGGAAGAGTTGTTTTAGTGTAGTGTTGAGTGCAATAATAATTATTTTGAAACATCAGGGAAAAGCCAAAGAGGAATCTTATTATCAAGGAATATGCATTTTAATCAGGTTCATAGACTACGATCTTTTATCTTTATAAACTATATTTTAAAATACCATTAATTCTATTTGCTTATCTTCCAACATGACATGCATTTATCTCATCATCTCTTTTAATACTCGGAGGAGAAATTCTACTGGAACTCAGTAAAAACATTTATTCTGCCAAAAGTGGATGCCTTAGTTAAGGAGAATGTGATTACCAAAAGAATGGTAACAAGTTCTGGCTGTTCTCAATCCTAACTGACACCATGCACCATGAACTGCTGCCCTTTCCTGACTTATGCAGCAGCACTGAGGTGGTTCTGATATA
Organism: Cinclus cinclus; assembly: GCF_963662255.1. NCBI lineage: Eukaryota > Metazoa > Chordata > Aves > Passeriformes > Cinclidae > Cinclus > Cinclus cinclus. The sequence continues at coordinate 129,952,108 of NC_085046.1, forward strand.
TGTATTCATTGCATTTTCATCACCTTAGTACATGTGAGGTGTCTTTTTCTCAGATGACTGCAGAAAGGAATTCTTGAACAGTTTTAAAATAGATCTTTTCTAAGAAGAAAATTCCAGGCTTTAAGGCTGAAAATCCCTTATTCATACAATGACTTGGTAACAAACATCTCCAGTAATTTCTGCAGAGAAATTTCTGCGGCACAATTCCCTTTTGTGTAGTGCTTACAGCATTCTCCCTGTAAAAAGATCAGAGATGAGTGGAGGTCAAAGTTTATTTGGTCCAGACTAAGAAGCAAATCTTAACATTCCTCAGTATGGCATATTTTCCCTGGAAACTAGATTGATCCAATGGGAGCTGAGCATCTCTGCAGCTAGCGTTTGCACAAAGCACACTAATCTCTGCCTGCTGAAGGCAATTCCTTGCCAGAATAAAAAAAAAACAAAACAAAAAAACAAAAAAAACACAACCCACCTGGCAGAAGTGGTCTGCAGCTTGGAAGACATTCCCCAATCTCTAAATTCCCTAAGCTTGTTATTGGTGCCCAGTGCTTACAAACTACTTTGATTTTTGCATGTGCATTTGCCAAAAAATATGGGAAATACAAATTTTACAGATTTGCCTGTCTTCTGACAAACTCCTAGTTCTAATGGGTAAACCAGAAAAGATTAATTGCAGCAATACTTAAGTCTTCTGTTTACAAAACTGGTAGACAATTACAAGCAAAAAACCTCTTATCTAGCCAATTCTGATTCTCTCAATAATTAAATAGTTTAAAAACTATATTGTAAGTCCTGCAACACTAATGCAGCTTCAGTGATTCTGTTCCATGTTTCTCAGTGCTGACAAATTTGACAAAGGCAAAGTTAGCATACAAGTTTATCTCTGGAAGAAAATGATGGGAACTCTTGTCTATGTGCTATCCATATTCTTCAGTTCTCTCCACTTAAGAGTAATTCTTAACATTTCTGATTGTTACTGCATTTTTACAAGATGTAGTATTCTGCAAAGCAGAATATGTCTCAGTAAATATTCACTGTGGTTATAATTGTGTTAAATTCTATTCATAGGCCCACTCTTAGCTTTTGAGACAGTCTGTACACAACATCTTCAGACACATTAGCACAGCAGGACGAGCCAGGAACAGGGTACTTCAGATGATCCCTGAGTTTTTGCCAGAGTATCTGGATCCCTTTCCCAGCCTTGTGGAGTTTTTTCCTTGATCTGTACACTCTGCTGCTCATTTCACAGGATGCACTGAAGGCCCAATTGACCTGGTGTTTGTGATTGATGGATCAAAAAGTCTTGGAGAGGATAATTTTGAAATTGTGAAACAATTTGTCTCAGGAGTCTTGGATACACTTGAGATTTCACCCAAAGCTGCTCGAGTTGGTTTGCTCCAGTATTCCACTGAGGTTCGTACAGAGTTTACATTAAGGCAGTTCAGCTCAGCCAAAGACATGAAGAAAGCTGTGTCACAAATGAAATATATGGGCCGAGGTTCTATGACAGGACTGGCACTGAGGCAAATGTCTGAGAGAAGCTTCACGGAGACAGAAGGAGCAAGACCATTTTCAGCAAATGTCCCTCGAATCTCCATTGTGTTTACGGATGGACGAGCCCAGGATGAAGTCTCTGAGTGGGCCAGCAGAGCAAAGCAACGTGGTAAGTGGAGATGTTTTCAGTGTCTCATTCTAAAAGGCAAACAGTGTTAGAAATAAGATGTAGTAACAATTTGGATGTACTAATCGAGAGAGTGGTTGCCAAAGTAGTCTGGCCAGTACAGTGACCACTGTCCTGCACATCAGATCTTGGTGTTTGCAACGTGAGATCTTTGTGTTCGCAAGGGCCTTTGCTGCCAGGCATGTGCATCATCCCCAGAGCAGGACCCATGGGGAATGTCTCACCACAGGCAGTGGTGCCACCCTCATGGCATGCCCTGAATGTATCCACTAAGGGTAGTTATTTGATACAGAGATAGGAGAATACTGGGAACTTCATCAAAAATTCTAGGAAAACAATAAAAGAAACTCCAAGTTGTCTCTTCAAAATACAGCAATCTATTCTTGTGAGAAATACGATGGTAATAATTTGCTATATTTTTGTTTACAGGTTATATTCTTTATTTTTAACTAGTTTTATAGTGCTAATAGTGTTCCGGAAGGAAGATGATTCTTTTTGAAAGAAGGTAGCTGTAGTGCTGTCTATCTTACTGTTTCTACATGCCTATATGCTGAAATGTGACTGAAAACTGGTGATTTTTAATTTCTTATATGTTTGAGCAGGACACCTGTACCACAAATCAGAAGCTTTTCAGCTGTTTAGCAGAGTCAACTGAAAAATTTCGAAACTTGTCAGGAAAATAAACAATCCCCTTTTTTTGGCAAAACTTTTTTTTGTTTTTTCATTTTTTTTACAAGAAACTGCTTTAAAAACCATGGCTGATAGGCCACAACACAAAGAAAATAGCCAGACTTTAAAAGATTTTGCACATCTTTTTTTCTGTGCTTGTTTCATTTATTTGACATATTAATCAGAATATGATACATGATTAGTAGAGCCTTGATCAGGATCGATACCTCTCTGTAAGGAGAAAAGGGAAAAACATCCAAGGATATAAGAAAGGCACATGCTAACAAGAGTGCCATTACAACAGTGAAGGATAAAGTAGTTTTAAAATGATTTTTAAACCCCCAAACATTTACAGGCTTACTTGTGAGATGAAACTACATGGAGAATTTACAGAAGGAAAGAAGTACAAAACAACTTTCTTACTTGCTGAATGAAACTCTGGGCCACTTACACTAATTGCAATGCTCCAGGCCAAACCCACCCCTGTGTAATTGCAGCATAACCAATAGAGTAATACTCAATATGAGCATTCAATTCAATATTAACATATTCGTTCAATATGAAAATGGACCTTGAATACTTTATCACTGATATCCCCAAGTCTTTAATTAGGACTCACTTCAGCATGACTGGTGCATTCATTAAATTGAATCAGCTTCTGGTGAACACTTTTCTTTCCTGGCTAAAGTGCAATGATAGGCAGATTCATGAAGAAAAGTAAGGAGATACATTAATAGTTAAAAACTTGGAAAATGCACATTTTGTGGTATTATCAGGCCCATGATTCTTCAGCAAAAATACTGAAAGTTGCAATTCAGTGAGTGTGCAGCGATTATTGCCTCATGTTAAATTAAGATAGCAAACCTCCCCATCTCAAGTTTACCTGAAACCAACCAGAGAAAGTAGCTTCTTCTCTTGAATCATGTAAGAGCTGTGAAGCTCATAGCTGTACTATGAAACACAAAATCAGTACATGTCGTGGACACTTTCTAAGCCAGTACTTATATAAAGAGAAATATCAGATCATATGCTCATAAGCATAAAAACATAACTGCTGAAAAAGGGATTACTGAAGATCTCTATGTTTTGTAGTTATTGCTTGTTTTAAATCTATTTGGTGAGAGGGCTCTGAACCACTTCCTCTTTCCCTGCTTCCAGTTGAGAAAACGGCACATCCTCACTTACCTTCTCCATAGCACCTCTGCTGTGGAAATACTTGTCCTGAGCATCCCTCTTGTAAGGCTTTTTCTTTCTAGCCTCATAAATTTCTTGTTTTCCCATTCTTACCCTCCTAAGTGGGCTTTCCAGCCTGTTAGTGCCCCCGAGAGAGCAAGAATCAAGCCTCAATGTGCTCTGAGGATTTCAATGAAACACTTAAGTATTTTTCTGAAAAATTACTGCCAACTTTCAGGATTCTACCCCATTTGCTAATATGTAACAGGCTTTCCCATCAACCCAGTAATCAGCTGCATTGCATGTACCCTACAGACACAAACAAACCAGGCACTTGCAGTGCAATTGTGAGGCTGAACTGTGCAATTCTCTTGGATTGTTTGCAATACTCTATCTGCAACCATTTACTATCAGTAGTGGCCAGGCAAGTGTCACCTCTTTAAAGCTGTATGTCACATTGTAGCAAACAAGAGAGTTTCTGCAAGCCTCCCAGTAATTAAAGCATATTAAGCCCCTTCATGGATTTTGAAGTTACACAGAATATAAATTGGGCTCTCCCTTTCTCTCATATTTTCCTTTCATGGACGGACAACTGCTTAGAATTAGAACTGCTGAAATAATAGGTATATGCAATTTCTTTTGAATCCAGGTATAATCATCTATGCCATTGGAATAGGAAAAGCAATTGAGGAAGAACTGCTGGAAATTGCTTCTGAGCCATCATATAAACATCTCTTCTATGCTGAGGATTTCACAGCTCTGGAGGACATAAGTGAAGAGCTAAGAGCCCAAATCTGTGAAGGTAACAAAATTCCATTTTCTTTGAGATAGAAGTGAATGTTTACAGGTGTTTTGCTTTTTGGATTTTTCTGCCCCTTAATACATGAAGAATATATACTGTTAATCCATCACTGGGTAAATATGTTAGTAATTATCTCCCCTTTATTTTCATTAAGGTTGCATAAGATACACAATTCTATGCCCAGAAGAATCAATTGCTTCTTCTCTTTTCTCTTTCTACAGTTAAGTCAGCCATGCAATGAATCCCCCTCCAGCAAATAAACATGATCTATTATTAGGAACGTGGGAAAATAATCAGGGATTTGTAATACCTTAATGAGAATTTAAAAAAAAAATCCTAAGACCAGCAGCAAAAACCTAAACCACAGCAAAATAAACCATCAAGAGCTATTGTGTATATTTATAGAAGACTAAAAATAGCTCATTGAATGTACATTCACAGCTACAAAGAGTGGATTTCAGTTATGCATAAGCCCTGAGTTCTGCTACACAAATGTGGAAGTTTTGTTTCAGAAAGCATCCTTCTTCACTCTGGAACAAACAGGTCATATATAAACATTCCCAGATGAAGTTCTGCAGGGGAAGGCAGAATCTGAGCTGAGATGAAAGCTATGGAGCCAGAGAGAGGACAGTATGTCTCTCCCACTCACGCATTCCCAAGACTCTGTATTTTTTTGTACACTGAAACTGGTACCTGAAGCAAAATTCAGAAACAGCACATGGAATGATGTTAGGACTAGAATTGTGCAAGACTATTTAACTTGCACTAGCTTTTATCTGGTTGTTTTTCTTGGAATTAAATGCAAATACGTTTTGCCTTTTTTTTTTTTTTTGCTTTAATGTTATAGTATAAAATTAGTTGCAGGACATTTCTTTATACAGATCTCAAGGAAGAACTTGTAAAAAAGACTTTGAGGATGTTTCTTAGCTTGCACACTCTTTGTCCTTCAGTCCTAAGAAGTCCTAGTTTTATCTTTCTGAAATACTAAATACTATGATAATATAAAACCAAGCCAATTCAATTCTTATTAGGCAGATGATCTTCATTGACAACATGTCATCTTAAAAGATTTTGGAGATGCCAAAACCAAAACTATCTGGCAGCCAGAACAGTAATTCTCACTCATTAGCAAACCCCACTAAATAATTCTCACTGATCAGAAAACACCAGAGCTCAGTGATGGAAATGCATCCTTCAGGTACCCACAACAGTGGTTAGCAACCACCATTTTTTTTTCCTTTTTACTACAGAATTTACAATATGAAAAAATAAGTAAATCCTGCCCCTTTGTGGCAGTTTCTTGTCTACACCTCTGGTAACCAGGCAGCACTGGTGCTTCAGCTTCTGTCCTCCCCCTCTCTCAACAACAGGGAATGAATGCCTCACACCTCTGAACTGAGGACTGACCCAGCCTTGTTTTTCTGGACACTCCAGGACTAAACATTATTCATCAACTCACTCCACCAGAAATTCTGCCTCCAAACCTGTTACACAACCTGAAAGGTTTTTAAAAATGCCTTCTATTGTATACAGCGCAATTTTTCTCCTCCTTTGCTATAGCAATGACTTTTATCTTTACTCTAGTTTTGGTTCTTAGCTGAGGTCTTCTGTGACTCCAGCTTGTGAGGACATCCTGTCCTCATGGACTCCACTGTCCCAGCTGCAGATGCACAGCACGTTTCCAACTGAAGTAGAAGCCCTCCAAATGTTTTTTGGGGTTAGGCTTTTTTCTTTTGTTCTGCAAGAAAGCATCTGCCTTGTAAAATAGCTGCTGATTACTATTAATTATTCTTGATGACTAGTAGTAAAGGCAAAAAAAGGAGGGTTTTTTTTCTCTTGTCTCTTATTAAGAGGAATTCAGTTGGAAGGTTCCCATTCATTGCCTTGGTTAATGTTAATTTCTCATCTGACTGGAAGCACTAACGAGGCTCCGGCAGTGTCATACATAATACACACTCAGTATGATTGCAGCTCCAGCCCTGTTCCGAGGATGTGCATTGTGGGAGCTTTTAATTATACGGTCATATACTATTTTTGTCACAAGACCCCAGCCCTGATCAGATAACAGTACTCAGCAGTAGCTGGTTAACATTCTGTTCTTCCAAATTGTGGATCGTTATCAGTTCAGCAAATATTCAGACACTGCTTTTGATTACACTTTCTCACAGGCTCCTTCTAACAAATTACTTGTGTTTTGTTACAAAACAGAACACTAAAAACGAACATCCAACTTCAGCATTTGTTCCCAACAAATTTATTCATTGCACTGACTTCACCAAGGGATTCAGGGTGATCTGTGTCTGTCACTACTTGTGTTTATTCAGCTTCTCAGAGGCAATGAGATCAGAAATCTTAGAGCCCCAACTAGTTTCTGAAGCCTGAGGAAGAGTATTTCTGAAATTAAATGGAGGCATTTCTGAAGTGCCCAATTCCTATTCCAAACTGGAGACCTCCTGCTACACCTCTACCAGTGCATCTGTCTTTTTTCTGTCCCTAATTATGTGTCCATACCAGCACTGTATCCAAAGCTCAAACCTTTCAGGTCAGTTCCTCTGCCCCTCCTAAACAACTCCCTCATTAGCTTGCAGCTTCTGAACACCTTCTAGAACAAGTCATTACCCAGGGTCAAACACTCAAGATTCATCTTACTTGCTCCATCTCTCCTACAAGAGAAATCTTCACCATCCTTGTTCCCATTTCATCATTCTTCAGCTAGACTCTGTTTCTCATTAGTTCCATTCCCTTGTGATCTCATCCCGTACCTCTCTGCCCTGAACTCTTCTCCAAAATCTACTGGACTTCTTCCAGCAGCTGGTTCCCATGTTGACTGAGACAACTGTATCTATGTCACCTATATCTATCTATTTTATAGATAGAAGTTCTGCTGCCTGATCTCTGGTCTTCTTATTCAACCACTCATCTGTTTTTCCAATATTCATGCTTAGTAATTCCAACCTCCACTTAAGAGGGCCTCATCTCCTTCCCAGCGCAATTTAGCAGTTTTACATTATTGTGCATCTGTCAAAACTGACTAAACCAGCAGGGACCCCAACAGTTATAGTAAACCTGGATGTCACAGAAGCATCTTCCACCTCCCTACTGCATCTTCATGACATACCAGGCAAGTTTGCACTGTCACCTTTTACCTCCATGCATTCACTTTCAGGGAAAGAGCTCTGGGTTACAGAGGAGGGAGTGTGTCCCTCCATGCACCCTGGCATCATCAGTCACATTGTGCAGCTGTTGAATTCCTGCTCTTTAGCTCCTCTGGGCCATGAAGGGCTCCGGAGTCAATGGAAGGTGAAGGGTTCCTTACCTAGTGAAGAACTCATTCCTAAGGAACCACAGCTGCCTCTGGCACCAAGAAAGGGGCAGGGCACACAATGGCTGAGGCTCTACCTCATAACAGGTTTTTGTTTCCTGTCAATCTCTTGACTGAGATCGGGGAGTGGACTCTGAAATAAATCCTTACATTTTAAAGGCTGTGCTTCATAAATTAGAAACGTGTATTTTGACTTATAACTGTAGTGTATCAGACTGCTGCACCCCTCTCACCTAAAAACTCCCACCTCCCTGATTGTTTCCCATTATAAAGAAAACTGAAGGAGGGGAGGAAACTTTTTCTTTCTCCAAGCAATATTCTTATTCAGTTCACCCCAAAGGATGATGGATGATAATGAAACATGAAAGAATTTTCACTGCAGGACACAGAGTAGATTGTTATCATTTCAGATTGCTTCACTATTACTAAATAATCACTTCTAGTTTTGGAGGAGTTCCTCTGATAGTCTGAGTTGAAGGGCAAGTCCTGGAGTTTCCATCAACACTGGACCTCTTATAATTCGCACAGGTATGAGGCATTCTCCATGTATTATGATAGACAAACAAGTTACTGGCAAGAAACATCTCCAATTCTAGGCAATGTGAACATTTTTATTGCTCCTTTTGTGATAACGTTTCCTTTGGCAATTTCTATCTACCAGCCTTGAAACAGTCACCTCACCAGCAGGATGCATCATCTGGGAGGCTTCATAAGACTGGTCCACAGCCTTCAGGTTGGCTGTTTTAACTCAAGTGTGCTCTCCTGCTGCCTTTTCATGCTGCCTGCTGTAGAGAACTCCCACAATTAGCTAAAAAGGGTTCATCCCATGTCCCTGCCTCCTTGCCCCTCCAAGCCACCCTTCCTTCTGCAATGTGAAAAAATGGGATATTCACTGTAACAAAAGCATGGCTGCATGCTTCTTACATCATCCAACTGAAATACTATATAGGGAAGCTTGTATATCAACACTATGCTTCACACTTTAAGCATGTTCAGCTTTCAATCACTTCTGTTTCTCACAGGAACCTTCACAATTCCCTTTCAGTTCTGCAACCCACAACTTAAATAATGTATACAGTAAAACCAGCCTAACAGCTTGTTCTTTCACATCTTTATCACTAGTCCATTCCTTGAATGAGCCTCACTGCAATTAGTGAGATTACTTACTAATTAAGGAGAACTCAGTGCATGTGAGTAGAAAAGAAAATAAAATTATAATTTAGTGGGTCTGATTTTTAGACTTTTGGGGGGTTTCCTGCAGGACCTGAATCAACCACAATAGCCATCACAGATGTCATTGACTGTCCACATCTCACAGTACACCACAAGTATCTTTTTGAAGACAGTCACATTCACTCAACAACAGGTAATCAGGTTACATTTGTTTAGAGTAACCCAGACTGCTCTTTGAACATAGAGGACTATACAATGTGTACTGTTTTCCCATACTGACAGAATCTGCCTCAGGGTGTTCCTTTGGACATTGACCTGTTTTGAGAACAGGAAGCTGTATTAAACCTGCTCTGCATTTATAATTCCTTGTAATTTCCTCCCCATCCTTTTCAATTTATTCAAAATTTAGCCTATGCTTAAGTGTTTGTTTTTCAGCAAAAGCCTCAAAAGATCATGACCAGTGCAAATGTGAAAATCTTGTGACATTCCAGAATTATGCAACCAATGAAGTAAGAAAACTCACCCAGCGATATATCCTTTCCGAGTAACTGTTTCTTACAGGTAAGATAACGAAGGCAGGTTAAAACAAACTAAATGTTTTGGCATCAAGTCTGAACTGCCTCCATAGCTAAAATCAGTTTATTGTAATGAAAATCTAAACTACATAATAGTTTCCAAGAAGCAAAGCCTTTAACTTTTAATCTGTTTCTCCTTCATAGAAGGGACCAAAACATTAATAAGGATTATTATTTTTAATAAATAAATAAAAACAAATAAATAAGCCCTTATAGTAAGCACCTTCAGAAACAGCAAAGAAACAACTGGCCAAATTCAAGAGTAACACACTTTGCTTTGGGTTACTTCTTCAGATGCTACTGAATTAGCATTTACTGGCTACGGGCATCAGAGTAAGGGAGGTATTTCCCTGCTGAACTGCTTGGTGAGACACCATATGCAATGAATCATTTAAAACCATAGTCTAGATGAAGAGGAAATCAGAGGACTCAGGTTTGGTTAATGTTGCCTTAGAAGAAATGCAGCTCAAACTCAGCAAAGTGCAGATCCGTAGCTTCTGTCACCCAGTTAATCTGTTTATTTCAAGGGAGCTGCCAGTGCAGCAGCCTTTATGCTGCCTGAAACATCCACAACTCGTGAAACAACAGCAGGAAACTTGCAATACAACTTATCATACACTATTTATACAGCAAAGTCCTGTATAATCAAATAAACACTAAGGAGACATCACATCTTCTACTCGAGTTGTGTAACTGCATGCAAGATCAGTAAGCACAGAAAAATGCAGTGATACCAGTAGCTCATCACTGTGCTTTCCAGATAGGAACAGCTTCAGACTGTGAACAGTCAGTCCAGAGCGAGGCATGCAGAGCCCTCGGTGGCTGGTAATCTAATGCAGAACATTGCCTAGCAGTTCAGACCTTCCCTGCAGCAGCCAGCCTCTCTCACCTTCCCGAGTGAATTCTTTGCCAGACAATTTAAGGAATTATGTTCTAATCACTTGATTAAATTACTCCATGAAAAGCAGATTTCATAAAGGAGAAATACATCATGTAAGGTTATGGCTAGGTGTTTTGAATGCTCGTCGACATACAGACTACTCTGATGAGACTTCTCCAAACAACTTCAGAGATAAATTTCTAGGTAACAAAACGGAGACCAATTCTTGCCCCTTCAGAAGCTCTTTACCACAATCATCTGCAGCTGGGCTATGAGGAACTCAGAATCAAAGGATCTAGGTGCTAAGCTTAGAAGTTTAGCAACATGTGCTTTTTTGCTTCACCATTTGAGCAGGCAACTCTGTAATTTTTACTCCAATGGCTCAAGGTGATTGACAACCTGTCACCACTGAGCCAGGGACTAGCAATTTTAATAGGAACAGTGCAAAGCACTTCCTAGGAGCACTGTGCAGCCACAGCTTTGAAGAGTACAAACCATCCAGTTTTCTCTTTATTAGAAACCTCCTTTCTCTACCTCAAGAGCAGCTGAGGTATGAGGTGATACACTAGTTCTTGGTAACTGCAGATTGCTGGCTAGTCCTCATCCAGAGATCTAGGGGGTGGGGGAGGGAGAACTGGCTACAAAAGTAGCTCCAGTTCCACAACACAAATTTAGAGCGACCAGTCCACACTGTTTTGTGTCCAACTACATTGTCTTCCAGCAGTACTTGAGTGCAGTTTCACTGCTTCAACTTGGCCTCTGTTGAACACTTGAGAAATACAGCTGCTCAAGAAAATGCAAGTTCATATGGTGCCTGTATGCACAGAGTAACCTTGCTGCAGGAGACAGATGAGAGATTACCAAACCAAATGTCCAGGAAGACTGGACACCCACAGAAGCAAGATATCCAATCTTGCTCCTTACTAGCAAGAGGAGATTCTCCTGCTGTCAGTGGGGGGACACAGTACATGTGGTTGTTCTGGCCAAACTCAAGAGGCCAAATTGGTCTGTCTGCCCTAAAATATTCCTAACAGCAACGTGTCAAAGATCCCAACTTTTATGCTCAGCTCTCCATCTTCTGTTATGTAAGACCTTAAATTGTTGAAATTAAGACCCTAGTCAAACAAGCAGGGAGTGGGGTGCAGCAAATTCATCCTTCTGAGGTAGATCTCAGTGCCTTCAGATCTCACTTGATGCTAGGCCTCCTCTTCCTCTCAGCTTCCCCTGGCTGCAGCCTTTCCATGGCACCTGGAGAAAGGTGCTGAAGTGAACAGTACTGGTCCAATCTCTTCCTGCAGGAGACAGCATTACTGCCAACTGAAAGTGCTTACCAGGAAAGGGATGCTATACACTACTTGGCATTGCTACAGCTTCTTGCTGTAAATAGAACCAGCCCTAAATCCCATGGAGCTTATTGTACTCTATTCCACATTTGTCTGGAAACCACTGTCACAACTGTGCACAAGAACAGATCATGAGGAGCAGACATTCTTACTGGGGTCTCAGACCCCAGTTTTATTATCTACTGTTAAGTTACATGCAGTTAAGTGAAACATTTTTAAACAGCATTAACCAGATAAGTATTTACCCTCCCTTTAAAATAGAGAAAAGCAATCCATTTGTAGAACACCAGCCTTTTTAATAACCTGCAGTCTGAACTCTATGTCAAAGTATGCCTGTTAAGGAAAGGGGCTTCACACAGCTTTCTCAACTTAGCTGATCAAACCACAACAAGAAAACACAGGGGAATATTGTTTGAGAAACTACTGTGAGTCAAAGAGGAGAATCAAGAGAATGTTTATGGACCATAGCAATCAGGTAGCTGACTTTTTCTATTAATGCATCCAATCAGTAGGTCTTTCCTTAACTTTTATCTACTGGAAGAAATGACGAAGAGAATGGAAGACTTGGAAAACAGGCTAAAATACTGATCAGAATTTTAAATGTATGCTACACTGTATATTTATACATACAAACTTATCGGAGCTATTTTCTTAAACTGGTTCAAAGTAAAACATCTTTGTGTCTGAAGTTGAGGAGAGTATTTTGGATGTGTTGTCTTGCATTGATGGCAGATAAATGTTGAATTTTTGTAAAAACAATTTAGTAACTAGCAAAAGTTCTAATTAAGCAGAACAACTGAAATAAGCTATGCAAAATAATAAAATGCTGTTATTTTTTGAAATGAAACCTCCATGTTTTGAAGTATTTTTAGGGTATCAATTTATTTGGCTTGCTATCCTGTATTTCCCTCCTCCACTCTTACTATTTTAAGCACACAGTCTGTGTATATATACAGTTCTATGTATACAGACACATAGAACAAGTGGGACTGCATTCACAGCCATTAGGCTTGACTTGAATTCTTCAAACAAAAGTAACTACTGGATCAGTAGGAAGTAAAAACAGATTCAGACATTTGTATTCAAACTGTGGTGGAATTAAACACTCAAAGTGGGAAGTCTGCTTTATCAGGGCATCACAACCTGAAGTTTCAAGAAACTTTTTCTTATCATGTCCAGACTATCCAACTTCTCCCTGCTGTCCTTTGGTCAGTATTCACTGATTCTCAAACTTTCCTGAATGCAAGTAGTATATTAATTCTGAAAGTATTACTCAGTCAATCCAGCTAGCTGCACACCTGTTAAACACCAAAACACAAACAAAACCAGCAAATTTCTTCTGTTCTGTCCACCTAAAAGTGTCATTAAGTCTCACTCCCTTCCCTTGACTGCAATTCATCCAGATTTGTGGCTGAATAGGCAAATATATCAGTACTTCCTCCTTTGCTCTGATGAACCTCAGAGTTTGCCTCTTGACTACCTCCAAATGGAAACACCAAATTTCATCCGTTTTGTAACAGAAGCAGTTGCAGCAGAACATAAGTGATTAAGTGATCTCAGACAAGCTGATGAGTGAGCACGGATACACAACAGCAAGCTTTGAAAGGTACCTTGTGTTTTGGCATACTTTTGAATTCTGCAAGGTTACAGGTATCTTCTGGTTTTCATTACGTGTTTGCTTTTACCATGTCAGAATATCACTTGCACCTCAATTAACAATCCCTAGTAATAAAGAACATCCTGCAGTCATGGTCTCACATAGAACAAGCACAAATCTCTAAGACACTGACATTCTCAGCAACTGTGACTTGAGTACACCAGCTCATCTGCCTCCAGTATCTTCAGAAAATTTTAAAAAAGGCTACTGATTCAGAACAGCTTTATGAATGTACCTGGTATCTTACTGAAAGTTACATATCTAGAAGTCATATCTTGTTTGCTCTTTTACAGATATGTACTATTGGAAGGAAAAGACAAAGGGAATAATGCACGTTAGTACTTGATTCACTTGGAAAAAACAGCATTAATTATTTTAATCTAAGTAAACCTTTAGGGGTCCCCACCAACATCCCAAATTTGCTACCGTCCCTCACATTATGCCTTGTGTTTGCATTAGCACTCCAAAAGCAAACACTAAGGAAGCCCTAGCCCACTGGGATTTGGCACCATACTTGTCATGACCAAGACTTCCTTCACTTACCTCTCAAGATCCACAATGCCTACAGAAAGGAAGGCAAATTTTGCCATGTGAAGGTTATTTCTAACAGAACAGAAGCACAGAAGTGGTAACAAATCTTCCTTTATATAGTTTGTTCCCCAAAACCAACAAAGGTGTAATACAAATTTTTCTTTAAAGAGATCTGTAACCAGTTTTATTGTAGAAAAAACACCTTTACAGCATTTACTTCTCACTGGTTTGTTCTGGCATGCTTCTAATGATGTCAGAGTCACCTGTAAAGAAAAAAAAAAGTATTGTTACAAGAGGTCTCACAGAAAAATGTTTTTAGGAATAAAAATAAGAAACCTCACCCATAAAATCACCACAGTGATTCTACAAAAAATAACCAAAAAGCAAATCATTTTGATAAAATTGATAAAAACACTTTTATCAATTATATATAAATTATAACTGTGTTTTGCTAATCCAAATACAGTATTTTCCAGTAATTATACACCTGTCACCAGCATTTACAAAGCCAGGACTAAAACAGCAATCTAGTCCTGGAGGACACAAAGCATAGTTTTACTATAGCGAATGTCTAGCCTCCCCTGATCACAGAAATATCAGGACAGCGAGAATATTCGCATCGTCAGCTACAGAGCATTAGGATTTACTTGCAGCTCCCACCCCATCCAAAACCAAACCTGAAAGTGACATTTGGAAAATTAAGTTTACAGCTATTACTTGAGTACAAGCGAACTAAAAAATGTTTTCTGAAGAAGTAGGAAATTCAAATCATTGTGACTTGGGGAACAGTTGGTTAAAGTTATTATAGAAACCATTAAACCTATGTGTATGCATTCTGGTCAACAAACAGAACAAGGGACTGATTCTTCTCTTAAAACATTCTGGAAAGAGGATGGCAAGTAACCTACTTAGCATTCTATATATAAGGAATTTGAGCAACTCTCTGGGACAAAGAATGTTACCAAACCATAGTCATTATGTACGAACTTACAGTTTGAAAATGAAGCATTGAATGTAATTTTCATTCCCTTAATGAATATCTACCTGCCCATTGCTTATTTTTCTATATATTATTCTGGGAAGCAGGACAAGTCACAATCCTTTGTCTCAAGATTAAGAACAAACAGGGCTTTTGTAAACACTGTGTTATCCAAGCTCATGTCCTAGCTGATAGGTTCAGAAACAGGTCCCATACAGTTGCTTCCCAGACACTGAAACATCCCTACAGGCTGACAAGTAGCCAAAATGCTCACAAGGCTCAGCAGTAAAAGAGCTATGTGCAGGAAAAGCAGCAGTCCTTCCATGTTCTAAGAACCTAGGAGTCACAAAAGAACAGGACCTTGGTCAGAGGAAATCATAAAGTGTTAAACCTGATGGAAAAAGGTAATGAAGTGTGTCATCACTCCTGCTCAATCCTTGCTCAGTGCTGCTACTCACATGAGAAGGAAGGATCCACAAACACCTCCTCATTTGGTCGCTACACTGCAGGAGATAATTACCTGGGTCAATGATGGCCAGTGTGCACACTCTGTAGTATTTTCCACATGCTGTGCCCAACTCAATGTTGTTCCCACTATAATGATGGACACCGGTCTTGGCAAGCATAGCATAGTACTCAATCTCTGATTTTCTGAAATCCAAAAACTAGGTGTTAACAGGACCCACAAACAATTCTGACCAACTGTAGTACAGAGAGCAGCTTTAACTTCCATCACACTCAAGACTTTTCCTTCCCACACAGAGAAACATAGCTGTTTCCTGCAAGGCAAAATAACTTCAGGGTTGTGGCTCAGGAACCTTTACTTAGATGTTTGCTACAGGTTTGTAACAACAAACCCTTCAGGCTGCTCCTACACAGGCTCATTTCTCCATGGTAGAAGGATTCAGCACTTGCAGACCTCTGAAAGGTGACAGAGCTATGCCAAAGTGCATAAACTAAGAGAGTTAATGTTGATGGCCAGTGGTGGCCAGATTCTGAACAGAGACAGTTGTTGCAGCTGAGAAAGGAACCATGTATTTTAATTTAAAACAAAGACTCCATCTATACTGCCCTCTTTTCTGACTTCCACCAGGAGAGTCTTGCAGTCAATATTGTTTTCCAAGCATTCTGGGATCCACACTAATATTAGGGATTGCTGCCCACTGCAACAGTCCTGCTATTTCTCAAGTATCCAATTTCTGGGTTTCGCATTTATATTTTTTGAGCCTGTCAATATTCATCAACAACAAAAAGGGCCCAGATATTCAAAGAGGAAAATGTCATATTAGTATAGACTACATTCTCAAAAAAGCAGTTTCACAGACCAGGACCCCAAACTTATAACAAATTTTGAGAAATTTTGTGTGCTTTAAATATTTTAAATCACTTATCAGTTTTGCTAGCTGTAAAATTATATCCCAATACACTACTTTGGAAAAACATGGGAATTCAGCCCCATTATACTCTTAGAAAACTTACTATCAAGTGTGAAAAGCTTCCAGTACTTTCTCTAGTGCAAACTGCTGGAATTAGAAAGCTAGAAAAACACCAGGAAGCATTTTAACACTTTTAGACTTGAAATCATTACATGGCAAACTACCTGTTGAGAGCACTCTAGAACATGCCAGAAAAGCCCTCTGTATTAAGTCTCTGGAGCAATTAGCAAGAAGCACACACTGCATTTGTACAAAGAACACATCTCAGAATTGTTTTCTCACACAACTGCTTACCTCAAAGCAGGACAGTTGTTGGCGAGGATGACCAACTTGGCTTTGCCCTGACGAATCATTTTCAGGGTCTGTTTGTACCCAAGCACATATTTGCCACTTTTCATAACCAGCTGAAGCCTGGAGTTGATGGACTCCAGGGACTTTTTCTGAAGAATATGTAGAAAGACATTATTGTGTTACTTCATACTTTTCAAAACAATGCAGAACATAAGTGAGAAATTTCAAATATATGCATTTTTCATAATCACCCTATATCCTGAAACATGGCCAATAAGAAAGGCCAGTCAGTTACTTGAGTATAAGAAAGCTTATGATGGGGTGTTGCTAATACTGTGTTTTCACAAGTTTAGAAAGTTCTTTCCTGCTCCCATATCTCTCAATACAAAAACATATCTCAAAACACTGTTGCTGTTATCTACATATATCAGTGACATCTGCGTGTATCTGACAAGCTCTTGTCAAGTTCAGCTAGTCAAGGCCTAATAAGTACCGGCTCTGTCTCAAATCTAAGCCAGGCTTAGAGTCTCTCTCTCCCCAGGGTGCACATTGACAACAATGTTGCAAGGGGCAGCACACAAAAGTAACTCTGTGCAATATGGAATTGATATTATAACAGGGGAGCGTGATGCTCATGACAACAGCTAGGCGCATTTGACGGACGAAATCACTGCCTTTGACCAGGAAACCCAGATCTGTCAGAGCCAGTCTAAGAGAAAGTTCAGAACATGGCAGGAAAAGCAAAACCTGAACTCCACCCGCACTAGGACCTCGGCACCACCTCTCCCTCCCTGCAGCCATCTCACGAGCTCCGCAAGCACGGCACGGCACGGGAGCGACCTGAGGACACCGAGCCCAGCGGGAGGCGGCCGAGGGGCGAGGCCAGTGTCAGGAGGGCACGGTCCAAGCTCTGAGGGCCGTGACGGGCTGTGACCAGGGGCCCCCAGCGCTCCCGGCCGCCGACCCAGGCCATGCCGGGGTCCCCCCGCCACACCACGGCGCTGCCCGAACGCCCCGCCTCCACGTGCGCCCGGCGCGGCCCCGCTCTCACTCACCGTCTTCTTCGCGGCCACCATGTTGCTGCTTCGCGCGGGGTCGGGCGGTACCTGGAACACAGGGGGACGGAGGGGAGCGGTCAGAACCCGGCAGCAGCGCCCGCAGCGACCCCCGCACCCCCGGCCCGGCCCCGCTCACCGCAGACGCGCCGCCAAGATGGCCGGAAAAGGAACGAGCGCCCAGCAAGCACCGCGCGAAACCCGCGGCAGCTCTCGCGAGAGCAGCGCACACAGCCCGCCCCACCCCACGGCTGCCATTGCTCCCGAACCGTGGCGGGGGCCACGGGAGGGGCGGGGCCGGCGGGGAGGGGCGGGGTCTTGCCATAAGTGGGCGGGGCGATACTGAATGGAGACGGGCCGTGGGTTAATGTGGGCGGGGCCTGGCTGAACTAGGGACGATACCTGGCGTGGTGTGGGCGGGGCTTGACTGAGGGACCGCCCGAGGGACGGGGCTGGGCCGAGGGACGGGGCTGGGCCGAGGGACGGGGACGGGGATGGGCCGAGCCGGCGTCTCCCTCTCACTGCTGGCCCCCGCCCCTTCCCATGCCCGCCTCCTTCCTCGTGCCGCAGCGGGGCTTTGAGTGCGTGTGGCACATCACAACCTCGCGGAAGGCTACAGGAGATGGTGTGGGAAGAGCCGTAGTGGCCTCCCATCATGGAAACATGGCCTGAAACATTGCTGTAGACCTTGAAGCTCATCTAGTTCCAGCCCCGCTGCCATACCATCTGCTAGACCCGGTTGCTCAGAGCCCCATCCCACCTGGCCTTAAATGCCTCACAGGGATTGGATCCATAGAACCTGTGCCAGGCTTCACCACCTTCACAGTAAAGAACTTTTTTCCCAATATCTAATGTAAACCTACTTTCTCTTTCTGCTGGAAGCTGTTCCCTTTTCTCCTGTCATCACCACTACATGCTCTCGTAAAAAGTATCTCTCCATCTTTCCTGTCTGTAGGTTCCCTTCAGGCACTGGAAGGCCACAATGAGGTAATCCCAAAGCTTTCTTTTCTCCCGGCTGAACAAACCCAATCCTCTCAGCTTTTCCTCATAGGAGAGATGCTCCACCCCTCCCATCATCTTGGTGGCTTTCTCTGGACTCGGTCGATGTCCTGTCCGTGCTGGGGACTGCAGAGCTGAACACAGCACTTCAGACAGGGTATCACCAGAGCAGTGTCACTCGGGACTGTCACGTCTGACACAGGGCCGATGGGAAAACTCTGGGATGGCGAAAATAAATCTCTTGGGCACAGCAAGGCCCAGAGGGACACGTGGTGGTCTGCCCCTGTGTCCCTGCTGTCTGCGCTGGGCACACTGCCTCGCTAAAGCTGCAGTGCCTGCCTCCTGGCCTGCACGACAGCCCCTGGCAGTTCTGCATGAATCCATGAATCTGCTGAATCCCGATGGGATACAGCCCGGGCCCAGCCCGAGCCCGGGTACACACACGGGTTTCTCGCATGAAACCAGCCCCTGAGCCTGGGGCTCAGACTGAGGCTTGGGCTCGACGCTGCCCGTGTTAGCAGGTTCAGCTTTGGGCACACTGAGCGCAGCTCCCGGGTTTGCCGGGGCGATGGCTCTGCGCTCCCACCAGCTGTGCAGTGTCTTTAGCCCATTCCCAAGCAACTCAGTCCACGGCTGTGCCGGAGTCAAAGTGCGAGGAAACTTCCTCCTGCCCCCCCTGCACTCTGCAAATCACCACCTTGAAAACTGTCTTGCTGAGCACACAGGCACTGCATTGTTTGGAACCAGGGCCACGACATGGGGCTCCAATTTTCAGGCTGAGGACATTGGATCTCAATCCCATGCTAGAACAAGCACCCCAGGCTGAGAGCAGCAGCAGCTCAGCTGCACCTGCAGGGGTGAGCAGTGTGGATGCACTGAGTGTGTTGTGGAGGTTGCCTGTGACATTCCCCTAGAGGGTGCTCAGGGATTCAGCCACAGGACAACAGGTTTGCTGTTGGTGTGACTTTGTGCTCTTAAAACACTGCACCAGAAAGGCATCCCAGCGTATACATTCCTTATGAAATTACAAATCTAGCATAGGAGCTTTGCTAGACTTGCCCAGGTTAGCACAACCATGGGAAAGTGTTGTGCTTCTTGGCCTTAGGAAGTGTGATGCCTTTATCAATATGGAATATGGAGCAATAAACTAAAAAGCCAAGACAAAATGTGCTGCATTCAGTTATTCTAGTATGCTTATATTAATAGATATAATTTCAAATAAGGGAAACAATTTATAGCAATATACTGCTATACCCTTCTCCTGGTATGCCTCCATGCTAACTTTTTCTGATGTGCGATCATAAACCAAAGCAAAATATTTCCAACAGGATAACCTTCTTAGTAACATGCAGCTTTTGGTCAAAATGCAAACCATGATCCCAATCTTTTTTTAATTAATTTTCCGGGTAAAACCTCTGACAGATCAGTTTAAGCATCTAAATTAATATCTAAACTAACAGTGAGACAAAGGTATGTTGGAAAAAAATGTTACCAAACTTAAGTGGAGCTGAAATATCACAAGTGAAACTCTGATACTGGTAAAGTTCTCTGGGAATAATGTCTCTGTTAAGCACATAAATGATACATGTAGTATATAAATAATAATATAAAAATTCTACATTTTGATGTGTCTCTATAGTACAATTTATTTTCTTGAAAAAAATCTCTCCCTTTAGAGAGTATGATTAAATCAATTTTGAAGTATACTTTAATTTTTGCTTTGGCAACTGAAAAGTCAACTCCATTCTATGTCTTTTTCTTTTCCTGTTCCTCTTTCTCCCCTCGTCCCAGCCCTCAGGTGCATTGCTGTTATTCCCCATCAAACTGTGACTTTGCTTTAACTCTCGTGAGGTCCTCGCTGCCATTCCTTTCCACAGTTGCAGGTTTTATGTCACCTTGCAAGGTGCGGGAGCCGTGCATGGATCCGGGAGAGGGAGCTGTTTCCACGGGTACCCTTGCAGCCTCCACTCAAGTTAGGAGAGAGCAATTTTCCTTAGCCTTTTATAAAAATAGCTCTTTCCGGAAATGTGCTATTAAAAAAATCTCTGCATTTCCAAAAGAACTTTCTGACAGACATTTTTGGCATTGGACCCCAAATTCTGTCCCTAAATCTAGGTAAAATAAGGATTGGGTTGGGGGTGCTGGGAATACATGCAGAAAAGGGCACTATTGTCTCTCACCCCCCAAGTCTCCCTTCTGTGAAGGCCTCTCCTGGGGCTCTGTGGTCCATAAAATGTCCTTTATAAGGACAAAGGGCCAGTCCAAATCAGATGAAAATTACACAAGGAAGAAAATACTTTGGTCCCACTAAAATTCCTTAAACAATATTACACAGATACTGTTCTGTTAAAACAGC
Organism: Cinclus cinclus; assembly: GCF_963662255.1. Classification (NCBI taxonomy): domain Eukaryota; kingdom Metazoa; phylum Chordata; class Aves; order Passeriformes; family Cinclidae; genus Cinclus; species Cinclus cinclus. Next base: position 129,973,030 of record NC_085046.1, read on the forward strand.
AGGTGGGAGTGGATGGGCCTTGGCAGCAGCTGTTTGAGGATTAAACAATGGGGGAAGGCAGATCAGGGAGAGTTTGGGACCTTGGCACCCTCAGCACTCACAGGGATCTTGAGCTCCCCCCCACAACGAAGCCGTGATACAGCAGAAATAGAAGAAAGGCAGGGAAGCAGCAGACAATGTCTCAACAAAAAATCTTCAGTGCAAAAGCCTCCAGATGGAGCAACCCAGGGAGCAGCTGGGAACCTGAGGAAAAACAGTGTTACTTCTGGCACCAACAGCAGGTACTGTGGTCTCATCCAGCCTCCTGCCTGCCCCACCATGCTCAACTCCTTCTGGGCTGTCAGGTGTTACTCTGGCTCTGGGGCTCTGCAGGCTGGTGCTCAGTTTGGCAGTGAAGGTGAGCATGCAGGGAATGCAGAATACTTGGGGAAAGCAGGACCACTCCTCAGCTTCACCTAATTCTGTGCTTGCCTGGTGAGATAGCAGGAGCATGGTTTCCAACAGAGAGCGAGAACTGAATCCAGAGACCAGTGGTCTTGAAGTTCTTTCACCACTTTTCCCCACTAAAATGCTGACAAGGTTGTGTAAGAAAGCACCAGTTAGAGGTATGAAGAGGTAGGAGAATGAGAGCACTGCAAGAAACATCCTTGACCTATCTCAAAAATTAGAAAGCAACCTCATTATTTTGGGTGAATGAAACCAACTCAGTGTATCTAAAAAAGGGAAGTCAGAGTGATGCCTTGTTAGGATTAATTAAAAACAGAGGCCAGACAAAATGAAGGGAATAAAAAGTGGTTATATTTATTGAAGGACCTTCAGGTACACTTTGGGCAGATGAAGCCCCCAGATGCTGCACCTAAAATGATCGACAGGTCACAGGTTTTCACACTTTTATAAGTTTGGTCCATTTGCATATTGGGGGTTAATCTTCCAATTACAACTTCAGGTAATGAAGTAGTTTACCCCAAGTTTGCTCTCCCAACTCACTTTTGTTTTCCATTTCTCAGGGCCTGAGAAAGAAAGGTGTCCTTGATTCCCAGGCCTAGAGAGGAATTGTTTTGTCTGACAAAAAAAGGACAGTAGCTAACACTCTATATGGAGTTGAGAATTATTCACTAAAGAATTGCAGGATTACAAATATATGAAAAACATAAAAGCTAAAATCCTAAAGCATCAAGGGAATCTCCTGCAGGAGCACTGACACCAATGCCAGTGTATCAGCAAACAAGCCATGGTGGTGGGATTACACATACCTAAGGACAGACAAGCAAGCTCATGGAGCTGGCCAGGATCACCCGTGGGAATCTTGCAGCAGTTTGGCTGCAAGGAATCAGCACTGGACATAGTGCAGATGTGGGCCCATCCAAACAGCATGCCTTTCTGTAGAGAAATCCCAAAGCAACTTCTTGTCTGTGTTATAGAACCCCAAGCACCGCCCCACAAATGCAATGGTAATAATATCATCAGCTTTTCTCATAACTCGTTGGAAAATCCAATGAACAGTAAAATGAGGTACTAAGAAAATAGGTATGTGTGCTAATTATGTGTGCTGTTGTAGACAATGTACAGTTAACTGTGAGAAAAGGTTGGAAATGAGAGAAAGAGAAGAATAATTAAAAATCATTCTGAAGTATGAAAAATGAGCAGTACATGGTCATCCTATGGTACAGTCTGGGATGGATCATTCTATTAAATTCTCTGAACTTCTGAAGTCTTTCTAAAGCTGAAGTGGCAGTGCTGCTGATCCTGAGAGAAAGTGGGGATCACTCTGGCAGCCAGGGATATAGAGGAACATCTGAAGCTGTACCCCTGCTCAGCCCCTTCCCCTGAGTGTCAGTTGGCAATGTGTAGAACTCAGGACTTGCTCCTTGTCAGAGCTGCCAGCTGCCTGAGATGGTAATAGGTACTGACCTGTTACCAGGAAAGCTCCAGTAAGTGTGTGGTGTGACTGGGGGGGATTTCAAATTGTAACCTCTGCTAAAGCCACTGCAAGAGGGACAGCATATCTATAGCCATCCTTCAGGAGCCACAGGTCACATGCCAGTCTGAATGATGAGATTCAAATCAAAAAAAGAAGACTGGTCTGACAAGTTAGGCCTATATCTTTATTTTACCAATATGAACAGAACATACCTTTCTAATAGGATGAAAATAAACAAAAATACTGTCCTGCTTTGATTTATAGCCTGGTCAAGTCTGCACAATTACACAACAATGTTGTATGAGCACCTGCAGCCATTATTCTCGAGTTTTGCACATCAGGGCTATTTAAAGTGACAGATTGTGTTCCCTGATAATCATTGTACTTACAGCAAATGCAAACATGTTCATCTGATTTTCACAGAGTCATACACTGAACTATCCCCTGTATTGTCAGGCAGACGAATGCAGCTCTTTGTTTCAGATCACTGAGAATTTAGAATCCCAGTCAGGCACAGGTTGACTAGATCTGAATTAAAACCTTTTGTCAGCCACCCTTGAAGCAGCTTTAGTATGAGGAAGGAAGGAAGGAAGGAAGGACGGAAGGAAGGAAGGAAGGAAGGAAGGAAGGAAGGAAGGAAGGAAGGAAGGAAGGAAGGAAGGAAGGAAGGAAGGAAGGAAGGAAGGAAGGAAGGAAGGAAGGAAGGAAGGAAGGAAGGAAGGAAGGAAGGAAGGAAGGAAGGAGGGAAGGAAGGAAGGAAGGAGGGAAGGAGGGAAGGAAGGAGCGAGCTGTGGAGGAAAATGGGTCAAGTGCAGAAAGGTTATCTCATTAGGGAACAGGGAAAACCTTAATGTTAAATACCATCTATTGTGTGGATATCTGCAGACCTGGATGGATTTTCAGCCAATAAAAGCATGCTAAGAAGTATGTGTGTATGCACATACATAAATATATACATGTATAAATACATACATTTGTATACCTGTAAGTTTAACCAGCTTAAATCCAGTGCCAGTACAATGAGAAACTGGATTTTCTAAGGGCCAAATTGTGCAGAAATCCACAGATGCAGATTTCTAAATATAGTAATTAGTTTGATGCAATAAACTTCAGATTTGCCTCCTTTCCAGAAAATTACAAGGCATGTACTAGGAGCTAAATTTCAAGGTCATTGCTATCCCATGCAGAACAAAAATAGGTGTTTCAGAAGGCAGCTCTCTGCGGTTCATAAATCTCTGTTCAGCATCACAGAACAGCCTTCAATGGACCTACAAATATTTGGATCAGTGGAAAATTTGGCCTGAATTATTTGACACAGTAAACAATCTAGAATATTTTATTACTTGTTTAGGTAGTGGTCATCCTGTGGAGAATAGCCAAAGAAAGAAAACTCTGGTTTAACATAATGTTTTGAAAAATCACTGTAATTTGAAAAGATCCAGGATTTGGGACTATCAGAAAACAGATATAGATTTAATAGCTGCAGTAGGTATAATATCTAAAATACTAAAAAATCTTAACAGCTAGTGAGCTCTGGAATGAGTGAAACAAGTTTGCTCATATAGTATTGGCATGGAGAACTTAAAAATTATCAAGAGAAATCTTTGTGAAGTTTGTTTTTGGAAATGTATTGCTAATTGTATATGAGGTCATAGGTATTTGTTGCTTTACCTCTGGATATACAGCTATCCCTGAATACTCATAATTTACATTTAATTTTAATTTCCCAATTTGTATTCCTGAATAAAATAACCAGTTCGATATAATTGTTTAGTTTATTTGCTCTTAAAGGTTTGGGGGTTTTTTTGTTACTTTGGTACTGCCTTCATCTGGGGCAGTACCAGGGTGGTTTCAATTAGAGAAGGCAGAGAGTCTGTGGAGAGGTGGGAAGGGGTGGGATGGAAAACCAAGGATTTTCATCTGCCAACATCATGCTGCAGCCACTATATCACTTGCATGAATTTCTTTGGGACTCTGTACAAGCTCTGTACAATCCTGTGCTCCCAGAAGGTAGGACAGTGGCAGAGAGGCAGGTTGTGTTATCCTGGGGAAATGTGTTAGTGCTGAATGCTCTGTAGAGAGTACACGTTGTCCAAGCCTGGCCTGGTCCATGGCAATCCAGCTGAAACACTGAGGTGCAGCCCTGTCCTGGTGTGGCCCTGCCTGTGTCCAGCTCCAGCACTGGCTCTGTTATGTCCAGTCTTCCTGCTGAAAAGAGGCAACTTCTCCTTCATGCAGGAGGACGGAAGACCATGACGTTAATTAGTGTTTGTGGGAGTCACCTGCCAAACGGCCCTTGGGTTCTCATTTCTATTTCTGTACCCTATCCAAGGCTGTTTTAAGAACATGAAGTACAGAGCACCCTGGTGAGCCTTGCTGCCAATACACACTGACTCTGTTCCCTCTCTCTGGCCTTGTAAACCTTCAATTCCTTTCTCTGCTGTCTAAATAAGCTGGATGGTAGGTGGACTCTGCAGAACTCACCCCTTGGTTAGGACAGAGAGGGAAGCAGCTACAAAGCTCTGCAGGCAAGAGAATGAACTCAGTGTAGCCTTCCCTTTTTAACTTTCATCAGGGCCCAGTGTTTGATGAGTCTGTCCTGGTGGCCCATCCTGCTTACTTTATTCTCTGAAAGATCACAGAAGAAAGGTGGGATATCAGGTATGTCTCCTGGCATGTCAGGCTTCCTCAGCTGTCAGTACTCCTTCACAGTCACAGTCACTTTTATTTCCTGCCTGTGGCAGCAGAGCAGTGGGATTCCTGGGGTCTTCATCTGTGCTGTACACGGAATCCCCACGTGCTGTGCAGGGAACTGACCTCGCTCCCACCACAGCAGTCAGGATTTCACACCAGCAGCATGAATATGAAATCTTTCTGAAATTAATTTTTAAGTTGCTAAGCCCTTTGTTGCACTTCTACTTTTGTTGTCACACAGCAACATGTTTTGGCAATCCTAAAGTTACCAGCATTTCAGTGTCTAGTGTCTCACAGAAATCTTATATATGGCCACAGAGAAACCTATAAGGCCTGCAGTGGATTTTTTTTCTGTTATTTTTTAAAAACATCCTGAAATTTAACTCAAACTGAGGAAGGAGAAACTATTGCAGGAATTATTTGAGTTATTGCTACTGCTCTACCTTGGCTGTGAAACATCACAAACCCTGGACAAATGTCCAGATACAATAGAGTTTGTCTGAATAAATTTCTGGGTGGATAAAAAATGTTCATTTAGAAGAACACATGATTAGTCTAAATTGACATAATCAAATACGTCTTGGGGGCAATAAATACATTATCCTCTTATGCAAGAAAATGTGCGGCAAAGATTCTTCATTCTTACTCTCTAGGAAGTTTTTAGGCCACCTCAGCTGTCCTGGAAATCTCTTGATTTGCCTATATGGAAATATAGAAATATTATCTTTATTTTACCTTTCAGGGTGATGGTAAGGATGTTACAGGTGGCCACTGAACCAGAGGACTCTGCAAACCAGAGTTTTGCCTCCGAGTTTTGGAGCCCCCAGGGATCTGCCCCTCCCAGTCCCAGGGATGCATCGTGCAGCTGTTCCTGGTGCAGGGAGGGCTGGCAGCGAGGCTGCGGCTCCTGTTCGAGCACACCGCCAGGATGCCCACAGCACGTACAGCCGGTGCAGATAACCCAGCCCTGCTGCTCCTCTCTCGGGTGCGGTCTGGGGTTCCCTGCAGAAACCCCACAGCCTCCGTCTCAGGGTCACAAACTCAGCCACATTCACGGACCGCCAAACATCAGCGTGGCTCCAAGTCCTCTAACACCCCGCCCAGACCTGGACCCTTTTACCCGGGCTACGGGTCTCCTCTACTCGATGCTATCGTGGCTCAAATCTTGCTAGCGAGGTTTACGTGCACACCCCCAGGGTAAAACTCTGGGGCACACCGACCTGCAGTCCCTTCCCGCCTGCTGCCACTCACACTTGTGGCACCCTGACACAGCGCAGAAATCCGCCCCGGGGCGGCGGTGGCCGGGATGAGCGGCAGGGGAGTATTTAAGGCTCCATCGCCGGGGCCGCCCCGCCGTCCCCCCGGCTCCCTAGATCGGTGCTGCCCGGCGGCCGCTCCAGCCGCGCCTCGCCGCGCTCCGACCCGACCCGACCGGACCCGACTGGACCCGACGGGACCTGACCCGACGGGACCTGACCCAGGTGTCGGGAGAGGCTGCAGAGCCCGCCCGCCCCGCCATGGGCTGCTCCAGCAGCGCCCGCAGCCGCCCCCAGGAGCCTCCGCCGCTGCCGGGTGAGCGGGGCCGGGGGAGCGGGGCCGGGGGAGCGGGGCCGGGGGAGCGGGGCCGGGGGCTGCCCGCAGAGCTCTTTGGGGATGCGGGGCCGCGCTGCTATCAGGGTGGTCCCGTCCCATCCTGTCCCGTCCCGGGGAAGGCGCCGCGGGTGCGCGTCCCGCAGAAATCCCGCGGGGACAGAAGCCGGTCGAGTTTGCCTCGGCTTTTAATTCTGCCCGCGCAGTGGAGGGAACTGCTCCCCGTGAGTGATGGCTTCGAAACTGGTGTTTCTTGTGAATGAACGCCCAAGTCCCTTCCGCTCCGCAGGCTGTTTTTGTTTGTTTAATTTCCAGACGGGTCCTGCTTTTGCTCCTTTTGTGTAGTGCCTTGCCAGTCTCGTGGTCTTTCTTTCCCTCTTTAAAAGAATAGTGAATATTTGACTCCATTATCCTTCCTTTTCCTTACAAAATCCACCCCGACATAGTGCGCAGCACCGGCAACGTTCCCGTGGCTTTGATTGGCTCAAGCCACAGCAGACTAATTTTATGAGCAAGGTATATTTGTAGGATGTTCCATAAGAATATCCTTGCTATTCAATGGAAGTAAAACAAAACTTGGTTTCCATATTCATCATATTTAGCTCTTTGCTCCAAGGAAGGTTTGGAAACACTTCTGTAAGAACCTGAATGCTGCACTTACAGGAATTGTCCTCTCCAGAAAGATGTATCTTGAAGGCAGATACAAAAATCTTGTTTGCATTTCATTTCACTGCATTTCTTTCCTATATTCTTGAGTTTTGATCTGTTGTTGCTACTCTGCCTGCAGCATCCATGGTTTTTGAATGTTGTAAGTTTATATTCTGTGTTCTGTCTTGTGATGCTGTGGCTTGTGACTGCAGAGAGGAGAGTAGGTTGTGTGGGTGAGCGTTGCCTGTGCCACTACAGAGCCAGCACACATCTGCAGACCAAGGAGCCCTGCTGAATGTATCAGAAGAAACCTCTTTATGCTGTTCCTGCTGTCTCAGTCATTGTACCAATTCCTCTGCCTTTCCATCCTCCACTAAAAGATACCTGCACAGGAATGCTGAAGGGCTCAAGGAAAGGGCAGAAGTAATTTATTCTGAGTATTTTAATTATTCTGTATAAAAGCATGTTCATGGCAGGATAGGTCATGAAATGTACTAAATACATATACTAATGCAATGGTAAGGAAGAAGTGCAGTTTGTAATTACAGCTGAAAGATCTGAATTAATTTGGCAATTACTAACCAGTTACGTTAACCATTTACTAATTCACTTTAATAAGAAAAGATAATTTGTAAAAAAACCAAACTTCTCTAAATAAGTTAATAGAGGAAAACATATTTAATTTTCTTCCGTTGTCGTGTAACTCACAAAACTTTGAGGCCTTTCCAAAAGGAAAGAAGGCAAACAGAAATTACCGTAGCCATGGCCTACTTACATTTTACACATTTTTCTTTGTTTCTCCAGCTGAAATAGTCTACAGCAGGGAAAATAAAAATTTAAAATTTAAAAATAAAACAAAACTAGAAGGAATCCTAGGAATGCTGACTGCCACATGATGTTCATTTTTCTTGGGGATAAAGGTATTGAACAGATTACTGAGAGGACTTATTTTTTCCATATTAGGGAATTCTTTGCATTTCAGATGAGAGCAGAGGAATGCTTCCAGGGTTTCTAGCAGTGCAGATCTTGTGTTGCATGGCAGTATTTTATAATCCAATTTATATAAAAACATTTTGATGTAGAGAGGGCTAGCTGGAAGTTACAGGGCTGATGTTTATAGGAGCTGCAGGAGATTCTTACTAATAATACATTTGAATTGTTTCTTTTACTGCTAACATGAATTAAAACTTTATATAACATGCTAATTTTTGTGGCTCATTTGTTTCTGCCTGTCCATCTGGCCCTGAGCAAGGCGAAGGCATGAAAAGTGTCTAAAGGGATGAAAAATAAAAATGTGAAAAGATGGAATGTCTGGTCTCTGAGCATACATTGCTTTTAAAATCACTGCTTAGAATAATTTAAGTCTAAGATTTATTCACTACTATTCTGATTGGGTATCTGTTTCATCTTGAGCTTCATTCTAGGAAAAGGAGTGCTTGGAAGACAAGGTGTGATAGAGATTTAGAGAAAGTAATAAGGGAAATATATTTGCTGTTTCTCACAATGCAAGAACTGCCACTTGATGAAATGACCAGCAGCAGGCTTAAAACCAGCCAAGATGTGTTTTACAGGGGATGTAAGTGGGCTGCAGCCCCCATTACCATTGGTTGTAGTGGAAACTGAGTGTAAACAGATTGAAAAGGGCTGATAGGACAGGTTGACAGAGGGATCCCACCGACAGACTGACACTCAGGCCCGTGGGCTGGGGCCCTCTGCCCTTTTCTGCCCCTCAGCAGCTGTCAGAGGCAGGGTCTTGCCCTGGGGGGGGTCTGCTGTCTGAGATGTGCAGTTGAGTTTACCTCCTGTTGCTTGAGTTGCATTATAAATTGCCATACCACTGTGGATTTGGAAGGGTTAGTTGGAACTTGGATGGTTTGACAGTTCCTGGGACAAATGAGGTTTTATCTGTCTCATAGTCAAAATCGCCTTCTGCCTGCCTCAACAGTCCAGATTCTCAGTTCTTGCTCTTCTGGCTGAGCCATCCTTCCCTGGGTCTGTTGGCACATGCTGACTAGGTGACACTTGCTGGGGAGGTGTTTTGTTTGAATGTCTCAAAAGAACTGTAAACTTACTTTAAGGACAGCAGTATTCAAGCAGATGTTTCAAGAGCAGGGTGTACTACTACTGGTTTTTTCCTGTTCATCTACGTCTGTATGAACATATACAGACATGTTCATCTGTGAACAGTATCATATGGTTCTGTTTACTGGCTTTGACATTGCAATTATAATTTTATCAGAAAATACAGTTTTTCCAGTTTTGTAATTATTATATAAACAGATTTCATGAATTACTGGGGGTTTCATCCTGACATTCTTCAAGAAAAGGTTAAGTACAAGATCCTGTCAGACTGAATTTCATTAGAATGTTGGTAAGTCAGTCTGATAGGTACGTATAGCTCATTTGAGTCTTCAGCTTTTATCCTTAAATACCTGTCAAAGCAATTTTGTCAGTTCTTTATTCATAATTTTTTTCTGCCAAAACCCAATGCTTTACTAGCCAAGAAGCTGATGAAAGAACCGGAAGTCTTAATTTGTTTAGGCTTCCTGTTGTTGAATTTTTTATTAGAGAAATCATAGTATGAATGGTAGTTTATTACTGAAAAAAACAGACAAAGTGGTTTTTGTTGTAAGAAGTGGGCACTGCTCATCCTCTGGGTTCTCAGGGTTTATATTCAGTCCACCTGGAGATACCACCAGAACTTCTCACATGCAGCCCAGGACATCAGCTCCCTTACACTCCCCACATTGATCCTGTGCTTGGTTTGGGGCAGGAAAGGTTGCTTCCTTGCAGTGTCCCATCACCAACAAACCACCTGCACACTGCAGATTCATAAGGGAAAATATAATAGAACATTGACTTGCTTGCTTCATACACAAATGTATTACATGCGTCAAATGAAAACTTATTTTTTTATGTAAGAGCAGCATCATCCTCTACTGGATATGTGTGGATATGTGCAACAGACCCGTGAGGGAGTATTACCTGTAGCCAGGAGGGAGATCTTTGACAGATAGTGCTTGTGTGGTTCACTGTGGGTTTAGTTCAAATTCAGCTTATGTGCCCATTCACCAATTATCTGTAATTCTCTTTTTCCTTTCCTTGCCCTACTGTAACTAAAAGCATCATCAGGTGCAAACACCCTGACTGCAGATGACCATGAAACCACAGCTGACCAAACACAGTTGGACCCAGCACAGCATGTGAGCCTTGCCTCTGAGGAGACCAGCCCGGGCCAAGAGCTGCTGGGAGAGGAGGCTTCAGCCACGATCCTGGGTGTGGAGGGGAACACAGAGTCGGTCAGTAAAAGGGAGGAGCCAGAGGGCACCGAACCCCTGCCTGCAGGAGAGGAGGACAGCTCTGAGCTGCCCACTGTGTGGCGAGAGGAGAGCAGGGGGCCTTCACCACCAGCACCAGGAGAAGACGCTGGGGCACCATCTCCAGGACCAGCAGAGGACAGTGGGCTGGCAGAGGGCAGTGACAGCTCTGCAGTGGAAGTCATCGAGAAAGTACATATTACTGAAGAGGACCACCTCACTGAGGGTAATAGTTGTGCTTTCATAAATTCAGGAGACCAAAATTTGCCTCCAGGGACTTCTGTGTGGGGCCTTTTGGCTTTACTAAGAGCCTCAGATGGGCTTCTGGAGCCAGAATTTGGTCCAGGGAGCTTGTACAATGTGAGGCATAGAAGAACGTGGTCTGGGAAGCCTCAGATTTACAAGTCCAAGCTGTAATAAATTCAATCAGCATTTCCATCTCTGCTACTTCATTTCATGTCCTTTTTGTTCGTAGCAGGTAAAATGTCCTGCCATACCCCTCATTTAAAACACTGTGTCTCTGGGTAGGTCAGACACATTTCTTGATATTTGCACAGTCCAAAGGCTTAATTACTTAATCACATGTACTAATTATAAACCAACTGTTCTTGCACACATAAAGCTGGAGGGTGCATGCTTGAATGTAGAAGAAAAAGCATCTCTTTGAGGCAAACTTGGCATGTCCAGTCTGTCTAGAAGCTTGGCTACAAGACAAGCAGAACAGAAGTAGTAGTAGAGAGACATAGGGCTGTCTTTGCACAAATACTTGGACATCACTGGATGGGGAAAGAGGCTGTGTGAGGAAGCAGTAGTGCCTGAGGTGATGGGTATTTCCCCGTGCTCTGGAGGGACTTTTAGCAGGAGGTGTGCTTTTGGAAATTGCAGGCTATGCTTGTCCTTTTGTTAGTGCCCAGAGGACATGGACTGCACATCCAGAAGATGAATACACTTCACAGGAGGAATCAAATTTCTCCTAAATGAAATGCTCAATAAAAAACTCAGTAAGGAATCAGACACATTCCTGGGGTAGGTCTTCTTCAGGGAATTAGCAGGTGAAGCACACGAGGAGTATTTCTCTGCAAGGAGAATCCTCAGTCCAGTTTTACCTTGAAGAAGTGCGAGGTGCAGAAGGACTGATCTGTGTGAAATCCAGGGCCAGTTGCACACACTGCCACTAATTCTGTGGCCTTGTGCTGCATGTCTCTGAACTGGCTATATGAATCTCATTCTTTGCATCCTGCATGCAGAGCATGGTCGTTGGATTGCTTTGTCGTCTCCTGCGTCTCTTCACAAAAGAATTTTGTCCTCTACATAAAATGGGCATCTGTCCTTTGGAATAAAGCCTTGTTTTATGTAAGCAGCAAATGACAGGCTGCTCACCTGTTAAACACACATCCTGCCCAGCTGCAAACTCCTATTTCATTATTCATCATTTCTAAGCCTCAGGGCAGCACCAGAGGCAGAGCAGCACACCCTGGACCTTGGGCTGTCACCTCTCATCAGTGGAAAGATATTTACAGTTGTCTGTCTGGCTGAAGATGAGCTGTGGGGCTTTTAGCACCAAGTGATCTGTGCTGGGCAAGTGAATGAAGCTTTTGGGGCAAAGAGTTTTGCTCCTATTACTTCCAAGGTAGAAGTAATACTTTTACTTGTGTGCATTCTCTTTCCAGAGGCATCTGATGAAGAAGGGATTTTCTAATTTTATGCTATGGTACATATGATACTTAGCATTTGTTTTGCTTTCCCTTTATGCTTCCTTAGCTATGGGAGGAAATAAGTTAGGCAGCACTTTCCCTGGGAAAGCAGGGTTTCAGCCAGACTTGCATGTTACCATGTTTTCTGTTTCTGTTTTGTTCCAATTGCAAATAAAACTGCACATCTATGAAATAAAATACAGGAAAAATAATTTGAACAGAAATAGTACTCATGATGTCCTTTGGATACAGAATCAAGGGGATTTTGTGAAAGCATTAGGAGAACTTCATGGGCATGAGACAAACATACATCTGGATGATGAAAAGTGGGATCATCCTGTTTGTTCTCTATGGGTTCATTCAGGGGGTACCTTGGTAAGGGGCATTGGACAGCTGAAAAAGCAAAATCAGGTTTACAGACAGGAGCTGGGGCACTTGGTGCTTTTTCTTAGTGGATCCTAATTTGATCTCCATGGTTACCATTCCCAGGTGAGACGGGAGAGCAGGTGGAAACTGAGCTGCTCAGTGAGACAGTAAGTCAAGGGCCTGAAACAAAAGAAGAAGAAACAGGAGAAGCTGTGGATAGTGCAGCAACGACAGAGATAGGTATGTTGACAGAGGAGGGAAGGACCACATGGGTTATTGTTTAAGAGACAGCAAAGACTGTGCTGTCCTTAATGAGGATATCTTGTTATTCCCCTGTTGGCATACAGCTGCTTTCTGCATTTTTACGCAAGAGAGTCAAAAATACTTTACATTAAAAGACATTTTTGGAAGCAATCAATTGGAAGTCATGTTTTTCACATGGGTTATCTTTATATAATACATGAGCCTTACCAGTGACAACTTTTCCTTCTTTGGGAGGAATGACAGACTGTAACATGCAGTCTTGGAAAATAAAAACCTTTGTTAAAATCATGACTCCGCTCATTATTATTTCCAGGCTTGTTTTTGTAAGCTAAGCCTTAATGTTGCTTTGTGATTTCCATTCTATGCCAATCATTTTAGATGCCCTTGTTCTCCTTATCAGCTGAAATCAGCACTGTGGTGCTGTGGTGAAAGCACATTGCACAGCATATTCAATCACATGGTGGGAAGGAAAAGTCACAGGCCAAATGAAGTTCCTCTGGAAAACTGTCACACCAGTGAAGAGAAAAATTGAAGGGGATAAGATTATTCCTCTGGCAGACTTTGAGATTATGGTCAAAATTCTGTCACCACAGTCTTGCTACGAAAGTTATTACTTCCTCTTCCTACATATTCACTAAGAACCTCACACTTGAGTCTATCATGTAAGGTGTTCACGTGACCCAGAAGGCAGAATTAGAATCATAAAATTATTTGGGTTGGAAAGGATCTCTAAGATCATTGAATCCAACTGTTAACTCAGCGCTGCCATCACTAAATCCTGTCCCTAAGTGCTGTATCCAAACGTTTTTTGAACGCCTCCAGGGATGGTGATTCCACCACCACAGGTTACTCTATGGTATTGCTGGAAAGTTGGAAAGGATGAGCAGGCAATGCAGACAACTCCTTCTTTCCCCCAGCAAACGTTATTGCAATAGTTGGAGTTACCTTCTCCCTCTTCCCTCCCTCCTAGCCACTGGCATACTTAGTAATGCTCAAAATCTCTCTGGGCTAGTGAGTACTTCTGTAACTCAGAAGAGAACAGCTTCAGCAGAAAGGGTGGTAGATACCTTACACCAGTGTCTTTCATGACTTCCAGAGGAACCTCTTGCACCTGGGCTGAGCAGTCTTTGGTTCCTACCCAATGCTGGTATGTGCCACAGCCTTAGGGCAAGGCAGTGTGTTGCACTGCTGCTTGTGCTTCTGCTAGAGAACTAAGGGAAATGGTTTTCAGCATAAACACTGCAGCCTGTAGGACAAGTAGGGCGGTGGTCAGGCAGTTTGGTCAAGGCTTATGTGCCTTTGTGACCTTGTGATTACCCAAGTAAAATTAGATCAGCAGTGATAAAAAAAAAAAGCTCACTTCACTTTAATTTTCATGTTTGACAGTTCTCATCTTTACAGATTGTTACTTTTTAAGCTAGCCTATGACGACAAGCAGTTGTTGCTCATTGACAACTGTTCTTTTGCAGGATCTTTAAATTTATGCCAGATAGCTTCACCTATTAAGTCAAAACAAGTTTAATCAACCAGCTTGTTTTTTAATGTCTTAAAATTATGTCTTTTTTAAAAGCTCCTGTGCTTTTGCAAAGAATCGTCTCTCTGTGCTGTGAATTCAGCAAAGCACTTAACTTGATTCTAGGAAGCCTCAAAGAACATCTTCCTGTTCCTGAAGAGTAAGAGAACCATAGAAAGGCTTGGGTAGGAATGGACCTTAAAGATCACCTAGTTTCAACCCTCCTCCCATGGGAAGGGATACCACCCATTGGAAAAGGTTGGTCAGGGCTCCATCCAACTTGGCCTTGAACACTTCCAGAAATTTCACCCAGTGATAATTACAGCTTTATTGAAATTCCTCCTGCATTTGCCTACTTTGACAGTATTCTCCCCAACAGTTTTGTAAGGGAGCAGAAAGAGCAGCCCTGCTTCTATATCTGTAATGCATTTCAGATGATGGGAGTGCACTGACACAGCTCAGAGAACAGCTGCAGGCAAGAGGAGCAAACAATTCTAAGAACAGAATAGTGATCATTTAAACCTAGGATTCTGTTGTGTAAGGGAGCAATTCTTCCATCTTGAAAGGATATTGAAGAAATAAAGCAAGATTCTGGGCTGGAAAGCAAGACTGCTTAAGGGAATGGAAAAGTTCTTACTTTGAGAGACACCAAAAACATTCACATCTTTGTCTCTAGGAAGGTATGACTAAAGATACAAACTGATCCTAGTTCAAAAAAAATAGGGCTCTAAAGGTAGCTGATGTCCACCTAAGAACAAGGGAATGAATGCTCAGTGACATGCTAAGTGTGTTGCATTTGAAACTATTAGAGAGAGTTGGCTTTTTTATGTTACATTAACAATCCTCTTAGTCACAGAGGCAGTTGGATGTCTTTCATTGGTCACCTTCATTCCCCTGTGCATTTCCCACCTTTCCCGTGTTCCCAACCCACCCTCATGGAACACCACAATTCAGTGTAAGGAAGTCCCACATTCTCACATTCTCTACCCTTGCAGAGTCTTCTAGCTGGGGAAGAAGTACTTTGAGCTGGGATGGGCAAACACTGTGATTTCAGCCAACCATCCTCTTGGGCCCCAGAGCTTCTCAGCTGCTGATGGCCAACAGTATCTTCAGGAGCTGGACACAGTCCCTCAGCCACACCTTGTCACAGAAGAGGTAGAAAATATCTCTGGAGCTTGTCTAGTCCTGCTCAAAGCAGGAACAGGTTGTCCTGTTGGGTTTTGAATCCCCAGAGGTATATACTCCATCCATTGTGGGCAGCCTATTCCCATAACTTAACTGTCCACACATAAAAAAATAAAATTAAAAAATCTTGTATTTAAAGGTAATACCTGGTTCAATTGATGCCCTTTGTCTCTTGTCCTTATTTAGGATTTACTGTCCATGAAATGCCTGCCTGTATGTCACATCTGACTGGAATGACGTAGTGATTTCAAAAGTTGTTAAGAGGAAAGGCAGCAGGTTGAGGAGGAGCTTGAGACTGTAGCAGTGACACACAGAGGTGATGTTAATATCTGTAACAGGAAGACTGTGTATGAACAGAATGGGGGAAGAGGAAGCAGAACCAGTGGTTGCTTTTAGGTCCACACAGAACATTCTTACAGGTGTGGGAGAAGAGCAGATATCCCCTTCATCCTGTGATACTTCTAGGAAACTTTCACTCTGAGTTCCTGTCAGATTTAGTGAATATCAAGTTATACCTTCCATTAATTGCTAAATCAATTTTTTCCATGTGTTTCAGAGACAGCTAGTAACACGGAATAGAAGTTGTCTCAATGAACGTCCTCTTCTTGTACCTGCTCTTCTGTTCACATGAATATTTTAAAATTTTATTGGGCTGGGAATATAGAAAGGCCTTTACGGATTGAAGCACAAGCTGAGACACATGAATAGGAGGCATCGGAAAAGGTTTTACATAATACAGATTTTTTGAAGTCAAGCTGCCAAGACTTCAAGTGTTTGAAATACCCAAACTTTCATCTCCCTGCCACAGAGTGCCTTCTACACACACCAGGATATTTTTTCAACAGCAGTATGATCATTCCTTTTTCAATTAGGAGTTTTCCCAGGTTCTGATAACTGATTTCAAATTGTTGAAACCTTCAACCAACATTATATAGGATAAAGACTAGAGTGTAGCTTTTTTGTCTTTAAATGATTGCATGTAGGCAGTGCCTCTGAGTGCCTGGACTACCTATGTAGGCAGCTGCTGAAGTGTACAGCACATAGAGGACTGGCAGAGGAAAGTGCTCATTTACCAAGCTCTAACTCAATGCAGAGGTGAGAAAATAGAAGATATCAGAGTGCAATGTCCAGTGCCCACCTATGTGATGCTCACGTCCCATTTTTAAACTCAAATTTATTGAAGGGATTGTAGTACAATGTATGTGACGACTTCTGCAGAACCAGGGAGAAGAGGGTATTTTTAACTGAGTGGGATGTTTTAGGTGTATAAATCCTAGAATATAACTTCACAGCTGTTAGCATTTGTGGTCAGTAATAATCTGTCTTTAGCTATGTAGCTCTCCTCATATGCATTTTTGGCTTCTAAAATGGATTTCTAAGAGAGAAAATACAAACTTGTCTAAGAGGAAAATATAAGCCTGTTCCCAAACAAAAAGGTTACCCATTACCTATTAAAGGTTACCTATAATAATATTATTATTATTACCTATTATATATTTCCCTGTAGTGCTGTCCTGGAGAAACGCTATCAGGGACTGTCTAAGTTATTTTCCAAAATGCTAAATAATCATTTTGGAGATGAAGATGAAAGGCACTTTTTTCAAACAAATTTCCTGTGAAAACAGGCCCTGGATGATTTGTGCTTTGGGTCAGATAAAGAGTAGAAATTTGTTCTGATGGTAAATGTTACAGGATCAAAGAACCAATTAGGTTGGAAAATACCTCTAAGTTACTTGAGTCCAAATGTTGACTGACGACGACCTTGTCAACTAGAACATGGCAGTAAGTGCTATGGCCAGTCATTTCTCATCCAGGGATGGTGACTCCACCACCTCCCTGGGCAGTCCATTCCAATGTTTAACAACCCTTTCTGTGAAGGAATTTCTTCTGATGTTCAACCTGAACCTCTGCTGGTACAGCTTGAGGCTATGTCCTGTGCAAAGGGACTCTAATCTAATACATTGCTGGGGACTGTGTTTACAAGATTCTCTGGCATAACGATGTACGACATGAGAAAAGATCAGTTACCTAAAAATGGCAAGCACAATATTGCTCTTTTATTAGCTTTATTGTATTAAAACACTTTTAAAAAATCCTGTCCCCTGCAAATTATACAAATCCCCTCTAAGAGATCATTTCATACTGCATGTACATGTCTGACTCCAGCTGACTCTGGAATGTATTGTATAATCTAATTGATATCCTTGGCCTATTAACCTTTTGTGTAAGCTGATAGTTCTTGGCTATATCACTAAATCTAAGGTTTTCTGCTTGGCAGCATTTTTATGAACTTGTCAGCTTCATTTAATGTCAGCTTCCTGTAGGCAACACCATAAACTTTTAGAACCCGAATGCATACTTCTTTTTTTTTGCAATTTTTTGCTAGGTGAATGCCACTTTTAATTTATTTTTTCAGTTTTTCTGCCTTCTGTAATAGACAAGCTAAAACGAGCTGCTAGTTCTATTAAAAAAAATTCAAACAGAAGTAGTCAAAGTTTTTATCCACATACTCAAACCATTCCATGAAAAGAAGCCACGAAAAAAACCACCATGCACTTTTGAGAGCTGAGGAGTGGGGGAACAGGTAATGAGCAGAATGAGAACACCCCAAAGTGACATAGGACTGGGCTGAATGTCCAACCATGCGTCAGGATGCCCCAAGCACTTCCATCTTCAGCTGCATCTCATGGCTGATTTCCTCCTGTGAGCAGGGAATTCAGTTCAGCTACCAGCACAGCCCAACTCCAAAACACAGGAGATTAAATTGGTAAAGACAGGCTGACTACTGGAAAGATCATTAATTGCAGTCTGGCAAGCATTAAACTATTTTTAAGCATAACCCAACAAGAGCTCTGTGACAGATCAGTAGTATTCATAGCAGCAGAGGAAGCTGCACTTGGAAATAAAATGTGAAGATACAAGGGAGTCAAAATGACCTGCTCACCTGAGAGTCACTCTTTCTACCACTGTTGTAACAAGGAAGACAGGTACTATGTATGTTCTTCCTCACTGTTCAGTTTCTTTAGGCCACTAAGCAAAACAGATGAAAAAAGAGGAATATAAACCAGTCAGTGACTCAACAGTAGCAATCTTTCTCAATCATCTTCATCCTTATTCTAAAATCACAACAGGTGAATGCTCGTTTTCCTTTCCTAAAGAGGAAATATGCTTGATACTATGTTAAAAATGATAATAATAAAAAAGGTTAAAAGTTAAAAACACCTTAATAATCAAAATGTTTCTGCTAAAAATATGCTGAACACCCCAGCCCTGAGAAGTCAGATGTCCCTACCATGCAAATTTAATTAAGATCTAGTATTCCTGGTCTGGGAGCTACCAAAGCATGTACCATGGAGAAAGGGCCAGTGCCTACAGTCATTTGGCTCTGCAAACCTGGGACTACACAGAGGTTGCAAGAAACAGAAACTGGTCTGTCAAAGAGCATTCTCATGTTAAATGTTGGGAAAAGGATATGCTCCAATATTTGTGCTTACAGGATATACCTCCCAGATCCTAAGCAACATAATCCTTTTTTTTAATACAGTGGAGCACTTTTGATGCTTGTTTTGTATTTTATCAAAGGCTAAACAATCTTTAGCCCTCAACTTCATCCAAGGTAGAAGTAACAATTCCTCACTGCAGGGAGTACTGGGCAGTACACTTGAAAGAACAAACTTAATTTCCAAGCCAACAAGAAAGTTCTGGTAGAATTTTTTTTTCTAATTAACAAATTTGCATTGTTTAATCTGTAGAGAATATAATCATTTAAAGAAGAAAGAGTCTTACACTTTTAAAGTAGAGAGAAGAATTTAAAGAAGAAAGAGTCTTACTAAAAGAAACACCTGATAGAACATACACATTTCAGTACTCTATACATTGCTTTACTCTTGCAGAAAGGGAAGACCTGTTTTGCTGTGTTTTTTTAGTTCTTGTGATACAAACAAATTTTAAATGTTGCCATCAGGATGCCACAAGCTGAATTGCAACTTTGTATTTTGTATGCAGCTCAGTCTAGCAAAGGGGGAAAAAATCAGTTTTTAACATACCTCTGTAAAAACCTGGATTTCTTAAATGTCTATGTACTTAGTAGTTTGCAAATTAAGACCTAAGAGATTGGCTTTTCATATTGGAGAATCATGGGTGTTGGCCTTTTTGTTTTAAAGAATAGAATCAAATAGTATAACTCCGCTTAAAAAAAAAAAAAAATGTTTTACACTTCTCTGTGGAAGGCTGATTTTTTTTATTTTGAAAACTACGTTAGAGCTGTAAATAAGAGAGTTTATTTCGGTTATTCTAGATGTCCTGTACCAGAAGAATACATATCAAGGAAATGTCTTGAATGGCTTTGATTTAAATATATAGTCTAAAAACTACAACTGCTTTCACCTGAAGAATCATAAAGCTAAAAGCAAAATTCACTTCCTGAGTTTTTGCAGAATGGCACTTAGTTACTGACAAAAACACTTTATGCAAGCATTGTGTTCTGCCGTGTGCATTGCATCCAGCACGGAACTTTTTCCAGGTGTTTCATCTACATTTCCGTCTCAGACTGTCTCTTACTGTGGCAAGCACTGGTGTATTCACTCTCCTACCATCGAAGTCTCCCAAGGAGCGCTATAATGGACGTAGATGCCAAAAAAATACCGCAACTGCCATCTAGTGTTGGGTTCGAGATGGGCACAAAGGCTGCGGGACACAGGTTATAGGAAGGCAGTGGGGAAGAACTCGAGCGGTAAGAAGGGATAAACGATTGTGGTTATAAAAGGCTAAACTTAGCTCATGTTCCAGACTCTTGAAATCAGCTGATTTACCGTGAACTTGAACTCAATCTCCTACATGATTAATCAGTGAAATAAATCCCAATCAAGTAATTACGCCTAAACAAAGCTGTAACAGAGAAACCTGAATATAAATTAGGGATTAAACTCAACGTAAAAATTTAAATGTAACTCAATTCAATTACTTTATTTTAAATTATTAATAATTGACAAAATGAAAGGACATCTGCTTTGTGTTTCCTAGAAAGTCACAGCTATATTAGTTAGTACTAACTCTTTCCCAGCAAGTCTGACTATGTTTTTCTTAGGTGGGATTGCTTATGGAGTCAGAGCTATAGAGCATAAAATACATTATTAGTACAGCCAAAGAGCGAGAACAAGAACAGAAGCCAAAACTAATCAAAGTTTATGTACAGGAAGTTTATTTAGAGAAAATGTAGGCATTTTTCAAAGGCTGTTTGGAAGTTTGCTGTTTGAAATAACAAAGACATTATCTTGCTTATAATAAAAATAATTATCTCCCAAAGAAAAAAAATCCTTATATCTGCACATATTTGCTGTGACAACCTCACTATGAATCTTTTTTTTATATAGTGGTATAAGTTATAAGATCAGTGAAAAGAAGGAATGGCTGTTTCACATCACATCTAGGACTGGTAAGTAGGGCTGACTGTTCTCACAGTATCCATTTCTACTTGAAAGAAGATCAATACAGAAGGATGGGATAAGTTACTAGCATCACCAGTTGGACTTGTCAATATTGCTTAATCATCTCATCAAACCAATGCTTCTGATCTTATTGGCAGAGGAAAAAAAATAGAAGAACTGTCATGACATGGTAGCTGAAAGCTTCCTGTCCTGGAGAATTTAATCCTTAGCTATTAGGGTGTAGATAATAAGCCTATTCTTTTGGTTCAAATTATTTATTATTGAAAAAGCAAGCTGGAGACTTTTTTTGTAATGGAGTATCAAACCACAATCAGAAAAAGAAAAGTTTGTTCCCATAACAGACAAACACATTTTTGCTGTTGCAATTATATTTTATTCTCGTTAAACATTTTTTTAATTTTTGTTGCTTTTTTTAAAATCAAAACATAGTCAAAGTTGAATTGCTATGAAAAAGGACTATGAAAAAGGTTACAGGTAGATATTAATTTTCATCTAATTTATAAAGGTACCGCTTTACTTCAGAAAAGCATAATTTTCTTCCTTCTGAAATTAATATTAACTTTCTCACGCAATCGCTTACATATGAAAACATCAGTCCCAACAGTAATCTATTATATGAAGCAAGAAGTTAAAAAAATTCAGAAGCAAATAAAGTAAAATTTCTCAGAAGATGAGTGCTAAGCAATTCAAGTGTTCCATTTTCTCATTTGTCATTTTTTCTGATTTAAAATTGTTCCTAAAAACCCACTACAGCAAATCAGTATAGTTTTCCATGTCCAGATCACCCATAGTACAACTCTAATACATTCACCCAAGTATGTACCTTAATACCTGAATATCCAGTCACCTCCACAAAGGGCAGGGCCTGTCCTGCAATCTGGCTCAGCTGATTTTAGGCACTTTTCAGGGTTTGCCAGCAGAGAACTCATTGTAAGTCCTGAAGAAAACACCTTTCCTTAGTAAGTTTACTGATTTCAACTGTGTGCAACTGCTGTTAGTCAGCTGTGGGAATCTGATACAAAGGAGAAGTATTAACTAAATCAAAAACCGTCATTGTAAGATATCCAGTCTCTACTTATAGTCATGCTGAAGCATCTTGGAGAGGTCCCTGAATGGCAATAGCTTCAATCTCAACTCTGGCCCCCTGGAACAAAACAATGAAGAAACATATTAGGAGTTTAACATATCTATGTTATGAAGCAATCGGATGAACAACACAACTTCATAAGAACAGACTGATATTTGAGAGAGATTATATTTCTGACAGTTGTATTACTGATTTAGCAATGTTAGTAATATTGCAAATCCAATTTATGCTCACTCAAGTATCATAACCCCTTATTTCTAATGTTTTATCTATCTTCCACCAAAAAGAAATAAAGAAATGTGCATCTCATATTCAGATCTCTGATAATGTATGGGAATAAGAATAGTATACTTAGAAAATAAACTAATTAAGAGTCTCCATTAAAATAATTGCAATCAAAGCTATTTCAGAATAAGAATAGCTGTCAGAATGCTTCAATAGTAAGGTATTCCAGAAAATGTTGGGGTTTTTGTAGACAGACAAGTGACACTTACTCTGGGCAAAGCAGCAACTTGATAGGCTGCTCTGGCTGGGAAGTTTGCCTTGAAAACTGTAATTTAAATAGAAACATCCAGCAATCACTAAACTTGGCTTGATAAAACACAGTTCAAAGTAATCTGTATAAAATGCAATCATTGGAACAGTTTCAGGTTCAAGGCTACAAGACTTCTATGCCAGCTATCATTTCCCCCTTGTTTTGCTTTGGTGACTGACAGCTCTCAATCTCAGCAAGCCACCACTCATCCCCAAGCAGTCAGCTGCAGTTGTGACAGACAACTTGCATTCTGCTGACACTGCAGGGCCTTAACACAAACTTGGCTGAGAAAGGAAGATTAAATCAGAATGGTGGTCATCCAATTTCAAACACCAGGGAGTGGGAGATGGCCCTTGCACAGAAAGAGAAGGAAAGAGAAACAGGCCCCTGCCAAAAGAGTCATAAGCAAAGATCCCAGATTCACATAAAGTCACCAGTTCAACCTTATTCATATCATAGGAAAACAGAGGAAAAAAATAGGCCCTTGATTTATTCCTCTGTGCCCATTTAGACCTGACAAATACAGATATTAGAACAGGGGTAAGGCATGGGGGAGGGTACTGGTAAAGATATTAAGAGCTGAATTTATATAATAGAATATTTCAGGTAGAAAAGAATGTTTAAAGATCATATAGTCCAATTTACCACCATGCCACAGCCAAGAACATCTTTCATTATATCAGGTTGCTCAAAGTCCTGTCCAATCTGACTGAACACTTCCAAGAAATTTGCATAATGAAATGTAAATTTTACTAGTGACAGTTATCACAAAACTGTTAATAATGGCAATTTTAGGGTTCTGCATTGAGATAATAACTCACAATCAAAGAACAGCAGCCACTGTTTTCTCAAACTCTAGGTTAGAGGCAACAAGTAACTAAGCAGGCAGCTGCTAGGCAGGTCTAGTTTTACCCTGTTTAAGCATTCACAAGCCCCAGTACAGTAGGAAACTCTTACTTGCTCATCAATATGACTTCATTCAAGACCAGATGTTGCTATCTAATTAAAAGCCAAAGCTATATAAATAAGGAGCTCATGCAAATTGTCCCAAATTATTTTGCACAACACAACTCGCTGGAATCACCTATTTCAGTCTACATTCAGTTTTGTTGACCAAGCATTGTTCTCTTTTTCTTCAAGGGGAGCAGCATGGCTCATCCTTGTATAAAGAACAAGCCCTGTCCCATATCAACAACCCTCAAGTTGTTTAAAGATACAGACTTTAAAGAAATGGAGATATAAAATCTGAAATTCAGCATTTGAAGGCTGCCTACGGTAGAATTATAGCCAGGACAGCAGAGCATCAAGCAAGATAAAGAGGCAAAGATCAACGTACAGGGACAGCAGGAGCTGATCTTCACAGGACAGTGAGTTAGTGGGATGGTAGAACACAAATCCACAAGAATTTAGGCTCTGCTTGATCTGGTACTTAAAAATTAAATTTTTAAAAAATTTGTAAAGGAATTTCAAATATGGGACTACATCATCTGAGTCATTAAAATACTTTGACTACCACAAACATAATTTGTTCCACAAGCCATAATAGTAAAACACAAGCAAAATATCTACTTACATTGTTTGTAAACATCATTAATATCATTGTAGTCCTTCATGTCTGCCATCAAAACTGTAGTCTTCACAACTAGAAATCATGTAAAGGCAGTTATTTTACACCTCTGACTTGCATACAAAAATTGAAAAACTTTAGTGCATTTCTTGCTTTTATTTCATACATTTCTTTCAAGTATTCTAAACATTCTGAAAAGTTTTGCATATAGATATTGACCATTAGAGCTACAACCTCGGAAAACCACCTAAAAAATTGGAGTGCCTAGTATGCAATAAAACTTTAAGGAATTCCTGACTAGCTCTGAAAAAGCCAAATTCTTCCAAGAGGCACTGAACTGATAAGCAGATCAATTAAAATAACTGTTGTAAACCAGCTGCTGGCAATAACTTATCTGCTGCCAGGAAAAAAAAGTTCATAGAAGGTCTGAAAATATAGTCTATGCTAGAAATTTTTCCCAGGACTGCCTAACCCAGCAATAATCCTGGTGTAGCTCCACTAGTAGAGTCCTCCACCCAAAAAGTATTGAGAGTGTTGAAAATATTAACACCACAGATACAAACCTGCTTTCACCTGAAGCAAAGCCTGGGATGCTTAAAATGTCTGTAGTCATTGCAACACTGCTTGTACCTGAGCTTCTCCAGTTAAAATTAAAATATTAATACCACTTGGTGAAAGCCAGTGTTCCATTGATACCTATTACAAAGACCTGCATGTAGATTTATTTCTTTCATTTTTTAACCTAAATTCACAATTTCTCTTGTTTCTTCCAGTTATTGGTAACAATTGAGTGTTAAGCGAATAGTTGTTTTTTTTTTCCCCCAAAAGGTCACTTGATTTTTTTATATTTTAATTCAGGTAAAAATAACCACCTGTTTGCCACAGTCACAGCAGCACCTACCATTGCCATAGTCACAGCCTGCAGCTTTCAGGATTTCTCCCATGTTTTTTAGAGCCTAAAGAAAAGTGACACAAAAATCTTTTCACTATCAGCTGGGTTATATTTATTTACGTATGTAAATACGACTTGTGACCTGGCTGAATCCATGTTTTACTGTAAGTTCAATCAGCAAAACCTTATCTGCCAATAGCAGACTGACCTAAATAAAAATTAATAAAAGGGAGCATCTAATAAATATTAAACCATGCATTTGTTATATGTAAATACATGATGCAGCTCCATCTCATCCTATTACCTCACTCCACCTCTTTGCTGCTGGGGGAGTAAAACTTTACCTGACTCAAGGCAGGGTTTTTATTGCTTTGCTTCAAACACTGATTCTTTCTTACCTGCCTACATGAAACAGATTTCTACCCTGACCTCCAAGTTTTCCAAGTTGTTGGAAAAATGACAGCTTTAGTTAAGATGGAATGACTTCCTCCTGCTTTTTCCCTCATCTGGAGGTTGTGATGTGCTTTCTAGTCTCCTCAGTTTCTCACAATTCCATGTTTAATTAGACACATGTCAACTCCACTACAAGTTAATTGCTGGAAGACTTCTTACCTGCTTGGCTTCCTCCTTTGCCCCTCCAGAGACAAGCTGCCCAGTGGAAGGTTCCAGCCCTATCTGCCCTGCAATGTACATTGTCCGGTCCACCAGCACGGCTTGGCTGAAAACATAAGTGACATTTTAGGTCTAATGTTTCCCCATAAAAACATTTCAAATTTCAAATCTGAAAGCACATTTCAAAATTTTTACAGTACTTTATAATGTATCAGAAAGAAAATCTGAGATTATGCACATGCAAACCTGCACATGCAGTCATACATCAGTCTGCTTATACTTTTGAAGAGCTGGTATTACACCATCTATGGAAGGGCATAGCTCTGCCCTTGAGGAGATAAACCCTGTTCCTTGCAAAGGCACCAGGTATGAATGCAGCAACACAACACTAAACTGAGCTACATGTTCCACAGAGCAGATAGCACAGAGGGAAAGCAGAGTAAATAAAAACATTTTTTGCACCTGCCCAGATAAATATTCCGTCTGAGTCTGAGAAGCAAACAATACCTTTCAACTACATTTCAACTATACAGCAATGAAGGGAAAAAAAAAAAAAGTCAAAAGAGATTTAAAATTTTTCTTCTTAAACAGGCACTGAAAATGAGTTACAGCTGTGAGGAGACACCCTGCACCCTGGTTCTCTGGCAGTATTCCTCCAGAGTAATGGATTTGGCCAGCCAGCAAAACACCTTGATCACTCCATCCCCAGAACAATTACTCTCCTCTCACCAAATAACCTGAGTGACTTCTTGGCTGGGTTAATTCGGAGGAATGCAAAATTCAAGCTATTTGCAAAACATTTATATAAAAATGTTAAGTGGGTTTTTGTTGATTTGGCAATTATTAATGTCCCGACTACAAAGGGGATAAAAGTTAAAAACAAAGATTTAAACTACCTAGTAAGTATTATGCAAGAGAAACAACTTAATTCTCTTCAACCAATAATTAAAAACATTTTGCAAAGAAATGATAGAAAGATTCTTTTGGAAGTATTTATGGTGTGTCAACACCATTTTTCATATCTCTCCTCATTCCACAAGAAAATGCATTCTTTTGACCATTCAACAACTCTCTCAAGCTACACAAATTTGAGTTAAGCACCTCCATGAAATATCTGAAATAGGAGGTTTGCTTCCCTTTAATGTTAATGGAAAAAGAGGGACACATTCAGAGAATATTTTTAGTGCATGTCTAAGATGAGATTCACTCAGTTGGATTGTCTTAATCCATTCACCTCACAGGGGACCAACCTAATCTAGGGACTCAGTCAAATGATCAGGGTCAGGCAGTTTGAACAATGCCATCATTCCCATCTTTCCTTTTACACCTGTCCTACATTCTCCTATAATTTCATATGGGGAAAAATAGCCAGTAACTTGTCAGATATGGTAAATTATCTTACATGGGGATTATTTTTTTCTGTCATTAACTAACTGGAGTAAATCACACAACTACACTATTCAAAGAAGAGAAACCAGTGAATAAAGTGGCTTTCTTGCTGACACAGTCCTGTTGATAGAAATGTGTGCATGTACACACAGGCTTCTTTAATTTTCTTTTCTACCACTCCTGCTGTGGAGGGAAGCCCTCAGAGCACAGACTTTTGTTTCTGTTTGCAGCACAGAGAACTGTGCAAGAAGGTATGGGCTCTCCAGTAAAAGAGATTGTCTTGTACTGCTTATCAAAAAGCAATGACAGTGAAATGTTTATCTCAACAGAGACCTTTGGAGAGTCCTAAATCATTAATAACTTGGGAAAGAATGAGCTGAAGCCTTACGATACCACTGCCACATCAACATCTGCACCAGCCTTTACTGGGTTCCCTTCTCTGCTCCTCAACTTCCTCTTGGTGTGATCACCAGTGGAATTCCATATTCACTGAGAGTAGGAACAATTTACCAGCCAAGGAGTACACTTCTACTGCATTCAAATGCATGAGTGAAGCTAAGGGAAACTTCAACTCCACAAACCCAAATCATTCTTTAACTGCAGATGCACCTTGTAACTAGGGCCAATCGTAGCTATTCATTAATCAGCAGGGATGTGAATGTGTGTCTAAAGTCATTCAGGTTATAGTGTACCTAAATGCATAACTGGGCAGACACTGTGACCTTAGAATAACAAACACTGTCTGTCAGAGAGATGGTGTCAGGAACCAAGCTCTTCATTAATCAGATCTTCTTTCTACAAATGATTGTGTGTTAATACAAGAGCAGTATCTCTGCAGTGTCTTTTAAAAGATTAATAATATTAATGAGATATATAGACCCATAAACACACATTTGTCTTTTTAGATATCTATGTACCTACCTAGCTCAAGGTACTGGCAAATGGAGTCAGCAAAGGAAATGAAAAAAAATCCCACAGTAACAATAGGCCACAAAAAAGCATACTGAAGGGCTGTGGCAGAACCATGAATGCAGCTCATACATCCCAATTCTTCATTCCACATTAAGCCCTCATTTCTGTGTAACCAAGCTCAGACTTCACAGCAGAGATGTGGCAGTTATTTCTTGTGCAACTTCTGCTCTCTGGACTTCGACAAGTTTACTAAGTTAACTAAGTTAGGGATAAACTCATTGATGTTAGACCTATCATACATTTAACAGGCTGCATAATAAGCAATATTTCATCAAAAACTACCAATAAGCACAATATTTTGGAGTGGAAAGCTATGTTGAAGGCTGGGACAGTGGTGTGTGGGTGCAGATGAAGAATTGTTGCCTTCCTGTGTCTTAAATGTTCTCCTGATGCCAAGCAATGCCAGGCTCTGGCTGCAATCCACCAACAGTTTATTGTTTACAGAAGTTAACCTTCATGTCATGTCTCTCTGCTTCTACACTTTGTATTTTCCCATCTTTATAATGCCTATAGGAAACTCACAGTTTGAAGCTTAGGAAGCTCAGGACAAAAAGTAATGGAGACAAAAATGCACCTGCAAGGCACGAAGATACTATTGTGAACGCAAAGCCTGAATACAGAATTAAAAATTCTTAGAAAATGTCCTGGTGAAAACCCCTCATTCCTTTAGCTACAAGAATCTACTATACTGACTGCACATTTTTTTTCATATCCAAATTGCAATGAGAAACCTTTCTCCAACTAAAACTGGGATTTTTCTTTAATTATATGCAGAACTGCTACAACAACATACTTATGAAAATGATGAAGGTCCTACATATTTTTACAGCAATTGAGTTTTTAGACTGAAAAATACTTAGAACTATTCAAAATAAGAAATAATTTTCAATTCCCAGGCATTGAATTCTCCATTTAACCAAGCTCATCTTTCACCCTCCACAACCTGCATAGTCAGCATCTCTAGCTTCCCCACATAACATGCTTGTCTCTAGACAAGCACCTTTTTCTGGAGAACATTAATTCTTCTTCTTATTTTATTTTTTTCTTCATTCACTGATTACCAGTAATTCCAGAATTATTTTCCCAAACTAACTTTTTGAGGTTTACCCCCTCCCCTTTATTGAGCTGCAGTTTGCCATGGCACCACAGCCCCACTGGTGCTTTGGGACTCCAGGTGTCCCTGGGGGTTTCTGGGGGAGTGGGTGCCAGGACTGGCCCCTGCACATGGGTCCTGCTCTCACCTCAGCCCCAGGCCTGCCTGACAGACCCCCAGGGACCTGACAAAACCCCACCAGCAAAACCCACTCCTGCATCTCCTGAGAGACCTCCTGCTCCCAAAATCACGGAACTGTTAGTGTTGGAAGGGTCCTCTGGAGATCTGGAGGTCCTCTGGAGGTCCAACCCACTCTGCCAAGGCAGGGTCACCTGGAGCAGGTTACACAGGAACACAACCAGTTGGGTTTGGAATATCTCCAGAGAGGGACACTCTACAACCTCCCCGGGCAGCCTATTCCAATGCTCTGCCACTCTCAATATAAAGAAGTTCTTCCTCATGTTGAGCTGAAACTTCTTGTGTTCTAGTTTGTGGCCACTGCTCGTCCTGTCACTGGGCACCACTGAAAAGACTCTGGCACCATGATCTTGGCACCTGCCTTTGAGGTATTTGTAGCTGTTGATGAGTTCCCCTCTCAGTCTTCTCTAAACAGCTCCCCTAGTCTCTCCCCGTAAAAGAGGTGCACCAGACCCCTCATTATCTTTGTGGCCCTCTGCTGACCCCCTCCAGTAGCTCCTTGTTTTCTTGTACTGAGGAGCCCGGAACTGGACACAGTTCTCCAAACGTGGCCTCACTAGGGCCGAGCAGAAGGATAAGATCACAACCCTCGACCGCCTGGCTACTTTTCCCGATGCACCGCAGGAAAGCACTGGCCACAAGGGCGCTGCCGGCTCACGGTCAGCTTGTCATCCACCAAGACTCTCAGATTCTTCTTAGCTAAGGCATTACCTGTAGGGACCCAGTGCAGGGGCCTTAGTAGTGCTGATTATCTTCTTCACGAGCGAGGCCATGGCTGAAGCCGTACTGAAGCCACAGCGAGCGCTCTGAGCCTCCCCTCAACATCCACCCAGAGCCCGCCCCATCCACCAGCACCCGCGGGCGCTTCTGGGAAATGTAGTCCAGGGCAGTGTCGGGGAAGTGCGCATGCGCCGTGCCGGGTCGTGGGTGTGCACGTGTGCTGGTGGAGGCCGCGCTGCGGGTGAGGCCTGGGCTGGGGCTGGTGCCGGGGGCTGCGACTGCACCGTCACCACCACCGCCTGCCGACCTCTCCCCTTCTCTGCCCGCCACAGAAAGGCTCCGCAACTTCCCCCGGAGATGTCTGGGGCGCGGGAGAAGAAGCGAGCCAAGAAGATGAGGAACCAGCCGGCCAGCGTCACGCTGCCCGCAGAGCCGGGTCCCTTCGCCAGCGGTGGGAGTAGAGCGTGCCCGCCCCCAGGTACGGCTGTGGTACGGCTGTGGGAGCCCCTTCCTGGGATGGCAGGGTGACCCATCTCCCGGCCAAGTATCTCCCTCTCCCCAGCCCGCAGCGTGCTCGCCGTAGGAGTGTCCAGGGCTTCCCGCCCTGCCGTAGAGTCCCTTAGTCCTGGTGCTGCCGTAAATCGCGTTACTACGGGATTCTCCTTGACATGAGTCACTTGTGCCGTGTCCCTGTCTGAAGTCATTCCAAACCCACCCGGACGCGTTTCTGTGTAACCTGCTCTGTGTGACCCTGCCTTGGCGGGGTGGTTGGACTGGATGGTCTCCAGAGGCCCTTTCCACCCCCAGCTATTCTGTACTCTGTGAATATGCTCTTTTCTCTACCATCCCTTCGATTGCATAACGAATCCTTATGGTTCCTTGTCTTAAGATTAATTTGGATGTTATAACCAGTCTAGTTTCTCCCCTGCTTTTCCGCCAGACCCGGGAGCTGCAGGAGGGGCTGCTTTAGCCTTCTGGTGCTATGATAAATGCGGTGGTTTTCCCTCAGATCTTCGTGCCCACCCGGTTTCCCTCCTCGGGTCGTGGCTCCTGTGTCTGTGAAGGGTGTTGGCAAGAGGCAGCAGGGCATGTCCCTAGAATGGCCGTGTCCTTGGTCATTGCTGGAGCATTTTGTGTACAGGTAGTCTTTGCAAGCTGAAGACCGAAGGATCTTGTCAGCTTGTATGCTAGATGCTTTTTTCATCTTTGTGGTTTGACCTGCATCTTCTATGCTTTAGTAAGACCTCAGTTTCCACCACCACCTTCACATTGAGATGTTTTGTTGCCTACTTTATTTCTGAGAAAAAAAGCCACACGTAAAAGGACTTGTTATTATGAGGCCTTTGGAAGCTGACAAATTGCATCTTTGTGATTGAATGAAAAAACCCTTAAGTGTCACTGTGTATTTAGGTGACTGAAGAGTTCCTAAGCAGACAGAATGACATAGCAAATTATGCTCAGCCATGTCTGAAGATTTTGGAATGTCAATGCAGGAGTTCTGCCAGATTAAACACATTTTTCTAACTTTATTTGTAGCAGGGAGCTTCTAAGATTATGTGGTTATGTTTTTCCATTCTGTTAAAAGGCATGGATTTTTATCCATATAACATTCTTCTGTGGTGTTAGTATCGCAGTTTTACAGAGCTGTTTTGTAGAAACAGAAAAGAAAAATTCTAAATAGGAGTTTAAAAACTATAGATCTATGTAGTAGCTAAAATAATTTAAGTTTTTTTTTTTAGTTGTTAAATCAGTGACTGTTTTGCCGAGCTGTCTTCTGATTACAATTTTTGCTTTCCTCATTAAGAGGGTGTGTTTGTGTTATGAGTTAATTTTGGGCTGTCGGCCTACACAGATCCTTCCCTCTTTCCCAGCCATTTCCTTCTCACCTTCACCTCAGTGTCTGGACAGTGCTGCTCTCAGGCATGTGGAAACTCAGATCAGGGAATTGTTTCACCTAAAAGCTAATTTCTGTGTCTGCACCAAAATATTTTTTCTTCAGTATTTCTGCAGTTCTGCATGATGTGTGGTTGCAGCAGGCTAGGACAGTACTGATGCTGAACATAAAACTTCAGTTTCTTGCTTAATTGAAATGGAAGAAGGATGTTCTTTGCCATTGTAAGTTTTCATAAACTGAGATGCTGCTGAATGTGAATCTGCTCGTGGCTGGTCTTCATGGCAGTGGTAGTAGCATTTTTGGGACAAAGGAACAGGCTTGTTTAAGAAGCTGATCAACGTGAAAACTTTTTTTTTTTTTTTTTAAAAATCTCTCCATTTCTGTGGACACACAGGTTGATTTTCACTAGAGAAGCTCCCTGAATGCTGTGGCCCCTTGTTCTCCCAAGCACTTGTCTTGCTGTAGTGGATGGGGTAATGGGAATGGCTGTCTGGATCTTTTTTAGTTGGACTGTCTGGCATGAACTGCCTGAGAACCACATCTCAAGTTGTAGTAGAAACCCTAACTAAGGCTTAACAGAACATAAAGTGATCTAAACTAATATATAATATTAGTTAGGCTGAATATACTCTGGTATTTGAATAATGACTTCAAGGCCCTCTGAAACTTTAGATACTTGTTGGGTGCTTAGCACTCCTGAAAGGTATGTCTGTACCTTAGGAAGCTTTAATGTAAGCTTTAGTTATTTAATTTCAGTATTGGATTAAGTGCTTGTACCAGACAAGTAAGTTAAGCACAAACATACATGTATCATGCTTACCTTAATTAGTGCTGTAAAAGAAATTAATGTCTGGCAAGAATACATTTGCTTATAGAAAAAAATCAAGGGACAAGCAGAAAAAATGACTTTGTTGTTTAGTTACTAAAACTCTGACAAGACAATAATAAAAATCACTACACTGTTGCATGGACTGATCTTTCTCTGGCTCTTGGAGGCAAAGTCTGGATTGTATACCATTTTCAGAGCATGCAAAAGTTACTTAATCTACCACAAGTTTGCTGCAGGGCAGCGTAAAATTCTTATTTATTCCTGTAGGAAAGAACTTAATTCTTCTGATTTTTGATATTAAATATAATTGGAGCAATCTGCAATGCAGTTTTACGAGGAAAGACTAGAGTTATCAATTATTCAGACTATTTTGTGTTTCTCTAACCTCTTTTCATCTCTAAACCTTCCAGGAGATGCTTATTCTGAGCAGCAGCAGAAATTTTCAAATCAGTCATCTGGGCCTTCTTACAGGAAAGAACAATATTTTTCAAAGGGGCAAATTAGAGGAGATAGAGGCAGAGGAAGAGGAGGATTTCAAGGAGGACACCCGAGTGTATCTGAGGAAATGCCAAAATATATAACAGGTTTGTGTATGTGAGAAGGTCATAGTTTATCTGTCCAGGGCAATTTGCTGGCGATTAAGTTTGCTGTCTTTGTTTTTATGCAAAACCAAAAATTAGAACTCATGCCACGTTATTATGCTTCTCCTGATTTTCTCCAAAACACAGAAGTGTTTGTAAACTGGAATGAATGACTAACTGTTCAATGGGTCCTTTCAGACTTCTGGGTGGAAAAGTTACACCTGCTTGTAGTGAAGAGATATGCATTTTGGTTTCTGTTTGCCAGCAAAATGATTACTGATGATCATCTATATTTAATGTAGCTGGTGAAACTGATTTTACTCATGGTGTAAGTTAAAGAGGCTTGTCAACTAAGAGAACGTTTATTTATAAATCAGCTTTGCAAAAATGTAGCAGTGCTCTGATAGTAAGTACACTTCCATAAACATCTAATGAGACCAACCTCTGGATTTTTATTTGATTTAAAACAGTCTGTAATATGTTACTTCTTCTGGGTTTTTTTTCCATGCTAACAGTTTTTTCATTTCCCTGAATACCACCTGAAAAGATTGCTATTCTAATTTAACAAAGAAGTATTTAATACAAATAGGGATTGTTGGTTAAACAGCTTTCAGATTCATTCATGTATAAATATTTGCTTGACCATCTCTGTAAACTTCAGGATATGTAAAGAACTGAAATTTCTTTAGTGCCGGTGTACAATATTTACTTTTATGTCACGAAGATACTGGACTGTTGTACGAGGAGTAATTCCGTAATTTACGTACAGTATATCCTCCTCTGTTTTTTTTTTGCTGTTTGTCACACTCTGATGTAGTTCTTTTCATTCCAGTGTCTACCTTTGCTGAAGCTCGTGCTGCTGAGATCAATGCCATGTTGAAAGCAGTTTCGCAGAAGTCTTCCAACTCTCTGGTTTTCCAGACTCTCCCTAGGCACATGCGAAGGCGAGCAATGAGTCATAATGTTAAACGCCTGCCCAGGCGGCTCCAAGAGATGGCCAGGAAAGAGGTATAAGTGTGTTTTACAGAATTTCATGTAGTGGGCACAGCCAAAGCACAGTGTTCAGCTCTATAGTTATTAATGTTCAGACCTGAACTTCTGCCAGACTTTCTTGAATCCCTAAACTTTGACTGTCATTTGGATTCAAAATGCAGGAACACCTCAGTTGGTAGCTCACAGAGGTCTTACTAACCACCTGACTTTGTGATTACTGGACATCTTGAAAAGTTATTAGAGTAGTGATTAAAAGAGTACACTGCAGGTGAAGTTGTTCAGGTGGTGCATTGAAGCCAGGTGGTCCAAAAGTCCTCAGTAAGACCTGTCTGCTTTGTACCCCCTCCCAGCTTTAGCATGTGACCATGGCAGCCTCAAGCCAGCACAGCTGACACAATGGCTCAAGTGTTACAGCTCAAATGTGGGAGGTACACTGGAGGTATTGGCAGGCTGCATACAGCTTAATATTTACTAATTGACTAGTCATAACAGCTCATGAAACTCATTTTGTGGCAGTATCTCAGCATTTAGTCAGAATATGGCTATGGGGAATACTTGCTCCTAACTTTCTGTGGCTTCCCTGTATGTTTAAAAAGGAAAATTAAAAATTGGTTTAGCAGGATGTTATTGAGAAATGATCTTCCCAGTGTTTGGGATTAAATACTTTATCATCTCTGAGAATTCTTTAAGTGGTCAATTGAGTTTGCTTGGTAAATTTTCTGTGTATTAAGGTTGACTGATAAATAAATTCATTGCATTCTTCCTTTGCGTTGTCTTGAAGTTGAGACCTTGCCCCTCCACCCTGAGTTCCTGAAGATGATTGTTCGTGGTTCAGAAATGGTTTTGGATAGTTCCCTGCTGCACACCAATTACATGTTTCTTAGGGTGTTTCATTGGATCTTCACAACCTGTATCTCCTTTTACTGTTTTGGTTCCCATTCTTTCTGCTTTGTCAGACATGACAAGAGATGCAGTTTGGGCCTGCTTTCTGGGAACTGAAGGAAGAAGGCATGGGCTGTTTTGCGTAGTTGGTTATGTGTTATCCTTGTTAAATCTAGATTTCTCTAATGTTTATGTTTGGTTGTGTCCTGCTTTTTTAACTCCTTTCATATGACAGCCTTTTTAACTTCTGCATACATGCTCACGTATACTCTCCCATCCCTTTCTCCGCTCCACATGCAAGTCTTGGATTGTTTGAGATTATTTAATTGGCCCTGGTGCAGCTGTATTTCTTCTGCTGCATTTTCTGTCTTTAGGTCTTTTGGTGTGGCATATGTGTTTGCATAGGCTCAGATTTTCTTGCAGCTTGTCATATGTCTGTTTACTTGTTTTTGTAAAGGTTCTGCCTGTTACTTTTCAGTGTTTGATCTACATCTTCTAAGTTACCTGTTTGAATTCTGCTGCATTTTCTTCATTTGTCTTAGATCCTTTATCATGACCATATTCATTGAAGCATTTACCTGGACCATCTCTTATATCTTGAGTAAGCTTAAAGATGTATTTTTCACCTATAATGCTACATCCATTTTTCTCTAATTGCCTTTCTGAACCAGTCACCTACCGTGTATCTAGTGGCTTGTATTTCCTTGTCTGTGATGAATGGTGGGTCTGATGGGAAGAGAATTCCTTTTTTTTTCAGTTCTATTTTGATTTCTTGGGTTGCTTCGGTGTTTTTAGTGTTCTTGGCGCTGATCTGTCATTTTCCTTCCTTTGCTATTTTTATAACCAGTGGTCTGTTGTCAAGTGTTTCTTGGTGAGCTTACAAAGAATATTCTAAGAATCTTTTTGTATGTCTTATAGTCCTATTTTTTTGTACCACTTTCCTTCACAAAAAGAAAAATCAAACATTGATTGAGTCATGCCTTCCTCTCTCGTCATGTATCTACATGTAATAGTTCAGACCTTGAACTATTCAGTTCAGATTAGGTTATCAAGAATTTGGTCAAGATATTACCACAGTCCCCTCTCATCCACTTCTATGTGTTGTAGAACTGATAGGGTCCTTTCTGTCAGTCTGAGAGTCTCTACTGCTTCTGTATGAGCCCAAATCTCCAGGCATTTTCCATGTCACATTGATTTGTTCATGTGGATATATTGATGTGTGGCAAAAACTTCACACAGGAAGTAGCAGCACTTACTATTCACTGTTAAGTTTCTGAATGTGTGGGGATTTTGTTTTATATATGGGTTTCAGTCAAACTTTGATGCACTTCTGTGGATGTGATTTGTGTAGAAAATTTCAAAGTTGAAATTTTCCCTCAAGAATGATCCAACATAGTATAACTTAATGCTTCCTGTATTATTATATTTCAGCCTTTTTATTTTCAGTTTTTTTCTTTCTCTTGAGATTTACTTCAATATCCTCTCTTCTAAAAAACAGGCAGAGAAAGCTGTACATCAGAAAAAAGAACAGTCAAAGACTAAATGCCGCAAAGCTAGAAGACGCCACATAAATTTGGTAGCAGAGTTTAATCACAGGCAAAGGAAGAATATTTGGCTGGAAACCCATATTTGGCATGCAAAGAGATTTCATATGGTAAAGAAATGGGGATACTGTTTGGGAAACAGCCCTACAGAGAAGAGCTACAGGGCTTGTTACCGAGCCATGACAAAGCACTGCCTTCTTCAGGTACCACATCTACATGTTTTGTTTGATATTTTGCCTAGGTGAATGGAACCAACTGCTTAGTTACAATGAATAT
This sequence comes from Cinclus cinclus, assembly GCF_963662255.1. Classification (NCBI taxonomy): domain Eukaryota; kingdom Metazoa; phylum Chordata; class Aves; order Passeriformes; family Cinclidae; genus Cinclus; species Cinclus cinclus. The sequence goes on from NC_085046.1 coordinate 130,009,733, forward strand.
TTCTGTCTCTGTCAAGTACTGTTGTGTCAGCTTTTAATAAGACTGCTAAGTATGAAATGAATAGTTTTGTAAGTGTAATTCTGGGTGGCAAATTTCAGAGAAGGTAAGGTGAACTTCTAAAGGAGTCTTATGGTAACTATGACTAAAATACTGCATTTTCAGTTTTCTCAAGAGCTAAGAGATTAAATGAATCCTTGTATCACCCACCTGAGCAGCTATTGAGGAGAGATAATTTATTCTATGGCCGTTTTGATCTGTTGGTTTGAGAGACAGGTTGACCCTCAAATGAGAAATGTCTCACCATTCTCCTAGCCATTAATTTTAAGTTAAAAAGAAACTCATTTCACTTGGGCAAATTTTAGAGAATGAAAAGTTTCTACTGAAGTGTAAATTGTGAAGCCTGTCTGGTGCTTTCTTAACAGGCTCACTTAAAAAAAGTTATCCTCACTTTGACACTATGATATTGTTTCAGGACTTATCATATTATTGTTGCCTGGAGTTGAAGGGTAAAGAGAATGAGCTTCTGAAGCAGCTTGCTCGAATATGTAACGTTGACACAGGTAAAATTTATGTAGTTCAAAATAAAGATTCTGAATAGACTAAAGGATGAACCATCATTTTCCTTTTTTAGTAATTTAGCAGTCTCAGTAGTAGTAACAGAGTTGATACTGAGTTGTGATTTTAAGTGAAAAACATAATTAAGATGTAATAGTAAGACTAGACATTTTTATTTCAGGGCTTATTAATAAGCTATTTATGGTACAACATTAGCCACTCAGCAGGCAGACTGAATTTCAGTTTTACTTTGTTTATTAAGCAACATGTTATTTTGTTTTTCAATAAGCATCTTCTTTTTTAGGATTGACATTTCAAGAGGCTTCTTGTCTGTCTGGAAGATATGAGGGTTCCCTGAATCTTTACCGAGCAGATCGCTATCCTGAGGATATGCTTGGTCCTGTTACATTTATTTGGAAACCCAGGGATGGGTCTGAAAACAGACAGTTGTGGATCTGGGTGCATCCGGCTCTCAAGCAGGTGTTTTTTGCTATGTAGTTGAACTCTTTATTTCTTTATGTGTTGTGCATTATTGATACTGAAGAAGTCATCTGAAAAGTATGGAAGAACTGGGTATAATACGTGGCTTCAGGAACTAAAAGTTGAAAAACTATTTCCACTCTTAACAATATTCAAGTTCTGCAGCTTTTTATAAAGCTTATACAGAAAGGGCATGCTGCTGAGGTATTCAGTGTTTGAGATTCTGAAAAGTTTTGTGGTGTCACTTGCTTCAGGATTTATGTGCAATATGATGTTGCTTGATTCCCATCCTTTCCACTGGCATCCCCAGCAGGCTAAGTTTAGAATCATCACGGATAATTATAATCTGATATGTAGCTATCATCTTAAAAAAAAACGAAAATGAAAAAAGTAAAATGTTGTGCACAGGCAATTTTTCTTATGTTAATTTTCAAGAGATCAAATTCTTAGCAACTTTTGATATTACTTTCCACTTTTCATATCAAGCCCTTGACTTCAGTAGAAATAAATTTTATTCCTTGAAATCCATATAGGAAAATTAAATAATGGAGTATAATTTTAAAAAGTATATGTGAGGTTTGCAGTGCACTGCATATCATCCTAATCCAAACCACATTTTTCTTAAGGACATACTGAGGGAGTTAAAAGCAATTTTTCAGTGTTCAGAGCCTGAAGAAATCTGTATTACTGAGCCTGTTAAAACATCAATTCAAGAGGAAAAACAAGTGGAAGTTGTTACAAGCCTTGGCAATAAAAGAAAGAAGGAGGATAAAGAAGGAGAAAAAGCTGTGCCAGTGAAAAAAATAATTGGTGATGGCACTAGAGATCCACTCCAGTCCTACTCTTGGATTGCACGGACTACTGGCATTGCAATCAGGTTTGTTCACAGTACAGTCAGAAACTGTGGCCCATAACCACACAACATAGCTGCATTTCTGGCTTAATAGATCTGGGGAAAATAGCTTGTGTTGTACAATTGTACATTCACCTGAAACTTTCCTGTTTCAGTGACAGAAGCATGGAGATCCTCAGATACCGTCTGATCGGCCCATTATCACACTCCGTCCTTACTGAGACACTGAAAGCAGCTTCTGTCCAAACAGTAAGGAAATTGACTTTGGATGTTAGCTTAGTTTTGGTAATGTTCTTAAAATGTGCAAGCGTGGTGGTTTGTATTAATTTCCTTGTTTTTTGCTAGAAAGACCCATAAATTATCTAGCCTTACTTTTCATAAAAGCTAACCTATCTGTTACCCTAGTGGCTTCTCTGTACTGAGCCTCTTGACTAATGCTGATCTCAGGAAGACTCCCACCTGGATTTTAAGTGGGAGGAGGAAGAAAATAAAAGTAGTGGTGCTGTTGAGCAGGCTGTGCAATTTCTGCTGAGAGGTCCAGAATACTTAATATTCTCTTTGACAAACCATATATCCTGTTTCTCAAGCAATGAGCTAGAGCACCTAGAACTATGGAGCAAGACATGTAAGGTACAGAAAACTTCTGTGTTTGCAGTCAAATATGGAGTTTCTCCAGGATTTAGGGTTTTCATCCACTTCTTGGCATGTAGCATCACTGTGGTTTCAATGGGTTTTTTTTGTCTCCTGAAGCAAACATGATGAGGCCATGAAATCTGTGGCTTCCAGTAAGAAATAATTAATGACAGAATTAGGAAGTATTGTGGATTGGTTTATTTTTGGGACACAGGTTAAATTGTGCAGCTTATTAGAGATTATTATAACATACAGGACTATACTATACAAAATTACTTTGGTTGAAAACTTAGAGGAAGGAAGTGACTACAGTGGTTAAGGCAAACTGAGAGTGAATTAATACTGATAGAAAATAATTAATAACCATTTGAGTTTAATTAGATACGTTGTTTTCCAGGAGATGACAGATTCAGAGACAGAACTGAATAACTGGTGGGTAGAAAACTGCAAGGACTCTGAAAAACTATCTCTTCATCAATGTCAAAGTGCTATCTTTGAGCTATTGGAAGGTATTTGGGCACGTGGCTGCTATGGGTGGAAGGGGGGAAACTTAAAATCTAGTCGTGAAAACTGGTATGCTAATTGAGTTATCATCAGTTTGGACATGCTTACTTTTGCATGGTCAAGAGAGTCGTGCCTTTGAAAATGTGCTTAGGTACTTTCCAGGGAGTGGCAAAGAATTGAAAAACGTTATATTGAGGGTATTTAAGAGAAGTGAAATCCTCTGTGTAGTTCAAACTTAACAGAGAAACTGAATCTTGTTTGTTATCTTCATGAACTTAGATTTGGGATTGCTGATGGGTTTTACAGTCTGATATGTACTCTCACTCTCTCTCATCATACTCTTCAAGTTAAGGCAGTAAGTTGTACAATGCATCCACAGATAAAATGGTAGCCTCCAATCCAAAGTGAAAGTATTATTCTTTGTATATATTAATTTCTAAATTAATAGTTGTGTATTTGGCTGAATTGTAAACTGTCCTAAAGCTAACAATAGCTCCTCAATTTATAGCACTGAAGCAGGTAAGGAACTGTTTTGGCTAGATCTCACACAGTACTTAAGCTGTCTATCCAATGTGAGACAGTTAAACAGAGATGAGGTAAAACTTGTACAAAACACTTCTGAATTTCCTTTGTCTCTCTACACATGCAAAACAAAGGTTGGTTGTTCTTTGAAATTTTTCAAAGGATGCATTGAGTTTGTGACAGTGACCTCACTTCTATGCTAAATGTAAATGTAATTGCAAACCAAGTCTTGCACTGCTTTTCTTGACTTTTTTTGTTATTGACCATTTAACAAGCATTGATGAGTTTTCAAAACATGTTAAATAGAGCATTCTGGATTGCTTCACTGGCTTACAGTGATATCACATCCCTGCGGGCAAAAATGCACAAAATAATGGTGCAGAAAAAGGTCACAACTTAATTGGTGGTTTCATGGCAATGTTCATCTGTGTTTTTAAAGGGATGAGCTCACCATCAGATATGCCACCAGGTACAATACTTGGCCTCACTGTTGGAGATCCTCGAGTCAATTTGCCAAAAAAGAAGACAAAAGCCGTGCCAGACTTTCAAAAATACCAAGGTAAAAATCCCTTGTCTATATTATATGAAGAGATTTAGTTTCTCTCTATGCTTTTGTTTTCATTTACTGTCATCTTCTATGGATTGTCTCTTGCTGTTTTCCTCTAGGTTTTGGTTCAAAATATTTCCCATTTCCAAAGCCCCTGGCAGAACAGAAACAGCTTGAAAGTTGCATAGGTTTTAGAACAACAGTTGTGAGGGAGGGACATGCACCAAAGCTGGTCTTGTGCTCAGTGGAAGCCTCTGTCTGACCATACAGATGATCCAGGTTCGAATCCTGGCAAGGCCAACCAGGTGCTAAAAACTCCATAGCAAGTTTCTGTTTGGTGTTTAGTCTTCCTGATGCTGTTTCTCTCTCCAAGAAGATACCTGCTATTTCTGGTTTATAGGCCTAGGATGCTGAAAATTGCAATTCCACTGCAAAAAAAATTACCTTTGCAGGATTAGTATTTGAGATGACCAGGATGCTGGTTATGATAGAAAATGAAAGATGCAAGCGTAACTTCTGAAATTTTCATTTCAGTGCACACAATATTTCAGTGCAAAATCCAAATTTAGATGGATGTGAATGTCCTCTAAAAAGTAAGTACAGGATACAGTGGGGTTTTTGTACAGTGTTGGCACTCCCAGTTAGGTTGACTGGACACAGGCTGCCTCACCTAATAGGAGAAATGTGATAGTCAGCTAGCAAGCAGCAGCACATAAGACAAGTTGAAAATTCCAGAGACTTTAAAATACTGAATTTCCTTGGTGGTCTGTTTGCAAGACACTAGAATAATCTAGTCTTACTTAAGTCAGGTTGAACTCCTACTTCAGTTACTGTCTTTAAACTCTTTGCACAATTCTGCTGTTTTCATTTTCTTACATCCTCCTGTTCTACTGTCTGTATCTAGAACAGCCTTTCTGTTAATTAGTTGTGCTCAGCTAACTTTCTCATCATTAGTGTTCCTGTTGGAAATGCTGCAGCATACATGACCTCTACTTTGGTTCCTTCCTGCTGAGAAGTAAGGTGAGAGATGTAGCACATGTTTACAGATACTGGTTTGACCTGCTGGAAGAGTTAGCAGCTACAGAAAGTAATTCGGTGTCTTTCACTCTGCTTGTCAAGTCTGTGAGGATGTGTTCAAGAAGGCAAGATCAACAGAAGGCATTTAGGTATTTTAAATGTCTCATAGTGTTTTCTCTCCCACTGCCAGAGCTGGTTTTCCCTCCAGAAGGATGGCTATGGTCAAGAGTTAATGGTGTAAGATAGGGAGTCAAGAGCACCTCTGTGTTTTTTCCTTTGGCTGGGTAGAAATGCCCATCTTCAAAATCTTTCTGCCTGGGGTTATCCTTCACTTGCAAAATATCTTCCACACCACAAATACTCAGCTGGTGTTGCTTTTTTGTTCTTTTGAGTTTTTTTAATTTTTTTCATCATGAACTTAAAACTGCTTCTGTCCTCTCTGACTTTTATTTAGGAGAAGGAGGAAGTCATTTTTCAGCTAGCAAGGGAAGGTAAATGGTGTAATACCTTCTAATGTAGGTTCTGCTAAATAACTTAGTGTTACATGCAACTGAAAAAGTTGAGAAGGCAGAAGGATGCAAGAAGACAGACAATAGCACTGTCTTCCTGTAGAACTTACCCAAAAAAAGAGACTTCTTTAAGATCTGTAATTCCATTTCAGTGCTATTAATTTCCCCCTTCTGAAAAAAAAAAAATTTATAAGCCTCAGAATTACATAAACTTTCTGAGCCTTGATTGTGTTGTGACCTTACTCAGATATAGTAATATTGTGAGCTGACCTCTATTAAAAATGTCAATAGTAATTTACTTTCTTAATCACATCCTCTTTATTGAGCAATAAATGGGAACCATTGGTGTATTTCACACTTCCCTCCCTTTTTTTTGCTTCTTGGACATTCAAGTACTATTAGGTTTAATATTAATAAGATTGAAATAGCACTGTATATGTGAGCATACAGGTTCCATATGTGTTTTAGCTTCTCCTGTTCTTCAGTACTGTACAAAAACCAACTGATTTTCAAACTTTACTAATTTAAAGATGCATTGTTTGTCAAATGAGTAAATAGTTTAGGTAAGTTATGGCCATCACCTTTGCTGGGGATTGTCATACATGCAGTCTGTGGAATGATACATATCTGTTCATATTGCTTTTTTTTTCCAAAATGCTGTTCTGAGATACACCTGTGTAGTTTTTCCCTGTGAGTAACACACTAACAAATCAAATGTAATTTCAGTCTTTCCCAGTTACTTTATCTCTTCAATGCATATGCGTATGTGCAAGCTGTGTGTTATGAACACAGGCTGTTTGGATTTAGTCAAAACAACTGTTATTATTTCTTCAGGCTGGAGTCAAGACTCCCAGTAAGCAGTCAATTCTCACATGACTGCACATTAGTACTCTTCTCCAGTTTAAAGTATGCTTCTGAAATTTTGATATGTTGTTGCTGTCTTGTCTGGTGAGAACAAATTCCACTGCCTTAAAAAACAATCAGCATGGTGTATGGTGAAACTCCTACATAATCAGTGAATGACATGCATAGGAGGAGACTACACCAAGAAAGATATGTGAACTAAAGTTTCTCTTCTGCAGATGGAGCCTGGGTCCATGCCTGTACATGCACTTCTTGCAGAGGTGTAGGTATCTGTCCCCAGTTGTCCTGATCCCACCTTCCCTGCATACATAGGGCTCTCAGACTGCTCCCGGGCAGTGTTTCTGGTTTTCGCTTTTTTTTTTGCAAAAGGGAGGAAGGAAAATTTTCAAATAGAACTCTTAGGCCTGTCTTCTAAGACAGACAATCAGCTATGTAAATCAGATCAATAGCTTGGAATGGAACAAAGCCTTCTTCTATCTGCCTGTATTGTCTAAGCACCAACCAATGACACCAGCAGAAGTAGCTTGTTGATGAGCTTCATGTGCTTAGCAGTGCAACTTCCTATTTCCTAAACTAGCCCTAATATCCTACTTTCACTATTACCTGCAACTTACCAGTAAGGTTGTTTCCCCAGAAATCTTAAAATATGGACTGAAGAAAGCAGGAGAGAGGTAAGAAGAACTGGTGTGAGGATTTGAGATTATGATTTGAATTACAGTATGCTTAGTAGAAAGAATAAATTCTCTAGGTTCAATGAGGATCAAAGAGAATGAATGTACCAGCTTAAAGAAGAATATTTTAGGTTAATAAGGAGAATATCAGATGAGTGGTGGTGATGAAAAGAGACTGGCTCTAAAGGTCTTTCTATAGTGGGGAAACAAATATTCATGCCATTATAGGATATAGGAATTGCAAAGAACTCTGAGAATATGACAAGGATAGGCTGCCTGAACTGTAGCAATAGAAAGAAATGTTTTAAAAAGCAGAGAAACTTGCAGTGAATAATTTACAGTTGAAGGAACTAGAACATGTTTAAATAATTTAACATAAAGAGATTCTAATGTACATAAATGCTTTCTGTATAAAAGATGGAAAAGGTACTTTCCTTACCTTATGCTTGTAATTATATGCCCTTCCCCTTTGGTTGTCTGTAAGAGTCAGGAAGGCATTCCCTACACACACACAGAGTTTTGTTGCTCTTTTCCTCCTTCTTTTGAGGCATTAATACTTGCTTCATCTCCAGACAGAATGTGCTTTGCCTGTAGGAGTGTTGAGCTCCCTTAGGTTCCTGCTCAGTTTCATGTTCTTAATTTTTGGTCAGAGAAGATATTCTTCTGCTTAATTGGCAAGGATTCCCTTTTTAGTTTTATTGTTCTTAATTTGAAGGAATGCTGCTGTAATCTGATAATTTATTTTGCATTTCTTCTCCTCACATCAATTTAATTCATTAGCAAGAATGCATGGCAAGTATCAGTAACATCATCGAACTGTCACAAATGCTGCAGTAGTTAGTATTTCTTGCAAAGGATTTTACAACTTTTAGTAATGGGTGCATCTTAAAGACTATGCATTTTAAAGAAATAATTACTGCAGTTATGTTTGGCAGTACTTATTTCTAGGTACTCTTAGTACCACTGAATAATCTAAATCTTCTGTCTTTGAGTCTTTATCTACATTATCTGGAAAAATTAGCAAAAATTTTTTAAAAATACTTAAATAATTAAAAAAAACCCCAAACCCTGACATGTTATGTTCCTTTAATATGTAAGACCTTGTGGATGATGAAATGAGGAGCAATCCCTCCAAGGTTTTAATCAGAGAACTATTAATAGGTTCATTGTATTGTTTGTTGATAAGAATTACTTTACTTAAATGGATCAGCATTCACTGCATACTGTACATTGAAGGCTGTTAATCCTTAAATCACTCAAGGTAGGTACACGTTTTCTTTGCTTTCTTTAAATTGTAATACTGAAGGAGATAGGTTATTTAATACTTGAGCAATCCATTTTAAAACTACAACTGTTGTTTATCTTCAGTAATGTACACAACTGATGATTTGTGCAGAATAAGTGAGAGTAGTCCCTTCCTTGAAGTACACAGCCTGAAAAGATCCAGAGCAGGAAACTAGTACTAAATAAGTCTTGCATGCTAGTCATAGCCATGCAAATGTTTCCTTTACATTTCTTAAAGATAACTCTTGCTTCTCTTACAAGTTTACTTAGGTAGTCTTATTTCAGGCTTTGCAGTGTTGCTCTTTCTGATTGTCACCAAATCTGTTGAACTCCACACTCTGCCAGAAAGGCCAGATTCCAGAATATTAAAGGTGGTATGTAAAGATCTAATTTACATTGCCAACAGTCATGTCTTTTATTAAGAAGAAACACTGGTGAGAAGATAGCAGGTTAGTCTTTCTAACACTAACAGTTGATTTCGTATTTTGTATTTGGGAAAAGATGTGATAATAAAATACGCCAGAAGCCATGATGCTTGTTGAGTTTTTAATTTGGTTTTTCTTGGTTGTCTGCTCATTATACTTATGATACGGATGTGGCTTTGGTAATTCAGTACTTAAACCCCACAAATTGTTAGAATTTTTTTAAAGGTTCTTTTCTTTTGTAGATAATGATAAAGTTAGGCAGCTGTACCTGAAGGGTGTACCTGCAGACTGTGCTCACAGCTTTATCTGGGACCACAACATCTGTAAGAACGTCACTGAAAACAAAATCTCAGAGCAGGTAACTAAGTAGGTGGATTGCCATGGAAGAAATGGTTAATGTTTCATAGAGTCCATAGAAAGAAACTCTTGAAATTTGTATAAGTCTAATGTCAATATATAGCTCCCTTAATATCACAATATCCAGCTGCTGACATGAAGTGTTTTTTTTGTAGCCTTTGCATAATGTTCTTGCACAGCCATTGACCATGGATTCAATTAAAAGAAAGCTTTATTGGATTGCCTACAGGACTATAGGTTTATATAACAGAAAGATTTGGAATTGGATTTTTGTACATCACCTTGACTCATGCAGCAGAAAAGAGTGACACAGGAAGGCTCTGGCCTTTAGCTGTAGTCAGGATGATTCTCCTGGTGAGAGAACTGTGGAAATTGAAAGGAAAGAAATCCTATGTCTCTGAACTGTAGCACATTGTGCTGTGAGTGTTCTCAGCAATAATTTGTGACTTGTAGAGAACTTCAAGTTTGCAGCTGTGGGTTTGAAATCTGTCTTGACTTTTTTGTTGACAATGGAGGGCAGCCCATAAAGTGCATGGATAAAAAGGTGATTTAGTCACAAAAGGTGATAAACCTTTGTCACCACTGTAATCAGAAAGAGAAGACATTTGTGTGGAAAAAACGTTATTTCTAAATATTCTTTCTGAAAATTAATTTTGTGCTCTTTCAAACTGTCAGACATAATGTAAAAAAACAGAGTACTTAGAAAATATTACACTAGCACATAACAGTTACCAGCACAATCTTTTTATATATGACAGTATTCTTTATGCTGTCATGAAATTTAATGTTTCCTTGATAAAATACAGGGAGTCTGGTCTTTCTGCATTTTTTCATAAATGTATTCTTAATGTGGTACACAGGAATATAACAACAGATGATTGACAAAACCTCAGTGCCAGCATGCTTTATGTGAAACTGTTTGATGACCAAATCTTTTTCCCATCTCCTTGGACGTAGTTCAGTTTTCTCCGTGTATGACAGACTGAAAGCACCTGTTCAATCTAGTCTTGTGCATAAGTCTCTAAATCCAAAGTTGCAAGACATTTCTTCCTTCATCTATGTTGTACCTGGTACCTGCTCTTTGTCAATTACTATGAAAGTAAGAAGGGGAGGAAAAGGGTGCTTAATGCTCTTTTTTAAAACAATTTTTCATGCCTTGATGAAATTCTGTTCAAATATATAGTGTATTGTTACTATGTTTTCCCTAGCTGTAAACTCACCTTGTCTCTGTATCTTGGAACGACATCTGGAAGAGGGAAGAAGAATGGTTACTAACTTATGGGAAATGTCTCCTCCTTCTCAGGATTTAAACCATATGAGAGCTCAGTTACTGGTACCTGGATCACACCTTGATTTGGGTCCTTGTGAATCTAAGATTCCCATACTGTTGGTGCAGCAGCCAGGGAAAATGGCTGGAGAAGATCGACCAGGATGGGGGAGTGGCTGGGATATCTGTCTCCCAAAGGGCTGGGGCATGGCTTTCTGGATCCCTTTTGTAAGTGACTTTGATGGCAAATTGCAAGTAAATTTGATAATTTATGTATTTTTGTTTAAATTAATGGATTTTAGAGAGTGTACTTCACATTGTATAACCAATTCCCAATTATAGGATCAAAATCTCACTTTTGAAAAATGGCAGATGAACTGGTTCATGACAGAAGCTTGGACTTGAAACTTAAACAGTAGCTTTCCATGTCTTCTGTTGGGTACAACTATATCCACATGGCAGTCTAGAAGCAGCAAATCAGTGGGGAGTCAGGAGAGAAAGCTGAAGCTATGCCTCTCTGTGTTTTCTACAAGCATCTAAAGAGAAGTAATTTGGTGCCTCCTGCTAATCAATTTCTAGCTTAGCTATCTGTACCTCTTATCACCAAGGTTGCCTCTGATTTGGGAGAGAGCTTAAAACAAAGGTACAGTTAAGCTTGAATACTTCTTTGGTGCTGTTTGAAGCATCCAGCTTTTAGTGTTTAGGTGGCAGTTTTAGTACCTTTCTGCAGTTAAAATTATGCTTTTGAATGTGCAGGGGATTTAGTTGCAGTGATACCTGTTGTATGGTTACATTGGGCAGGGGCTGTCAAAGTAATAGAATGTTCCTGGCAATGTACAAGATCAGAATGTGTGAAATTCTCTTCAGTTTTGTTGATAGTTTTTCAGAATTAAATTTAAAGAGCATGACTTAACTTTTTTTTTCCTTGAAATTAGCATCTATAACTGTAGAAACCATACTTAAGTTTATTTTTAAAGCTTAAGTGTTAGACCTGCAGTTTTCTAAGGAAGTACTCTGTGGGCATTAATGTTTTGTTTCAGCTAGGAACGTGGAATCAGTTCAAACATTGCTTTTTGGGCGTTTGGTTTTTATAACAGATATATCGAGGTGTACGAGTCGGTGGCTTGCAAGAGGCATTAAAACATTCTGAATACCAAAGAACACCTCACACTCCAAACGATTTCCCAGACTGCCAGGCAGGAATGCAGTTTGCCAAAGAACTGGAAACCAGTCTTCTTGAAAAATTCAAACGGTAACATTAATTTAAAAATTGATGGTAAGAATGACAAAAGTGTATACTGCTTAAAATATTCCCTTAATTATCTTTTGTTGTGTTCCTTTAGACTTGGGCTTTATTGAGATCTTTCACTAGTGTTTTCAATCTTAATATTATAAAACAGAAAGGACTCCTAGATATATTTAACTCTGCTAAACAGGGCATATAAATTAAACTCTTCTATTCCCAGAGACATGCTCAGTTATAGAGCTGTAACAAGGCTGCATAGCAATAAAATAAACAAAACTATTTTGAGATTCCTAAGCAGCAAATGGGGGAGGAGGTCAGAGAATGCAAAGGACTATGTCAAAGTATGTACCAAGTGTTGAAGTAAATGAAGAGATAAATTTTGCTATCTAATTTTAAATATCAGGCATTCTGAAGTTTGCCTTAAATTTTATTGCAACAAAGAGAATGCTTAGTTATGAGTTTCAAGTGGCTGCAAGTGTCCTCTGCACCAGTTAGTGTTGGTTCCCCTTTCAGGTAGGAGGGGAAGTAGGAGAAGTTCGGAGGAAAAGGTGGTGTTGTCAGTCACAGCAGGTAAATGTTTCCAGCATGGCTGAAAGGATATAGTTGACAGAAATACAGCAACATTTTCTAGATTGTCATTTTGAAATTCTTACTCAACAAGGATAGAAAGTCAACTGTGCATTCCCTTTCTGTTTCAAATACTTGATTTTGAAAATACTCTTTCTTACTTACTTGCTTTATCATTTAGACGTCCACCTGCAAAAAGGGCAAATTATGTCAAGCTGGGCACTCTGTCTCCTTTCATCTGTCCTTGGGGGCAGCTGGCCAAGAACTGGGAAGGAAGAATGAAAGCTTCAGGAGGATTTTTATGTCCTTCTTCCCCACACCCTGACTGCTGCGCAATTGAAGGACAGACCCTTTGTGACCCCAAAGCAGAAGCGGGCAGGAAAGCTTCCCCTGAGGTTGGTGAGGCAGAGGAGACCATGGAAATAACAAATTCTCAAATTACCCTAAAGACAGAGGATGTTACAAGCACCCAGGATTTTGGTGAGAGAGATAAAATGAAGACAAGTGACTTTATTGTTCTCAGGTATATCAAAATGATACACGTTTTATTTCTTTTTGGTATCTATTCAGTTGGGGAAAGGAAGAGCTCAGCCTGATTATTAAGATGAGAGAATTATTTAATCCAAATACAGTGAGATTAAATAGTTTTGTCACTAATCAGAATCTGCTGTTGAGTGGAAATCCTGCTTTTCTCCAGCAAACTTGATGACTACATAAAGAACACTCCTTAAATTATCTTGAATTTAACACTCTGGAGTTAACTGTGCTCTTGGAGTTGGCATATTCTGATTGTTCCAGGTCGATAGAGCTTTTAGAATCTCATATTTGTGAATTTAGGGCTATTGCTGTGAAAATAATCTTGCATTCTCTTCCCTAATACATTGCCACGGGTGGTTCTTGCACTACTTAACAAGGTCTCTAGAAAATAGAGCATCCCCTGCATTCCAGTGCAACGCATGAGGGCAGCAACAGTATTGGAAAGTGCCAGAACACAGGTCTTTCATTTTTGTGTGGTTACCAGGGGAAGAAAACATTGAAAGTTCTGGACTGCATTAGTGTCACTGGAGATTTTAGAGTATTTGTGGTTTTAACAATCTTTGGGGGTTTTAGCAAGTAATGTCTCCTTCCTCCTGAAGAAGGCTAACGAATTCCACTCACCAATGTTCTTTTTAGCCTAAGAGTGATACAAATACGAGCTTGGAAGGTTACAGAAAGCCTCAGAGCTTTTTTTAAGTGTGCTCTTGTAAATATGTATGGTGCTGGATTTCTGTTGAACTTCTTGTTAATAACTATCTACGATGTTTATTTTTGAAAATTTTTAATAGGAGTGAGAAGCTACTAATGCAGTTATCAGCCTGGTGTTATCCCACTGCTGGGAAAGATCGGCGAATCCGCCTTATTTCCCGGCTGGGACAGAAGGAAATGACTGAAGATGTTTTTTTGCCAATCTTGATGAGCTACCCAAGGGCTCTCGTCTGGGTCAACTTGTCACTCTTGAGAAAGGGGAACCCTGAATTACATGCCATGATTTGCATCCCAACAGAAAATGACTTGCTGCATCTAAGCAAAGACAAACTCTTCTGTGGTCCACAGGAGCCCAAACATCATGACATATTCAAGGACAAGGTGCAGAAGCAAAAAGAGGAGGAGAAGAAGAAGAAAAAGAATAACATGAAGTCTCTGGAGAGTGAACCTGCAGGTATTCCAGATGAAGAAGCAACTGGGGACCATGAAGACCTGATTCTTGGTCTTTGGTCAGATGCTCTCCCAGACGTTACTTCCCACTGCTCCCGGACTGTCTTGGGGTATGTCACTAGAGGGGATTTTTCATTGGCTGTAGGCTGTGGAGAAGCATTGGGTTTTGTTAGCTTGACTGGGTTAATTTATATGTTACACAACCAACCAGCAGATAAAAAAGGGCTTGTTTTGTTAAGGACTCCAGCATCTTTACAGTACAGATTTGCAAGACTTACTATTGAGGTTTAAGCATCATTGCAATGCAGTAGAATGTCAAAAATACCAAAGAAATCTATTTTGCATTCTGTGGCCTTTCAGATTTGTCTCAAATTTGAGGTTATTCTGAACCCAAACAGTTCTAAGATTATGAAATAATTAAAAAGCTTTTCAGCATTATTCAAGAAAATAACTAATGCATAAAGAGACTGGAATTACTTTTGATGTCTGCATTGCTAAGGATTTCTAACAGATCATTATCATGATCTTCTTTAAAGGAGTGTATTCTTCATTTTTCCTCCTCAAAGCAGTGGATGCTATAATGATGTACAGGAAATAATCATCTTAATTTTAGAAGTCTTTGCTCAGATGGACTGTAAATTTACAGTGCACTTTCACATGTAACTGCATGCAGTCTGATCCAGTGTATTAACAAGTGGCTTTCCTGATTCCTCATATCTGAATACATGTGGCTGCAGTGCAACAGAGCTGTGTAGAGAAAGCTGAATGCTTAAATGAAATGCAAATAAAATATAGACCAGCTGTGTCATTTTGAATTATAGCAACTGGAGCTCTTAAACTGGAAAGCATATCAGTCTGTCTCTCTAGTCTGAAAGGTAATAAGTCTTTCAGAGGCAAATTGCTAGTGGTGGGTCAGTGCATATTTTCTGCCAATAATAGGGGATATTTTTGTTCCTCAAAACAGAAATTTAGTTTTGTATGGAATGTGCTAAAATTGAAGGTGTCTTCATGTTACAGTACAGTTCATGGATATTGTTAAAACAATTATAAAACTTGTAAAATATGCTGAGGGGTAAAGGGAGAAAGGTGTTTGATTTTCCTGTAGCCATGTGGGTAGGTTGTTTGTGTTTGGTATTTTGTTGGGATTTTTTTTTTTTTTAAATGATAGCCTTAAGCATCTAGCCATTCTGAGTTAAGGAACTTGAAAAGGAATTTACAGTAATATGCTGTAGTTTAGTAGCAGCATGATACAAATATATGCTAGTTGGTAAAATTATCCTGAAAATGATCATGTACAAATAAAAATGTAATGTATTCTTGAGTCAGTAGTCTATTGACTTTGATTCTTAGAGAAATTAAACAAGGATCAGTTAATGACGTTTTCTTTCTAAATGTCAAATGTTCCACTTAATTTCCTCTGTTACAGTTTTGTTTGAAAGTCTTAGGCAAATTTATGAAAGTTGTCTGGAATTGTTGGAGGAAAGATTTAGTGTGCCTTACCCCCAAAATCATTAAAATACAGGACCATTTAAATATGGCACACACATGGGGAAGGAGGAAGAACATCTGATTGCAAGGAAAGTATTGGAAGTGGGGCTGGATTTTTTTTAAAGTCTTCAGAAGATGAATTGTAGAATGTGCACCATCAGTGGGAGTTGTGATGGCATGTGGGAAAGAAAAATGCAGTTTCCAGCCCAGCTTGGATTGCAGCTCCCTGAGAAATCATGCTGCAGGGCTCCTCACTGCTCACCTTTGATGCACCTGATAAAGCAATCATTGTCCCAGAAAGGTCCTGGGAAGCATGTGCAGGAAAGCCAGCAGATGGCCCCAGAGGAAAGAGCTTGGTGCTGGCAGGGCTGGGATTCACACGCTCTTGGCGTGTGACTGTGAGTGCTGCAGCCTGTAGGTATGTGTGAATAAGGAACCCCTTAAACTTTACAGCCTGGCTGTTCTGATCAAATTCTCTCATGGTAATAATCCTGGATTTAATGAACCTTTTGAATTGGAAGCCCAGTTGAAATATTTCTAGGATCACAGTTTCCAGAGCTGGTTTTTTCCTTCATCACCTCCCTCATCTTCTTAATAGATACATATTTTCTTGCCTCAATAGACTGGCTTGAATGTGAGAAAGAAAGAGAAGCCCCCACCCAAGATATATTTTTTTTCTTTTCTGCTTGTTGATCTTTTGTTCACTGAGTCTTTCTCAGGTTTTTATTTTTTTAAAAAACATCTGGAATATTTTTTTCTTCCTATTGGTAATTTCTGCCAGGTTTTCATTTTGACACTTCCTGTTACTTTTCTTTGATTTCCATTCTCTATTTTTGATTTATGATCCTTGTCTCTGGTGAGCCAGTGAACAGAAACTGGAACCCAAGTGCATCCTGTTCTGTATATCTTGTAATATTGTTACACAGTTGTTTTCCTGTAAGTCAATGATTTATGCCTTAAGACTTCACTCCTTGTAAAATACACTGCAAACCAGATAAGTTAAAAATGCTCAAAACTCTCAGCCAAAATTTGTCAGAGAAGTACTGTGACTTTATGTAGCTGAAAGGAAATTTTTATCTGTGGTCGTGATTTCCAGATTCTGGGTGTCTCAAGGGTGATTCAGTCATAAAAACCATGTCAACACTGGATAATCAAACTGCAGATAATTAAACCTGTGTTATCTGTGCATCAGCCATACAGTATGTCTGTGCTCATCATGTTGAATCAGGTGTAGCTTACAGCACACATCTGCTCTTACTGCAGTTGCTACACATTGGTTAACTACCCCAGAGCATCTGGATCAGCTCCTGTGGGCTGTAATACATGAGCATTTTTGGGAGCCTGGGAAGCTCTGGTCTAGTGAGAGCAGCTCTCACAAGCTCTCTGGATCCCATGCTGTCCTCCAGATAACTTTCTCAAAATGGATGCCAGCACAAACTCTTAGCTCTCATTCTGTGCTTGGCAAGAGCTTTTGGAAGCTCAAATGAAGCACAGAAGGCAATTTTGGCTTTCTTTGTAGCACAGTGAAGAGGTTGAATGTTAACACACTGCTCCTGTAGCTCTTTTTGTGGCTCCCTCAGAGCAGCTGTGTAAATGCTGCCTTTGACTCACCTGGTGAAGGGTCTTTTCCCAGGCTGAACCATGACTTCCATGGCAGTTGCCTGCTCTGCTGACAGGAGCAGTGACTAATGGACCTACCAAGCTGAGGGGCTCCAAGGTACACATTCTTTACTGTCACAAATCCAGAAAATGAGGTTGCAGAGGAGGGTGGTGATTACTCTGCGGGATGAAGTGAGGTGGGACTGGGCCCAGATTGTTGTGTGTTTGTTAAAGATGTTCAGGACAATCTGTTTAGCAGCCTGTAGGTAATGGAAGAAGTTACCTAGCAGAAAGGCAGCTGGGGTTGTTGAAACAAATCTGGGAAAATAATTGACAGGGTGTCAGACTGCTCGATGGGGATAGAAGCCTCAGGAAGTCAGGGCATATGCAGACAAAGAGTTGTCAAATTCAGCATGACAGTCTTCTTTCAGTGCTTTAAATCTGGAAGAGCCAGATATGTCAAACCTGATCCATTCTCATGTCCGTGTGATGTAGGTAGTAGGACTGGATCTCAGGGAGTAAACCACCAAAAGCAGATTTTTGAAGCACTAAGACTGAGTAAAGCAGAAAAGCGTTAGCACTGCTCTTTTCTAAGAATACAACTCAGAGAAAACCCCAACCCAAAACCCCATGCTTCTAAATTATATTCACAGAGGTTAGTAGTGTAAATAGCACCCACAATTTACCTCTTGCAAATTCAACTCAGCTGTACTACAGTTCTTTGCAAACACTGGTCTCAAATCCCTGCAAGAGCCAGTAAAATTGTATGGAATAATGACAACTCAGAAAGGATAGGGGATATGGGCTGAAACCATTTTGTGGCACCTTTGAAAGTCAGAGCCAGTTTGATGCTGGTCGAAATAGTTCAAGTTTGGCAAAGTAGGTGGAGTGACAGAAGAAAAAACACAACTTTTATTTATTGCATTGGGTCTCTTCTTAAATTCATTTTATTCTACAGTAGCAATAGGCCTGCACAGAATGATTTTTTTTAAAAACTTTTTTTTAGAGACTCCAAGATGTGCATAACATCTACCACCATCAGCTTGCTTGGTACATTCTAGTTGTCTTTTCATCATGGGCTTACAACAGTGCTGCTGTTGTGACAGCTAACTCTAATTAATAAGAAATAAAATCAAAAATGCATTCAGGACACAGCAAGAGTAAAGTGGAGAGTGAAAAAGCAGTCTGAAGGAAGAGAGTGACTCAAATTTCATGATCCAAATATATGAGGATTTTCTGCAACTTTCCAGAAAGGATGTTGCAATTCAGTATTTAATTTCATCTCAAGATCAAATGAATGACCAGAATGAGAAAGCTGTTTCACCTCAGTCTTTCAGCATCCTGTTCTTAGCCCAGAAACTGTTTTTTTAGAAAAGATCAAAATGGTTGTGTTGGATGGGAGAGCTCAAGCACCTGTAAACCTATGTGTCCATCAAAGCTCTCTCAAACATCTCTTCTGGCTTTGCTCTCTTTTTGCATATGAGGTAGTATTAAAAGCTTTTAAATTTTATTTTGTCTTTAACAACAGGATGAAATAAAAACAAACTTGGACAGGCAAAACCTGAGTCCATCTAGAGCTTTATTACTCAGAAATTACTTCAAATACTCAGAAGTAAGCTCTCTTCTTCTCCGCGCTAGAGACACCCCAGTTGTTTTAACTGTGGCTCTGGTGATGAATGCTGTGTGTCTACAGTTGTAATTATTTATGAATACCATACAAATACTTCTAAAAATCTTGCCTTGGTTTTATCAGGTGCCATCCAAGAAAGCTTCAACCCAGAGGCAAAGCCAACTGCTCAGAATGAGTTGGGTTGGGTGGGAAAGAGGGATCATACACATCAAAGTCTGTTACTGTTCCTCAGCACTGAAAAATATCCAGAGTGCATGCACAGGAAAACAAACTGTAAATCTGCAATTAAAAATACACTTTCAGATGGGCAGCTGCTTAATGTAGTGATTTTTCATTTTTTTAAAGATACATGTGGAAATAGTTTTGGTACCAACCATCAGAGATTAAAGGGTTAAAAATAGATAATTTA
Organism: Cinclus cinclus; assembly: GCF_963662255.1. Classification (NCBI taxonomy): domain Eukaryota; kingdom Metazoa; phylum Chordata; class Aves; order Passeriformes; family Cinclidae; genus Cinclus; species Cinclus cinclus. The sequence continues at coordinate 130,028,855 of NC_085046.1, forward strand.
TTTTCCTGTAGAACAGCATGTCCTACAGGAATCAATTGTATCCAGGTTTTATTAATATTTTGTAATGCAATAATTCTTTTAAATTAGTTGGCAAATACATGAAGGGAGTTCCAAATGAAGGCACAAAAATTTATGAAATTGGTTGAGAACTATAACCAGTTGTTTCTGTTTTTTCAAAGAGAAGCAGATGAAAATGAGCATTAACGCATAGTAAGCTGGGGAATGTCTTAAAAAAGGATTAATTGTAGTTTCCCTTACTCCTTTTAGGGCTTTCACTAAGCTACTGTATTTTGAGGCATTAATTATTTGTATTCATTAATTATTAAAAAAATAGGTGTAGTTTCTGTTGGTCTTGAAGAACTTACTTTTATGCCAATAGGCAGCACACAATGGCCCAACTTCTAAAATGGGAACCCCAAAAGTACAGATCTCTGTATCCCCTGAGGTCTCCTCACACCTGATGCTGGGACAGAGGAGGTTTGTGGGGTGTTGCAGGTGCCCAGCAGCAGCCAGTGGGACAACTGGAGACTGAGAAAACAACCTCAGTAGAAGTTGGTTTTGGAGCATTGTGACAGCACCCTCTCTCAAAAGCTGTGGAAGTCAGTTCCTCCCATACAAAGCTGCTGGATGTTGGAGAAGGAAGGGTAAGTCTAATAAATAGCTCAGAGGTCCTGATCCTGCCATTCTGTGTTAATTTGGGGAGGAAAAAAAACTCTAAAATAGCTTTCCTTTTTTAGATTAGTAGACAAGTAGAAGATTCATTTTACTCCTTTTTGGATTATCCAACAAAAGCAGAATTATCCAGAAAATAGTAATTCCTTCCTTGCCTGAAGGCCTGTCTGTGGCATCATAGGCAACCAACCCCATTTTGTGGTACAATGTGCTGGTGTGGAGCCAGAGCTCACTGATGTTACAAGATGTTGTAGTGTAAGTGTTTGCACGTGGGCAAATACACAACACACAAGGTGAGAGGCTTCCTAATGGACAGACTTTTAAATCTCTTCTTCCCTTGGAGTAAATAATTTTTTTGATTGCCTGAGGAGCAGAAGAGGCTTCACACATCTTTAAAATCATAGAAACAGAGTGGTTTGGGTTGGAAAGCACCTTTAAGATTGCCTAGTTGCAACCCCCTGCCATGGGCAAGGACATCTGCCACTAGACCAGGTTGCTCAAAGCCCATCCAGCCTGGCTCCCCCCATGAGTTTGTGCTCTGTGTCCTCACCATTTGGTGTGGAATGGTTCATTGTTTGACAACTGTCCTATAGAAGTGTAAAGACCATAGAAGAGGGAATGGCTATGTGTGTGCTGTACCTGTCTTCTAAATTCTGCTTTGATCCTGTTCTGAGTAAATCTTGGCCTTTATTTTGAAACACTTATTTTTTATTCAGATTTCCTTCTGTAAAAGACCATCAAAAGCTGAAAGATTACTGTCCCACAGTACCAGAGGGGGTATGCTGGCTAAACAGCTATCGAAAATATGCAGGAAATACAACGTAAATTCATTTTTCTTCAAATGCTTTCTGCAGTCAAGATCCCAGGCTATTAGATTAACTCCAGGGACTATGAAGACAGTAATTTGAACTACAAGTCCCAGGACAGTAGCCAGGTTTCATGTGGTCTTCAGGGATGGGAACAAAAAACCCCACCAAAAATAATAACTTCCTTTCACCATTGAAAATAGTAAACTCCACATGTCAGCTGGATTTCAGAGTCTATTAAGCAGTAAGAGAGGTCACCTTTTCTATCTGCAAGGTCATGAAATTGATGACCATTAAAACTTGATTCTTATCCAAATCCATTTGTAAAATTAATTTGCATCTTTTCAAGGACATAAATTACTCTATAGGGACCTAGACTTGGAGAAAAATGGACGTTTCCTCCCTTTCAGTCCTCAAAAATCTAAGACCACTGAGTATTGAAAAATATGAAAAGCTTCAGCCAATCTCCTGACTGAAGCTTGAGACTCCTTCTCAAACAGGAGCTGAACAGGGTTTCTGACCTCACAGACAGGATATACTTTATTCCATAACATCAGATTGTAAAAAACCCTTGAAAGATTGTTCTTTGAACTTTGATTTCTGTCATTTAAATTTCCTTTGGTATAACACTCGTCTTCTTTCACAGACTGCTGTAGACATCCTTCTATTAACTGAGCCTTCTACTGTATGTACCTTCATTCTCTATCATTATAAAATTTTTTAAAGTGGAAAATACTATGGAAAAGAAGGAAAGAAGATGCTTTTAGTCATCCAGGTATTTTTTCCCAAATATGAAGCAATATATCTTACAGGAGACTCCATAGAGTATGGGTTTTCCAACAAACTAAAATATTTATTAAAATAAAAAATACAAATATTTAATAAGTTTTCTGTTTCCACTTTCAGTCCCTGAAAAACACTTGGATAAACTGGCAAAGCATTTCTCTTCCCCAAGTCTCTTTTGTGCTCCAGCATGTACTCAGAATTGATTCCTTTCCTCTAAAGAATAAAACCATCAATCTCTATATCCTGCCACTTCAAATTCAAGCCAAATGCTGAAGAGAAAAAAAATAGTGATTGGCAGAGCTTGGAGAGGGAGCCAGGAATGCCAGCTCATCCAGCAGAAAATTTCATGTGAAACAATTCCTAGTCCAAGGAAACCAGACCAAAACTCTCACTTTAACATCCATCATTGATGGAAACAAAAGCTGTCGTGTTTCTGAGTATATTCCAACTTAATGAAGGGACAAGGAAAAAAAGAGGAACCCCCAGCTGTGACAGCACATATGAACAACATCTCTTCACGAGGGAAATAAAGCACCGAATTAAAATTTATGGCTTCCCAGTAGCATTACATACCCTGGGAACAGCGAATGTTTTGTTCCTTCCCAAAATGACAAGTGTTAAGATCATAAAATCAAACTCAACTGGAGTAGCAAATTGATTCTGGACTATCTAGTTCTTGCAGGCTGTGTCATGCCGAGTGGAGTTGATGGTTGGTTGCCTAGGGCAGCAAAATATTAGGAATAACAGTATTTAGTGGCTGTTCCTTATGAGCGTGCCTGCAAGAGGGGAGGAGGTGTGTTCATGTGTTACTGTGCTTAGCACAGCAGAAACCCTAGAACTGAGTCAGTCCTGAATGTTGCCTTTCTAGCCAACTTTCCAACAGCAATGAACTAATAGCATTTCCAAAGGTTAACATTTCTGTAACTTTGCCAAATGGTAGGGTCATGCCCTGTTTTTCTGCTTAATACCACTTACTTCCCTCATTTTTTTTCTCATGACCTTTTCCCCACTATTTGTCACCATCCATTTTGGCCCTTTCCTGTATTGCTACAGACCTGTAACATACTTCAGTATCTGTGTTTTGCTCTGTCTGCAAGCAAGGGCTACAGAGCTGCTGTAGCACTAACTACTCTGCCTAAACTGTAGCTGCTAGCCATGCAACAAACAAGGCAGGTCTGAAACTTCTTCTTATCAATGCTTTTCACAAGTATGGTGTTCTAATCTTTTCCCCTTGGATGTTATGTGCTATTCCTGATACAGCTGATGTGATGTTTCAGAGGCCCTAAAGAGATTTTGGCTTCTGTGCCATCTCCTGTCACAAAAAAGCTGTTCAGTAGCACAAAATGCACTGAGAACAGATTGGGTATTTACTAAGTAGAGATGCCACTCTTAACCAAAAAAAGTAAGAGACAAAAGAGATGATCCCTGTGCAAAGATGTCGCTCTTCTGTGAAGGACTCTGAAGACATGGCCAATATTTACTGTAAGTACCCTTGTGTGGTTTATTGGGCTCTATTATTCCCTAGTTCTCAAAGAAATCCATCTTCAGAAACTAAATCCGCTGTGACCATATTCTCTGGTTAGATGTCCAGGTTGTTTGTATTTTTGGAGCAAGGTGCATTTTTCATAGCCCAACAGCCTCTGCAGGTGGCCCAGCAGAAGAGCTCACACAGTGAGCAGGGGACAGCCCACAAGCTTTGTCCAAACTCTCTCTGCAGCCAGCAAACAGCTAAACATGCAGGGCTGAGAGTAGGAGACCTCTGCTAACAATTCTGTCATAGCAAGAGCTCACCCTGGGCATGGGGTTTGTTACTTCTCCAGACCCTTGGCTTCCTCAGACTATTTCATGAGACCATGGTCCTGCATGTGTTGTTTGCTGCACAGAAATGTACCAGGTGCAGGTTTAATGAGTGACCAAGACAGTAACGTCCAATCTCACATGCTCCTTAGGTGATATCCAAATTCCTGTAAGTATCCAATTAACAACAAAAGTTTCCTCCAGGACCTGGCCCTGTGTTACATTCCATGGACATAATTCCATATGGCTGAAACTGCCTTCTGCTTGAAGTCCTGCTTGGATTGTAAGGGAAGGCAGGGAAAAATCTGAGTATTTTTTTTAATTAGGAGAGGGACTTTTTCTCCACTTCTTGCTCGTGCAGTAATGGCTGAACTTAGCTTCCTTTCTTCTTGTGAATGAAATGTTTCGAAATACACCAAGCCACCAAGTTGCAGGCAACTGAAATGCTGGGAAATCTGGAATCAAGAGGCAGGAGTTTCTTCAGGTTAGGGACTGAAAGTGAGGTTTCCACCAAAAACTTTTCACCATGTCAGCCTCTGTTCTCACCCAGGTTTTAATGTAAATCATTGCCTAAATAAGTTGCAGGAAGCCTACATGAAGTCAAGCAACAGGAGAAGGATATGTTGGCAAAGAAAAGGGTATTTTGGATATCCCACAGTAGGGTGGTCCACAGAAAATGCCGGAGAGGCAAATGAATTGTACAGCATGATCATCCATAGGTGCTAATGTATGGAAGGATCAAAAGGGAGAAACAAAGTGAGAGGGTAAAGGTGCTGGGTGCAGGTGTGAGGGGGGACTGTGACACAGCTGGCAGAGGATGTGCATCTGAGACCAGGGGGATGTGTCAGAGGAAGGAGGTCCCTGCCCAGCTCCTCCCAGGGCCATCCCAGCTGACATGCTGGCCCAAATCCCACCTGGTGATGCTCACAGCCTGCCCAACCCCCTGTGCATCAGCTCCTCACCAAAGACAACAATTTTTCAGTTGCTTTTCAAACTCTGACTTGGGACTTGTATTTTAGCTTGGAGATAAACATTTTGAAAGCTGTTTTCTTTCTCACAGTGCTGGTACAAGTTGTTTTTAGTTATCTTAGGAAAGCTTTCCTTGCCCAGGCCAATTCGTTCACTGTTTGTCTTGTGGAGCTGGCCCATAAACCAGCTTTTAGGGATTTATTGTATAACATTATCAAGAAAGCAATCACACCACCACTTTTTTCTTCTTTGCAAATGGCTTCATAGAAGCCAAATTATCAAAGCTGACCACCCAAACCTGTTGGACAAAGCTTACTCCAGATGAAAATATTTAAGTTTAGTTATGTTGTAGTCCTAAAATGTTTTAAGTGATGATTTAGGCAAGTAAAAGAAATTTCTTCCTGTAGGGGAGAAACAAGGCTTTGTTTTTCAGAATTACATATTTTAGAGTCAGCAAAGCATGGTAAATGCAGAGACATTTAAGTCCTGATGCTTGATAGATTTGTGTTGCTTTACACACACACGTACTCTTATTTAAAGAAAAAAAGCAATGGGCAGAGAGAAGAGCAGTTTTATTACTGGTTTTTTCTGTACAGACTGTGAACCATGTGAGTGTCGATTGTTGACTTTTTAAGAGTTTACCTTTGAAAATTTTGACATTCACAATAAATGTGCTACTCATTTAGAGAAATTCAGTTATCTTAAACTGTAACAAGTGTTTGATTTTTTTTTCTCTAATATATTTCTGTGTAATCCTTTTTTGACTTAATGCCAGTATTTTTTAGATGACTGTAATTTTATTGCTTTCCTGCAGATGAAGGAAAAAGACATATCTTTCTTAGGTGCTCCTAAAAAGAACAGAAAAGCAGGACTGCTGTAAGTAGAGGAGACTTCAATATTTACATTTTATTGCTATTTGAAAGGAAATCTGATGGAAAAGAGAGTTCTGCTCTTAGTCAGAACATCCTTATATGTCTCGTTTCTGAAGCTCCTCTTCTGCACTAAGAAAATGCTATCAGACTCTTAAAAGACTACTTCTCAATCCAGAAAATTAAAGAAACCCATTGGAACTCTGGCTCTTTTCAGGGATCTGTACATTTACTGTCCTTGTCATCTAGAGCCTCTCCACCTTTTTTCCTTGGGATGGTCTTACATTTGTGACTGCTGATGCAACTGCCCTTAAAATCTACACTCCTCCTCAGTTCTTGAGTGTTTTGATCATCACAGACATCAGTCAGAAAGTATAAGCTATTGACTGTATCAGCTCTGATTTTATACTCCACGGGAGTACCTGGGAGATCCTTGATCTCTGACTTTACACGAATGCTTACAGTAGACCAGTACGGATTGTATTTGCACTGAGTTCAAACATTTCCTTCCCTATGACAACAATTAGAGTGCTATTTTCTATTCTGCTGTAAATTAAAGCTGTGAATAGCAATGGAGAGGTCTAACCACCCACTGCTGTCCAAGTAATCCTTGACCAACTTGGCAGCTTTAGGGAACAATGCAATTCTGCTCTCACGTTATTGTGTCCCTGCCCTGGGAGAGCATTTCTCCACCTGTGCCCTGGGGACCACTTGTTTCTGCAGGACTTCAGAGAACGGTTTCTGAGATAGCTCTAAAACAAAGCAACTCTCCTCACTATCTCTCCCCATTCCAAAACTGCCCAAACTCTCACACATGTGTTGTCACATCTTCCAAAGGGCAGCTGAATCTTCAGTTGGTTATTCATGAAAACTGCTGCATTAAGACTGCTCAAGCAGTCTGCAGCTTAATCCTCAAAAAAGTTTGTCGAACTTTGGATTAAGGAACATGGAGAAACACTACTTTGGAGAAGTCTGCCCACTCTTTCATTTTTTTGTGAAGACACAAATTACCTGCCTAATGTGTTGTATTAACTCTTTAGAGTGAATGATACATCATTGTACCAGGCTTCCACCTTCCACCAGGTGCTTAATACTCATGAATGAAGCATGCTAGATGCAAAAGTTCTACTAATAAAACCAGCAGGTTAATATTAATTTCTTGCACTCTTTTTGTCTTTCTTTGGACACCATCTCAGATGTTGCTGAAGCCCTTACTAGCACTGTTCCATGAGGCCAGATTGGCCTTTCCAATATAAATATGACTCCTGGAGTATCTCAGCTACCACACAGTCTTTTTCTTTCCTCACAGCTCCACTATAAAGAGAAGAGGTAGTTGTTGCTATGGACAGAAATTCACATTACAGCCTGCAGAAAGCCAAGACTGAATCTAACAACTCCATCAGCCTGCAGAGCACAGGGCAGGGAGTGACCTCCTCATCAGGGGCTCTTGTGCTGTTGCATATAAACACATCATCCATTTTGAAGGCTCCATCCTAAGACTAGTTTGGTGTCTTGCTCCTGGTGTTTCTACTATAAAGCTTGTTGGAGCCTTGTTCCCTTGCTTCCTTCTGCCAGAAATTACTAGAAACTATGTAATTCCAGACAGATTTTTATGGCATGCATAAGCCAATTTATTCTTCTGTTCATGCTTCTGTGGTATCCCACTTTAAGGAAAAGGCAACACTCAAGATTCCCAGATGCCTCTGTTTGAAAAGGAACAACAAAGGTCAAAGGGTCCACAAAAACTTACAAAGTTTTATTAGTAAATGATACCCCTGGAAGAGAAATTGCTGTGTTGCTCCCAGTTAGTCTAGTATGAGCACACTGTGGTGAATTTTGAATAAGGTGTAGGGTGAAAGAGGGAGAGAAAGAGCTTAAAGTGAGGGAGAGGAAAGAAGAAGGAGAGAGAAAGAGAGGAAGAGGAAGGAAGGAAGGAAGGGAGGAAGGAAGGAAGGGAAGGGAAGGAAGGGAAGGGAAGGAAGGGAAGGGAGGAAGGGAGGGAGGAAGGAAGGAAGGAATCACGGAATCACGGAATCACCAGTCCTGGCACCAGAGTTGGTCCAGCTGATGAGTTGTCCAGGGTTCTTGTTTATAAACAGTTTTTTCCTGCCCTGAACCTAAATTTATTGCATTTTATGCAAATTAGGTATTGTGAGCAGTCTGTTTTTTCTGACCTCTCTGGAAATGAGCCAGAGTGCTTTGGGGGGCTTATGTGGTGTTGATCCACTCTTACTGGAATGATCTCTGGCCCATGCCCACTTCTCAACCTCACTCCCATGCTTGCACTCTACTGTGCTGTGCTTATTTCCAAGAGCCAGAACAAGAACAGCCAGAAGAGTGATGCCCTTTCTCCGTATTCTACCCTTGTCCAGACACATCCTGTTCTCTCTCACAGGCATGGTTATTACCAAAAATCCTTGGTTGGCTCCCTAACTATCTGGCCATCAGTGTTTGAGACATATAGATTAGCTCCTTATCTTCTGGCTTCTACAGCTGCCTTTTATCTAAGTGAATTATTTGTACTGCAGCCAAACCCATGGGCCCTACCCAGATGCCTCTGAGCACTCAGAAATGCTGCTTCTGAGGCTGACCCAGAAGGATTCAGGACAATACTGTAAGCAGAAGATGTCAAACACAAATGTGTGCGAGGACTCAAACTGATGCCCAGACTGCTAACAGCTCTGGTGCCTCTTTCATCACCAGGGATACAGCAATACCCCAAAATCCTGCTGTGAAAGAAATGGAGGGCATGGGGAAGAGTCAACAGGAGTAGCTGCTCCAGAAAGGAGGAGGCCAGGTTTTAGAGCTACACTCAGTCTGAATTCAGTGTGCTGCAGGGCACCCTCCCCGTGTAACTGGTGGATGGCTGATGCATCCCTCATCTGCTTTGAGCAGTGATTGAGATGAGGTCTCCCTTTGTGGACAAGTGATGGCCATGAGAGGATGCTCAGCATGTGCAATCTAATGGTGCTGGCAGAGCTCTGCTGCATGATGGCAAGCAGCTTGGGGAAATGCCATTTTTTACTCAGCACATTCTTTGCAAAATTACAGTTTGTATGTGTTATAAGTGTTTAGGAAATGTGTCTGGGAAGTACATGTCAGGGATGCTTCTGGAATTAAAGTGAGTACTTATTTGACCTAAGTGGGAAACATAAAAGGCTCAGCTCAGTTAAACACATGCAGCATCAGACCCTGAATCAGGAAGGAAGGGCTGATGTTCAGATTGGTCCTTGGCAAAATTACCCCAAGACTTCTCTTCTTTCCCTGCCTTTTCATGGGTGCCCTTTTGGGTACCCAACTGAAGACTTTGCTAACTGCAGCTGGAGATTAAGGGAGCACAATAGACAGGAAAGTAAGAGTCTATTTATCCCTGGCAAGGCCTGCCTTTTTCTAGTTTGGATGGAAAAGAAGACGAAAGTCCACGGAGCACTTGAGCGAACAACAAATGGCATAAGAACAAATGCAGTTGAAAGGGAATGCCAAGGTTGTCATCCCCCATCAGCAGTTTGGATGGGTTTCCTCCTCGGAGCAGCACGGGGGAGGCTGCAGGACCTCGTGCAGGAAGCAGGTGGTTTGCTTTACCCAGAGCCATGCGTAATGGCCAGGGAGCTGTGCCGCACGCCGGCCAAGCTACAGCAGATGGGCTGCAGCTCGCTCTGCTCAAGGATATTTTTCATGTTATGTGTGGAAAAGAGCAGTAACCCTTGTTTGTTATATGAGGCCTTGTAGGATTTTATTTGGAAAAAAGCCATTTTTGAGATTAAAAAAAAGCCATTAAAATGTGAGTCACTGTAATCACTTTTAAAGTGCTCTGACAGGGCCTTTTACTTGCAAAGACTTTAGTATTAAAATAACCTTTTTTTTAATGAAAATCTCTACCACAAATTATCTCAGGCTAATTGAGGTGACATTAGGGATCTGTTCATTTGAAATTACCAAGAAAAACCACCCCAAACACCTCAGAGCACTGGATCCAAACTATTCACTATGTAGAGCTGCCAGCAAAATAGCTGTGTCTGTTCTGTGGCTTAACATAGCACCTTGGGCTGTAAAAGCACCACAATATTCCCTCCACCGCAAATGTATTTCAAATCCTATATCCCCAAAAGGGCTGGAGGACTTTCCTTCCTTGTTCAGAACAAGGCAGGACCTGAAGCACAGGTCAACCCAGGAGCTGGACCCCATGGGGTGCCTTGGGAACCTCAGGGTGGGGGCATCCACAGTCCGAGTAAATAAATGGCTGATCACCTGAATGATGATCCAAAGATGCCAGGGCAGGTATGCACATCCTGCTACTCTTTGAGGTTTGGATGCCCCAGTCAGTACTGCCAGATGCTTGTGTCCTCTTGGAGGGAAGATACCCAAAATGCTGCTTTCAGAACACAGGTTCACTGTGAGTCTGTGAGCAGTGAGGGACAGAGAGAGCAGAAACCTTTCTGTCATAGCATCTGTTAAACATCAGCATCTTTTCTCTCTGGTGCACCATCGCCATCCTTGAGAAGAGACCAACTGACCTGGGCAGGGTCTCCCCACACCCAGGCACTCCTCCCAGAGCCTATTTACTTACCACACCTCAAACAGTCACTGAATTAGTCACCCTCCTCCCAAATCAGGGCTGAGCACTCAAATCTCTCAGGTGTGGAAGAAAGGGCAGCTCTGTGATGTTGCTTGTTACCATTGCCAGGTACCACCATACCTGGGTCAGAGGTTTTCAAAGTCTCCTGCTGTGCTGGACTTCCTGGAGACCTCTGGGTGGGGGCACCTACTCTTTGGACCACCACCAAACTCAGCAATGAGTCAGAAATCAAATCACTGAAAATAACTGAGGCTGCTGCATCTATGGGCGTGCAAAACAGCTGACAATAAATTACAGCGTCAAAACAAAGCATAGGCACCTCCCTGGAGAGATGGCAGGGCTGCAGCTGTGGGAAGTGGGGAAGCCAGGCATCCAACCACTGCACACTGGGCCTCGTCCTGTTCTCTGCTACTTCTTCAGTGCTGCTATGATCTGATTTTTACTCTGTGTTTGGCCAAATGCAGACACTGGAAAAATGGAGAGAAAGCAGAAAACAACCACAGAAAACAATTTGAGGGCTGACAGAACTATCTGATGGTGAGAGACTTAGAAAGTTTACCTTAGAAGGTAAGCTCTAATTTCAGTGAAAAATCCATCATAATGTATTTTGCTAGAGGGACTTACCAAGTGGTTTAAACCACTGGCAAAAGGCAAATAGCTGCAAGTTAACAAGTTAAAATAGACATAAGGCAGAGTTTAAAAGCAAACAATGACTCATTGCTAGTAAAAATTACTAATGGCATTGGTGGTTCCTCTACTTTGACTGGTAGGAGAGGATGGGCTGCCTTCTTCTGTAGATGGGTCAAAGGGTTCACACGAGTGCTTGGAAGAGGTTGCCTGACTTGAACTGTAAAGGAGGCCAGGCCAGATGACATAAAGCTGCCTTCTTATATATTCATTATTCACAGCATTGAATTAAGTCCTGCAACACATCCACACACACAGAATCCAGTCATTATTGTCGGGACATGTTGTTAGTTAAATGTTAAATATTGTCAGGAAAAAATAAGCACATGATTAACTGCAATGCTTAGTCATAGTAAATTATATTCCTCAGCTCTTTTACATTGTAAAGCACGGAACAGCAGTTCTTAAAAAAATCAATAGAAGGTCCAGTAGTTTGTTGTTGTATTCTATTGCTGTACAATGTGTTACCAGCCATGACCTTCTGTGACAGGTAAGAGCTGCTTAATTGGCAGCCTCTGTGCCATGCAAGCATTCTGTCCTACCCTTGGCTGAGGGCATTGGAGAGCACTAGACAGCATAAAGCTTTGCACCTGGTACACATGCTATTGAAACTCAAGAAAAGCTTTTAATTTTTTTTTCAAATGGAGAGAAAACTTCTGATCTTGTGCTCATGCTGCTCTGGATTTATGCCCACAAGCTATCAAATGGAAGAAAAATGACAGTGTTGTTATTTCAAGCACTTTAATGATTCTGGCAAAAGACCTGGCAGCAGACTCCAAAGATTTCATCTAGGCAAGGCAATGCCTATTCCAAGAGTGGAAATCTTCAACTGGAGAGCTGGCAAGTGCATGTTTGTGCTGGAGGCTTAAATCAATCATTTCTATTTTTCCCAAAGTGATTTAGCAAAGTACAGAAACTGGCTCCTTTGTCAATGGCCACAGGCCACTTTTCATGTTTAAAGTATTAGTGGCATGGACTAGAGTGATATATTGACTTTATGTAAAGCAGTCAGTGTTAGCACCACCTGTTTAATCATTCCTTTACAGTAGCTGTAGTTTGAAAACTGTCAACAAGTGCCTTGTTGACACTGTCAAAAGGAGCCCAGGAGACCACTGTACATTACTGGTCCCCTGGAGTCCTTTCTCTGTGTTCATGCAAAACTTTCCTGCCACCACGATACATTTCTGAGTCTGCTGCCCAGCAGTGTCCCTCTCATTGCTACCTTGTGAGCTGACACAGAGTCCCCTGGGACTGATGCCTGAGTCCATTAGCAACCAAAATACTGATGGAGATTTGTACCATGAAATGCTCTTTGAAAGTCTTGGACAATCTTTAGGGGCCTAACTCCAAAACTGGGATTTAGATTAAATAAAAATCCTACTCAGCAGCCACCTAATCCTTTACTTAGGCCTGGAGACTCTAGAGGTGCTAATAATTCTGCTTCTGTGGATAGCGAAACTGTCCATGCTTACTCTAGTGGTAATCAGAAAGTAAAGGGAATGTAATCCAAGACTGCAGGTTTACACAACTTCCTTGTTGGGCACTCTCTATAAACACTTCCCAGGTCATGGGAATATTTTGGCAGTACTGTATCTTCTTATCAGAGCAATCCTGTGTTGTATAGATATCACACAGTCTAATTTCCTATAGGGAGGACCCAGCAAGAGCTCTGTATGAAAGACAGTACATGCCCAAGAGGCATTGATATGATGCTCAATGCATCCAATTAGCATGTCTCAAAAATATGTTTATGTGCAGCCTCAGAGGCCAGATTGGCTACATATGCTCTGAGCAGATTTAATGCATAGACAGAGTACAAGGATCCTCCCTACATGGTCAGGAGTGCTTAATTTGTAATTATGTATTTGCCAGTGCTGCCTCCTTTTGTGTTACAACTAGAGGGTTACATCAGCCAGGTGCTTGGGAGGTGCCTCTACAAATTTCCCAGTTTCAAAAGGTTGAAACATCTCCCATCTGCCAAGGGAATGTCGTATTTCCTCTCTAGGCAGAGAACAGTCATCCTTAACTCCCAAATTGGTGGGAAATAAATAAAAAAACAGAACCCAGACTAAAACCACAACAAAATTACATGAAATCACTATTTATTCACTGATGTCCCTGACTCTATCCCAGAATCCAAAAGCATTGCAAACTCAGGATATCTCAAACTCCTGAGAATCGAGAGCACTAAACATTTCTCTGTCTTTTGCTCCTGAAGTGGCCTCGGTTTGTAAATCTTCCAGCTTGGCTCTCCAATAATAATTATCGTACTTAGCCTCTATCTCCTTTCAGCTATTTGCTAACACAGTCCAGCTGATTTCTGCAGAAGGAATGAACAAACAAATTTGAACAAGAAAAATGTCAAGCCTCGGAGGACAGTAACAAAAGGGCATACTGACAGACAGCTCAGTCTAATCATCTGCATCCCAGTGTTATAAAAGGGAGCATTTTTCTCTGCAAGCAACCATCAATTCTGCATAAAGAGGGCTGGAAGTAGACATTGCATGGGTGAAAACAGTTTGAGTATAGAAGACTTTTCAGTCCATTCTTCCAGCACTGTTTATATATCTTACTGCAAACAATCACTGAAAATAAAAAATTAACCCTTAGAATAATTTATTATCAGACATGTGTCCAGGCTTTTAGCTGACCTTGGGACACTGCTGGTTACCACAATCTGCCTATCCCAGTCCCACTTGGGCCACTCATCACTCTGTATACACAAGCCAGTGAGTGTGGCACTTGAAAGAGCTTCAGGAAGCTCTCAGCTGCATTTGGGGCATGGTGATACAAGAAGAGTGATCTTAGCAGAATGCTTGCTACATAAAGAATCTCCTCAGAAGGACAGGAATATTATTACAGTTCCCTCGAAGTAAGAGAGGTCTCACTCCCTCTCCCCCTTTTCACATCTGTCCCATCATACGTTCCAGTCAGCCAGGCTGGGTCACTTCAGAGAGCCACCCCAGCAGATGCAGGAGAAGGATGCAGATGCTTTCTGCGGGATGGGTGAGCTGAACTGGCCACAGGAAGCCACAGGATCTCACAGCTGGGAAAAAGAGGATGAGCCTTTTGGCAGTGCTGATCCATTCAAACAGCTTGCCAGGTGCATGAAACCACAGCTTCAAAGCACAGAAACTCAAACACTAATAAAGTTCAGCCTCTTTCCTTTGGTGTTAGGTGACCAGTACCCCTACAAGCAAAATGTGAGTCTGCCAAAAGCTGGGCTGGAGGGAATAGCAGGCAATCAGCCTGCCAGGTGAACACCAGGGCTCTCCCAGGGGCAAACAGACAAATCCAGTCCAAACTTTATTTTTTGCCAGCTGAAACTGTTGATAAATGCACCCTGATATTTTACGGCAAAAACGAAACAGTCTTGCTCTACTCTGGAGCTCCCATTTCCAGGCCCATGGCCAGTTAATACTTCATCTCTTGCTGCAGCGTGACCAGCAGTGGAACAAGTGCTAAATGAGCCCTGCTGGTCCTGGTCTGTCAAAAATCCCAAGCTGGAGCCTGAGGGACCACATGAGACACTGCCTGCCTACACCACCTTCTCCTGGTTTGATTTCTGCAGATCCCATGGACGATCTGTTCAGGAAAATTCAGTCTGCGGGCACAAGTTTTGCAGCTTATTATCTGGCCCACATTTTTGATGTCAGGAAAACCACTACAAGAAAATAACTCGTTATTAAGTAGAAGGATTCCAGAGATTTTTTTTTTTATTCCAGTGCAAAGGCTTTTGTTTTAGGAGGTGTTTGTCTGGGATGTTTGCAACCTAAGCATGGCAAGCAGAATCTGAAAATCACATTGATCAGAAACTGGCTCTTGAAACAAGTAATGTCCATTTCTTGGCAGAGCAATAATGAATTCTCATAACTGAGTTTTTCCAATCCTGTAATACACTAATTAGTTGGAATATATTGACATCTCAAAGATCATGTCAAATCACAACTTTTAATTGTACATAATTTCTACAAGTGTTTTGGTCCACAAATTATTTTGAAATACACTAGAGTAAAAATGAATCATTTTAACCCTTGTAATTTTTAAATAAATGCATAGGAAGAAAAAAAGATAACATTGTTCAAGAAGAAATACAGTAACTTAAAATAAATAACTTTGCCACAGATTTTTACATTTGATTTCTTGCTTTAAAGAGAAAATCCTACACCTGGTAACCTTTATTACCTCCTGCAACTCTCCTGAGCCAGGGAAACAGATTTTGGAGAGGTGCCCAAGGCCAATCATTTTAAAAAGCAACAACACCAAATCCTTCCACCCATTTGTTTCCTAGGTCACAGAATGAAAACCTGTAGACCACTTATTTCCATCTTCAGCACATACTCTCACTTGAGACTTAGAAAGCAGCTTAAACTTGGCTTGCAAAAGAAAGACAGGCATGTCCTTACTCCCCGGAGAAAGCCTGTAAAAGTCAGGTGCTATTTTAAAAATTTTAATCTTTAGAAACTTGAACTCAAGATGTTAGACAAGAAAGGAAGGCCAAGCCAAGCAATACAAGTAAGGTGCAGACACAGAGTCTTGTCCTGTGTCAGCTGGAAAAGACCCTTATTGAAAAACAGCTTCCCAAGTCCCCAAATGCCATAGTTCCTGGGACACTGCTGCACATGAAATACTGCAGCTCTATGTATCTTTTGTAGCATTTGAAATGAAGCTATTTTATGGATCTTCAGCTGTACCTATCTTAAAATTAAATAAACAACTATTTGAGAAAAGAAAATGGTCCTGAAACAAAATACACACAGTCTATGGCCCCTAACCATTACTGCCCCTACCCATTACTGCAGATTAATTCAATCCTGAAACAAGACATGAACATTTTTCAAGAGCACTTTCATTTGTTTATGCAGAGGATGTGACCAACCCCCACTGTGTTGCCTGAGGTGGATCAATACTACCACACAGGGATAAGTGCATCCATGATTAATGCCTAGAAGAAGCTTTTTTTGATGAGGCACTGGGATGGAGAGGCACCAATAGGTCCCAAATCTGAACACAAAGCCTGTACCGTCATTGTTCCCATCACTGCTGGCTCTTCAAATCAGTGTGGAGACACAACCGTTTAATGAAGGGGAAATTGTACAGTTACTGTGACTCTTTGTGGTCCTGTTTTTTACAGCCATTCCTCATGCAGAATTAACAGTGATAACAGGAGTTGCCCTACTTTTTTAAAGGTATTTTTCCGAGACATATGAAGAGAGGGACCTTTGCTACCCCACTTCCTCTGCAGAACTATCCATTTTCTTCACTAAAACTTTCTTTTGCTGAAAACAGAAGCTAAAACTCAGACCAGACTATGCTAAGAGATTGTAGAGCCCAGCCCAGTCCAGCCCAGTGCACAGGACTCCTCTGGAAGGATGTACAATATCAAGTATAGTACCCTAGTCCTACCTTGGCTGGGTACCTCAGATATGTGCACGTGCCCATGTGCCTGTGTTTATGGAAAATACTATCTTCCCACTCCTCACACAAGTACTGATTTCCTTGGAAGATAAGAGAATTAATCTGATGGTAGGAGATAATCAGGATTGTTCTTCTACAAACAATACAAAAATCTTTTTGTGTAGATATTTGTGTCTACTGCATATCTGCTCACAGTTTTGACTCCTGAACAGGAAGAAAAATGTTTAAAAGGATTATATATATAGCACAAAACTTTGAAATCACTTATGAAAATTCTAATTTCTCACCTTTGTCTTTAAACATTTATACAGATCTGAGGGGTTCCAAAGGGGAATTTTTATAATCCTGTTCTGTGCTCATTGCATTTAAAAGCAATTAAAATTCTAAAAGTGTCCTCAAGAGGCAATGATACTTGGAGAATATTCAATTTCATTAATGATTATTTGTTTTTTGTTATGGCTTCCTTTATCTTTAAAACACATTTGGTACAATCATGGGATAAATTAATTAGGATTAAATAATTTTATGACTCATCTACATACAGGAGTTCAATGTATACTTGAATATGTTCAATAAAAAGGTGCTACTGATCCTTGTTCCAGTGGTGTTCCTCCTGTTACTTGGCATGTAAAGTGCTTTCTTCTTTCAGCTTTGCCTTTTCACTGAGTCATCTTCCTTATTCAATGTGCCATAGCATGAATTGTGAGAATCTGGTTGTATTTTGCCTGTCAGTTTTTGTCCTAAGGAAATGTGGTGAGAGAAGGAAAAAACAACAACTCTATGAAGAATTTTAATAAAACAAATTCCCCACCAATCCATCATTTAAACATTCTTTGCTCCAGTAATCATTGTTTTCATTTGACTGGTTGTAACAATAGCTTGGAAAAACCCTGAAAAATTCTTTGAAAAATCTGTTGGGAACAGGAATAGAAATTAAGGGAACAGTATATTTATTAAATGTGACTAGAGCACTTCTGTGACTCAATTCTCCTAGGTCATCCCATTATCTGATACCTCATTTAAACAGAGACAGGAAAAAAGCCCTACTTACCAGGAATATGTCCACAGTCAATAAAAGGAATTTGTAAATGTTCCTCTTTTTTATTTCTTGCAATTATAATCACACCAAGGAAAGACAGGAGACACCTGCAAAATAACAGTGGCATAGTGTCATTAGAAACAGTTCACTGCATCTGAGATGAGAATTTCTTTCCATATTTCTTTTTCAAGACTTCCAAACCCAAGTTGCTGAGTTTATAAAGAAACACGTCTTTTTCTGGCAGCTCTATAAATTTATTTTGGGCTTCTTTCAGTCCAGTTTTTTGCCTCCTGAAGCTTTATTATCAGTTCCAAAGGCTCCACAGACAAAATTACACTTCCAGCAATATATACCTAATCAGATGCCTGTGAGTGTGAGACCTCAAAATTTGAGCCCCTGAGCAAATCTTCATAGAGCATCCAAGCAAGCATTCTAGCATGTGCAATTTCATTAACAACTCAGTCTAGCTGCAGACAATTGACATCTCTGTTGTTTTTCTCATTTGACTATGGGTCTCAGGGGCAGGCTGTAAGCCAGGAGCAATGAAAAACTGCTATGGCTGGACACATCTTCTATCTGCTGTGTGTTGGACACACAACCCCTAATTACTATCTGCCAAATACATGGTTGCTCATCTCCATTTTTTTTTTGGTCTCTTTTCTAGCAGTCAGACAAGACAGTGGCTGCGTGCACCTACTCCAGCCCAACTGCAGAAGATGAAGATGTCTGTAGCTATCAGCCCCATTTATTTGACAGCACTGTGGCAAGATACCTCTGGCAGTTCCAGGAGATCTTTTAAACATTTCGTGCCTGTTATTATAATTGTCACCTCACCCAAAAGTTGCTGTGGTGCTGATAGCCAGCAAAAGGTTTCTGCTCTCACAACACCTAGGCCATTCTTCAAAATGTTATTTAGCAGGCTCTGAATTTTTCAGGTTCTGAATTTGACAGGCACATTGTGTCTTTCTTGACACAGGATGATGTAGGAGAGTTATTACAGTACTGCAGCTCATACAGTTGCCCATGCCTAGGGGCAGAAAAATCCAGCCAGACATACCAGTGGAAGGTAACATGGGAGGAGATGTCTCACAGCTGTAAAAGCACCCTTATAATTTGATATTTGGTGGAGAGCAGTGACTTCTCCTTCCTGCTGGAGGAACACATGATGCTGATTTTTCATTCCATCATGAGATTAGTAGTTCACAAGTGTCTCACATTTTTACATATCTGGATTCAAAACCAGGCCTCCAAACTCCCAAAAGCACAGACATCAATCTTTCCTTTAATGTTTTTTTATCCTACTATAATGGCTATTCCATAATACTTTAATAACAAGGCTGGTTTCTTCTTACTGAGAAAAGAAGAGAATCCACAAGGCAATGCTGTTTCAATACAAACCTTAGTGCAGATTTTAGGCTGATACACTTACCCAAACAGAAACATGAACACGCTTAGTAAAGCTGCACTTTGGAATTCCCGATAAAATATGACCCCTGGAATGTGACAGAAACAAGAATTGCAGATCTTGACTGGCTTCCAAGTGATATGAATTACAGCTGGGAGGGTCAGGAGAAGTGTCATGCTTAAGCAGAGCAAAAAAATCCCAAATAAGGTATTAATACACATTGTGATGTGTTCACTTTATGTCCTATATTCCATAATCTAGGCTTTCTCAAGATACTGCATAGGACTGGAGAAGATTTAGTCAATCAGGTCGGAACATGTGCTGGGTTAGTAATTGCACAAATGCACATATCTTTTGCATTGTCAGCAACAATTTCTGTGCAGGTCAAACTCAAGGTCTTATTCACAAGCAGAGACATACCAGTACAGCTAGGAGGTTCTTCATGGACTTCGTTAAGCTGCTCCAACAGACCATGTGGACATCTTAACTCCAACTGGGAACAGATTTTCAATAACTAACTGTATCCCTGATGTTTACACCAAGTGAAGGGCTCCAGTGGCCAAGTTTGTTAAATCTTTCTGGCTGAAGGGATCACTAGCTCTTTCTGGTCACCCCTCTTCCAGGAATTAGCACCTCTGTAGTGGAGGTGACAGAACCAGATGTGTATCTGGATTTCAGCTGCCCCCATTAACAGCCAAGTATATTAGCTTTAAACCACTGATGAGCACAGCTCTGCTTGGAAACGCCAGAGTGGGACCCAGTGCAGCTGAAGTGTGACTGTGTCTTGTACCTGGGAATGGGGGAATCATGAGACAAGGTACCTTCTACCAGCACCCCAGCAAGATTCAGCAGAGGTTGTTCTTCTAAATCCTACACTGGTTTAACTAACCTGGTTAGGCAAATGCATGTGTATCCACTCTCAAAGCTATTAAACCATTCCTGAATAGGTGCTTGATCTTTTGAGGAGGCACCAGGCCAAATTCCCCATATGGTCACAGGAACACAACCCCCTTTTGGCACAAGTTTCCTCTCGGTCACAAAGTGTAGGTCTCTTCTAACACAGGTGTTGAGGCAATCTGTGCATGAAGCTAACTCTCCTTCTCATTAATGGCAGCTCTGCATGAGAAACTCCTGCACAGCAATGACAGGAAAGCCCCCAGCGTGTGTTAAAATGAGTCATAAATGTTCTAACAACATGATCATTTTGGCTCATTGCTGATACAGCATCTTAGTCGTCCTCCCAGCTCATGTTCTTACACTGCACACCATTTCCAAGATTTGCAGTCCCTCTTTAACAATGCTGAGTTCAAAGTTCTCACCCAGAATAAAATGCTAAATACTTAAAAAGTTTTTGTAGTCATTTTATTTCCTTCACTTAACCCAGAATTCCACCTTCTGAAATGGAATATACGCTAACTACTATGAAGCACAGCTGGTTGTCATTTGAGTAGTTTGCAAGGCTGTTAAAATTACTCTACCAGTTTGTATAGGGAGAGACTGGTCTGCACATGGTAAATGCATTTACTGGATGTCAGTATGAGGGTAGGATAAATGCAGGTACTTCTAGTAAGCCAGGAAGGTAAAGTAAATCACACATACCTATTTTGGAAAGGTTAGAATTTGATTATTTTTATAGAATTATAGAATGATTTGTGTTGGGATGGACCTTAAAGATGATCTATTTCTAACACCCTGCCACTTATTTTGTTTCAGAAGTTGTGAACTTACTTATTTTTCAGGATTTAAACACCTATGATTTAGGAAAAACTTCTTTCTGTGAAGTGGTTTGGGTTCCTATTCAGGAACAGGGTTCCTGTTCCTGAAAATTTGATGTTTAAAAAATCTTTCTGTAAAGGAAGAAGGTCAGAAACAAACCTGAAATGATGGCACTGGTGGTGAAGAGCACAAAATTAATGGGGACAACTGCTGTTGCTTCATACAGATGCATTGCTTGATTCAAGAACCTGCAAGATAAACATTACTGCATCTCATGCCTTCAGAAGGCTGCTTGCACATCAAGTCAGGTTAAGCCACTTCTTGCCAGTTTAACAATAAGTTTGACCATTTCTTACCACAATAGCAAGTAGCCCTGGAGAGCATACACATATTGAATTTACTTTCTGGTTTTGACTCTGCAGAGTACAAATTAATAGGTGAAATCAAGAAGGTTGGCATGGATTCTTCTGGCCATAGACTCTCAATGGACATATTTTTTAAGCATTGCTGGAAAACTTTTGTCTGCCACAGATAAGGGAGGAATGCTAGGGTATTATTGCTTATGAATTGCATTGGTTCTTGGAAGCAGTGCTGCCTGCAAGCAGCCAGGGACAAGTTGCTCTAATTCAAACAGGTTGTGTAAGGGTATATTGGCATCATGAACATGAACATGCGAGTTCTTATAGGAACTGTTCCACTTTGCTGAAGTCCACAGTGCTGCTACTGCTCAATCCAGCTTCCTTGAAACACCTATTTGTATGCTTATCTATGAAATCACACCTCAGAAACACTCTGAGGAAGGTGCTTCAAACTTGTGCTCCTTGGGTTGGAAACTCTCTGCCCTGCTCTTCAGAAAGGCAACATGAACTCTCACCAGAATCATGAGCAAGAGTGTGGAGGACCACAGGAGCATATATTGCACACAGACCTGCAGGACTGAGACACTGGCTGTGGAGCAGCCTGCACAATCTGCAAAAAGGCAAAGCAATTACCCCACTTGTACAGAGACCACAGCTATCAACATTCACCCACAGAGTGATGAATCATGAGCTGACATTATGGATGCACCTGTAGATACTCTGTTATGTGAATGGTCATTTCACAGAGAAAAATCAGGAGTCTGCAGAGTATTTTCAAGCCTGTAAAAAGAACCACACTTGAACATTTCACTGGTGCAGTATATGTGCACAGTAAAAATCCAAGTTTGGATCTGTTTTAGCCATTAAAATAATTGCATGGTTATTTTAGCAACTGTTGAACAGTCTCCATGGTGCTTTAAAAATAAAGAAATCCTACATATCCACAGGATAGTCAGGATTTTGAAGTCATTGAAAACACCTCATTATTTTCTCCCATTTGCAACAAACTTGGTCACAGGGACTGAAACAGTGATAGCAAGGCCCAGCGTTGCATCCAGGAGATTATTGCAGCACAGGCTGTTCTCAGCTCATGAATGACAGTCAAATAAAATAAGAGAGAAAACAAATAAAATGAAAAAATCTAGACTGACAGCACTGTCCCTGTTAGAAAATGCAGCCAAAAGAGTAGACACAAAGGGACACTGAGCCCAGGGAATGAAATGGGCACGTTTCACTTCTGCTTTAATTTTGGCCAGCCAAAGACAAAAAGAAAGAAAGAAAAGAATTACAAGTCGGAGAGATTAATTCAGCAGCTTCTTATTTACCAAGCTCTTATTTCCTATTGTAAATGCTCGGAGCTGTTCCCCCAGCAAAGACAAGCTGGATGTAAATCACTTTATAATCGGTTACAGGGGAGTTCCTGATTCAGCCATGGAGAGTCAGTGCATAATAATGCATGGACTTTCTGATTCCACATGGGAATGATATGTTCTGCCATGAAAAAGCTGGGTTGGCTTTTCTACCGGAAAATAATCATACGAGTAACTACTCAGGCTCACACTGGAGCAGTCTAGATGAGATTACTGAAGGATGCTATCAGCACCAGAAGCAGAGGGACAGGCAGAAAGGGAACAGACTCCGTTCAGCTGCAAGACATATTTTACCATGCTGCCACCCCCAGCAATCTGCAAAGGCAGCATAAAGCAATCACTTCACAGACCAGAGGCTTGCAGGGGAAACTTGAAAGGTACACACAGAGGACAGCAAAATGCAACACTGCAGATTTAACAGAGGAAGGGAGAAAGCTGGATAAACTCTTTTCTTCAGTCTGACTGGAGCCATAAAGCTGGGCAACAGACATGAATAATGAGGGTAAACATGGCCATTTGATTATTCAGCAATAAAGATTTCTAAAAGTAACCCCCAAAAGACTACATAAGTATAAATTTCACTTAGTGTGTTAAGACCTGTGCCAAAACTAGGCAACTCAATTTGGGGAGACCCGGTTGAAGGTGATAATGAGAGGAGGTGGTGTCCATAACAATCAATGATAAACTAAGAAATAAAGTTAAAATAAGCAATACAACCAGCTGGAGGCAATTTATGCATCTGCCAAGGCTCTGCCAGAATTTGTTGCCTTAAAATGCAACTTGTATCAGAAATCACTATCTGTACCAAATAAAACTGTCAGATAAAACATGTATGAAGGTTAGTAGGTAAGTAAAATCTCACTTACTTGATTTGGAAAGCACAAGAAGTTGCCATTAAAACACTCATCATATAGAAAATGGAGTAAGTTAGCTGCATTTTCCCCTTCACAGAAAGTGCTATCATGCTGGAAACAGCCTTAACAGCAATGACAGTCAGAGATGCTGAAAGGGAAAGGAAGAGATTAGCAGAGCAGGACTCAGATTAGCAGTGACTTCAGCACATCAGTGAGGGAGGACAAGGATCCCGGTCAGAGCCACAGGTATGATCACTTTAAATAAGACTGAGGAAGGACTTGGGCACCTATAACAAGTGTATGGTTTTATAAACGCTTGCTAAACTACTGTCTAAGCTCAGTGGCCTTCAATCTTTGTGCTTCTATGTTTTGTGTTTTGCCTTTAAGTTTTTTTAGCACACTGGACTCCCAGCTGAAGGTGGAACAACAGCCTCCATATCTTCCACATATAACTTTATTCAGTTAACTTGGAGCCCATGTTACAGTATTCAGGAGACACCTAAGAGGTCTGGTTGTCTGTTCAAAGCAGTTAGGATGCCTCTTTATAGCAGCCTGCATGTGTCACTGGCAGCCTCAAATAACTTGTCACCCTCAGGATTTCTCTTCTGAAACAGGAGCTGGACAAAGTTGACTTCTGGGATCACATCTCAAAGAACCAAACTCTCCCTATATGTTATATATGCACGAAGAGCAGACAACACAGGGCTCTGCACTTCATTTCAAGGGCCAGACTCTTGAGACCATTTACTGGATTTATCCCACAGAAAGAGTATTTCAATAGTGTGTTGTCAATCCATTTAATCACTGTCATTGCATCACCACAAACAAATTTCAGACAGTAGGCAATGATTTTAATATATGTCGCCAGCTAAGAGAGGTTTTGCAAGACAAATCTTTTAGAAGAGGGGCTGAGAATTTATCTAAGAGTTACTTTAGGTTTCCTTTTGGAACTCTTGGTTTGTGGAAGCTTACCCAAGAAGTCTATGATTACTGCAAATAAAATGTAACAAATTTAAAAAACCCTAAAAATTGCAATAGTCAGGCTGCAGAGATGACCTCTGAAGAAAGGTAATTAATTGTCAGGAGAACCATCCCCCAGCTGAGATCCAGTTCCACCCTCCTCCAGAGTTGAGGAGTGTTGGATTTCAGTGGTCTGATTCATCCTCCTGTAATATTCAGATTGGCAAGGAGACCTGCACTGTGCAAAAGGTTGGGAGAAAAGGAGGGGGAAGAAGGATGAATGCAGGTCTGTGGGTTTGATTGCAAGCATTTTTCTTATAGAAAGTCCAAAAAGTTCAGGGGGAGTTTAAGAGTTGCATACATCCCATGATGATCCTGTTCATCACCATGAAATTCACTGTTTTCATGACAACCTTTCCACCCAGCACTTCACTTCTTTCTCTGTAATGGAAACAGGTGAAGTGCTTTAACAAACACAGCTGTAAAACTGAGCAGAGGTCAAACACTGGCCTGCAGTGCTGCAAATCCTATGACACAAAATCAAAAATGCACTCAAGCCCCAACAAGACATCCACATAAAATTGAGCTTTGCACTCTAACACGGTTAAGTTATTATTTTAAAAGAACACTTCCATGTAAAAATTAGTATTTTGAATTGTCCTGCTAAGAGTAAAGATTACTGTTTTTTTTTTTCTGATGAAACAGCATTTTCCACACCTTATAATTTTAACAAGAAAGAAATGAAAGCACTGGGGGGTTGGTTGGTTGTTTGGTTTATATTTTTTGAGAAATCTAATTATCTTTTTCATTAAAGTAACTCCAAAACAAATTTCAAACCTAGGAGTTGTTTTCTCTGTCAGAATGACCTTCCCTCAAAGCTAGTGTGACAAATGATGTCACTTTCCAGCTGTTAGGGCAGAAACCTCTAAAATCTCCCTATAATCTGAAATGTTTTCCCCAAATTTATGATAACTGAGTATATACATGAGGTAAGATGGTTCCCACCAAATGAATTTGCAGGGTTGTACTAAGCAAAACTTTATCAGATTTTGATCACCTCTCCATTTTCTTGATGGTGAAAGTAGCTTGCATATCCAGCGAAACACAAGGCTGCACTCCCTGTAAAGAAACCTTTTTACATTTAATTTACATCTGTATGAACACTCCATCAGGACTATATCACCTTCCATGAGCACCCACTCCTTTGACAGGCTGGGCCTTGCAAGGGCAGTGCCTGTGTCACACAGCTGGGAGCAAAGTAATGGACAGTTTTTCAGCTCCTCCATCACTTCGCTCAGCAGAGGTCAGAGACCAACCAGAGTGCTCCGAGTGTAGATTTGTGGGGACTGCCAGGCTCCAGGACAGCTGCAGGAACCAGAGTCAGATGCAGGTACAAACCAAGGACCTGCTCAGGGTCTTCAAGGTCTCCAAGGACTTGTTCAGGGCAGCATCATGGTGGGACTGTCCAGAACGGCAGCAGTGATGTGTAGGAGCACATCTGGAAATCTTCAGGCTTCCAGTTATGCAGGAGGCTGGACCTTTGCTCAGGAGTGCCCAGTGTTTCACGTTACTCATGGCCAGGTTGGGAGCTGCAGAGCAGCTCAGGGGAGCTTTGCCAGAGCTCCAAGGCTCTGTGCTAGGAGCTGAGGGATAGCCACACTCACACTTCCCTTCTCCTGACCAAGAGCAGTTAGACCTAAGGCTCTGGGGGCTCTTTCATCTCTGCCTCATGCAGTGAGTGTGGAAATCCTTCAGTGCCTCTGCAGAGCTGCAGATCCTAATGTTCCTAGCAACAGGAAGCCTACATGGGAAGACCGTCCCCAAAAAGTTGTTCTGAAAGTCTGAGCTTTTCAGCTGAGTAAGAAACCATTCAGGCATTTGAAGAAAGAGAGTTAATAAATCTGTGAGGGTTTTTCACATTCAGCTAAATCCAAATTTTGTACCTGGAAAACTTTAGTGAAATTCTATTTTATCAGAACCCTCATGGTCATCTCCGTTAAAAATGGAAATCTTTGCAGACTGATACATGCACCCACTGAACTCAGAGAAAAAATAACCTATGACTTCAATGGCACCTTTCACTTCAGCCAAAGACTTGTGTCCCATGAGGTTTTCATGGAGAAATGACAAGACAAGGACAGGAGATATTGTCACACGGGGTGATGAAAATTCTTGATACAACCCTGCAAGCATAGGAGCTTTAGAGATGAACTTCTGACATTTCTCAAAACTGATGCAAGTCTAACTTTATTGAAAGATGCTGATAAAATGATCTCCCGTATTTCCCTGGTTATTGATTGTGGTGACAATGATAGAAAATGAACTTCAGTGGCCCACTGAGTTCTTGCTCCTCTTCAGGAGAGATGGTAAAATATGAAATGTTGCACATGCAAATAGTCATAGATAATTAAAAGTTGTTGTACAGTCACAGCATATCACTGCATTTGTTTACAGAATTCTTACAAGGTCTTCAGCCGCTCTGGTTTAGAGAATTGATTTTCACAGCCTGCTATCCAAAATAAAGTTTTGAATAGTCCACTTTCCCAGGATCTAAACCTAAAGTGGTATTTAAAAAAAGTTTCAGAATACCACTGCACATAGCATATTAATTTGAGGGTATCTGTAAAAAGAAATAGTCCCAGAAAAAAGCATAGAAACTATGTTTAATAATCAGCTTTTCTCTTCATAAAGACACCCCAGTAAAAATCATGTGAAATGTTTCAATTATTCTCCTTCAGCACACTGCTTTATCTAATCTAATCTAATCTAATCTAAACCGTCTGGAGAGATGGAGTGACAAGGAATTATCAAGTAATAGACAGGAACATTAAAGTGAATAAAATGTTCTTACCCAGTAGAGCTACCATCATTAACAAAACCATGATGTGTTTCACAGCCTTTCTTTTGTAAAAATAGAGGAGAATGCAGAATATTATAATTTCTAAAATCTGAAAATAAAAGAAAAGAAAGTTAGGGCTATGAAGCTATGTAATAAATGCTTTATTCAAAGTTTTTGAGATGTCACATTCATTTTTGCTACTCTATCTATTCAAAGCAAAGAATGGTCTTATAAAATATCTTCTGCTAAAAATTAACTATTGATAGTTTACTGAGCTGTCAAACAACTGTTGTCATTTATCTTTCCTGTTATAGCAAAAGTCAAACTTTAAGCATATTTTATATCTTCAGTTTTTCGTTTTGCACTTCTATCTATATTTTGTCACTGGTAATGTTGAGAAGACTTTTTTAATATGACAGCAAAGGAATGAATATTTATCAGTAATAATACTTACAGAAACTCTGTCTATAATTCCTATGGAGTAAAGCACTTAGCTAAAGAAAGAGCAACCTCTCCTTTTAGCTATAGTATTCCTAATGTCACTCACCCTTTGTGATATGCAAGCTTATTTTTGCTACCCTTTTTGCCCTTCTCACCATTTCTACTAAAAACTCCCCTCAAAACTTAGTCCACATTTTCTGCCATACATCCTAAGGAGGAAAGCATTAATTTCATATGGTAGTTCTCAAAGCACAGGTATCTGCCAGGACCTTACCTGGAAAAGTTCAATGACACACTAGCAGACCACACTATTGGACGTGTTGAGATGCTGAAGCAGCTCCTTCAATAACATGTGACAGCTAAATGACAGTTAATTTTGCTGACTTCCTGTTCATATGTCTCTTCAGATTCCCTCAGTAACTCTTGCCATCTCAAAAGCATGGCTATTTTGCCTCCCACCCGAAGGGATTGCCCAAATATCCCTTTATACCTAAAGAAAACGGCAAGTGCAAGGGCCATAAAGCTTCTGTGAAATCCAGAAGTCTTATGAAAGCAGGAGTGATGCACCTCTGCACAAAGGGGTGCTCAGAAGCCTGGTAGCCTTAGAGACAACATGATAGAGAAGTTCATTTGTCCATTTCAGAAAGTAATCAAATGAGGGAAATAAGACAGAAAATGAGATTGCCATCAATACTGAATCTCGTTATTCTTATTTTTTGCCAATGAAGCAAATCAGAGAAACACCTGTTGCTCTCCCTGATTTTGTCACCAGACTACTACTTTATGTTTTATAACACTGCTTCACTCTTAAACCAATAGCTGCCATAAGGCAGCACTAGACTGAAAAGAACCTGGCTGTTGTGCTGATGAAATTTCCAAAGAGGCGACTGAACAGTTACTAGTGATGGTTACATAACTTAAGTAGCCCATTTCCCATTTGGGAGAGTGACTGCAGCAGGAAAGCTGTCAGCTCTGCCCAGTGACTAAAATTCTCTGCCACACTTATACCCTCCCCAATTCAGTAGTGTTTGAAAATATTAACAGAACATAATTATACTTTAATTCAATTTTTATATAACTTCACGTGGATCCCTTGCTGCCAAAGACAACCAAGAGACAACTGCATTTCAAAACATTAAGAAAACAAACTTGGATTTTATACCACCTTTCTTTTAAAAATGTCAAATATTTATCATAAGATTAGAAAAACCAAAACAACAAAGTTGGGGGGGGTCTTTAGTTGGTGCTTGTTTGTTTGTTTTTCAAACAGAATAAAGCATTTGGTTGTGGGTTAATTAAAAAACAAACAAAAGCAAAACAACAACAACAACAACAAAAAACATTCCTGGATTAACAGGCTAATCCTAATTGAATAATCTTTGCAATCTCTTGTTAAGTGCTGGTCTCATCTTCCTCCAGACTGATGTCCCTCCCCACCAGGTTTGCACCCAGCAAGAAAACTTGGCCACCAGCTGGTGGAAAAGAGGCTTTTGCATCAGCCTCACAGTAAGCAACTTGGCCAGCCTCTCCAGCTTTATTCATCAGTGCAACACTGGGTAAGTGTAAATCAGGAACTAAGGCACAAGAAACTTCAAGATCTGCAGACAGATGAGTTCAACCTGGCCTCCCTGTTGAAAACTATGACAGGGTTTTAAGGGGACTTGAGAGGAGAAGTAAAGGTGGCAGCTGTACTGCCAAGCACATCCTAGGGCCAGAGGGGAATATCACATTATCAGGCTGCAGCTACAACAGCCACCAGGTAGCTTCATTTGCTATTCTGACAGGGAACAACTGGTAACAGAACAGAAGAAATCTGTGCTAAGTAATATTCCCCACTCAGAAAGGTACCCACATTAAGAAAGGAGTCCCAGAGATGTCCTAGGTATCCTCTTCCACGACACCAGTTCAGGGCTGGCATGCAGGGTGATGTGACTGGGACTGAGCCATGGCAACAGGTAACAGCACAGTGAACTCTGCTTCCCTCACCAGTGCAAACCTGAGCACCAGCCACTCTTCCCAGACCCTTGGTGTGGTTACCACAGATTGTGCAGAAGCCCATGAGACAACCCTACTGAAGGCAGCACTGATTCATTTTATATCCTCCAGACAATCGCAGCAGGGAGAAGCACTGTCATCTATCCTGTCACTGAGATTTCAAACTATGCAAGAACAATCATCCAAAAACAAGCCGAGGGACAGTCACTGGCTCAAACTGTCCCATCTCAGCAGCTCTGTCATTCCACTCCCTCTTCTGCCTCAGTCCAACCCCCTGAGTGGCAGGAAGTGCCAAGCAGCACCAGCTTTGACTGAACCAGGTCATCATAGCTGGCTCTGTCCATCAGCCTTCTGTTGGTCCTCATCATTTCATCACCTCTTCTCTTGCTGAAGCTACAATAAAGCTCCACTGTGATCTCCTCCTGCTTAAAACCAACCCACCAAGAAGACACATCTGAAAGGAAACAGACGAGCAGAACAATCAAAAGGACACTGGAGTCCCTGATGGCAGCTCTGGAAGGGGTGCACAGATCTGTGTGTGCAGCCACCTCTACCTCCTGGGGAAACCCCAAGAACAGCTGTGGTGTGGGATAAATGATGTTTGCTTTTCAGGGCTGCTGTTTAAGTTTACTCAGCTCTGTCAAGTCTCACATACTAAGCCAGAAATCAAACAATTAGTTCTCAGTGCTGCCCAGCAGCAGCCTAACTATTCTTCCATGGTTCTCTGCCACTTGGTGACCCACCTACAGGTAATTTTTAATCAGAAGACAAGGGAGAGTCTGTGACAATGAAGTTACACGGCAAGCAGAGTCCATGGCTCCTAACAGGGCCTCACACAGCAGGAGTACCCCAGCTGCTGCCTAAAATTGTCATTCGAGAACTGCCCAAAACAGTCCTTAGGCTCATCACTGCCAGCTGTGGTAGTGATAAATATGAACTCCTGGAATGGGAAGGGCATAGATTATATCAGCTTCATGTACTCTGTTTAGAGGAAATGAAGGAACTTCACCTGCTTACAATCAACTTTGCTATTACAACTAATTTCTATTGAGGTCTCCTCAAGCCCACATCTCATCAACATTTTTTAATAATCATGTTTTCCATGTTTCTAAGCATTACCAGAAGGCACCAAAACAAAATACCATATTGTCTGCCTCAAATGTTTTTCTGGCATATATAGGATGGTCTTCTAGGCACCTTGAAAGGAAAGCAGAAATGTTTTGAACCTGGTTTTGCACAGATTAAATGTTAACAACCCAATTCTTACTACACTTCTGTTTAGGGAAACTTAACAGCTTCATCTATGATTTATGTCTTCTGTAGAGACTCAAAGTGCACATAAGCAAAACAGAAAAAAACAAGCTAGGATAGGCATTCTTACTCAGACATAATTATGCTACTGCAGAGTCTCAGAAGGTGACTCAAAGTTGTCTTGTGCGAATTAGAGGCTACTTCTGCAGACTATACCAGTGGAGTGCTACATGGGGATGGCTTACCACCCACAGAGAACATTTGGTACCACTGGAGCTTTGTATTTCTCAGCAGACCACACTTTGGGGCTACTTTTAGAAAGATCCAACATTGGACTGTGTTATACTTCTGTACTGTATCATCTTTGTATATTTACACTGGAAATTCTGCAGCTTCTGCTGCACTTCTTTATATCTCAACAGCCAACCTGTGCTAGGCATTTTACAACAAATTTTGAAGCTTGTTCCCTGCCCAAAGAGAATGTTTATAGCAGGGTTTGCTTGATCTTGCAGCAGCATACCAGGATAATCACGCTGATATCTCAGTCTCCTGTGGATCCTTTCACTCGTTCCCTTTCTCTGGTTAGAGGAAGCTCAGCACAGAAGAGCCCAAGGAACAGAAGGAACACATAAAGTTTGATATATTGTTGAGTCAAGATTTGCTGTGTATTTGCTCCATTCTTTCCTACAAACTATGCTGTACATGTAGAATTAGATGCTGGCTGATGTAGGGAAAAGAGGTAAGAGGAGAAACAAAGTTCAGAGGTAACCTACTACCTCCTCACAATGTCTCCTAAGAATAACACAGCGCAGTCTTCCTATACATTCAATTGTATTCTTGAAAGCTTTTCCTGAAATTAAGTCCAAAATGTCCTCAGGTGGAGAAAAGCCGTTTTCCAGGAACCTGTTGTTTTCAAAAAAATGTGAATGGGATATCACACAGAAATTTCTGGTGTCAACGAGAGTGGATAGGGAGTTCTCTCTCTCCACCATTTCTACACAAATGGGTGAATCAACAATTTAAAATCAGTGCCTAAAATGTCAGGCTACTTTATCATCTGTAAGAGGAACTGCGTGGTAGAGGGTGATATTCAGTAGGAAAGAAAGAGCACTGGTATCCCTATTTTGAACTCCACCTCTTACTCTGCTGATTGCATGGACTTCTTGAAGCTGTTGTAAGTACTGAAGCTACCCTTGCTGGGTACCCCAAAACTCCTGGGTATTGTCCTCAAAAGCCTCTCTACTGCCTTATTGAAAGTACATGTTGTGAGTTATACAGCATGAATACTAGTATTTTCTGCTGAGCTGTATCACCATCTTTCAGGATCTTTTAAAGGGCACAAAATGAATGAGAGTTTAAAATGCACAACTAATTGAAAGATAGGATCAACATTTTTTATGGTAGCATGTAATTTGTGTTTAATCAGTAGTTCACGGATAGTTAGATGAGTGTAAAGTCTGCAGGTGGGCTAAAAGATTAAGGTCTTTAAACTGTCCACTCAGTGGCTTTCTAACTGAGATTCCTACCAAGAAAAGCCTGGGCACTATGAATATAACTTGAGTGAGTCCCTTTACTGGGAAAAAGTAACTGCTTCTGAAGCTCCTATATTGCATCTTTCACATTCAGCTGGAGGAAAAAAATTTTAGCTTTCCAGAGGAAAAGAGGGACAGAAATTCATCCAACTCACTCTGGTTTTGTTCCTGATGTTAATTAAATACATCAAAGAAGATGTATGGTGTTTGAAGTTTGTATAGAGATTCTTTAATCAAAATGGTATTTTTGTACTTGAATTGTGTCTCAGGTTCAGATTAACCCAAGTGCAGTGAAGTAGGCCACCCCTTCACATCTCAACTCCATACAAAGCTCCCTTCAGCCAGGCTTAACAACATGGGAATAAAACAGAGTGATATGAAAGACAAAAAGCTGGACCAAGAACATACATAGCCTGATTTTTAAAAGCACAATTCCATCACATTCCAGAAAAGCCCTGAAATTTAGATGTACAGGCAGACAGGGTGTCATGAACACATATATGGGAAATGTAAACAGTACCAATATTTAGATTTTCCCTCAAAACATTATCAAAATCTTTCCACTCTTTTAAACCCTGCACAATTATGACTTTTCCCTGACATATAGTTTAAAAATATATTTTGTTGTTGCACATTTTCAGTTTGGATTCAGTAGGATGATGAGGGACTTTCTCTCCTATGAAAATCACACAATTTATCTTCAGCAGCAGTTTTTCTACCACTAATTCATAATGCTATAAAAAGCCCAGTAACCCCAGTTTTTCTGATTAAGGGAGTAGTGTGAATCAGATACTCACTGAATACATCAGAAAAGGCCAGCTCACTAAGTAATTCTGTACTTGTCTTGCTGTGAGCTCTTGAGGTACATTTGGAATGAAAGTCACCAACAAGTATATCCCTGTTATTGTCAATGTTCCTCCTTTAAAGAAAAGGATAGATTACTTTGGCAATACAGTATTTGGTAATCATGGTCATGCTTGTACTCCAGCTGATTTGGAAATAGCTTCTAGAAGAAAACTGAAGTCCATTTGAATAGATCTATACTTAGGCAATTGGATTGCCTTGCACTTAGGGTCTTACCTAGTGTAATTTTTATTTTAGACTCAAAGTATTTTGGAAATGTGAAAAAAAAGTTGTCAGTAAAGCCACATGAATTACAGTTCCAACTCAACAATGCATTTTCAAATACTGTCAATTCCAAGCCCAAGCGTATGACAAAGGAGAATTAATCCTTTGTATTTCTCTCAGGCACAAAGTGCATCAAATTCAGCCTAAACTGAAAGTACACATTTCCTACTAGTGCAGTCAATTAGATCCTTAACCAGTGTAAATAGACATAACTGTCTCAAAGTCAGCGTGGGCACAGAGATCTGCACCAGCCACCAACCTGCCCTGGAAGCATCAAATTCA
This sequence comes from Cinclus cinclus, assembly GCF_963662255.1. Classification (NCBI taxonomy): domain Eukaryota; kingdom Metazoa; phylum Chordata; class Aves; order Passeriformes; family Cinclidae; genus Cinclus; species Cinclus cinclus. Next base: position 130,062,606 of record NC_085046.1, read on the forward strand.
ATACACATGTGCCAGTCCAATGCTCAAGTGAGGCTGTCATAGGGCCAACACTCTGGCCACTCCCTGTTGTATTTGCAGCTCTATGAACTGTTTTATAAAAGGATGATTTGCAATAGACTGTTCAGCCACTAGGTTGCCAGGGCCTCTTTTCAAGGTCGAACTTGCATTATTATGCTTTTAATAAAAGTCTTCAAGTTCTGCCTTGTGGACATCTGCCTGTGGCAAACACAGATGTTCACTGAAGTATCAAGATAGAAGTGATATGATCCTAAGATCATAAACTGTATTGGATTAAGGAAAATATTAGCTAATCAATTTTTCTTCAAGTCATCTTTAAAGTTCTTGGTAAACCTATAAATCGGTGTGGAATGCAAGGCTCAGGAATACAAAACAAAGAACATCCGGAGGGCTTTGCTGGCACTGCTATCTCAAACAGTTCCCTTGGAAAAGCAGAACTGTGTTATATTTATGTGTTTGCAAAACCATCACCATATTTCCCATCATACAGCTCATTCTTATGGAATGTAGCAACATTGTTAAATCCATCTTGCAAAGTCAAACTCACAGAAATAAAATAAATCAGTTGAATACTGGTTAAAGCAACACACAGTGTATAAGGCCATAAGGGAAACATGATCATTGAAGGGAGGGGGGGCTTGAATTTAGCAGCTGAGCTGGCAAACTTGGATTCCAAACCTAAATAAATCATATATAGTATTCCTGGAACGATGCTGAACAGAACTCTCCAACACATTCATGAGAACAGCTGTCCCCACTACAGCCTGGACAATCAAGCCTAGATGTTAGGAACCCACAGAAATATCAGGTGCCCTGCATCAGGTGCACTGTCCCAGTTGAGATGGCTTGGTGTAAAGCCCAAACCCTGAAATGTGCTTTTCTTTCACTATTACTACATTCAAGGTGGGCAGTTTTGACATACAAATGAATTTTGGACACAGACAAAAGGTTGGCAGACTTTTACAGTGAAGACCACATTTCCCAACTGAACACTTGACAACATGATTATTTGTTTTTTAAAGTGATAAAACTAAAACCAAAGGGAAGTAATCACTTTAAATTGAGCTTGAATTTTTGTGGAATATCTGTGCAGTAAGAAAAAGAAAATACCTTATATTTGAATAAGTATCTCTAAAACTTCCCTGTTTTTAAAATTCTGTGTTGTACTTATAAAGATAATACTAAAGACAACCTCAGAGGTAAAAATAGAAAATGAAAATAAATTTGAGCAATAAGGAATGAGTTATGGTTGTAAGAGCAGAGGATTTGGGAATACAATCTTTTCCTCATGCATTGAAGATTCTCTCTCTTTTTATCACTCTTTCCCAATTTTGAAAGTATCTGCCTTGAAACACATGCTTGGGAAAGTGGGAGTGTGAAGGTGGGGGGCTGCGTGAGAGTTACAGCTTGCTAAGCATATGGCAGCACAAATGTCTGAATTAGCAAATGCTCACCCAATATATCAGCAGTCCTCATGGTCTTCTTTAGGAAAAAGACAGAAATAAATGCACTACCTAGAATAGAAATATAAAGACCTTTATATAAATACATATATTTGTTCGAATATCAAGTGCTATAACAAAAACCTGCCCTAGGACAAGTTTAAATATATCCCATGGGTGTTGCTGGTGCACCATACCATGATATAAACAGCCAACAGTCCACCAACACTCGGCTTCTGTAAGATTTCAGGCATATCCAGCAGGCTCTTATGTGGTTGAAAAGATGCAATACCCTTCTTATTTCCCACGCAGGGACACTGCTTAAACTGCTCTGTTTCAGTCATGTGTAGAAATGTCAGGAAAACTGGGCACTTATCAACCTTACTGTTTCACTCCCCATTTGGCTACCAAGTCACTGTATGGACTTGCTCAAGGCAAATTGCATCATAGAACAATAAAATTCTTCTTCTTAGAGGCTTATAAGCAAAGTAACAGCAGTACAACTGAGAAGATGAAAGTCATTGCAAAAACATAGTATCTAGTATGAACTAAGTGGTCATGACATCTGCAGACAAACAGGGAGAAAACCCCACACATATACCATACAGGAACACTGTTCATGGTCTTTCAGAGTAACTTGCTCTGAGGAAGGAGTGAGTCCTAGAAATTATTTCCTGCTTTCTGGGAAACACTTTCTCTTGTTCAGCTCTTGCATCTGACCTCTGTCAGCTCCTAGTCCTGCCTCTTCAGGATGGGCAGCAGTGAGGAGATGAGCAGCAATACTGACTGGGGCAGGTTTTGTGGTTAGCAACTCAGCGTGGACATGTGCCAGAGAAGAAAAAAGGGCTTTGAACTTAGTATGGATGAGCTGGGAGACATGGCTCTATTCCAGCACACCATATCTATCTCTGAAAAGAAGAAAATGAGGCTGGATAGCTCCTCTGTAAAAGAGATAAGTCCTCTGTGAGAGACACATCAGTAATGTTAGATTAATTCAGAAACCTCAAAGAAAGACTGCTCAGGAGGGACAGTGAAGGGACACATTCAAACTGAGTCATGGGCTGATGCTACAAGAGCTCTCTACTTGTCTACAGTATAGTTTATTTTTTGAAATAATAGTTTGACATTTTTACAACTATCTTTGTCTTTTTATTGTTCTCATGGAAAATTTAATTTGTGCTTAGCTAGTAGATGTCCTCTAGAAAAATCAAGAGAGGTTCATACCAAGAGGTAAACAGAGAACTGGAATTCAGAATCAGGCCTGTTTTCCAGTCAGTAGAAAATCAGCTATAGCAGAAGTCATAAAATTAAACTGTAGCAAGAGTGATGGAGATATGTGCAAAGGAGTAAGTGCAATAAAAGGATCTTCAGCTGAAAATGCCTCATTGAAATTAGGTTGCCTGGTATGGTTTTCTTTATTCAATTTTTCAGTGATGACTTCGCTGAGTGAAGACACTGATGGTATCCAGGCAACACTGGTAATAGCAGAACTACCTAGGTTTAGAAAAATAGAAGGGACAAAAACCAGGAAAGAAGCAGCAGCATCCAAGATAGTGCAGGAATTTATTACTGCTCTGTCTCCCTGCTCTCATAGCTTTCACAAATGCCACCTAAACCCACTCACCTAGACAGTTTCTGTCACAGCAAAGAGCTGTTGCTTAAAGGACTGATATCTCAGTGAATTTTTTTGGCTCCTTCTATTTGCTTGTTTGTTTGTTTTGAGTACTTCATGTCTGGGCTCCCTGCATTCTGTAGAGGTCTAGCAAATGCAATTCCATTGCTGGCATCCAATTTGAGGTAAGATGAGTTACGCCCAAGCTTAGGGGGATCACAACCTCTGAGGCTGGCAGTGGGCACAAGGAGGTGCTGGAATGCAGCCAGATAATGAAACTTGTCACTGTGCTTTAATAATGCATTCAAATGCAGCAAGCTCTGTCTCCAGAGATAGCTGGTATTGCACCAGAGATCATGAGCTTAACAGAATCTATGTATAATTAATACTTTTTATGATGTAGAGTAATATGTAGAGGAATCTAAAAATAGGAGGGGTTTTAAGAACACATATTAGACCATCTGGGAGTACAGAAAAAACTGGAGTAGGAGGGGAGGTAGAACACCAAGGTGAGGAGAAAGAGACCCAGGAGATACTCTGAATTCAAAAGACAACTGTCTCTGTGGGTAAGCTGCCAGTGCTCCAGTTGCATTCGTGTGAAGGAGAAAAGGAAATAGAGTAAATCTAAGAGAATAAGCAGAGAATATTTACACAGACCTGATGAGATGCTAGAAGACATACATGACTGATCAGCAGCCTGACAAACTCTGGCTGTTGTCTCCAGGACTAAATTTTAAGCAAGTTATGGTAGCATGGCTAAGAGAACATGATATTTTAATTTTAATGTTGTTAGTTTTCTGGGGTTTAAGCTCCCAGGTTTGACTTTGGGATAGTCTTCCATATTCTTCAATTTTCAAGGTAGGCTTGAATCAGATTAAAGCAAAGAAACCATGAGCTGATTGTCTTGTTGCAAATGGGTTAGGGAGGAGAGGTATGAAAGGAGCCCTGGGAACGTAGGCTGGTGTTTGCCAGTTTTGCTTTCTGCTGGCTTTGCAGTCTTCTTTGGCTGGGGAGACAAATGACAGACACCGAAGTGCTCCCCAGGAGCCCAGTGAGAAATCCACAGCCCTCCCAGCTGCTCTGCTCCTCTGCCTTAGCTCCTTTGTGCTCCCACTTAGAACCTCAGGTGCACTCAGTTGCTTAAGACATTAACTCCTCCCAAAAATGCCATTTAAGACAACATGCTAAAAAACCAAGACACGCTCTTGGCTCTCCTCTCTGCTGGATGGCCTTCAAGCTGAGCCTGCTTTGAGCAGGACATTGGGTTTGGCAATTTCTGAGGTTCCTTCTAACTTGAGTTATCCTTGCACTCATGAGCTGTTTGCAGGAGAGCAAGTGGGCATCCAGAGGCTAATAACTAGGCCCACCAGATACGTGAATGGAAGCCTCTACTTATCCCAAATTCAGTTCTTAAATGCAGACCTGCTGAAACTCCCCAGACTCCCCTCTCCTTTCCCACCCTTCCTCAGATCACATATGAGGTATCTCACATCTTCCCACCTCTCTACCAGCGATGTTATACCCCCATACTTTCCTCCTAGCCCACTTCCCCTTGATTTCACCCCATCACCACAGTGTAAGTTTAATTCCCTACCACTCAGCCCCAATTCTTCCCTTCCCATGCCAGTTCTCTTGTTCTTCCTCCACTGTGCTTCCTCCTCCCCCACCATTATACTGATGTGAGAAATAAATTATTGGACAAGAAGTTTAAGTCTGTAAATGAATAGACTGAGGAACTTGGGCAGTTGCTGTGCTGAAAATTATGAATATATCTTTGCAACGGGTTTTTTGTTTGCTTTCTTTTTAATAAAAAAAACATAGTTACAGAGATTGAGATCTATGTCAGAGTAAGAAATAGCTTTCTTTCGGTGCTTTTTTGTTTTTTTTTTCTTTTAATTGGTTAGCAATAGAATGCAACAATACAGAAATGCAGACAAAAAAAATCATGTCAAAGAGTAAGCTGGCAGTAGCTCAGCAACAAAATAAGCAATTTGTCTTTGTTCTGAAGCTTTGCTGGTTTTGAACCACTGGCTTTGGGAATGCAGCACATGGACAGCCTTAGGCCTGGATTATCAGCCTTCAAGTCATTAAGGCAAAGACTACATCTCTGCTCATCTCAGAAGACTTGTGTCCTTTTTGGTGAATCAGGATAATTTTTAGTTTTTCACTAATTATTACGATAAAACTTTGAAAAGTAGGCAGAGATCAAACACCCATTCCCAGTGACAATGGTAGCCTGCTAAATGAAGAGACGGGCAGAAAATCTGTGAGATGATCTAATAAGGATTAAACATCACAGAAACAACACATCCTCATGTAATCCCTGAGTTTGTTTCATGCCTTGATTGCATGCTTATATTAACAACCATAATTTGAGAAGTAAATAAATCCTGTAAAATGGTTGTATCTATACAACTCAGCCTTTCTTAATGCTCATGAAACTCAAATGGAAAATATGATTTGACACTACATCAAAATCATGATAAATAAACCCAAATAAAAGTTGGGTGAAATGGGGGTGTCTTCATGAAAAAGAGTGTCTTCAGGAGCTCAGTTGTTGTCTAAAGATCTTCATCTGTTCATACACCAGCATAAACCAGGCTGATTTACATTCATTATTGAATGAATATATTCATTATTGATTGAATGATCACATATTCACATTATTGAATGAATGTGTAATCATTGCAGCGTGTGAATTTCAATGTAAATTGAAAAAAATGATTAAAGGTTTTGATTTTTTTTCATGATATGCAATTATATGATTTGAGGAAGGGCTGTAATAGTGATACACATAGCTCATTCTCTTAGGAGAGTGATCGTTTACAATTATCTCCATATGTAGGTTTTCTCCAGTACAAATAGAAATAAAGAGCAGTGTGATGTGTGGGTTGTGCCACTAGCAGACAATGAATGGTGAGAATCCAGCTCACAAAATAACTCCTCTGCTTCCTAGTCATGAAGGCTGCAGTTAGGATTGGGTTTTGTTTGTTTCTTTAAGGAAGGGATAATACACAACAGAAGTAAAAAATAGAAAATACATACTGATTCATAGTATGTATTCTCTGTATTTTGTCCAATCCAGCCATATAAACTCAAGTGAATGTGCATGATTTATTTTTACTGTGCAAAACTGTTTCACTATATTTCACTACGAAGCTGTTTTCCTAGTACTCAAGCCATTTATGAATATGATTTTTTACCTCTTTGTTTTACTGTCAAATCTTACGGTAACTAGTTTTTGTAACAACTGTTCATAACTTCAAATATTAGTCTAACTTTTCTCCTTTTTGATTCCTAGATGAGCTTTATGTCCTATTTTAAAAGATTAGTCCTCTCCTCATAAATGCATGGACTGCTTGCACTACTTCTGTCTTCTCCAACAGTTTAAAAAAAACCAAAAAGTTTCATATTTTCTTTACATGTTCATTTTCTTAAGCTTAACAGACTCAGTCAGGTAAAGACATCTAAAATCACCCATCCAGAAGAACATTTCACCAGTGGTTCAGAAGTAATACCAAGGGAGGAGAACTAGATATGATTCAAAGACTGTTGTACCTCTCTCAGTTTGTGCAACAGTATTTTGCTCTGAACCAAGCATTTACTCTGTTTCAAGCAGCTTCAGGGTACGCTTCCATCTAATCAAGTAGTTCAAGTCCACCCAGTTGATGAGTTGAGCAGTGCTCAAGTTACAAGGATGCAGCTGCTGCCAGTCACATTCCAAGATCTGACCTCAAAGTCTGCTTTATATGAACAGACCCTCAGCCTATCTTCCAAGCCAAACTGATTCAGAACCCTCCCAGTACTGGAAAACTTGAAGATGCTTCAATCCATTCCCAAACACAAGCTATTGTAGTCTGCCACAGAGTCAGGAAAATCTGGAGACATGATGAGTTAGATACTGCATTTAATTGCTGCAGCTCAAATGACACCTGGGAACAAATTCATTACATCTAGTTGACTTCTAAAATCTATTCTTAGTTTACATCATGGATATTAATTGCTCCACTGAGTACAAAGAAGGACATTACAGGTACCCCTTGACAGCTGTCCTGCACACTGAATCTGTGACATTTCTAACATGATCAAAGATCATGGAAAAGTGGTGAACAAAACATGAAACATTTTTCCCCATCTGAGAAATTGCTCAAAAGAGAGACCATTAAGATGAGCTTAATTCTGGAACCTGGTTTATACGACATACACACTGCAGAGAGAAAGAAAAACCCTGAAAGTCCTTTTGTTGCATCTTCTAGACAAGTACAAATCATGTATTTTAAAGAATAGTTTGGTGAATGTTTCCGAGATATCATTAGTAACAGTGTCCTCAGAATTCCAGGTTCTTGGGCCACAAAGATATTACATTACAGTGAGTGTGAGAAATCTATTTCTACAAAAGTATCTGAGAATCTTCCTAAAGTACACCAGGAATATAAATTTTCAAAGCCCAAAGCCCCTCCACTACTGTTTACAGGGAACATATAAAAATGCAAAGGGATCTTAACAATGTCAGGTTAAGTGAGGCAAGTGTAAAACAACTCCCCACAGAATGATGAGCACTGCAGAAGGAATGATCTCCAGTGCCACTGGCCTCTCTTCACTTTTTCCATCCCCAAGTCATTTCTGCAGCAAAAGCAAGAGGATAAGCTAAAAATCACTGCAACCTAAAATCACCCAAGCTACATGTAAAACATGAGTTTTACTTTTTAAGTATAGAAAGTTTCTTAATGATCACATCAAACATGTGTTACTCCTCCACTTTTAAATTAAAAATTTATTAATTTCTCCTCTTGAAGAAAACAACTGCTGTCTTCTCAAACTATTTAAAACCCTGAACAGATGTAGAGCTTGCATCATTGCAACCACATACAGAAATACTTCCACTGTGTAAGAAGCAAAAGATAGTTTTTCTAGCTTAATTCTAAAAAAAAAAAAATAATTAAATCTCTTGGTGTCATGCCAATTCATGGTCTTTGGTGCTGTATGCTTTTTAAAATATGACATTGGAACAATCCAGCTCAATAGAAAGAGGCCCAAATTTTTCACTATTTAATTGATACCGGGTTAAGCACAAAATTTAGTTGGATGCAGTTAAATGTGGTAGCAGAGCATAATAGATGTCGGCTCCATCTATTTTAAGATGCTTCCCATCTCAGAAGTCTGGAGATATATGATGGGTACAGCCCAAATCCATTCTGGGCAGAGACTCCAGTCTGCCTTATCCTCCTCCAAACCCTGGTTTCCAAGCAAAGGAAAACTTTCCCTGCAAACCCAGAGTCACAGAGACCTGCAGAGAACCCCCCTAGATGACTGGACATACTGCAAAGCACATTTCTCCTCAGTACACCGCATATACTGCATTTCCAATGTCAGTGAGAGTCAGCCCTTACCATATGGGACATGCTGACACTGAATTTGGGAACAAAATGCTTCTAAGAAGGTTGAAATTAGGGTTCAGGTATGCATTTGGAGTTTGTTACCCCGTACTTAATTTGTTAATTAAAAAAAATTAATTTATGAAAGACACACATTCAACAACACCTGAAAAAACCTGTCAGCTAGGTGCTGCAAAGGCCACCCTCCACCACTTAAAAGAGGTCACAACTTCATAAGAAAAGTATTTCTTGAACTTTTAAATTGGAAGACCTGCTGCCTAAACTACCCTTTGCCCAGTTGTTAGCAGATGATGCACATGTGACTTGGGCAGTTTGTCATTGCCCTAAGTGATGAACTCCTTTAAAATTAAAAGGATGCTTTCTCTCTGGCTTTAATTTCAGAAGAGGGGAAAGTATCTTGTAGTAGGAAGTGTTACTGGGAAGTTATTGCTGTAATTGGCTGTCTACACAATTTTTACTTGCTCTTCCTTAAGGGAATGTTTGCTAGACTAAATAAAATTTCAGATATTTCTATTGTTTGGGCTATGAAATGGATACTGTCAGCTTATTTATGGGAATGGAATATAAAATATTAAAGTGGTTTATGGGATCTTCCTGAATAAGCATTCTGGTCCAGTTTAAAAAAAATAGTGGATGAGAATTTTGGTAAGACATAACCATAAGTTAGGAAAATGGTTTCTTGGTATTTGTTGTAAGTATGGGAAGTGGAGAATGAAGGAATCATTAGAAGCAACATTTCTTTGCATTTTGCAAAACCAAAGAAGGAATCTGCTCAGATAAAAATCAACTCTAAATGTGATGTCATCTTTTTCACTTTAATAAATATTGGGATTTTTCTTCCTACTCACTGCTTTGTGCTTTTTCTTTCTAATTTTATATATCTGCATTTTATTCAGTTTGGACAACAAATGAGATTGGCCAGTATTCTTTGATGTTCAGAGATGTCTGACAATGCCTACAATTGTTACAGATAAAACTACTGCCACCAAAATCACAATGGGATATGTCATATTAATTTACATTTTCATCTCAGGTAATACGTCATTCCTTTCTTTGAAAACTCTACTATGATGAACTAACATGGCTTTATATCTGAAATTCTGCAACAGTTTAACATTAAAGGTTACAGTAAATTGCCTGCAGTTTCCTTCCCCCTCTCTGCTAAATTGCACTCACATATTGTTAGCTGCTTCCTTCCACTACAGCTAGGCAGTCCAATCAGAAGATATTTCATCTTTTCTACTTTCCCATGGAGAATCACTCACTGAAATGTCACTTCTAAGCATGGAACTAGTAGCTGGAAACCATGAAATGTTTTGACTTGCCAATAGTGAGTAAATGAGCTCCAACACATTCAGAACTGTTGAGATCTCTTAGACCTGGGTGTTTCAGCTGTGGATGTAAAGTGACCAGGTTAAGGGATGCAGCTGCACCCTGTATTCCTCTTTTTATGGCTTCCATACAATATTGCCCTGTCTACCCTGCTTTACAGTAGCACAACATAAAGACGTATTTTTAAATGTGTTTTACTTTGTCAAAGAAACAGACATCTCAAAACTGAGCACCTTAACAACAAAAAAGTCCACATGAAGTAAAGAGTGAGATCATATCACTTCAGCTAAAGCCCAATCAACCTGCACATAAAGGAACAATGTTTATTAATGTCCATAAAAGTACTAAACATTTCTGGAAATCTCTCAGCCCTTTTTGTCACACACTGTGAAGTGTCAAGCAAGTTTACCCACATCAACATGAATCATAGTGATGGGCAGGGAACAGGCAGCAGAAACCACTTGGTGTGATGGTGACACAGAACATGTGTTGTAGGTACTGAGGATGAGAGCACAGCTCTGTCCATGCAGCACGAAGCCAGTCCCCTCTTTGGGGGCTTGCAGAGCTGGCTACACTTACAGCACTGGGCAGGAGCTAGCAGAGCACAGAGTGACACAAAACACAAAACCATGGAAAAAGAAACATATTAGAAAAATCTTTAGACAGTTTTTGTCAAACTGTCAGCTCATGTAATTATATGAATAATTTCTTTTTAACCCACGACATTAACATTTGCCTCTTGTATTCCTGCTGCAGTTTCTGTGGTATTATTCCTTTAGCCAGAAGCATTTGATTAAAACACATGCCCAAGCAAGAAATGGCAAATTGTCTCACCTATAACAGAAACACATCCCAGTGGAGCCACAAGAGTAATGGGGGCAAATCCATAGGCTGTGAAATTGCCCACCTCTCCAAGCCCCAGGAGGGTAATCCCACACCACCACAGCTTGCTCCTGTAGTAGGGCTTCTGCTCTGCTTGGCAAACCAGTCGGAGATGAGCGCATTTCTGGAAAATTAATTATTTAATTAATAGGCATGAACAGGCATGGAAAGACTTCCACTGTGTTCTTATGTCTGACAAAAGTGGAGTAATTAAGGTGGCTGTCAGCTTCAAGTTCCAGGTGTGTCGAGGTTTTCTCTTTAAACATGACTTTGAGCTTGTTGTTGCAGAGCTTTGTGTTAACTCAGTGCTGCTTCAGATGTGCTTTCTTAGCCATGGTGGAAAGGGCTGAAAAAATAGACCTCTGTATAAACCTGAAAAATGCTGAGTGAATACTAGCTTTCACTTCCTAGCTATCAGTGCACACATCTGTTCTTGTCTCAAAGCAAAGCTCAGCAGTTGTGCTCTGAATCTGGAAACACTCAAAGGCAGGAGACAGGGAAGAATCAGAACTGTGGCAACAAACTGGGACAGGGCGTTCCTGTCCATGAAACCTATCCTCACTAGAAATACACTTTCAAAATTAAAAAGGCAGCACTTAATCACATCTTCTGTAGGGAGGACTCTAAATTAATTACACAGAATTTATGATTTGGCTACAATCTCCTGTTTGACCTTAGAAGGAGATCATAAGTAAAGCATTATTTTCTAAAGAAAACAGTTGGCACAGTTATAACATATCCTCAAGTAATACTTCATCAACACTTCCTGTTACATGAAAAAGGTATCATTGGCACAAGTTGTAATTGTTTTCTCTCTGGCTGTAAAGCAGAAACCTGTATATAGCAGGACAATTTGTCTTTGATCACATTGATCTTCTGAAACAGACTCCAGGCAGTTTCCATCAAGACAGTGCCATAACTGGGAAGGATGCAATGTTTACCAAATTAATTCTGCAGATTATAATTTCCTTTCTCAAATTACTCTCCAACCTTTCTGCACATGGGTCAAAAAAGGTGGAAATCAAATGATACAGTTATTACAGTACAAATGGTGGTAAAATAAATTTTTTGTCTATCACTTGATATTTGATTTTAGAAGTCTCCCTGCAGAACCTGGGGAGGTTGTAAAGGATTTTCCTAGTATTCCTATCCTTCTCTGTAGGCTACTTGACAGAGCATGGGACAAACAGCAATGTCTGTTATATCCCACAGTCTTAGTCAGTGCTCTTGTTGAGAAGATGCAGCACATCATTGTAGCTTTGTGCTGTGGAATATGTTCAGGGGATGCAATTCTAGGAAGAAGTTTAGCCCTCCAAGGAGAAAAAGAGCAAAAGGAAATCAAACTTGAGCCACAGACCTGGATGTCTTCACAGTAACATCCAGGATATTCCATTTTTATAAATAAAGAAACGATAAAAGCCCAATAAAGATACACATTAAATTAATATCAAATAATATTAAACTTATTCAAGAATCCATGTTTCTGCCAAAAATGAAATAAGAAAAATTCTTAACTGAATCCTGAGATGTATTGTCACCCCAGATTCTTATAGGATTCACTTTTGAGGGCACAGTGAGTTTGAAAAGACATGCAGCAAACACAGGAAGGTGAGCTCAGCAACCCCCCTACAGCCTTCTTTCTTCAGATGTCTGTCTTTGCACAGTAATGTGGGCAACTGGTATTTAGGTGGAGGCTGTTTATAACTCAGCTGAAATACACTGCAAATGATGAGTTGTTCTTTAGCAGAAAACCTGCTAGAGGGAAGTGAAGCAGGATAATGGACTACATGGTATGAAAGGGACAGAACAAAAAAATTTGGTCTGTCCAGTTAACAGGAGTATGAAAATAAATGTCAAGATCTAGGGAAAGTCATTATTTATATTTAGAAGATACTGTTACTAAATGGAGAAAAACCTAATTTAAAGGATAAAAAAAAATCAGTTTAAGTTTTCTGTCAAATGGCAATGAGAGCCATTGCTTTCTCTAATTAGCATTTAAAAAGCTGATAGCTCAAATCCAGCATGGGCAGTTATGACTACAAGTCAACAGAAGTTTGCTTGTATGCCTCAGTACATCCCCTTGCAAAGAATCTACTTTGGCACCCAGTATCCTCAGCAGACAAAAGATATGAAATCTAAACAACCTCATTGCTATGGCTAGACTGAATTTCCACTTCACATTCACTTTTCTTCACTTCACCTTTACCTTTCCACTTCAATTTCAGAGATTTTCCTAGAGCCTGTCCTAGCACTGTCACCACTTGCAGGTTGGAACTCATGTTGGAGAGTTAGCAATTACCTCAACTTGCCTACTAGCTCTGGCTAAACAAGTTTCTTTCTATGGGATTCTCCAGCTAATGGTGTTTAAATAGAAGGGAATCACTGAAGAACCTTGTAGCTTTAATAAATTGTGTTACTATGAACAGAAGATTTCATATTCCAAAACTTTCTAGTTCATCCTCTACAGAAAAAGCAAGAAGTAGTTTTATATGAGACCTGTACAGCTTCCAAGATACTAGCTAGAAAGAAAACTTCTTCTGGACAATTTATACAAAAATGTCTTCTATGCTTTAAAAACTTTTGTTAGAAGACCTAAAAATACAACCAAGTCTATAAGATACAGATTATAATTAAAAAATTAACTTTCTACTGAGTATGTATTCTAATTATTAAAACAGAAAGGATTTTATAATTGACATCCTATAACACTTTACCATTGTTGTAAGGGCAACACCTCCCAATAATTTCATTATTTAAATAGTGTATACTCATATTATTTTATCTTAATTGCAGAAGAAAAACTAAATTGGCCAAAGTTGTTTTGGGGTCCAATATTGTAAAAACCTTTATGTCTTTATGCATTCATGGAACAGGTCCTCAGGGAGCTGTCTCAGAATGATGCCCTCCTTGATCTGCTGCTTGTCTGCTCTCGTGAGTGACGTGGTGACTGGCGCCGTCTTGGCCACAGAGACCACAAAATGTTCGAGTTTAAAATCTTTGTTGACAGCAGGAAAAGTGCAGCAAAACCTCAGCTCTGGACATGAGGAGAGCAGACTTCAGTCAGTCTGCTCAGGGACCTAGTTAGAAAAGTCCTATGGGAAATGTTTCAGTAGTGCTGGGGTCTGTCAGTGCTGGTCACTTCTTAAACATCACCTCCTAGGGGCACAGGCGCAGCAATTCCCCAGTGTCAGAAATCAAGCAAAAAAGGCAGAAGGCTGGCTTGGTGAACAGGAATCTTCTTTTGGGTCTAAGGCAAAAAAAAGAAGGTGTGTGCCCAGTGGAAGAAAGGTCAGGTGACCTGGAAGAATACAGAGATGAAACTTGCCACTATAGGGAGAAAATCTGTGGGGCCGAAGCTCAACCGGAATTGAAGATGGACAGAAATGTCAAGAACAATGTAAACAGATTTTTCAGATATCCAATAACAAAAGGCAGCAGGATGAGGATGGGCACCTCACAAACAGGGAGATGGGCAAGGCAGTGGTGTTTAATGCATTCTTTGCCTCTGTCTTCAACACAGATGATGGACCACGGGAGTCTCAGTGCTCTGTGCTGGAGGACCATGGCTGTGAGAATGATCAAATCCCACCTGACCCTCAACTCATGTGGATCTACTCCTCCAGATGCATCCCTACATGTTTTTGTTCCTGTGGAAAGTCCCAGGCTATAGGGTCAGAAAATTCCTTCAGAGTTTAGCCCATATCCTCCCATTCTCCACACCACTCAGGATTTTCCACTCCTGGGTCAGGGGTCTCATAATCTACTCTGGACATCTCAGCCCTCTTTCTAGAGAGACTGCAGACCATGTAGAGGAAGCCTACCAGATTAAAGACCAGGAAGGTGGTATCCTTGACATTCAGGGGAAACTGAACATTCTTAAAATACATAAAAAATCTGATGTAACAGATTCAAAAGAGAAAAAGGAAAGGAAATGCTGAAAAGCCTCATCCCCTGCTCCTCCTCTAACAAACTGGGTGCAATTACTAAATAATCCCCAAAACATGCTACTGGAACTGGGACACAGGGTAGGATGAAGAAACTATAAACCACACATACCTGGAACAAACTCCAGTACCTTTATAAACTTTCTATAAACCATTATCACTGAGCCCAGCATAATAGCTATTCTAATCCATGCCTCTCTCCTGTAAAAACAATGTGTTAGAGACAATACTGGAGCTGTGTCTGGATAAGAAAATAAGCCTGGGGACCAGAAAGGTATTAAAACCTAAAAAAAGTCTAGGGACCAGACACACATGAATGCCTCCACCCTGAGACATTATGAATTCAAACAACATGGTTACTAACTGCTTTATCCCAATACAGATTAAGTACAACCAAAACGCAATCAGGACAGGTTTCTTCCACTTTCTCGAGCCCCACATTGGGCACCAATTAATCTATAGGGCCTGACAGGATTAATCCAAGAATCCTCAAAGTATTAGCTTATGTAATTGCAAAGCTTCTCTCAATTGCTTTTGAGCAGTCTTGGGAATCTGGAGAGGTCCCAGCTGACTGGAAGCTGGTGAACATTGTCCGAATTTTCAAGAAGGGCAAGAAGGAGAACCCTCAAAAATAGAGACCTGTCAGTCTCACTTCTGTGCCAGTAAAATAATGGAAAAGATTATTCTGGGAGGTATTGAAAAACACCTGGAGGTCAATGCAGTCACCAGTTACAGCCAGCACAGCTTCATGAGGAGAAAGTTCTGCTTGTCAAACCTGATTTCCTTCTATAACAGGGTAACCCACCTAGCTGATCTAAGAAAGCCAGTTAATGTAATCTTTTTGGACTTCTGCAAAGCTTTTGGTACTGTCCCTTATAGTTATCCTTTATTAGTCCCAGCTTCAGTGGGACCACAAGTGAGTCACAGCTGGTATTTCTTCCTGGCATATTAAAAGGAGGAGGAGTTATGAACATTTCTTCCACTCCTGTATGACAGTCACAGCACAGCACAGGTTGAGAGCTCCCAACAACTCCAACTCCTAGCAACTACAGCAGGGCACGGCTAGATTACAGTTAATGAAAGAGAGAAGGTTTATTAAATGCAACAAAATTTGCATTTTGAACTTAATTGAAAACAAACTGCAATGTAAGTACTTGCTAAATAGAAACAACTCAGAATAAAGAGAAACCACATCATACCTGTATATTCAAAGAGACACTGATGAGAAAATTTGAAGCAGCAGCAAGTAAAACTCCCAAGAGCTGAGTCTGCAAATCACAAAACAAAAAAATACAAAAATACTTATTAATTTAAGAAGAACAATATAATGGTGTTTTCTGACAGCACATTATAACTCAATCAAAAAAAAATTATTGTACTTTTCAGTCAATGAGTTCATGCTGCAGTGAGTAAAGTGATAAGAAATACCTGTGCATAGTTAAGTACAGTTCAAGTAGTAAACAAGTGGGAATGAAAAGGGTGTTCCACTGGTTTTACTGTCCTTCAGTAGAAAACCTTCTTAAATCCCACGAAAGACAAAACTAGGCAGGTTTCAGTTGAAAACCACAGACACAGTTTTTTGCCCCCCAAAAAAGACCTGGTTTTTACATCATCCAGAAGGAAAATCATCAGCAATCAAACTGTTCCTATTGGAACACAATGATCTTACGTGTTAACATATCCACTATTTGACAGGGCAGCCAGGAACACAGGTCTCCTGACAGTTTCTCGAATGTATTTTGTTGTTTCACTGAATCATTTCCTAATCGGACTATCTAATTTTCAGCAAGATTTGCAAGCTTTCTATGAAGCCAAGAAATTAAAAACATTCAAGCAGGATTCATTAGTTTGGAAAAAAAGTCATTTAAAGATGCTATTTCAGCAAGGTCAAACAACAGGTACGTGATAGAGCTCCCTGTCCACTTTCAAAATGTTCTAACATATTGCAGGCCATCTTAAGTGCATTAAAAACCCATTCAAGGTCACTTTCATAGTGCTGCGAGGAGCACCATCAGCTTGCAGAGATACATATCATCAGTTTTTATAAACAAGGGCATGGCAATATAACCCAGCATAACAACTGTTTCCAGGCTGTAAAGCAGCATCCAACTCTGTGCTTGCAGCCTCAGGTTTCATGACACTCACCCAAGAAGCTCCTGGGCAACTCTGAACAGGCAGTGCCTAGCAGCCACAGAGCCTGTTACCCCTCAACATTCATAAAGAGCAGCATGTTGTCCAAAAACTCTTGGAGCAGGGGATTGTTGTTGACGCTAGATAGTTCCCAGACTAAGAAAAGGCATCCCCAAAAGTATGAAGAAACAACAGCCTTATTACAAATGAAATATAATATTTAAGCCAAACAGGAGAATCCAACTGTTTCCAGCCCCTGTGTTTCTGTAGTGGCTTGGAGTCAGCAGGAGAAGCAGACAACAGAACTGCTCTGAGAAGTGCTTGGCTGCCTGCCAGGGGTCACCAAGACATGACTGATGGGTCCCAAGGGATTCAGAGACAAGAATGCAGGAAGTGAGAGCGCTCCCTCTGCTAACTGCTGCAGCATCACTGGCACAGCTTGTGTGCAAGCAGCATTCAAGGAGAAGCATTACTCAAGATTTTAGCCCATAGCCTTTGGTGCATGGCCCATGGCCACTGGAAGTCCTTTCCCTCTTGCATCCTCTCCCTGGGATCCTCCAGTGGGTGTTCCAGCAGCATGTCCTGGGCTCTCTCACACACACTGTGTTTCTCATGCTCTGGGAACACCTCGCTGGAGGTAGTGGGAAGTGTGTGATGTGATGTGACATCTCAGCACATCCCTGCTGAGAGCACTCTTACAGGGACACTGCAGCCTCCTTCCACTCTGGGGAAATGCTGTCACTTGGACACCACTCAGGCCTTGAAGAAGCAGAGGGGATGGGTTTTCCTTCTGTATGCCTTAGCATCAAATCCTGAGCATTGATCCTGCCCAAGGTTTGACCACTTCATCCTGCACGCAGAACAGCATCAAAAAATAGCAACTAAATCAAAACTGTTTTCTTACTCCTGAAGACTTGTACTTTTAAATGACAACATGCTCCCTTGCCAGGAGGTGGAGAAGTGGCCTTGTCAGCCTTGTCATGAAGTGTTTGAGAAAAAGGAGACAGAAGGGAATAGAAAACAGAAACTGCCTCCTCATTTACCCCATCATTTTATTGCACTTACATTAGTAATTGTAAGAAGTCCCCACTACTCCCAGCAGAGAACTCAGTCTCTCTGTGGCTCTTTGTTCTAGAGACTGATCCTATTGTTATGGCTGCATCTCTGGATGCACCCCCTTGCAGCTCCTTCCTCCTAGTTTTCATTTGGGGGGTCACAAACATTGCACAGGACTCAGTAGGCAACCAGCACACCAGGGAGGAAACACCACTGATCCTAAGCCAGACCACAAGAGGGTCTCCATCCAGCTCTTGAATGCAGCTGGTGAGCAGAGGATGAGGTCATGTGTTCCATTGGTCATCTAAAATAATGTGCTAAATCAGATCCATGTGTGGGTACTGATGATGACCTGAGTGCATGTCTCTAGAGGCTGTGAATCAAATCTCCAGCACTGGGTTTTCCAGTGTCCTGCATCATGGGTGTCCTGCCCAGAAAAGCAACGATTTTGCACCACAGTGGTTGCTTCACCAGGTACCTGTAAGCTTGGCTCAGATATCACTGTGGGACACCTAAGATTTCTATCATGATGACCAGCCTGTGTCTGAACAGAAACAGTCTTACAAAGGTCTGTTCTCTTCTTGGAGAATCACAGAATGGTTTGGGTTGGAAGGGACCTTAAATATCATTTAATTCCAACCTCTCTGCCATGGGCAAGGACACCTTCTACAACATCATGCTGGTCAAAGTCCCATCCAACCTCGAACATTTCCATGAATGGGCCATCCACATCTTCCCTGTGCAAATTGTTCCAGTGCCTCACCACCCTCATTGTGAAAACCTTATTCCTTGTATCTAGTCTAAATCTACCATCTTTTAGCTTAAAATCATTATGCTGTGATGCTCCTCTGTGCTTAACTTAAGCAACCTCTTTGTCTGCACACAAGAAGAAACAGTGCGTGTGTATGATCAAGGGAAATGTGTAGTGGCAGGCTGAGCTCAAGCCTTCCCCTCATGGCTCAGGTCATTTTATTGCAATGACCACATGTTTCACCTGAGCATTGCTGTTGGCATATATACTGCACTGCCTGCTCCAGGCTGACAGGTGTTCATGAGCTCTGCTGAGCACAGTGATAGCACCATGCTTCCAAACCTAGGGCTGGACAGACCCCTAAAGATTAAGAGTACGATGCCCTAAAGAGGTCAAATATCACATGGATCCATTCAGGGAGATGAGATGAAAGTACAGTAACACCATGCAGCTACAGCTTGGCAAAACTGTCTCATGCGGGTTCAAACTCACACATGCTTATATTAAATAAAAAAAATGGGGGGAAATGCAGTAAAGACAAAAATTACATTGCCAACAAATCAGAGTGAATCTTAAATCAGCAGGCAATTTCTAATGAACCAGGGTTATCACATACAGCAGCGCTCAGAGGAGAAAAAATAGGATAGCCTATCTCAAGCTAGGAAAACCATACATGAATGAAAAACAACCTGCAACTGAAGACAGGTCACAAAATGTTTGCTGTACTGCCCTTAAGGCAACCAGAGCCCTTCTGTTCCCAACTTATCATGGGAAAGGCTTCATTATTTGCGCAGTGTCTGCCATTTAATATCCTTCAGAGGCTAAAGGACTGGTGGAACAGCCAGTTGAATATGTAATAAACATGATATTCTCTGAGTTTCCAGTTGTGATATCCAGTTGTGATATCATCCACAGCACGGCAGAGCTTCCCACACATAAGTGTCAAGACAAACCTCAGTTGGGGAATTCAGTTGCAGACACAACTTCAGAGCCATGGTACTACTTCAGTCAACTAAGGACTTCTACAGGAAAGAGCTTTAAATATTCAAAACTGTTGGCATAAAATGCAAGTTTCTTCATCACCGAAACATCTGTCTGAGCACACAGGCCACTTTGTCAGACCCCAGATTTCAAACTGTTGACACATTCTTCCAGCGCTTCCAAATGCACGAGGCTTGTCAAAGGAACATCTTGCCCTTAAGTTTTCCAGAAAATAAAAAACAATACAAAATGTAATTTACTTCACTTTAATATGTTTTGGAACAAGCCATGAAAGTCACCTACCCACTTTGAAGTCTCTCCCAGATAGCCCCTGAGCACACAGATCACAGACTGAGATTGTGGATCTGCCAACATTTTACTTGGTGGCAAAACAGGTTTGAGGAATACTTTCCTCTGGCATGCTGTTCCCTCACTGCCTTGCTTAAGTGCCTGAAATAATCCATCCAAAACATATCCCATTACCATTATGTTCTTTATCAGCCACCTGCCAATGTTTAACACTAGAGGTAGGTCAAAATTCACAATCCACAGCAAGGGTTTTAAACTGGTGACCCTGTGCAGTTTGTCAGGGGTGACACTGACCTGTACAGGGGGGAATGAGTTCAAGAAATGGCAAATTCACCTCAAGCAAGGCACCCTCAGCACTCGCCTGGCATCCCCATCCCAGCCACATGAGGGTCCTGCATAAGCTGAGATGTGGGGGAAGGAGGTTGGAACCATCAGTCAGGAGAAATCCATTTGTCACGTGGAGTGGCAGCACACTGCTATTCAAAATAAGTGAGTGGCAATGCAGCACGTGGCTGGGTACAGTCCTGCTCCCAGCACTCAGGCAGGACGTGATGCTTCTTATCAGAGCACCTTTTCACATTGTTCTGACAGTATTTTAAAATTACATTTTACATGCAAAGTCTCTATTTATTGTCGAAGTAAAACAAGGGGTTTACGGCAAATGAAAGCCAGGCTAAAATCTGTATCTTTGGCAATAATTCTAGTAAGTTTATCACTCGCGGACTAAAATCTGCATTGGAGACTCAGTTATATGGTGAAATGCAATTTATCCATATTACAAGTGTGTTTTCCTAAAGCTCATTAAACTTTGCAGTTGCCAGGTCTGTGAAATGAAAACTTAGAAAAAGGAACCTAATTTGCATTGGTTAAAAGATATACACCATTATTTATGGAAACTTGCTATGCCTATAAATTGAACTGATGAGCAGAAAAAACCCCAAACACTTTAAATGTCTGTTGTTGGCTCACTCATCAAGGCTAGTTAAACTGTTGCTCCTACTTTTTCTTGATTTCTCTATGTGTTTGTGATCTAAAGGTGTTCCCACCAAATTTAATGGCGTGTACTGTTTCAACAGCTATGCACCATTTCCAATAATTGGGATTTTGTCAGAGCTCAACAGATCTTATTTAAAAAAAGAGAAAGGGGTGGAACATGTTTTAAACTTCCAATTATGAGTTAACTCTGAAGCAAGAGGAATTCAGAGTCCTTAACAAAAAACATATTTTTCAAAGAGCTACCATGTGGAATTGGGAGAGGCTTATCATTTAGCTATTATTATTCACAGAGCTCTGGCTGTACTCAGTACTTTACAGATGTATAAATAAAACAAGGTCCTTCTTCCAATGGTTTTCATAGTGCAATTCATATACTCGTATCTGAGTTAACGTCCATATGAAGTACTGAAGGACAGCTGAAATAAGAGTAAAAGGGCAATTACTAGTGTGGGAACATGAAATTAAAATACATTTGATTCGTTCATTGTGACATAAAAGAAAAGGACATTGTTCAATATGTGAGAAGGAGAGAATAAAAACATTTGGCATCATCCTTGTTAGGAATAGAGAGAGGAGACTTGGTAACTACATTACCTCACAAATTTAAAATATATCTTTTTCCAGAAAAGTGACAAATTGCAAAGGCTGGAATGAGAACCTGGTAAGTTATGAAAAGGTGGGGGAACTTGAGAGGATACAACAACTACAGAAGTGTGACTCTTTTATTTATCTCTGTGTTTTAACCACTTTCATGAGATCCTATATATATTCATCACTCTGATTATTTTAATTAATATACATAGCAGATAATAAACCATATATGAATTGTGAAGTAATTAAACTAACTTTTTATGTGCTTACTGAGGTTATATACAAACATATCCACCCACTATATTGTTAACAAGCCCAGAATCATAGAGTAATTTAAGTTGAAAAAGACCTCTCAGATAATTCAGTCCAACCATTAATCCAACACTGCTAAGTCCACCACTTAAACCCTAAGCACCACATCTACAGGCCTTTTAAACACCTCCAGGGATGATAACTCAACCTCCTTCCTGGGCAGACTGTTCCAATGTTTGAGAACCTTTTCTAGGAATAAATTTTTCTTACAATTTAAGCCTTCCCTGACACAACCTGAGGCCGTTTCTTCTTGTTCTATCACTTGTTACTAGGGAGACAAGAATCACCCGCCTCACTACAACCCACTTCAGGTAGTTTTAAGAGACCACTGTGAATAGCAATTTTTTTTTCCTTTTTGAAGAGTTAAAACCAAAGCTCTCAACTTCTACATTTCATTTCTTATTCTCAGGAATGAAATCTTAAAATTGGAAATAAATGGAAGAATGGAGAAGGGGCAGAATGGATTTTTATACTGTTTCCAAGAACAGCCTGTGATACTTTGGGACACTTTAGTTCCTGGGATATTTTGCTGCATAATCAAAGACCATTTCATATTTTTAATAATGCCTGCTAGATTGCAAACAAAAACCTCTCCCATGACTATATAAAAACATCAATCATAACTGAAAATATCTTAATAAAAGATTTTCTCAAGTGGCATCGCATATTGTCTCCATGGCAACTACAGAAATTGCATACCAGGAGAAACAAGAATAAGATTATAAACTTCTGCCAGTTTCTAGGTCCCACAGGAGAAACAGGGAGGCCAGCTAGCACTGCCTGACCAGCCTGTCCCACAAAATGGCCAGCTGGCTTGGGGATATTCTTCTATTGCTGCCCAGGAGCAGGCTTTCTGGATATTTCTGTTTGACCCAGGTTAATTCCTGGCATGCCACGTAAGGTCCAAGCCAGGCCACTCCAAGCCTAGGAATATGAATCCCCAGCAGCTACAGTCTGGCTCACACTGAGAGGCTGTGCTGTTCCTATCCCTGTTTAATGTGGCTCCCTGGACCCTTAAACTGAGAGCCAAGGAGGTGACACAAGGTTTATGGGAAGCTGGAGGCAAGCTCAAAAGGGAGCTATCTGAACAACTGAGTAAATAGTGCTGTTCAGTGTCACATCAGACAGGGCAAGGCACAAGGAGTACTCTTGGAGAGATGAAATATGAGAGAGTCTTTCTCTGCATGTATACACAACCTCTACATGTACACACAAATGTGCCTCCAAGCCAAGCACAGAGAGCTCATTCCCTCTTATTATTGTAGTACAAGTCTTGCTGAAGTTACAAATGAGCTATTTCTGCCTCCACCTCAATCAGAAACAGAAAACCCTGACAGAAATGCAACCAGCTTAATACATTATTTAGCAAATCCTCAAAAGAATTTTTACAAAAAAACTCCCTTTACCAGTTGAGAGGAATGGCATGCCTCTTCCAGCATGCACCTCTCCAGCATCACTTTCAAACAAAGGCAAGCTTGTCTAACTCAAATAATCTTCTGTTAGCTGTAACTAACTGTTCCTTTGATCTTTACAGAAAATGCTCCTCTACATCACAACCTGAGTGAACATGCTCAGTTGTTGAAATAACAGTCACCCATGTCAGACAGGGGTAAACACGGGCAGGAAATCACAATGATTCCAAGCCAGTGGCATTTCACAAATATTCTAACAGGAGTAACAACAGGGCAGAGAAAAAAAGAAAAGACCTGACTGCATTTAGAATTAAGTTGGATCCATCTGTTAAAAGAATTACTTGATTTTATGGCAGGGGAAAGAGCAGCCCAAAGGCCCTTCCAGTCTGTTGCTCCTGCAGAGGAGGGGTGCTCTGCAATAGTTCTTTGCTTTCATTCCTGCTCCTCTCACACTTGGCTCTCCTAGTTTCACATCCAGAGGGAGTGTTAATAATTTACAGATAGTTCCTAAAGCAAAAAATAAATAAATAAATAAATTTTAAAAATGAGTGAGTGGTCTCCAGAAGGCAGAACCTTTTGCTTAGCAGCATTATTCATTTAAATATAAACAACTGCTAGATTATCAGTGGTGATCTAAAACAAGAGGTCCTGCACTCTCTGAAATATTCACACATATGTATATGGGTGCATACACACAAACACACAGCTGGATGCTTTTAATTTGCAGATACTTATATTCAAAACTGTAAGATGCAAATCTTGGAATAAAAAAAGCAAACTATAAAGGAATGGCCTCACATGCAAGTTTCTTGCAAGGGCCTGAGATACAGGTAGCAGGGCTTGTGTTTGCTCAGCTGTGACACATTATTGCCCATTTTGATATTTTACTACAGACTGTACTTCACTCATTTAAAGTATAAAAGTATTACTAGCATTATGTGAATGGTGCATTACACCATTAATGGTGAATGCTGACATAAAGAGTAGGTGTTTAGTTCACTAAAATCCAAAGCATCTACTTCACAGCTGCCTTCTGTAAGAGAAAATTAAGGTAAGTGTAGCTGAATGATCCCTTCTATGTACCTTTAACACCTTTTCATACGATCTGTTACAGAGATAACAAGGTGGTGATGTTTTCCCCCCTACTTTTGCATATTGTTGGTCTTTCAGCAACTGTATCTTATGTGGATTCTCCAATATAGACTTTGCTGTCTTTTTTACTGCTATTTTAGCATTAGTATATGATATAATGGTTATAGAGATTCTTCTTGACAGGGATTACTATGGAAATGGGGTCAGGAAGATCAATTCCTTTTCAGGAATTAAAGAGATGGAGAACTGACTATCCTATGCATGAGCCAGATGCTATTATCTCTCACATGCATGCTTTTTAAACCATGCACTGCTCTTCAGTTTGTCCTGGCAGTCTCTGATGTGTGGTTATCACAGCAGCCAGCAGCTCAGCCTCACGCAGCTGGAGCCACTCTTCCAGCAAGATGGGGGAGAAAATTGGAAGGGTAAAAGCACAAAAACTTGTTGGTTGAGACAGGGACAGTTTAATAGATAAAGCAAACACTGCATGAGAAGCAAAGCAATATCAGAAATTCATTCACTGCTTCCCATAGGTGTATAAGTGTTCACCCATTTCTACAAATGCAGGGATCCATCATGGGTAAGGGTTACCTAGGAGGACCAATGCCAAATACCCCCTTTTTCCCCTCTTCCTCCTGCTTTATATGCTAGGCATGACACCATATGGTATGGAATACTCCTTTGGTCAGTTGGGATCAACTGTCCCAGCTGTGTCCTCTTCTGGCTTCTTGTGCATCCCCAGCCTACACATTGATGGGGCAGTATGAGAAACAAAACCCACCTCAATGCTGTGCAAGCACTGTTCAGCAGTAACTAAACATCCTGATTGCTAGCAATACTTTTTTCATCACAAATCCAAAACAAAGACCACACAATGAAGAACATTAACTCTGGCGAAAACCAGTACAATAGTCAAGAGATGGAGCTGGAGTCTTAATCAGGTGAAAGCTGCTATTATTTATTTCACCAAAGATTCTGCAGACACTACAAGCTTTGCTGTTGGTCATCTTGACATGATGACTGAGTCATTGCTGCATGATAGTGCAGATACTGAATAAAAATGTTCATGGTGCTTTAGTCACCACTGCTGGGAGCAAAAGACTATTGAAAGAGAGAGAAACAAAGGAAAGAAAATAATGTGATAAGTCAATAAATACAAGAACCTTGTGACAATTTCAAAGCAGAAAACATCCCCAAACCCACAACAATACCCCCAGTAAAAACTGAAAAGAAACATTAAGAAATAGTAGGTTAGAGTCATAAAGCAAAGTAAAAATGGAGTCACGATCTATTTACTCCCACGCTGGAGCCCAAAAAATTAAACTAGGTTTTAACTGGGAGTTAACTGTGTGGGTACAAGTCTGTTATGCACACAACCCCCATATTTTGGTTGTTTTTCACAGAACATCTTAGCAGTGGAGATACCTTGGCTGTTGAAGAAAAGGGCTTCAAATATAATCTGTATCAGCTGGCAAAATTACTTTCATTCCAGCAGGATGACAATCAAGTC
Source organism: Cinclus cinclus (assembly GCF_963662255.1). NCBI lineage: Eukaryota > Metazoa > Chordata > Aves > Passeriformes > Cinclidae > Cinclus > Cinclus cinclus. The sequence goes on from NC_085046.1 coordinate 130,088,372, forward strand.
ATTGAACATGTTAGCTAGGACTCTGGTGGAGATATCAGCTCCCATGAGGCTGATTTGGTTCTAGGGAATTAAATGTCAGCAAGAGGTAGACTTGTCCACAGAAGGATATTCACTTTTATGTTACTACGTCACCTCAGCCACCATGCAGAAGTCCTGTCCAAGGAGCCAGTATTTGCTATGCTCTGAGTCATTGTTTTCCTGTGTGGCAGGACTTCCTCCAAACCTTGCATTTCACCATAGACCTCTGCATTACAGGGTTGTTTCTGCAAAACACAGCAGGATACAAAGGGAAATACAGCCAGAGAGTGGGCTGTGGGCCTCATCCAAGAGTTAAACTGTAACGATTCTGTGATTTCTTGCTATCATAGTTCCATCATCTCTCTTCATTTCCCCATTACAGGCTCAACAGTTAGTATCAACAAACGAGGCCAAAGCTTCTAGCCTAGATGATGTAAATCAACCATGAACGTCATTGAGGAGAGTGGAGTTCAGGCAGCACACATCTGTTTAGTTTGATATTGACTATTTACTTTTGAGCACACTGCAAATACCCATTTCTTAAGAGCACTGCTCCAGGCTGGTGTTCACTCACACACCAACTGGCTGTTCTTTGAAGCTGCTGGCTGCATGTTTCAAAGTCCATATTAGTCAAAGCATGGAAAGCATATCTCCCAACTGCTCACATTAGTGAATGCCATTCTTCTGGGACAATCCATGGTGACACTATAAATGTGACCATAACAGTTTATACATGTCACCAAAACTCCAAATTAAATAATCACAGTCTCCAGTTACCAGGTTAGTCAAATGTCCTCACCTCACTTATGACTGAAGTGCACAGTCTGCTGTTTGTTCATCTTTCTAAAGCCTTGTGTTTTTGAGTTTGGTCAGAGTTCTGCTAGAGTGAATTGTTTTCTTTTGGTTCCTTCAAGAGGACTTAATCAGATATGGCAGACTGCTGGAGACAAGCAAGGATAAGATTCAGACATTTTTTTTATCAGAGCCCAGAGCAGATTTCAAGACCATATTAAAAGAAGGATCACACTTCAGCTCTGAAGAGCACTGCAATCTTTGGATCACAAGAGCCTGGTGTTACAGGTGAGATTTTACATGAAAGACAACTTTTACTTTAAAAATTACATGACGAGTATTTTCCTGTCAATTACCCAGAGAAACTGCCTCATCATCAAGGAGTCAAATGAGTGCTAGGGCAAATGAAGCAGCAGAAGCACAGATTCAAGGTGGGAGCACCACTACTCTTTTGTGTGACAGCTATGTCCTAGATCCACACAGCAATCTCATTAAATCTCAGGGACAGACAGGTGTTGGTATGAGAGCCAGACTTTCACCCTACATCACTTTGCAACTCACACACATGCTGTGCGACTTGAAAATCAACACAGTGGCCACAGCCAACTTAAAGCCATTACTTGTAGATTAGTCTAGAAGATGGGAACAGCAAGGGCAAAGCCCTACACTGAGCCAGGCACCTCCAAAGCAGCGTAGGGATTCAGATTCATCCCATGCCTGGTCTTTCCCACTCAGTGCTGACTAAGGGAAAAGGAGAACTCGCCCTGCGTGGCTGACTCCATAGTTTAAGCCATCTAGTCAGTGGCTAAGCTGGATATCAGACACAGCCTGCACTGTGCACCCCATTTTTCTGTAAGATACCATTTTGAAGCAGTCCAAAGCAAAACTAAATTCTGCACTCGGTAGGATATGTGTAATTAGTGACTCAAGTTTCTTTGCATCTGTCTTCTGCACCCCACTTTCTGACAAATGACAAGTATTGTAATGCCCCTTACTGCCTAGAAAATTCCTAATTAACATTCTCATGCCTCTTTAAATGGATTAGTGTAATTACAAAGCTCCTGTTTAACTTGCAGTCACCTCAACCATCAGTAAAAAAAGAAAATCACATTCAAATGTTCTTTAACGTCCTCAGAAAAAAAATTAAAACTCATTTTACCATAGCATCTGCTGGGAAGGGAAACATCGAAAAAAGTCTCAGATTTGTGAAAAATAGCCCAGTGAGAATCAGGCAACAGACAATTGGGCAAGCTATAGCTCCTTCTTCACATGGCCCCATCTCTGCCAAGAGCACTCATTTCCAATGTCCTGGATAAGGTGTCCAGGAAGAGCTACCAAGATTTCTTCAAAATTAATTGTGAGGTATCAGCCTAAATAAAAGGGTTTTGCTCACCAGTTCCTGTTGTCTGTCAGGTGAGGAAACGCTCCTGCAAGCAGCTCTGCCAGAAATGCTGAAGAGAAGAAAATGTCCAGAACAGATGGACTGTGAGCTCTCCCATCATCAGCATTTGCTTGAAGTCTGTGTGCCCCAAGCTCAAAATGTGGAGCTGGGTTGGTTTGCTGCTCTCTGCTGCCCAGCACCACACTGGGTTTAGCAGGGAAGTGCCATGGGCACATGACTCCTTCCAGGCTTTGCAGGGTGAGCCCAGGCAGAGTACTAGAGGCCTGCCAATAACACACACTAGAAAATTCTTTTCTGGGACCCAGAGAAGTGCCTGGTGGAAACCAGATAAGCAGGTCACTCCTCAAGCAGGCTTATAAAGCTGAATACTGCCTCCAGTCCATAGCCTACTTTCCCACTATTCCAGACCTGTTGCCCCATGTCCAGCCTCCTCTACATTCAGAGGTATAAACAGCTCCATGGTATACTCCCAGTCTGCTTGCACAGGTTGATGGAAAAAAAAACCTATATTTCCCTAAGGAATTTGAGAGCTGAGAGGATAAAGACATGCTTATAGCATTGTGCAAAGGGACAGGCAAGGGGTAATGCTTTCCTGTTCTTATTTCCCTTACCTTTGAGTAATAAGTTCCCAAGCAGCAGCTGATCTCCCCATAAGCTGGAGGCTGAAGTCTGTAAGATGTGTGCTCATTTCACATCAGTGATGTGATCTTTACATCTGCAGGGACAGTTGATGTTCAGCACAGCAGAATGGATGTATGAGGTTGAAAAAATTTGGGAAATATTATCTAACCAGTGTTCAATTCTGCCTTCTTGTATCAGCTTTTTGCTCACACTAAAGCTAATCAGAACACAACCTTCAGCAGATCAGACCAACAGCTCTGGCAGAGCCTGAGAGCTTGTGTGCAAGCTGGCCCAGTTGACAGTCCTGCATTTACAAGCCCAAGCCACAAATTGTTTTCTAGCAGAAACTAGTTAAATGGGCACTAAACCATGGAAAGTTGCTGGATTCTTGACAGCAGAACAGCACCAGAAAATCATGCAATGCTTCTTCTTGCTTCTAGCTGCAATGGGCAGAAACTGAAATACAGGAGATCTGTCTGAACATGAGGAAGATTTTTTTACTGTGAGGTTGACAGAGCACAGAAACAGGCTGCCTGGAGAGGTTGTGGAGTCTCCTTCTCTGGAATTATTCAAAAGCCTTTTGGACACAATTCTGAGTAATGTGCTCTAGGGGTGCCTAGGGGCCCCTGCTTGAGCAGGGCTGAACTAGATGATCTCCAGTGATTCCTTCCAACCTTACCCATTCTGTGATTGTGTGCCTCATTAAAACATTTAAGTTCTGAATTCCCCTATGAGAGATTCAAAATGGTTGTATTTGAAAGGGTAAGCAAAGTTCTCTTCCTAAGTTTTGATTTATAAGGGCTGAAAATAATATATGTTTCTCTAATACCTAAGAAATGGTATCCATTTTCTCCCAAACACATTTCCCAGTAAGATAAAGGAAACTGAAACTGCATGAACTCTGAAATCTGACAGGTAAAGGACAACAGGATGAAATAGAGTCAGGGTTTTGATACCCCTCTTTGCCTTCAGTGAACAGTTTTAGAATAAAGAGCTGGTGGGATGGTGTTGAACAGGAAAAACTTCACTGCAGTCTTCACAGATAAGTACACCAGCAGAAAGCTGGGTAAGGACATTTGTCTCTACTTTCCCCATATCAGGTTTACTGATAAACCTGAAAAAGCTAACATCTGCAGTGCATCGGGGAGCAGACTGGAGACTGAGGTATCCTACAAAGGCTGAGAAAATAGCATAAAAAAACTCAGGAGGGTTTGCCTTCACCTTTAACAGCCTTTCTCTTCCTTCTTGCAGAGGAAAGATGCTCTGACTGAAACCCACCTGTGCTGTGGCCACAATGCCCTCTGACTTCCACTCACACTTCCTATGGACACCTTGACTTGCTCTAGAGCTCTTCCTAATTGAAAGCCATGGGTGGAAATGTCATTGCTTAAGTGTTTAAAATATCCTGGTGAATGTTTCTAGGGATGTACCATGACTGCATTTTTCTCTGGTGATGGTGCCAGCTAAAGGGACCCCTCACTGTTTCTGGGGTGCTTTCTCAGCCAAGTAAAATGGAGAGAAAAATCTTTCTCTCCATGGAAGACAGCTCCTTGCCTTCCTGCCTTGGGTCCCTCACAGCACAGGTGAAGCATCAGAAGTGCAAGCAGGCACTGTGCTGCCACTGGAAAAAAGGGGACCAAATGATGGCTAAGTGGCACTAGACATCAGGCCCTGAGTAAAGAGGGGGGAGTTGAAGCACTGAAGATGTTCTTCTTGAACAGAATCAGCTAAAAACCTCAATTGTGGCACTCCACACAAAATCTAGATTTCATCTATACGGTAGAAGGCAGAGTAGAAAGACTTCTACAAGAATCTGTTTAACCTGTGGGATTTCTCATCACACCTGGTAGCAGCCACCACTGCTGGCTTATGAGACCACACAAGGGGTCAGGCACATACTCACCACCTGACAGGCTGTGATAGACTCTGAGGGCACAAGAGGCCACAGATCCATCTGAAGGAACTGTCAGCATTGTTAACCCCTAAATACAGAGCAGAAATTATTTATTCCTACAACCCACAAAATAAGACAATCTTTCATGGCAGCTGTCTGGGCAGCCAGTAATAACTCAGATCTGTGAAGCGATAGGCAAAGAGGGTAAAAGGAGCAGAAGTGAAATAAATTTCTATCTCTGGCTTAGCTTCTGCACTTGAAGAACTACACACAACACACATGTGAAATGCGGAGTTAGAGAAGAGTTGTTATGGGGCTCTGAGTAACATGGTCTAGTGGAAGTTGTTGCTGCCCATGGCAGGGGGTTTGGAACTAGCTGGTCTGTAAGGTCCCTTCCAACCCAAACTCTATTCTATGACTCTGTTACATCTGAGCTCTCAGTAACTGTTCTCACCCAGCTGTTTTCTCCTACTCTAATACAAAGTCAAACCAAGATCAATACTGTAGATAATAATTTCAACTAATCCTGCAAATCATTTTTGTCCATAAACAACAATATTGTAAATAAATAAAAACCTCTGAGAAGTCTTGAGGGAAATAAAAATATATAACACTGAGGCAATTACATACACTTTCTATTAAGCAGACAAAGCCCACATGTTTTGGCTTCCTACAGTCATTATTCCAGCACACACAAAAATATTACAATATTAGTTTGCAGAAAATGCTTCAGGTAACTAAGTACATATTTCATCAGATTTTACTGCACCATTAAACACACTCATGTCCCATGACACACCATGCCTATACAGGGAAGGCTGTGGGAGCACGGCTTGGGTGTTGCTGGTTTCAGAGATGCAGCTCCATGCTGATGCCAAGGAGAAATCCTGCCTCCACCTTTTTTTCCCCATGGTCATGTGTGCCCCCTTCTGGCCTTATGCCAACAGCTATCATCCAATCAGCCTGATCAGGGACCGCTCAGGAGAATAATCCCAATTAAATCAAAAAGAAAAGAAATGTAATTCCAACACAAAGAGGCATTATACTACACAGCCATGCGGACACAGCCACTTCAAGTTTTTCCAGGGAGCTGAGTGTTCCCAAACATCATTCAAAGCCTACTGGAGTGCCATGGTTTTCCCAAAAGAGTGTATCGGATGCGTTGCTCCTGTGTGGATGTGTCTGATGCCCATGTGGCACCAGGCAACTGCAACTGGCAGCTGAGCCAAGTCCCTCATGTCTAGGAGCTCTTGAAAGGGAATCCCTCTTTCACCTCCTGATGGGGTTGAAGGGACTGAAAAATACTGCCCCAAAAGTAACTCAGCTGTATTGGGATTTTCCCAGGCAGATCAGAGAGAGTGCAGTTATGGGCTCTTGTAGAGGGAGAAAACAAAGAGCTCCTTTTCAAACCAAGAGAATGAAATTACCTCAAGAAAAGGGGAAGGGAAAGAGCCCCTGTGGGAAGAACTGAAAATGGGATGATCCACTGAATCACAGCCAGGATAGCCATGAATGGGAGGAGGAAATTGTTCCTGAGGCTTCCCAAAATGTAAAATGTGAAAATGGGGGTGGACAGAAGAATTTAACTGTTGGAAAAATTAAGGTTGGCACCAACACACCACCCATAGTTACCCATTACTGCTCCAAAGCTACCACTGAAGTATAAAGTACAGAACAGAATATCAGTCTCACCCACAGACTGCAAGCAGCTTTTAGACCCAAGCAGCTCTAAAATATCATTAAGGTCTATCCAGAAAACTACCATGTTCAAAAACCAGCAATGCTCATGCAAAAACCACAAGGAGTACAGGAGCAGGACTGAGAGATTTTCCAGGCAAACAAAAAACCCCCACCTTGACATGCAGGTGGGTATCCCTGTGCCAAGGGAATTCCCTGTTGCTGCCATCTTTTTGGCAGCTGTGCAAGCTCACAGACCTGGCACCCTAATTCACAAACCCACAGTAAAACCATTAGCTCCACATTCCTGTCTCCCAGTAAGTGACCCCAGCTCTGGGAAGCACAGCCATCAGCCAGGAGTCCTGCTGCACCAGGGACCTGTGCACAGGAATTCTCAGTTTTTCTTCACTCTAAGACCATGAGGCTGAAAAATGCACCCTGCCAAATGGATATTCACCAAGTAGCAAATGCAGAATCCAGAGGGGAAAGTTTTTGGGAACCTTCCTCAGGGCCTTTGGGACCTGCTACTGGGTTGCTCCTAGAAAAGGAGAGCAGCTAGTTGCAAGCCATTTTATGCACAATTTATACCAATGCTTGACATAATGAAAAAGTGGTTTGCCTCTTATGCAGAGAAAATCAAGAATGTTGGGTATACTTCCATGCCTTCTAGTTTGTGAAACAAAAAGCAGAGAAAAGGTAAAGGGTTTAATCAACCTCCAATTAATTTTTATTGTTAGCAGATGCTTCAAATTGCTAGTTCCCAGGGGCTGCTTCAGTCTCTCTTTTGCAGTTGCCTAAATCCATTGTCAGCACTGACAGCAACAGAAATGCAGATGACAAAAACCAGTGATTCTCTAGCACAGAATAGAACAGCTCTGCCCAGTTCCTACTCAGAAAGGACTGCTCAGAGTGTGAGCCAGGGCACTGCTGGCTGAACAGTGGGGTGAAGAGGGAGCCGAGCCAGCAGCAAACAGGTGCTGGGATGAGGCTCTACAGAGGACACAGGAGAGAGGCTGAAATCAGTGCCCCCCTCTCCCCAAGCCCTCTTGCTCCTGGGCCCCACCATGGTGCTGCACAGTGGGCACTTACCTTGTGCGTGCTGTACCAGGGGCCAGACAGGGGCTCACTCCCGGTGCCTGGATCCCCAAAGGATGCATTCCAGGTGCCTGGGCTGATGTCCATGTCCCTGCCCCCAGGCCCCAGCCACTGGCCATGCCATGCACTGTCACACCAGTGGGGAGGGGTGGCTGTGACAGAGGTGAACAGGACGAGGACGTGGCACTCTCTTCCTGGTGTGGGGAAGGCTCCTCACACGGGTCACTCTCACACAGGTGTGTGCAGCCAGGGCTGCAATTGCTGGTGTGCACCAGCACACCCTTAGCTGGAGAGTAGCTGGAGCATGGCAGAGGAATAGGAGCTGGACAGAAGGTTTTGCTGCTCCTTCCCAGGGCATTCAGGTGCCTTTTTTTTTTTTTTTTTTTTTTTTTTCCTGTCTCTGATTTCCCCAATGCTCCACCCTGCTTTGAAGAGGCAGCCTGGGAATTTAACTCCTTCAAAACTCTCAGCTCTGCCTAAACCTAATAGTCAAGTATTAACTCCTCACTGCTAGACTGCAAAATTTAGAAGTTGTTCCCAAAGGCAGATAGTCACTTACATAAATTCTTACTTATGTCCTTATTTTTCTCTTCCAACTATTTCCTGCATAGTTTTTTTGCAGACACTTCAGGCAATGTGCTTGTTCCCAGTCTGTGGCTTTATTCATTAATTCTTTTAGTTTCGATTTGATAATTTATTTCCTCTGGGGAAAGCAACAACTAAACAAGCTCATTAAAGGCTCCTAGCAAGGTAGGAGCTTGGCAGAATTATGCAGGAGACAGGAGTAGGCTTCTAGAGAAGCACAGAAAGAAATATTAAGATACCACATCTTCAGGCTCTGGACAATACAACTGTGTGCAATCCAGAGAGCTCATAGTGTACCTTGGAGCAATTGACTTGTATTAGTTCATTCCATTGCTTTAGCTGGGATTGAAAACACCTGAAGTCCTGACAATTATTGCAGCAGACAAGGGTCAGTGGGCAGTTATTCTGCTCCCTGCTACAGTGGTTTTCTCCTACTCATAAGAAGAACTGGCATTGATTGCTTAGTCCCAGTAGGGCCTGTGGTCCTACCATCAGCAAGATGCATTAAGAGGGAGAACATGTCAGCATGCAGGATAGCAGGCTGGGAACTAAGCTTCCAGCAGGCAAGGAGATAGGATCTCTAATAGAAATGAGCAGCAGCAAAGCTGACTGCCAGTATGATTAATTTGGTCAAAAATAGAAGAAACACACAATTACAGGAAAGAAATTGTAGTTAAATTAATACTTTCCAACTTGAACGCATAATGTCTTAGCCACAAGGATGTTATTTGAATCCAGACAGAAGGTGATACAGAAAATACAGAAGTGGCAAGGTAATGCTTCAGTTAGATGATGGTATAACACCCCAAAATACAAAGTCTTGTCTTAGAACAATAAATGTTTTGTTAATGTGTGTGTGGCATAACTTGAAATACCAGTTTCTGTGATCACAGCTCCACTGAGTCCTTTGTAAATATTGGAATAAGATGCAGCCATGTCTATATAGGTATGATGGAAAAAAAATAGATCCATTATTTCATGACTGTGTAAATTGCTGCAGATTATTTTTACACTGTTTTATAATTATTCTCTGCATTCTAATCTTACATTACAGAAAAAAATTCTAGGCAATCTGGGTTATGGTTTCAAAAGAACCAGTGCAGTGAAACTGGAGTGTAAACTTCTGCAATGGTATTTGTCCCATCTAGAGAGAGTTGAAACAATAGCCCAGAGGGAAGTGTGAAAGGATCCATTCTTCTAACTGGAGCACTAAACTAGAAGTCTGCTGACAATTTAAGTGTCAACATCAGCTACTTCAAGACGGATCATTTGAGCAGAAACACCAGGATAATGTTCTTATTTGTCATCCTCAATTTGCACTTGTTGTATAGCAGATCCTGGGGTAAAGAGGAAAAGCAGCAACGATTGTCAAAGGTTGCTGAGCTGAGGAAAGTTCTCCCATTCCTCACCCTTCTTCACACAGTCACCTCTGCCCCAGCTCAAAATAGGGAGCAAAGAGGTTGATGCTCCCCCAGGCTGGAGAAATTGTCTTTGGTAGCCAAAAGCCACAGTGGTCCCTATCAGCCTGACAACAACCTTTTCAGTATGGTTCTCTGTTGCCAAAAAATGCCCAGATTGGTAGAAGATTGAAAAGGAGTGTAAGGGGAGTGGGAGGAGAGGAGCAGCCCAAAATATCTCTAGGGGACAGTTGCTGTTGTTTTGCTTCATTCTTTTTGGTTCACTGCCTAAAATACAAATGTGACTGTGGTTTTCTCTTGCATAAGAAAGCTATTGGAACAGGTTTTCTGTAATACTGTCTACATGGAGCCCTTGTTGAATTGCTTTTGAGGTTGATCTAAAAGTGACAGACCGTTGTTCCACAGCTGGGTCCAGACATATCAACTCAGTCTAAACGTGCCAGGGGCCCTTATGGCATGCTTTATCTAATTATCTCTGATTGTCCTGCATATAAAACTGTTATTCATTTATTCAGATTAATTTAACTTTTCTTTACATTGTAAGCCAGCCCTATTAAAATATTAAAGAATATTTTAAAAACTATTTCTACTCAGTTACTACCCTCCATTAGAAAAAACAACTAACTATGTGCCAAAGTCCCTATATTTGTGTGTTCCTCTTTTCAGGCTAAAAGTGATGTTGAGGTGTTTGGCATAAAGGTATTAAGTCCTTGGGACTGGAACCTGAAATATCCTGAGGAAATGTCCTGTGAAGTGGAAGAAGATGGGATCTGCAGGATGTTTTAACTGAGAATACTACTCCCAGTTTTCAGTGGCACACAGCCGTGCTGAAAATTTGTTCCCTAGGTCAAGTTCTCTTTGAGGGTCCTTCAAACCAGGGGTGTCCTCTGCCAGCTGGACCAGCAGAATAGACTCAAACAAATTCAAAAATATGGAAATATAAGGCAATTTCATTGGGTACTACAATACATTAGCAAGGTCACATCACTGGGGATATGTGCAGAATGCACCATGTACAAACCTTTGTCTGTGTATTTTTGGTTATTGTCTTTGTTGTACTGTGGGAAAACTGGGGTAGCTCAAAAATACCTCAAGTATCTTCAGAAAGGTTACTTGATTTGTTTTTGCTGGATCTGTCTGTTTTTACACCTGGGCAATGGCAACATAAAGTGCAGATTTGTGTCTCTGTGGTGGCTGAACCACATCAGTGTAAGGATAGGACTGTTTCTCCCTGTGAGTAACACCTCTCTCCCTTGGAGTAGCACACTGGGAAGATGGAGTAGATGTTGCATGAGATGGTTTGCTGAAAAATCTCAAGGCTGGTTAAACAAAGTAATCTGCAAGGCGGCGGTATTTGACTCCTCTCGTTCTATTGCCTGTCATTTTTGTGTGGAAGAAAAGGGACTTCACAGCCTGGGAGACTGCATCCACTTTCTGTTGTGCACCCCGTCAAGTTTCTAACATCTTGGGATACTTCTGAGCAATGGAGATGCAAGAGACTGTTTTGAGGGTTAATAGAATGGAGTCCCTCACTTGGATGCTGCATTTCTGTCTGTTCTTAGACCAAGCATTGGTTGCTGTTAACAATAGATAACATTCCTCTGTTTGGTCATGAAGATTTGGAGACAGCAATGAATGCCTTCCATGAAGCTTCAGCTTCAGATGATGTGGGACAGTGCCTGATCTGTGTGTCTCCCTGAACTCTGGCTTGTATGACATTGGGACTTCATAAATCAACAGAGTAGACAGTTTCCTACCCCTGTTCTTTAGCCTCTGGAAGTCATCCATGAAAAGTTTGACCTGGCACCCCCTCATCTGGGATACTCAATGCACTGAAGAGGAAACAAGAGGCCTTTTCCTGTTTGCTTGCCCATGCCCCATCTCTTCTCTGAGCTTGCACTTCGTCACTGAAGATGAGCCCCACTCTCAGCTGAGAAGAGTCCCCGTCCTTGACTACTGGGCTCTGGTCACAGTTACTGAGACATCCTAAGACAGAAAATTAAAGAGTCAATGGTTTCCTTCTCTGCCAAATAGGAAAAGAGCCCTTTGTCCAGGTTACTTAGGTGTTCCACTGTGTGGATAGAGCCCAGGTGATGGGAAGTTCAGTGTTGGGATGGATGGTTCCAGCTGGGTGGTACAGGAGAGAGTTGAAGACCTGCTCTTCAGAGGACCCAGCTGCTAGTGCCAGGTGAGTGCCAGAAGATGAGTGCTGAGCTTGAGCAGGATGATCAGGCGTGTTTCTGAGTTAAATGTCTACAAGCAGACTTTTGCTGGGTCACTCACTATGTGAAAGGCAGTGCCTGAGAGCTGGGGATCTGCCTGGAGCGGGTTGCAGGCAGAGAATACTATGTAATGGATAATGCAGGAAAATTTGTGGAAGATGTGTACCAACAGTCAGTTGATTTTTACAAGCAGCTTTCATCTCCCTTCCCCCAGCAGCTTTACAAGACCATGGTGCAAGTATGTACTGCTTCATATGCTAGCAATTACAGTCCTTTGGAAAGTTGCTTTCCATCTTAAAGTCTACAAATGTACAAAAAAATAGGAGTTCTGGAATCAAGATGTATGTTACAGACCTTGGAGAAGGCTTTTGTCCTTCCTTTCTGCATGGTGGATCAGTGAGAGATTTGTAGACTTTGGACATTTTCATCTTTGCCTTTTAGACCCTACCAATTTAGGCTTAATCCTGAGCCTTTTAAATTTAATGTCAAAGTCCCACTGACTTCAAAGAGACAGCCTCAGCTTTCAAATACTTTAAAGAATAATTTTAAGCAAACAAACCCAAAATGGATAAGAACTGCATTTTCTCTCTCATTAGGCATGCAACTTATTTTCTCCAAATGTAAACGTTACCTGGAGAACTAAGCAGTGATGTGGTTTTTATTATTTCTTTAGGAGGCTACAGTACCCAAAGTATATTCCATACATACTTCTTCATTTAGGAGCCAAACACAGCTATGTAAAATGAGCGGCTTGTTTACAGTAGGCCCTTATGTCTTGCTATCAAATTAGTGGCAAATCAGGACTGTAGTAAACAGAGGTCAAAGATCAAACCCACAATTTCACATAAAATTCCAGACCATATACACAAAATTTAAAATGCAAAATCTTCAAATCACAAGACCATCAACTGCTCTTAAAACTAATCAAAAGCAGGATAAGGACTGAAGGAAATGAAATTTAAACATGATTTTAATCCAACTTTTAATGGAACAGCTACATCATGGGTATCTTTTAACTATGACAGCTAATTCCATGCTACTTATTACGTACCATGAAACAAGGATTTGGTGCATCTCTCTGGCTATTCATACATGCTTGTTTTGTTTCTTTTTCTGCAATTGGAAATGAAGATAACATAAATTACAGAAGTGTAACCACCTAAGATTTTACAGTGGTTCTGTTCCTGCTAAAACCTGTATTAGTTTTGCACCACTTTTGTTTTTAAATGCATTGTTTCTTTGTGTTCAGAAGAGGGAATGATGATGCTGTGTGCTCCATTTTGTGACTGTGTTTGAACAAACTCAGGTGCCTTGGCTGATGGTCCCTTGGCTGATGGTTCCCTCCTTATCTGGAGGTCAGTGCTCCCATACAGGTCCCGCTAGAGTTCCAGGACAACGCCAGTCCCAAATTCATGTCTTAGAGTAATTCCCAGTCTGAAGTGCTCTGGGTGGAATTTTTTCTGCACCCATGTAAGGGAAAATAAGGATGCCAACTCCTTACAACTGAAACATATTTGTCTAATGAAGATTTTGTTGCTGAATGCCACCAGATGTCAGCATACACTATATGATTAAAAGCAAGTATCTAAGACCTCTGAGAAGTGAGCAGTAAAAAAATGCTTTCTGTCTCATGGAAATGATGAACCAGATCAGCTTTGCTGGGGGAAGAATTATGGCAGGGATTAGATGGAAGAAATTGCCTGTGAGGTTTTGCTTAAATATCTGCTTACTTCTTCCATCCTTGGGACGTGCCCATCTGCTCTGCTTTCAGCCCTTCTCCCCATCCAGAGGTCTGTGAGAGGCCTGGATTGGACCTGTCCTCAACCTATAACTCCATGAGGTTTCTTTGCATGGACCCAAAGACCTGCATCTTCCTTGAATCAGGACAAGAGGGGAGAGGGGAACTTGCTGAGGAACCAGAGCCCTGCTTTTCATGTATGTAGTTAGGGAGGATACACCTTGACCCCAAATACTGCAGCAGCATCTGCTCTGGCTATGAGTGAGCATAAGAACTCACCAAGGAGTTGGGCACAGAGAGTGTTTTTTGATGACTTAGGGGAAAAAATATGAACAGTGATGCAATTTTTTTATTCCCTGACATACTCTTTCCCACTCTCTGGAAAATGCCAGAAGGCCAAAGCTGTTCTTTGGATGACCTGGTTAAATATCTGCTCAAATGAAGTTTTCTACTTTAATATAAGTATCTGAGGGTTGTATTTTCTCCTACAGAAATCAGTGACACAGCTCTTCAGAGTAAAGTAACCTGCAGCAAGGCTTCTTCCCTGCTTCTTATGACCTGCCTTATGGCAGGACCTGTACTACAACCAAACATGCCCAATCCACATCCTGATGGCTTGATGATTTAAGTTCTGTACACACATACACACACACTCTTGTGTGTATGTTTTCCTCTTCCTCCAGTCATATGCACCATTTAAAACAGATAAAGCAACAAGGCCCCTTCAAAACTGCTTTCCCTAACATGTTCACAGCTCAAACCATTATTCTTCCACTCTAAGTTCTGACCTAAGTCTGCCATTTTCCACACACATCTCAAGAAGTCACAAAACACTGATCTATCAGAAAGTCCAAATAAGAAAGTCAGAACCCAAGAGACAACTGAACAAAATGGCATTCCTTTGATGCTGTGAGTCAAAAAGCCATACATCAGAGCTTCCCAAAACATGTCCTCTTTTTCTGTCTTGGAGTTTTAATTTAGTTTTCAGGATTTTACTATGTTTGGCTGACTTTCTGGGTGTACAACAGCTTTAGTTGAAGGCCCAGTACAACAGCTCCAAGTGCACTGGCACCCCTCCAGATTTCACAGCCGTGACTACTGTGCTGCAGCAGATAAATTCTGCTGGAGGCACGTGCTCTTGTCACCACACAGCAACATAGCAGATCTGATGCTTTGAGGCCACTTCAGAGGTTGCACATTCATAGAGAAGACACAAAAAGCACAGTGCTTCTGGACACTATCAACACCATTGCCTGCGTGCTATTCAGCTGCTTTGCTCCAGCTCAGCAAATCTGGTGTTTCCCAGAAGCACCAGATGTCCACACCAGAGGCACATGTATGCAGATGGTGTGTGCAGCAAGCTCACTGCACGTGTGATGCAGTAGCATCACTGAAACTCATGCAATTCAAGGGCAAAAATCCATCAGTTCTTTCGGTTTCATCCATGGCATGAGTTGAACCAACCTGAGGATGGTCCTGCTTGAATAAATTGAGTTTCAAAAGAAGGGCATGTCCTGCTTATATCTTATGTAAATGGCCGAGCAGTAAGGGTAGGGGATGAGTAGTCAAGAGACTGGGGAGTGCCTGAGTGCCTGCTTAACCTGCATCTATCTTAGGAAATCCCCCCTCTTCAGAGGGAATAAGGCAGGCACCTTGTTTCAAATCAATGGAATATCCTTGAACAGGATTTGGGTGCCTACGTGCCTTTGAAGAGCTGACCTGTGCCTCAGAAACTTTATTCCACTGAATAGCCCACTGACTTCAGAGGAAGGAAACTGCATATTATAAAATCTGTATTCCAAAACCACACTGAAATCAGCCCTGGAGCCAGATACTTTATGTATTACAGCCTTGACAACACTTACATATGGTGGCAGTGAACTGAAACAGAGTATGATAAGGTCCGATCTGGATTGAATCTGTTTTTAAAAAATAGTGATTTAAGAATAAAAATTATGGTATTTTGGTAAATCCATAAAATCCCTGCAATATTAAACATAAAAAGTAAAATAACCCAAGGCAACCTCCGGGATAACTGGACTGAGAACACACTGGTTTCTTCCCTCCAAGAAATAAATTGTTAACATGAATATCACATATGTCTGTGAGTGTGCTGGGAACAGGGGGGAAGAGCTGAAATATGTTTAATAACCAGTCAATTGATATCACAAACCTTGTATATACACAATATTCCTTGTTAAAATATTTGAAGAATTGGAAAGAAGCTTTCTTCATATTACGAAGGACAAAACATTTTTATGTGTTTGCATTTTAAATTAAGATTCAAAAGGTTTACTTCCCTAGGAGTTCTGTTTTCATAAATGTACCATTTTGTGTTCTAAGAATGGATAAGATATCCTAATTATAAACTAGATTTTACAATTACCAAAGATCAAAGTCCTTTTTTTTTTTTTTTTGCTATAACTACAGCAATTCTCACTGTAGTGTTTTGGAAATGCTGCTTTCATCCTTGTAAAACCATCCAAGCAAGCAAAGAACATACAGATCTTCTGGGATGGAGATAAGATTTGGAATTATTTGGACAGAACAACAGTAAATAATAATAAATCAAGAACATGGTGATAGAATTCTTTTGCAGGGAACATCTTCAATGAGGTATATTGACACAGATGTTTCCTGAAAGAGCAAGTAGAGATCCCTGAAGCATTTGCTGCAGAACTGCAGATGTTGCTTTGGTGAGGAATACTATCACCATGCAAGTAAACAGGATTTTGCAAGGGTATGTCCTGGGAGTACATTACATTTTCTTCAGACAAATGATGGATTTTAAGTACTTAATTGAAGAGGAACCTTACTTTTATAATGGAGAAAAATACTTTTGACTGTGATGTGTGTTGTTTTTTAGACATAGACCTTTCTGTTACATATTTATTCAAGAAATAAATTCAAGAAAATAGAATAGAAATAATGTATGTGTAGAGAATACCTCCATTAGGGATGTTTCATGAGTTTTAACTTTCTTTGGAGTTAAGTATTTATTTTCTTGCCAGAAATTTGGTTCCTTGTATAGAGTGTGCAGAATGTCAGAACATTCTGTAATTATTATATTTTTTACTGTATTATAATAATTTTAAGATTATTAGATTATTTTTGTTAACCTCTGGCTGAATGACACTGTCCGTTTTTCAACTTAGACATAAGGAACTGATCCTTCTTTGGAAAATACCTTTTTTATTATTAGAAATCCATTTGTGATTCAAAGTTTACAGATTGTTTATGATTTTTTTGAACATGATGAAAAGGAAAGAAAGAGCAGTTGAAATTGAAATCAAGCCATGCCAGGCAAGGAAACATATTATATAAGGAAAAGATTTACAGTATTTCAATCTAGAGTGGCTTATGTGTGTAGCACATGGAGAAGTTTTGGTGTTGCAGATCCTCCAGTTCCTCAACCAGTCTATGCACACGTGCAACAAATGGATTCCACTCAAATCTTGAGCTTGCAAGGTTTTCCTTTGCCCTGTAGATAATCTGCTGAGTGGAATAGGTTTTGTGAGTTTCTTCTAAAGGTTGATGATCAAATCCCAGATGCATGTGTGGGTGGGGAGAGACCATTTTCAGTCCATAGCTGAACAGGCTTTTTCAACTATTAGTAGAGTTTCATGCCGAAACCTACTCATCTCTTTATAAATCAAATGCAGAAATTCCTGTTATTTTAATAAGCACAACATGGGGTGTGCACAGATATCTTCACTTATTGCCATAGTTATACAGATCAGGTTTGTATCCACTAGTTTGCTAGCTCAGGACATGTGTAACAGCAATGCATGACAGAAACCGTGGAGATTGGCTTTATAAATAGCTCAAATCCACACAGAAACTGTGAGCCAGGGGGAGTTTATGTCTTTGACGTTTTGAGGAGGTTTTATTTTTTCCTTTTTTCCTAGAGGGTGATTTTAATTCTCCGAGAAATAGTGTTTTGGAGTTTGCAGGGTATAACAGGTTTTCCATAACTTTTTACATTGGATGTAAGGTATGTTTGTCATTTCTGTAAAGTCTTGTCTCAGCCCTTTGTCTTTTCTATTTTTATGCTGTCAGGATGAATCTTATGTACATATACATCCCCCTTTTCCCCTCTGTCCTGGGATATGGGAATGGCAAAGTAGAGATTATGCCCTTAAGCCTGAACATGGCTTCTGAGCCATCCTTTATATATTACAACATTATATGTAATCCCATCCTTCTGAGATAGCATTTTTTTACCTCTATAGCTCTTGAGGTTGCTAATTTTGAAAATCCAAGTGTAGACAAAAGACTGAAGAGGAAAAGAAGAAGAAGAAAAAAAAACAATTCTAATTGCTAGTGGAAAGTATTGCATGGTTAGACAAGAAAACCTAGTGGCCAGGCAGGCACCAAGTCAGTGTCACAAACCCTTCCTAGTCAAAATATGGATGTACATCCTTGGTGGAAAGAGGGAAAGGGATCTGGGACACGCTGTCTTTCAGCTGGGATTGCTGCATGGCAGGTTCTGCTGCAGGCTGCTGGGGAGGCTGCCTGGTGTGCTGCAGAACTGCAGGGTGTAAGGATGGGGGGATAGGGCACAGCCTGCTGGGTGGGATCTGATTGGGTTTGTAGCACTGCACAAAACTTTCAAGTCTAAGTGGTCTAAAATAACCTTGAGCTATTTTTGCTTTGCACGTCCCCAGATGTGGATTTCCTGCCATTAGCACTCATAGCACTGGTAA
Source organism: Cinclus cinclus (assembly GCF_963662255.1). NCBI lineage: Eukaryota > Metazoa > Chordata > Aves > Passeriformes > Cinclidae > Cinclus > Cinclus cinclus. The sequence goes on from NC_085046.1 coordinate 130,106,540, forward strand.
AGCTGCTTGTAAGGTGGATTTTTATATTTTTTTGCAATCATGCTTTTTTGTTTGTTTTTTAAATTAAACCTAATAAAAAGCAGAACTCAGTCTCAGGTTTCCAAATGAACATTTAAAAGCTGGCCAGGAAATAAATCTTCCCACAAAAAAAAGAGGAAGAATAATGAAGAAAAGTAAATATTTAATTTGAAAAATGACAAATGAAAACATATTTGCCAGGCATTTTAGCTTTTGTAGGTCACCCATAAGCCTCAGGTATGGGTTGCAAGTGTTCCCTGTTGTCTGTGGTTTTAAATAGCACGTTGCAATTATCAAGCTTTTGCAATAAACTAGTTCAGTGCCAGTTAATTAATTATATGTTGTCTGAAGCTGTAATCCCGATATTTTCAAGAAAGAAACGGGCACTTGGTATTTGTTGTTGTTAAAAACTTGCATTCTGGCAACACCAATTAAGAACTCCACTGTACAAACATGGCAAAATGATAATTCTTTTCTCTAGTAACGATTTTCACATGAAGCCCAAGATCAACTTCTCTTTGCTCTGAGCAGTTTAATTCAGTGCTCCAAGGCACTGCGAGCAGCTACTTCAGAATCATGTGAGCTCTCTGTGTGCAGTCTCATTATAAGCAGTTTTTTTGTTTAGGATTCCCCATGTGTAGCACACTGTCTTATGATGCATGCTTATTTTGCAGCACATGCTGATGCTGCTGAACTGTCAGAGAGAAATTCCTTCCTTTGCAAATGTAGTGTTGTCTTTGAAGTGGTTCACTGTTAGCTGCTTCTCAGTAAAATTGTGTGTGATAATCACCATGAGAGAACTGAAAGGGAGGTGTTTTTAAATTAAGCAGAGAAAGGTCCCAAAGGGATGGCTCAAGTACTGTAGCCTGACAAGACCTAAACTCTTACTCACCGTTTATGCTTCCTCTTTATCCTGTGGAGAATAATCATAAACAAAAACTTTGAATTTACTAGAGGTTTCATAGGCAAAGTTTTTAAAAGAAAGGTGATTTTGCTTGTTTTAAGACTGTTTAAAAAAAAAACATGAACCACTTCTTTATAGGCTGTTAAAATCTAAAGCAAAACCACCAACCAAACAAGAAGCTTGTTGGCACTTACAGCCAGCAAGCAGAGCGTGCCTGCACCATGTCACCATCAGAACGATGCTGAGGCTGGGGCTCAGCCCTGTCCTGGCTGCAGTGCCTGTGGCAGCAGCTGAATCACCCGCTGCCCAAGGAATTCCCAATGAGAGCAGGACCAGCCCAGCTCATGGTGCTTGGCCTCCCCACAGCTGTCTCACAGGCCTTGTTTATGGCAGGAAGTTACACTGTGCTAGTAGTCACCAGGAGTCTCGAGCTACATGTTCTAACATGATGTAATTTCCCAGTGAAAGCTATCCCACTAATGTCTCGTTCCAGTTTCAAGACCAACAAACAACATTTGTGTTGGGCTCAGTTGCAAATATTGCACGAGTGTCCAAAGATGCCAGCGGAAGGAAGGTTGAGCTCTTTTCTCATGTGCTTCAAATTCAATTTGATGCAAATGTAAAATGCCAGGTGAGACTTCACATCTGTTCATCTGAATTAATTATGGCAGCTTTAAATGGATTTCATAACACCAGTGCACTTGTCAGATTCAAGGTTTCAGCCTGGCTTTCTGAGGGCAGATGTGATTGCTGTCCTCCCCTCTGGAAGCACCCAAGGGGATGTAATCATCCCTGTCCTTCCAAACAGGCAAGCCCAAATCCTACTGTATGGCTTAAGACAGTTAAAATTGCAGGCCTGAGCCAATGCCCAGGTCAGGCTCCAAAGCACAGCACATTCACCTGCATCCCCAAGAGCAAGCCACAGCAATGAAGAACATGAACGGGTGCTGCATCTTTTCCATCCATCAACCCAGCTGATCCTAAATAGGATGTCTGTCCCTGCAGAGAATGGCAAACGCACAGAAAATACCTGCAAGGGTGAGCAAAGCAAGGGAGAGCAGGGATCTTATCAGTAACCATTACCTAGGTAATGTAGACACTTACACAGTCTCACAGCTCTGAGTTACTTCATTATTTATAAGGTGTACACCAACAAATACTGACATTCCCCCAACTCTAGCTGACCAGTGTGCCTAATGATTTCCCACAGGCAAAAGCAGATATTTCAAAATCACAAGACTTCAGCTTTACAAAAAACCTGAATATTTACATGTGACAAAGAATCATCTAAGGACAGCATGGTGAGGGACAGAGAAGCAAAAACAGGGGAACATGGAAGGAACATTGAAAATCACCTAGAGGTACTCAGCATCTTGCTATGTGGGTGCAATCTGCAGGAGGAAAAAGATATTCTGGCAATAACAATAATAAAACTTTGCAACTAGTATGGTGCAAGGTTGAAGCAAGAAGTGACCTCACCCTCTCCACAGGGAGACTAAGAGATTATCTGATCTGCTTGGTCTCATTTGTGATTTTTTTTCCCTTACATAAAATTTAATTGGCTACAACTAATTTAGACCTGAACAAATAAAAGCCAAAGCTGCTGCAATTACTTAGTCCTCAAAAGAAAAAAGAGAATCTAGAGTTAAGATCCTGGTTTAGGATGTTTTTCTCTCTCCAAGGTAATTGATAGGAAGCTCACATTTTGTGTCAGAACAATGTCACAGTACTGCAGCAATAAATATTTGTAGAACTGAGCCTTTTGATAAACCCCTTCCAAGCTAGGTGGCTTGCTGAACACATTCTCAACACATAAGAGATTAATTTATCCTTCCTTTTTCTTTTAGAGTTGGCAAGCAAAAGCACCACAGCCCGAAATCCATACCTCTAGAGACAGCATGGTCTTGGAATACAACCACAGTTTCAGCTGAAGTATTTGGGAAACATGAGCTCTATAGCATTTGATACCACTTGACTCCTGCATTTGGATTTCTCACATTTTGCAGCTAGGAGGGGCAATATGTTTGTGTTTATGGTGGAAACACAGAAAACCTGGACCCAGAAATGGGGTGCTATAAGAAAGGCTGGTGGTTGTATTTCAGCACTGTCCTACCCACTACTGAAAGTAAATAAATAAATGCATTTATTTTATATCTTCTATGAATCCAGTGTCTCTTGCTGGGCTACAAGCATCACTGAAGCCCTGTGAGCCTTGCTGGATGCCCTGAGCTCCCCCTCTGCAGTGTTCACTGGCAGTGGGGAGAGCCCAGGTGTCCCCATTACCTGCAATGCTGCTGTGCAGGGCTGTGGGTTCTACAGCCTCAGGTGATGTTTCCCTCTCCAATCCACTTTGATACTTCAGAGCTGACAGCAATGATCTCTCTTCAGCTGGTGTCAGCAGGAGAGAAGGTAAATACACACAGAGTGAAAATCACTGGTCTGCAAAACCTTAAGTGCTTGAATTAAACATCTCTGCACAGGAAAGAGTTTCCTCTGCAAATAGTGTCTCGCTTCAGGCAGCAAATACTGGTTTAACACCACCACATTGGACAATAGAGCCATAGTTCATTTATATCAGCCAGTCATATTGCCATAAACTTGGTTCTCTTTAGGGGCAGTTGGTAATCTTTGTGGGATTAATAATGTAATCAAACCCAGAGAAATTAATGGAAGGTAAAATAATGTCTCTGTAATTAAGGCCTAATGACAAGGACAAAATGTGCTACTGCTTGCAATATAGTTGGATTGAGTACTGAGATTCTTTAGAGGTTTGATGGAACCTTTTATTTTAATCAAGTGCCATCCTTGGAAAAGTGGGTGTTATTTGCTGAGTGACTCTAAGTGGCATATTAATATTGAGATCTTTAGCTTGTTTGCAGAATTGCTGCCAACTTCCAATAGGTTGCAAAGGAGACAGTAGCAACCCATGTGTCCCACTGATCTCAAAATTCATCTGTGTGCCTGTGGAGACATCATTAAAACTGCACGGTGCTGGAGGCTGCAGTTCCCAGGAACAAGCGTGTACACCAAAGACAGCAAAAGCTGCCTCTGAGTTAAAACAGTGAATTTGTATTTATTTTCTTTTATTGCTTACTCATTTACTAAGAGAGAGAACATTTGTCACTTGCTCAGTTTTTCCAGCATTTCACTGTCTCTCCCTTTCTGTCTGCCAGTCTGTGTAGGACATAAACGCTATCTCCTACACCCACTTCACTCCCAAGGTCTCTGAAATGCCTACGCCCTTCATATCCACTAGAATGTTCTGGGGGTTTTTTTTAAACAATAGCAGATGCAGAGCCCCAGCTCACAAAGTGTGGGAGGCAGAGGACACCCAGTCCCTGGAGAGCGGAGGAAGCTGTAGGCAGCAGAGAAACCTCCCGTGTCTCCCTCCTGCTGCTCTAAAAGCTGAGTTTGCCTTGATCTGTGTAAGGATATTTAAAATGCTGACACTATAAACAAATCTGAGAGAGTCAAGATCATTAACACCACCAAAACAAAGCTTCATCTCTTCCCTCTCTCTGGGCTGCAGAGCAGCGAGGGTGAGAGCAGCAGCTCCTTCCTCCTTGCTGCACAGGCAGAGGACAGGAGCTTTGCTGGCCTTGAAACTTCTCCCTTTCCAGGAATGGCCTGTCCTGCAGCAGCTCCTTCCAGGTCTCCTGCCCAAACTTCCTTGCACACCAGGGTCTCCCTGGCCTGCTGCTCTCCTTTTGAACTTACGTTGGGATGAATGAAAAGCTGGCATTCAACAAAGATTTCTTGTGGTGGCCATCGTGCCTCCACAGCAGGAAACAAAATCTCTCTGCAGTGACAAACCTTGTGCACACTCAGAGCCATGGAAAGGGCTTTTTCATTGCTTTCGCAGGGAGTCTCGGTGTTCTCCATGATGGGACCTTTTATATTTATACTTACTTATGGCCCTACATAGTTTCATTTCCTGCTAGCTTCTCACTAACAGCCTGCTTTGAGTTAACTCCATGCAAGCAGGATATTATCAGCCAGGAAAATAGAGAGGATCACGATATTGATATACTGATATTTATGAAGCAAACAAAAGGCATATATTTTTCCTCATTCTTTCTTCCTAGGGTTTCCAAATGCACCTTAACTTATAGCAGTAGTGCAGTAAGGAAGAGTCTCAGCACCAGGGAAGAACAAAGCCAGCCTACTGCCCCTTTCCAGTCTTTTAGGAAATGGAAATGTGAGAACTGTGATCTTTCCTGGAGGTGAAAAGTTAAGGCTCAAGTCTTAGAGGAGTGCCCCTTTATTACCTGATACTCTCAATGCCTACAGGATTCACAAAAATTGGACTGCAATTTTGATTCCTTTCTGCTTCAAAAATTGCCTTATTTTTGGAAATAGACATTCCTGCATTTATTTTGTCTTTATGCAATAGATTTTTCCCATCCTGAGTCTAGGACTTTGTGCTTGTCCTTATTGAATTTCACCTAATTGCTTTCAGACCATTTCTGAAATTTATCAAGATCATTTTAAATTCCTCTCCTGGCCCCCCCAAACGCCTGCCAATGTGGTGGTCATGTGTGAATTTCACAAGTATGTTTGGTCTTCCACCATTCAAGTAATTTATGAAAATGCAGAATGGTACCAAGCTTAGGACAGATTTCTGTGAAACCTCATGTATGCAACTATTTCTGTTTGTAGGAAATTATTAAGAACTAATTTCTGAGTACCCTTTTAATTATATTTTACAAGTATTTGTGCACCCTTCCCACACCAGTTTCAGCTAGGCCTGCTAGACTGCCAAGTTTCTGCATGAGAACATCAGAAAAATGTAAAAAATTTTACTAAAGTTGAAACATATCACATCTACTTCTCCTTTTCCATGATGCAAATTTATTTTTAAAAAGAAAAAGTACATTATTTTAACATGATCTGTTCTTAACAATTCCATGATCCCATTTCTAATAATATTTTTTCTCTAGGTACTCCTCAAAATGTGCACTTATTTGAATAATTTTAAATCATTGCAAAGCTCTCTAAGTTGTAAATTTCCAGACTGTCTCTCCAACTCTCATCCTTTTTAATGGCAGGTATTTTTATCTCTCTTAGCTCTGTGATATTGTCACAATTTGGAGTCAATCACTTCTGGTTATAGTTTGCTTCTGATAAATCTTTTTGTCTTCCAAGTTTTATTAGACTGTTCTACATGCAATATCTAAACTATCAATAAACTTCATATACATCCCCCCTGCTTTGTTCTAACACACTGTCCCCTTGTTACTATTAAAAGAACTGTATATCCTCTTAAACTTTTGCATTTTCCAATCTTTTTAGTAGTATTTTTTCACCTTTTACATCAGCTTCATTCACTGAAACCTTTCAGTTTGGTTGGATATTTTTCCAGCTCTTGCTGCTGGCAACAGTTTTGGGCCCTTCAAGTTTTTCTCACAATTACCTTACTCTTATGGGTGCAGTCTCTATTCAACTTAAGAACATGCTCTTGTCTCCTTTTTGGATTTCCAGATGAAGAAGAGGTCTTAACACTCCTCCAGAGGGTAAGGTACAGTAGCCTCAATAAAGCAATTCAGCTGAAGGGAGGAGGATGTTCTAAAGAATGGTCTGACACTGCCCAGGAGTGAATCTATGTGTGTTTGAGCAGGCATGGCAAAGGTGTTGGGAACTAAACCAGTTTGTGGGCCCAAAAAATGTGTTTTAAAAGTAAAGTTGCACTTCAGTGTTCCTCCAGTGACCACGCAGATGTGCAAGAAGCTCCACAGCAAATTCCTTCCCATTGCCCTCATCAGGACAATGTAAAGCTTTGGCTGCATCAGGGAACTGATCCAATAGAAACAAAAACATATTTTAGCAGAGGCTTTGCTTTTTATTTCTTGCTGATCTGGTCCAGAGGAAAACTACACAAAATACTGAGCCAGTGCCCACAGAGGCAGCAGTAGCTTAACTGGAGGCAGAGAACAGCAGGAACCTCTTAAATCCCCTTCCCTGGTGGCCAGGCATTCCACAGGCCAGCTCTCAAGGGGAGACCAGCTTGCAGATCCGGAGTAAGCACCACTGAAATGCCATGCAGAGCAGAACTGGACAGGAATTTTTACTTTAATTATCTTTCCCCACAAAAAATTTACATTACAAACTTTTGCTAAGAACATGGCAATGGCCAGAAACTTTATTGTTTTAATGTTTTGTAACTAATTGAAACAGGATAGTTCAAGGGGTTTTGGTTCAAAGCCCACTTTTTCAATTGGAAGTTAATCTATAACATTTAAAATATGATATCACCATCAGAGCTATTTCTAGATTATTATCCTAGCTGTGTAGATTAACAGGACTTGGTGGATTAATGGCTGCTCCCTGAAAAAGAGAAGCACGGTGCCTTTAGGATGGAATTTCTGTCTTCTTCCTTTCTCAAACACTAAATATTTATGCTTTTTTAAGGAGGAAATGTAGGACAGGCAGGAGTGATTGCTGTGAGCCACAAAATGAGCCAGGGTAAGCTGGATCAGAATTCAGGAGCTATAGTTTTCTGGGCAGCACCCTGATGAAGTGGGAAACCTTCTGCTCTTCAGTGACTTTAAGATGAACAGTAATAAAAGCTTTAGCTTCAGGCAAGGCTGCCTAAACTTGCCACAGCAAAGAAGGGGACACAAACAGAATTGACCAGCTGTGGGGAGTGACCAATCAGTCAGTGATTTTACCTTTTTAAAAAGAGGAATACAGACACAGAAGGTAAGTGCTCTGCTTAACAGCACGCTAGAGATAGTGAAGCTTTGCATGTGTCCTCAGTAGCATCAGACAGCTCAGTTAACTCCTGAGATATATGACACTGAAGTAACAGCAGGGTTTGGCCCTGCTGGAATGAGATGACTTTTAAGAAATATAAAAGTCAAACACGTTGCTGGTAGTTATCTTCCCAGGATGTAATCATGGAAAATTCCTTCCAAGAGCTGGTGTTTAGACCTCAGAAAATGCACAGCAAATTGCATTGTGATTTATTTGTCGGTGTCTTTATAGGTTGGGCGTTACTTTACCCCACAGCTGGAGTCAATTTTTAATATTTAAAAGTGGAAAGAAAGCAAAACCTAAACACATACAGATCTGTCTGTTTTAAATTGTGCTTTTCCCAAACATTACTGTTTAGAATTGAACCCTGAATAGATTTCTGCAGAGGCCAGCTGGCAACACAGAATTAAAATAACTGGGGCTGGGTAGACCATATAGAAAGACCTCCTAAACTGCAGTTAGCTGACCTGGTATTCATAGTCACTGCAGAAATAAATCTAATCTTTCCCTTTTCCTGATAAAGGACATGAGGTTCTATCTTTTTTTTTCTTTTCCCTTCATCTCTTTCTCATTCTATTTGTCTTTCTCCTTTCCCATCTCTTTCTTTCCCTCTTTCTTTCCTTCTTTCTCTCACTATTCCAATGCAAAGTGCTGTACCGAGTAGGTGTGGTACAGTGCATTCTTTAAATACAGTAGTTGTTGGTTACCATGAGAGCCTGCTGAAGAAACAGATAAATAGAGTGAGGGAGATGATGATTTACATCACTCTTGAACCACACATGCGAAGGAATTAATGGAGAAATAGATGACAAAGAAATTTTCTGGTGCCCATCAGCTCTTACTCAGCCTGGAAAGGCCAATGAAGAAACAGCTGGAGTCAGAAACAGATCCTATTTCAAAACCCATACTGTACCTACACTAGAAAATTTAGTCTCCTGTGATTCATGCTCAAGCTTTGTTACAAAGTTGTGCCTGGTTTGCTGCAGCATTAAATGAACTGACAGGCCAGTGTTTAAAGCACAGCTCCAAGGACCAGGATTTGGGAATTTTATTGCATGGTCTGCCAACAAAGTGCCAGGTGATTTCAAAGCTTAGCACAAAAGTGAGTTACCATCATATGCAGATAATCATGGAATGACTATTAACTGTCTGCAGCATGTGTTTATAACCTCTAAGTGTCCCACCAAAGACCAGGTAACAACTCTCCTTGGCCCATAAAGGCATTTAAGCTGGATCTACTGTGGGCTGAGAGCAGAAGCACAGACACAGGTCAGCTGATGCACAGTGGGTTGTTAAGTCCTTGTTACCAGCTCCTGTATCTGAGTGCTGGGGAAAATCATTTTGCTTCTTTATCTGTCTACTGCAAGCTGCCATGACATTGCCTGACTCACAAATGTGCTGCTGCCACAGGCCTGGGTAAGGGCTGAAGAGCTCAGGGGCATTTGGAATCCTTCAGTTGCTGTATTATTACTGCTATCTACTATTGGATCTACTATACCAAGAAACAAAAATCACTAAGACTATACCCAACCTCCCTCGTTTCTCTTAGGGAGAGTTACCTGTGGAAGAAGCATTGTTCCAGCTGCCACAGGTTCCAGCTTCTCAGAGCCTCTCTCTGTTTTAGCAGAGTACACATGGAAACAAGACCATCTCTGCATGGCATATCAGACGTCATGCACAATTTCAGTTTCCAACTTGCTGGTGAGTGGCCCTGGCACCCCTGCAGGGAGCCATGGATATGTTTACCAACAAAAGGGCTCTGTAATATGCAACATATGGAGATAGAAAAAACAAATCTAATTGGGAAAGGCACAATCTTATTTGGTAACATTGTTGTACCTCTTAATAGTATTTTATTTTTTCTCTCTTCCCTACTGAGTCATGGTGGATGCCAAAAGCCAGGACCACCAAGCAAATCTGGCTCCTGCCCCAAAATACGCCTTGCCTGAGTGGATTCACTCTGTGAAGGATTGCAGGGAGATGTTCTCCTTCAAAGATTTTTATATGATTGGAAGGGATGTTGTGAGATAGGCAAAGAATGCTTCCAGCTGAGAAAGGTTTTAGTTTCCTGCCTGTCTAGTCCAGAGCAAGAAACTTTTTGGCTGTCTTTGTGAAGCTGATGTCTGCAGACCACAAGGCTTTTAGTTCAAACCTCAGCTGTGAAAATGTGCACAAAAGGAGTGTTTTATTCAGCAGATGGGGGACATCTCTGTTTGAGGAAGGCAGCTAATTCAGGGTCTGGCCAGCAGCTGGCAGTCCTGGCAAATGATATATTTTTTAAAATATCAACTCTTGTGACTTGACATTCCCATCATGAATTTTCACATCCCTTCTTTGAAGATCAGCACAATTACAAAAGGTTTACAATACAAATCTTTGAGGATCAGAAAGAATCCTTGGACCAACTCCTTGCTCTTAGGGGCATCTGGTCTGGACTGGTCAGGCTCTACCATGATGGGATTAGGTTATCTCTCAAAAATCTTTGGGAGGTGAGAAAGGTAGTACGGGTTGCTGTAGTGGCTAATAGGAAGCCCCAGTGAGAAGGGCTCATTCCTCCCTATCCTAGATTCTATGTGCATTCTTTGACAAGAAACACCTTACTCACTCTAGAGGCTATCCTAGTCATAGAAAACATGGCAAGGAGTACTCCTTACAGAACTATACTTCATGGGAAAATATTTTGTTTCTACTCCTGCAAAGTTTCTGTTTGAAAAATCTCTTATTCGTTCAAGCTTTCACCAAATTAAATAAGCAAACCCCTGCCTGGATTCTGGGCAGTCTGTGCAAAAGCAGGGCCCCTCTCTCTGGGTCTGTGATGCTGGGCCAGCCCAGACAGCCAGCTCTGCCACGGGCTCTTGGCAGCCAGGACTTCTGCTTGGAGGCAGGGTCGTAGTGTAGGGAGCAGCACTGGCAGCCAGCCCCAGCCTGCAGGACTGAGAGGGGGATGCCAGGCAGCACACCCTGAGCCTGGACACCCAGAGACTCCAAAACGTGAAAAGTTTGCAAGTTCTGGCTAAGAGCAGGTCTTGGCTCCCTGTGTCCAGGCAAGGATGCTGATATCCCACAGAGCCTCAGGTGGAGCTGCCCAGTTCCCAGCTGCACAGCCAAGACCTGGGAGGACTGAGACAAGCCCCAGTGATTCTGTCTATACAGGAAGATAGGAAGGTGGGACTATTGCTTCTCCTGAAAGGCAGGAAAAAAAGTTTTCACGTCAATTTGTTCCAAGACAATATTTTACAATTTTTTCCTCTGGTCAGATTTTCTTGGTTTGGATCACCTCTAGTGACACAACAAAATTCACAAGTTAAAATTAGTCATAGTACTAAAGCAAGGAATCTATTCCAAATTAAAAAGGCCACCTAAGAGAGACCATCCCCTTCCCTAGCATACATACAGACTTCTTATGAATCTGAGTCTTATTCGGATGAATTACATGCTTGACTGTGGAAATGGAAATTAATAGATTTGAACTGGAGCTACCTTTTTTTCATGAGAATGACACAAATATTACCAAATTATTCCAAATTTTTTTATGTCTATGCAGTAGTTCTCAAAATTGAAGATATGAAAGGAAAACACTTTGTGGTGCGCAATGAGAGCACAGGAGATGGAAAATTATATAACAAACAAGGAAAAATATATTTAAAAATAATTCAGACATTAATACAAAGGATTCTGTCTCTCTCAGGCCCCAGCCCATTCAATTCACAGTGTGTGTGTGTGCCAACTCTTTTCACATTCAACCCTTTTTTCTCTCTGGGGCAAGGGTGACACACATGTAGAGTCTAAGAATAGAAGAATACTTTCAAACCATGCAGCTGGATCCTGTGTGACACACAAAACCTCAGGAGCTGATTTCTGCATCATGTCTCAAACTTTTTGTTGATCATGTCCCTATAGAGACTTGAACAACATAAACACCTCCCTAAATAAATTGCACCAAAGTTAAATGCTCCCCAGTATCACAAATGTGTCTGCATGTGTTTTCCTTGTTAGATCTGTTTTTAAAATGGTGTGCCAAAAGAAAATATTTAAGGTAAGTTATCAAGTTTTGCTCAAGATTCAGATATAGCAATGTTCTCACCTCTCTGATGTCTCAGAAATTTTGACTTGGATACATTTCTGTAGAGAAAATATCAGAGAAATGAATATGGAACACTTCTGTGCTCTTGATGAAGAGCACAAGCAAAGGAGCTAGAAATTGATTTTGTAAGAATCTAAATGGAGGCTTGGGTTCACTTTCCCCCCAGCTGTAAATACTTGTCATGTAGTACAGGTGAGCCTTCCCAAAAAAGCCAAAGACACCTCTATACAAGAGGCAGAGTCCCTGAAAATGGACAGAATGATTCAACAATGTGCAGGGACAGGGCACTTCTAACAGCAGCAAAGAAATCAGCCTTCCCATTCCTGGCAAAATACAACTGAAGTACTTGATGGAGCAACTCCTCCAAGCAGCTTGGTGCTATTGCTGAGTATGAAGGAAAGAGCATGAACCTTTAGAAACAAACCCTTTTGCTTATCTACAAGGGGTTTATGGCACAAGTAAAGAGATGTCTAAAGGGTCTGAGCAGCACTTTTATCTTCCATTTCGACAGTATATTTTAAAATATGGCCAGACAATGGTCGGGGTCCATGTTTCAGTTATCATGATGGGAAGCTATTAAGCACTGCAGCACTTAAATTCCTGGATGAAATCTTGGCTGCACTTATTTATTGAGGCTTTTTCTATTTACTTCAACAGGGTGAGAACTGTGCAGCTCTTACTTGCCTGAAACCACAGAGAGACACTATCTGCACAGTTGGCTGTGGGAGGCTTTCACTGAGCTATGTCATGGGATTTGGGGATTGCAGCCTCATGAGAGGGATTCTTCATGGTTTCTCACTTGGTAGATCTGTGCTGTGTTTAAACTCTGCCATTAGAAACACAGGAAACAACTCCAAAGAGTGAGGTGTGAACATGTACCTCAGGGCAGAAATTGCTACCTTTGATAAAAAAATTACATATGATGTGTGGGAACTCCTGGACTTATTGTTGGACACGCCCAAGCTGTGTCCTTCTTCTGTGTTTGGGTGAAGAGCTACCTCAAAATGATTATGGCACCCTCCCATACCCCAGAAATACATGCACAAAAGAGGTGTAGGCAGAGGCCACTGAGTCCAGGTACCTGGTGTGAATAACCAGGGGCTGTATCTGAGTCATATCACACAGCCTGGCCACTACTGCCTATAGAGATGACTAGTGATGCTCCATTGCAGGGCTTTATGTTGTTATTCTTTATTTAATTCTAACACAATCTATGGGACACATATATTCTAGGGACACTGCCTGTGAATGTAAATGGGATCTCCAAAGCCTTCCAAAGTGAGAGCTCCACTTTTCTGCATAGTGCTAAATTTTTTTAATGTATTGTCTTGCTGAATTACTAATCATTGATAGTGATTAAAAGCACTCAACTTGTATATCAGATGCTCCAACAATACATCTCAAAATGTTTCACAAAGCAACACAAATCTCTTTTATTTCCATATCCCCTGGAATTTCTGTATTTCTAATTTAGCCCACTGCTTTACATGATCTGATACAATTCAGGAGGAAAAGACAAAGAGAGAGGTCTTTGCCTGCTGCTGTAATCTAAGAGGACATCACTGCCATAACACAGAGATGGAGAACCTGCAAGGAAGAGTGTGTGCAGCCAGGTCAGTGAAGAGAGAGCCAGCAGCTGTGTGGGCCCAGCCCCACACTCATGCACAGCTGCACTGAAACTGGCCTTGTCTTTGAGTAGGTGTAGAAAAAAATAAATTTCACCTACCTCCTTATGGCAGTGGGGGAGCCTTAGAGGGTGATTCATAGGACCTAAATAAGGCAGTAAGCAGGCAGCTGCCTGGAGCTAGTCAATAGGAGCATCAAGCACAGAAACACAAATGGAATTTATCCCCAGTTGTCTAATATAAAAGATCTGCCAGGGACCAACTCACTGCTTGGGTGGTTCTTCTGATGGTAGTTTGCGGTTTCAGTTATTACTTTCAACAAAGGAATGAGGATAATAAAGATTTCTGAATCTAATTTAATCTTGGGAGGGTTGTAAAAGTTATATTCTGTACCAGCTTTGTGTTAGGCACAATCCAGTGGCTTTTATTTGCCTTTATAGCCTTGACTTCTGAAATATGCACAGTACCTAGAGATAGAAGATTCTACAAAAATACAAGGATGAAAATCACATTTATTCATTTATTCTGTTCTAAAACACCATGTCAAAGGCCTGTCAGGAGAAAGTTTCTTGAAAACAAATCACCTCAGACAGAGCAGGATCAAAATTTTACTTTACATTTAGAATCAGACACTGAATTTAAAAAAAAAAAAGGAAGAAGAAAAAAAGCAAATCTGTACTCACATGACTAGCAAATAGGCCAGAACATTTTTTAGATAAATTATGCTCTTCTGTCAGCTATTGTGAAACTATGAAAACCTACGCATGCTTGTAAATAGATCACACTTAGATGGAAGGAGATCTCTAAAAGCACTGTGAGTCATACAGCATAAAGATGCAAGGATGGATTGTACACTGCACAGGGCTGGAGTTTCTTTCAGCATTATATATTCACAGACATGTAGTAGAGGAGCATTGGTAAGAGCCCTGAGGAAGGAGAGTGGCTGTTTACTTGATGGATTTTGAGGAACAGAGACTAAATCATCATTTTACTTTCCTTCTCAGGAACTATTAATCAATCTAATAATTATTAACAGGATTTTTTAAAGATCAGGAAGGTCTAGATTTACAAAATAAGGAGGGATGATACATGGCCATCTTCAGAACACCATACTGCGCATGAATCTGTTCACCAATATAATATAGGACAGCTTTTCTTCTTTTGATTCCTTATAGTTATGAATACTCAAAAAGAAATTGCTTACAGGCTTAAGTGCATGCTAAGTGCTTTGCCCAACTGCTGCTTTTCTTAAGTGCTTTCCTCCATCCTCAGTAGACTTTAGGCTCAATTACTCATGTGTCTTCCCCATGATTTTGGCATTTAATCTCACAGTCTGTGGCTCTGAAGGGTGATGGGCTCAGCAGCCCCTACATTTTGGATCACCTGGCTGCTATAGTGACCACTGGCCAGTCACTTCTGTTGGCTGGTGACCTTGTGGCTGTGTTTGGACTTGTATTCCAACATCCCCTGGAGCATATGTGTGGGTTGTACCTCTGATCACGTCAAGGAGAGTAGGAGTAAGGGTGGCTGGCACAGCCTTTCTGGATGGGGGTCCTGAGACTGCTGTTACAAGACAGTGGAAATGTAGTCCAAGACACGCAGATCTTTATTTGAAGCTTGTTTCAGCTGGGACACAGGAATTATTCATGACCTTTTGAGCATTTCAAGTATCAAATGAGCTCCACTTTCAAAAACAAATACTTAAAGACAGCACTGATATGTTTTATACATTTTTCACATTATTCACAGTAATGAGGACTATAAACATCCTTTTTTTCGTACTGAAATATGAGATGTTTGGAACATGAATTTCTGGCAAATTTGGTAAGGAAGTTGCCTGGAGCACTGAATTTGGCCAATGAGTATATTTTCAGGCTCCCAGAACCAGAATGGCCAGCATCAGCAAACACTGCAGGGAAAAACAAAAAACTTTGCACACTTCTATCCTGGGAACCTGCTTTCAGCCCCATCCATCGATCAGCACATGCTTGAATGCTTCCTGTAACTGGGCTCCAAAGCAACACAAACCATTCGCTCCAAGGGAGGAGAGAAACTCTTGAGACTTCTGCAGCCTGAATTTTGAGCATCACATACTAACATCATTAATTGCTTCCAACCGAGTTAGCAAAGCCAGAGCTATGCAAACCTTTGTGCATGAGCAGCTCACACTGAACTCATTTCAGAATGCTGGGGCAAGTCTACTTGGAAGGCCAGTAGTATTCACTAGGCAAGTCAGTCACTGCCAATTATTCCCCATGCTGTAAATCAGAACACAGTCCTTATGTTACAGATTTAATCATCACAGCCCATGCTCGAAAAGGCTTAGAAATTCAAGGCACTGCTTACAGGCTCTGGCTCTGCACAGGTTTTTGGTGTATGAAGGACATCTATTTCCTTTGGAACAGACTTGCCAGCAACAACTGACAAATTTTGGCCCCAAAAATTTTGTTCGTGTAAAGAAAATTTTAAATCTGTTCTTTGACTTAGAAAATAACTGAGCATGAGTTTATAATTCATCTTGCCCTTCAAGGAGACAAATTAATGAAGCCTGGTAATACATTAGTCCAACTGCCTCTTTTCTCTTATTAAAAAAAAAAGGTACATAGACAGAGGTTAAAAAATGTTGTCCGCCCATTCAGCTGGTACTTGCATTTCTAGAGTTACGAGGTGCATACATTGTGAGCCTGGAGGGATGCAGAATTTTGAGTGCATTTCAGTGCCTTCCACTCACTTTGCCATTGAGATATTTGCTGACAACCTAAAAGGGTGGAGGCACCTCTGCAGTTCTCTCTGGGGGCTTTTATGGTTTATTTTGTGTTTGTGTTATATTCCAGGCTCACAGCTGTAATTTTTCTACTGTTCTTTTGATATTATTATTGGCAGTGAGTTCATTTCCTTACCCAAACTGGTTGTGGCCTGTTTGTAGCCATCCCCTACGCTCACCACATTTCAGTGCCTGAAGAGGCATCCCACAGTCTGTGTCTCTGTGCCTCCTGAGTGGAAAAGGGGGAACACTCACCCAGCAGCCCTACTTTGCCCCTGTCACAGGCAAGTGTCCCCTCTGGCCCCTGCAGGACTGTGCAGCCCAGGGACCACAGAGGTGGGCAGTAGAGTCCCTGTGGGGCAGGCAGGACCACCACCAGCTGTCACAGGGACATCCAGCACAGGCACTGGCTGAGCACAAGTGACTTGTGTTTCCCACTGGCCAGACACAGCCCTCATAGCCACTGCTGCTGGAAAGGGCTGCTGCCCTCTGCCCGAGCCCACCAGCAGAAGCAGCTCAGAGTCAGGGGAGCTGGCGAGGAGTCTTTGCCCTTTTGCACACAAGACCGTGCCACCCCAGCCTGTGTGCTCACACTTCTCCTGCTTGTTTGCAAGGTCCTGCGTGAGCTCCCCGCACGTCACCGGAGCGCTGGGGCCAGCTCAAGGAGCAGCTGGCTTTGGCTCCAGCCAGGGCCACAGCTGAAGCAGCCGCACCCTGGCCTGCACCCAGCTGGCGAGGAGCTGCTCCCCGAGTGTCCATAAGCACAGATCTGGCTTAAAACAGCACGCAGATACAGCCAGACTGCTCTCTTACCTGGGCTGCTAGGAATGCCCACGACAAGGCAGCTCACTAACTCAGGTTCCCCTGTTGCTTGCCATTTGGAATCTTGCAGCGGCATTTGAATCACCCCCAAATTGTCAAACGCTCAGGAGATATGTTGGAAAAAATAGAAATAATTAAATTAGTTTAAGTAGGAGATTTTAAACAGATCAATCAAGGCCTTCACTTTTGCTTTATTTCTCTGTTTTCTGAGGTATTAGGATGTGTGTTCTTCATATTCTGAGTCCTTTCTCTACTGTCCTTCCTTTTAAATAAAGCCTAAGATTCTCACTCTCATACTTTCCTCTGCGGCTTTTAAAAATCCACCCAAAACAGTAAACAAATTTCATGAGATTTGTGTTACAATCAGTGTTGGCAGCACTGTCTCATTTGTTGAGTTTTTCCATGACATGGAGTAACTTTGCTACTAACCCAGAATATGAAAAAGTATGTCCTTTATTCACAGAATCACAGCCTGGTCAGCAACTACCCTTTATTCCAGGCTATTATTATATTGTTAGATAAATTCTCTTGGCTGTCATATGGATGAGGAAAAAATGAACCTTTGCTTGATGGGCACACAACTTTTCTGAGCAGATAAGCCCCTAAGACCCATTGACATCATCCTGTCATGACCCCTCCAAACCTCTCCCAAAGCCCTCACAGCACATTCCCAGTTGAAGAAAAGCTCTCAGCACCAGAGTTCCTCTGCTCAGAGCTGAGCTCTCAGAAGAGGTACCACACTGATTTATACATACATATATATATATATATATATATATATATATATATCCTGTATTGTCAACACGAGGGTATCACATCCTCTAGAGAAGACAGCATCTAATGATGAATATTCACTGTCAGCAACAGTATTTTTGAACTTTCTGTGAGGGGGAATTTTTTTTTTCATTCCTCTGACTTTTCCTAGAGAAAGATACTTGAACATGGTCTAAAATTTCCATATTTTAATAGCATCCATTTTATGTTCAGACTCAGGACTTAGAATAATCGAGTTAGTTTCATTTCTGTTTATTGCTCATTTCTGCTCAATTTCCTCTCACTGCCTTTCCCACAGTAACCCAGCATGGCAGGGCTCACTCTGGCTGCAGATTCTACAGGAAAATTGTTAAATTGAGTTAAAATTTGTTTCACTAAAAATACACTCACAGTTTATACAAACCTGTTTATTGATCCCCTTTAAAAAAAAAACTTTACCTGTGACCTATCTGAACTAGACTACAGCCCTCTAAGCTTTAGATGATTTAGATTTTCCCAGATATTGCTTACTGTCTGTTTCTAATTCATATGTGTGTTTCTGATCTATGACAACTGGCTGTTTTATTTTTAATATCATGGCTGCATATGAGCAATAAAGGGTGGCACTTCTTCAGAAACCCACAAACTGGCAATAAACTTATTCAGTTACAAAGGAAAAGAGCAGAGCCTTACCATCAAGGAGAAATCATCAAATCTGGGGGACAAAATTCAAAGTGAAGGAAAGTGTTTACACATGTTTTGCAACCCACAAGCAAATACTTTTTGGTCACTCAAAAGTTTTTTGAACTTGCCAGCCAAGTGCTACACAGCAAATTCTAGTTCAAGTGGTGCTATCAGAACAGGTCCAGTACTCCAAAGGTAAAGCTGAATTGTGTTTTATTATTTCCCTCTGTGGTTGCATGACTGGCTGGGTCAATGAGGGGACAGCAGTGCAGGTTGTCTACCTTGACTTCACCAAGGCTTTTGGCATCATCTCCCTTAACATCCTCACAGGCAAGCTCAGGAAGCCTCAGGTGTGTTGGGTGAGCAGAGGGAGGTGATTGGGCACTGCCTGGACAGCAGAGCTCAGAGGGCTGTGGACAGACACAGAGCCTGGCTGGAGGCTGCAGCTCAGGGTGTTCCAGGGGTCAGAACTGGGCCAGTCTGTTCACCTGATTCACCAGTGACCTGGACAAAGGGACAGAGTGTATCCCCAGTGAGTCTGCTGGTGGCTCTGTAGTGGGAGGAGTGGCTGATAGCCCAGAGCCTTGTGCTGCTGTTCAGTGACACCTGGACAGGCTAGAGAGAAGTTCAGTAAAGACAAGTGCAGAGTCCTGCACCTGGGGAGGGATAAATGGGAAGGGATAACTCCATGCACCAGCACAGACTGGGGCTGACCTGCTGGAAGCAGCTCTGTGGAGAAGGACCTGTGGGTCCCTGAGCCACAAGTGTGTGTGCCCTTGTGGCCACCCTGCGGTGGTAGGAGTTTGGCCAGAAGGTCAAGGGAGGTGATCCTGCCCCTCTGCTCAGCGCTGCTGAGGCAACATCTGGAGTGCTGTGACAAGTTCTGAACTCTCCAATTCAAGAAATACAAGGAACTACTGCACCAGGTCCAGTGGAGGGCTGTGAAGATGAGAGAGCTTTTCTCTGACGAGGAAAGGCTGAGGGAGCTGGGGCAGTTTAGCCTGGAGAAGAGATGGCTGGGAGGGGATCTTATCAATGCACCCAGGTATCTTAAGGGAAGGTATTAAGAGGGTGGGGACAGACTCTTTTCAGTGGTGCTCAGTGACAGAATAAGGCACAAACAACAGGAACAACATGAAAGACCAGTTGTTGCATCTAAATATCAAAATATCACTACTGTGATAATCCACTGTTCTCTGTGAAGGAGACAGAGAACAGGCTGCCTGTAGAGATTGTGGAGTCATCTTCTCTGGAGATATTCAAAACTTACCTGGAGGCAATTCAGTGCAGCCTGCTTTGGGTAAACGTATTTTAGAAGGTAGGTTGGACTAGATGATCTCCAGAGATCCTTCCAACACCAACCATAGGTTCCTTCTGACCTAAAATGTTCTGTGGTTCTGTGATTGTAGAGGAACAGAGAAGGTCACATGGAGGGCTACCATGATCTGCCTAAGTCTCTCTGCCTCTTAGGAAAGTAGAGGACATTCCACAGGGGAGACTCATATGGAGTTTCACAGAAGGCAACCACAGATGAGAAAATATCATCCTGGGGCTAAACAGGTGCTCAGAGGACAACACAAGACTGGCCTAAATTCCCGTTGTGTGACCTTTTCCTAAGTGAAGAGAATGTAAATAAAAGTGTCCTGCACAGTGGCCCCATGTCTGGTGGAGTGAGACAAGCATCTGGAGCACGATGGTGGGTGCATTGCTCCAGAGTGGGCTGTGGAGGGTGAAGCTGAGACTCAGCAGGCTCTGGGAGCTGCTGGTGGCCATAAGCTCATGGCTAGGACCACACCACCAAGACACACACTGAGCTGTTATTCTCTCTACAGAGTGATGGGACATTAGATTTTAAATTTCTAGATTTGATCAAGGTTTATTCAGGAAGTTTATGACTATGTGAGAGTAAATGAAGAGCAGTTCTTTTCCAACAACCCCACTTTATTTTTCATTTCATCTTGCCTGTAAAGGCAATCATTATAAATACACTTCAACTTCAGTAAGTTATTAGATCTAGTGTTACACAATGCTCTGATGGTAGTGTTAGAAAATATCAATAAAGTGAACACTAAGCTGCTGAGGAACCAACATATCATAGTGACATTGATTAGCAAATCAGGCTGGCTTTATTAAGGCTCTGTCAGGCCGAGTGCTGAGTCTGGCACTGTTTGATATTTCCACTGGTGATCTGGAAGCATAAAATCATTGCTAACAAGATATTTGGTAACAGAAAAGTAAATAATTGTGTGGGCTGAAAGTTATGCAAGACTGAGGCTGTGCTCATTCTGTCTAAACACCCTTTAATACATTGTACACTGCTAAACAAGGAATGGAGACCAAGTCTTTGCAGAGAGGAGGTATCCTAGTCGGGGGTAGGTGACTCAGAATAGGTCCCAGTAAAAGAAATACCTTACAGGAAATTCCCTGTGCAATACTGAAGATGTGTTAATGGCAAGCAAAACTAACTGAAGTCTGACGCTGAGTGTGGGCACAAAACCACAACACTGTGTATCATCAGCATT
The DNA here is from genome assembly GCF_963662255.1 of Cinclus cinclus. NCBI lineage: Eukaryota > Metazoa > Chordata > Aves > Passeriformes > Cinclidae > Cinclus > Cinclus cinclus. The sequence goes on from NC_085046.1 coordinate 130,127,469, forward strand.
CTTTTTCTCAAGGTGTTTTTGAAGGCTTCAGGAAAACTGAAGAGCATGCAAAGAAACATGAAAATATCGAAGGGCTGCGGAAAATGCCTAAAGTTGGGAGACTTAAAGAGACCATCCAAATTTAAAGGAAAGAAAGAACTAATTTACAGGCATGTTAATGAAAGAAAATACACAGTATGAAGGGACACTTTAATAGAAAAAATCGTAACAAGAACCATGGAGGGGAGATGAAGCCAAATGAATTCACACTGGAAATAAAGCACAGTCATAGCAGTGAGAACAATTAACCACTGGAAGCAAAAATACTGGGAAGGAAGGATTTTCCATAATTTCCTCCTAATGTCCCCTGTTCAGGTCTGAATTTGCTTTTCTGCAAGCTAAATTTTAGTGTTTTTTTTTAAAAAAAAAAGCAGTTGGACTCCAACTCAATGGGAAGTAATTGAAAATCTGGAGATAGACAAGAGGTCAGGCTCAACTGGCAGCCCCTTCCAGGCTTAGAAATCCCCTGCATTTATGAACTGAGGTGCTAAAAACTTTGTCTCATCTCCTAACAAGTGTAACAAGCAGACAAGTGCTCTTGGAATGGATAACTTTAAGGTTTTTTTGTCAGTGATACATATCACCTAATGAAATCTAAAATGAGGTGACAGATACCATCAAAAACATCACTGATTGAAATTGTTCAGATGTTTGTTATGAGCCTCTGCTGTTATATTTCTTTGTTTGTACATTTGCCAAAGGATTTCTTGGCCTGCAAGAAGAGATTTTTGGCCTTTTTGTAAGAATGGGAAGAAAGCAGAGATTTTATGTAGATGATGCAGACCATATTGATTGTAGTAGTCAATTTACTAGAGAAGCAAGTCCAAAATGCATGCCATGCAGTTGCTTAGGGATTATAGTCAGTTGTAATTTTTCTGCTAATTAAAGTTACTGTAGAAATAACAATATTTCCATGTTGATTTTATTTCAAGAGCAATGAGATTGCATGTCTAGTGCACAGCTTTATTTGACAGAGAAGCTTGCATCTGTATTATGTCACTGACAGCTAGAGCATTTGCCTCCAGAATACTAGGGAAAGGTCATGATTACCAAGAGAAACATAAATGTGTATGCACTTACTAACTTATTTGACTTGGAATCTTATGCCTAGATATAGATGAGGAGTGTATTGCCATAGGTAGGAATATTTCTCAGAGAGGGGTGTAATCAGTTTGTAATTTTAAAATAAAAGAATGAATGTATAGGCAATCTACAGTTCTTGCCTTCAACTGGCTTGCTGGTCTGCGCTGCATTATTTTAAGCAGCAGCTGCCTATTACAAGATTTGTGAAGGTGCTGCTGATTCTGAAAGAGCAGCTTTCATGTCAACAGATTGAATAATAATACCGTGTTCAAGACTCTGCTTCCCACTCTGATCAGTCTAAATTCTTCAGGAAAAGAACATATTCTTGTGTGTAGGCATCATCTGTGTGTCTCTTCCTTCAGTGGATAATAAAAAACATTTTCCCAAAGCTGGCTTCATCAGAAAATGTAGCAGCAATTGCACTGAAAGTCTCAAGCTCCAGAGAGGGGAAAAGTTCACCTCCCCTGGTAAAGCTCAGCACGCCTCTGAAATCATCCAGGCTCTCAGCTAACTGCCTTTCTCTCCCCCACATAACAAAAATAGCCTGTGAGTTCAAAATGATCACATACTTATCTTACATAAAATGTACAGGTTCTCAGAGAAGCTTATGTCCTATTTGCTGAGGCATTTACAGAATGATTCCAATGCCTGCACATGATGGAAAAAATTCAGGGCTCCTGTTAGAACTAATGAATAGGCTGGTAATGATGAGAAACATAACATTAGAAATAATAAAGGGAATTGCACTTTTACTGACAGACCACTGAAAATACAACTGAGCAAATGAAACCTAGTTGCAAAAGGAAGCTGGAATTCCAGGTATTATGCCTATATTGCCTGGCAAGCCTGGACTTTGCTAGCCTGCCTGAGTTTCTGGTGTTGGATGTCCTGCAGGTCCCCCTGCTCCCACTTTGCCTTCTGGAGTCAGCTGGGTAGTTGTGCATTTCCAGCATCAAGGTGCAACTGCTCAGCTGGGGCAGGTGGCCACATGAGCACAGGATTTGTCACTGAATTAGCCTTCCAGCCTAGTGCCTTGCTTTAGGCATGATGATTTCTCTGGCAAAAATGTTCCTGGAGAGCACATATGTCTATGGCACTGCTGGTCATCAGGCTGTGGGAGGGTGCAGGTATCTCTTCACTGGAGCAGTTTTCTTCTCTGCCTGGTCTGGGTGGACTGCCAAGCTTAACTCTCAGCAAGATGCTCTGAAGAACCCTCCCCCCATCAGAGGATTCCCCGCCTTCCTTCAGACCTTGCTTTTCATTCACACATATCTGTTTAAAACCAACTCTAAATCAGAAGTCATGGCAGCTTTCTGTCTCAGAAGAACTGGGGTGTCCTGGAAGGTGACAGTGTTACTGCACTCACTGCACAGCAAACATTTCAATGAGAGCCAGGCAGTGTGAGCCAGGCTGCTTGGGAATCATATTTTGTCCTCTGACACAGCTGGGACCTGTGCACTCAAGTGTTTTGTAGAGCCCAGCCCCAGAATGGAGTCTTGTTGGCTCTTCTGGAGACCAGGTGATTTTCCAGCTCCAACCCAAACCTAATACTTTTGAGAGGCAGTTGATTAGTCACAGAGAGGGACTAAACACAGCTCTAATATATTAAAAAAAACCTTTCCCCTGTATTTCCAAAAGAAAGAGATTCCCAAGAACCTAATAGGCAATGCCATTTGCATTAAATGCAACATATTAGTGCCCCTTAATTTAACCAGGAGAGACAGTATCCTGCTTTCAATGTCCTAACTGTGGTTCAGACTTTCATCCTAGTAAATTATAGCAGGGGCTATTTAATCAGCAGAAACCAAGCTCAGAGTTTGCAAACAGACAAAATAAAAAACATAGAAGTGGGTTAGACTGAGCAGGCAGCTTGGCATTCCTTAACGCAGAGGCAATTTGTTTTCATAACTTCTGTAGCTACAGCCTCTCACCCCTCAGTAAATAAGCACCAATCAACCTGCAGGGAATCATTAGATTAAAATAATTGCCAGAAGATTTCTTTCAGGTCTCGGAAGTGCTGAGGATTGCAAAGCTTATCATTTGGCATTCACTGCATCCTTAATTTTTCCAAAGGCAGCAGAAAGCAACAGAGAGCCTTTCAAAAATCTTTTAATAGCTCCTTTCTCTGTGTGTGTTTACAGTGACTGTAGCTGTTGCAAAAAGCATTCTAAAGTACTCCAGCCCTCCCTGGAGCAAAGGCTGGCTGCTGCTGGGCATTGTAAGAGCAGCACATTGTTTCACAGGTGCAAAGTTGCTCTAAAACCATTCCTTTTCCTCTCTCTGGAGGCCAGAGCTGGCTATAACTCTCTGTATCTAGCAGTCCAAGTCTCCTGTCGTTCCTGCAGGTGTGGTTTCAGCACAGTGCGTTGGGCTGGGAATGTGGGGCTGGGAATTGCACTGGCAGTTCACTAATGCTGTGTCTCAGCACTAGGGACTCATGTTAGAATCACCATGTTGGCTGAAGAGTAGCATTTTAATGACATTTGCAGATGTCACTCAAACCATGGGTGGCTTTACTTATTTAAACAGGGCATTTTGGCTACATGGCTGAGTGCACTTGATGCTCTGCTCCTTCCAAAGTGTGCTCCTTCAGAACACTTTTCCCTGGTGAACAGAAAAGCCCAGATCCTCCCTAGCAGCTGAGACTAAGCAGCTGAGAATACACAGTAAAACTGAGGAGCAGGGAAAGCAGGGAATAGTTAGTGGCTCCTAATCTTCCACTGTACTCCGGCTTCAAACTGAGTTGGAGAAGCTTAATACAATTTAATGCTTTAGCTGCCAAAGAATTCACCAGAAGACAAAGCACTTCACCCACCCTCTTTAATACACTTATTCATGCTATGTGCTTATGTGGAGAATAAAGCTGAAAATCTCCCTAAAAAGTAATGGAAATATGATTTTTATGCACTGTTATTCCCATGTAATTCAAGAACTGGGATCTCTGCAACATTTATGCTACCTGTGCCAAAGAGCAAAAGTTCTGATCTCATCATTCCTCAGCTGATGGATCTGCAGATAGAGATTTTTTGGCACATGTTTTTTTTACACAGGACTGACAAAATCACTAGTAACCTTCATTCACAAAAACAGTATCTTCAGACTGTAGCCCTTATAAATTGAAGCATCCTTGCAGAAAGCCTGTGGTTCTACAAAGAGATTTCTGTTAAGGCCAAGAGATCCGATTCTAATTTGTGATAATCAGTATCTCCACCATTACAGTTGATGCCTTGAGAGGCTGCCTAGAGCAGAGGCTAGACAGTGTTAAAGGAATAAAGTAGGTATTTATTGAAAAGGCCTTCAAAGAATACACCTTGGGCAGTACAAGAGCCTGGCTGAGGCTACACCCAAGATGGATGATGGGTCACATGTTTTCACACTTTTATAAGTTTTGGTCCATTTGCACATTGGGGTTAATTGTCCAATTACAGCTCCAGGTTATGAAGACCTGTGCTCCCAGTTTGCTCTCCTCAATCTGCTGTTGTTCGCACTCTTTGCATCTGAAGCTGCAACAGTGTCCTTGGTTCTTGGGTTGGAAAAGGACTGTTTTGTCTAACTACACTGTGAGGAGAACTTGCTAACACTTTATATGAAGTTCAGTTATATAGTAATGCAGTACAGAATCTGTATATTATTAAAGTTAAACTTAAGGCACCACAATGACACCTGTGAACAAAGCAACAGGAGGTCCATGATCTCTCTCCTCCACATCTCAGGCAACAGAAAACAACCTACCCATGCATTCTGTGTTGCAATTCAAGGTATGGAAATGCTCTTTTCATTCATTTGTATGCATGTGCATCCCAGCAGCTTCCTTGTCCAACATTCTCAAACAGTGTTTCACAAAGTGATCAGGCCACTGCTTGCCATCTTCATGCACTTGCATGAGAAAAACACACAGAAAAAAAGGACACTTGCATGGGAAAGAGACACAGAACCTGATGCACTAGACCTGTTCACTGCTAACTTGATTTCCCAGCCATAGAGCAGTTACAGAGGGTGAAAGGGTTAATGTCTGCTTCTGTCTGAATAACTTTTAAAATTATATCCTGATCCAACCATACAGACATAAGGAAACCATACAGTTGTTTGTGGTTTAAGTGGAGCACACTGTGCTGGAATTTAGATAGGCCCTTCTAGTTTCAGCCAGAAGCACCCAGGCAGTTGCTGTCTTTGTGAAAATACTGCAGTGGCTTCTACATCCCAACCTGTCTTGTCCACATGACTAGTGGACATGGGGAGAGCCCAACAGACCATCCTTCTGTGTAGGCCAGTACAGATCAATCAGTAATCAGATTTTGGCTTTTTTGTAAGTTCTCCATTCATACATTCCTTCACATTTTCCAGCTATTTTTTCTGTGTTTTATTTCTAAAACATGGCCTTTACCATGGAATTCTGCTTTAGTTTTGTTAAGGCTTTTTATTCAGACAAACAGAGCCCCTGACCCAAATCTTCTGGGGGGCTGTCACTGGGGCACAAGCAGCCCTGTGGGTCAGGGAGGTGAATCAATGGAAAGTACCTTCAGAGGACCTTCCAGCTGAGGCTGGGACTTACTATGGGAAAGGAAAAGGGTGGGAAAAGGGATGGACCATGGTTGTTTTGGAGAAATAAGCATAAATAAAGAAAGGGATAAGGAAATAAAAGGAGCTGTTTGCATGGAAACCTGGGTTTGGTCAGCATATTTGTTGAGTCATGGCCTGCACCTGAGGAGCACAATCTTTCTTGTCTTGCTATTAACCTCCATTTCTCTTTACTTAGTGGGGGAAGGACTCTTTTTCTGCATGCATAAGTGTGTGTTGACACACATCTAAGTGCCAGCAACTAGGTTTGAACCAGAAGTTACAAAGGGCCATGTGCCTGGGGTGCCAACAACCCCAGCAAGTAAGGGTCCATACAACAACATCATTGCTAGCTGTTGTCCAGCTGGACAAGCCAGCAGAAAGAAGTGGCCTGAGTGAGACCTGGAGGAACTGGCAACTGGAGGCACCAGTAGATCCGGGTCAACTCCTGAAGAGACCATGGGCTCTCAGAGTCATGTGTGTGCAAGTGCACGTGTGTGTGCAAGTCTCTGGGCATGAGGCAGCTGGAGACAAGAAGGTGCAAGGGTGAGCTGCTGGGTAGGCTTGGTGTCTGACCTGACCTTACTGGGGATCCATGGTGTGCATGGGGGACTGGGGGGGTGTGTGTGTGTCTGTGAGGGATGGACATGCTCCTGACCCTGGCTTACACTCTGTCTGCACATAAAGCATCACCTGAGTAAGTAAACTGAAAAGCACCAGAGACTGTTCCTAGGAACTGAACTCAATCACAGTAACTGTAATGTAAGAATAACCCTCATTGTGCCCTGAGTCTGTGCCAACAAACACTCCTAAACAGTTTGAAGGCATGCTTTGGGATGTAGCTCAAGTTGAAGTTTATATGCAGTCATCCTTCTTTGGAAGCTAAGCAAACCTAGGGCCTTCCTCTGCCAGCTGGTTTCAGTGCCCAAGATTCAGCCTACACACATTTAATTTACTGACCAAGCTCTAGGTACAGAACCCTTCCTTGGGTACTGTACCCTTCACTTGGCCACTGAGCATAGTGCCCTTGCACCAAGAACTTCTGGATATCATCCTGCCTGAACTGTGGTCATTGGCCCTTCTCCCTACCCAGCTCAGTGCAGGATCAAACATTCAGTTATACCACCCCACTCCAGTAGGTTTTGGCTCATACTTCTGCTCCCACTGAATCCCTCCACTGATTCCCCTGGTCTGGAAGGTTACAAATTTTCCTATACTACCTATCAGTTTTTCTTACTCAAGATCCATAAACATCCATGTGCCCTGCTCACCTTGCACCTTGAAAGTCCTCTCTGCAAACGCTCTGTCTTTTCAAATCCTCTACCCAGCAAATGCAGCAATGGGCTGAGCTAACACTGATCAGATTGACCATGACTGTTTTATTATTTCTTTGAGCTGAAAGAGCTTGAACTCTGCCCCAAGATAAGGAGCAAGAAGAGACTAGGAGAAGAGTTGTACTTCTTGTGGAAAGACAAGATATTTTTAACTTGCATTTCTCAGGTCTGATGTACTACAGAAAAATGATCAGAAATGCCTAACAGTGGAGTGGAAATGCAACACAGTGTTTCTCTTCATAATGCCACATCAAGTTTCAGTGATGCTCATCCCCATGTGCCTGTTTCTCCTGCAAGATCTCAGTGATTCCCCTCAGTGTCTTCTCTGCACCAACATGTACAGCTGAGCCACAGCTCTGGGGTGCCAACCATAAATGATGGGGTGCAGGTGCTCCTCTTATCCCATCCTGCCTTCAGAGAACAGGCTGCTGCAACCACACTACAGGTCCTGCTGCAATGGGGGAGGGAAGCAGGCTCTGCTGGAGAGGGCATATTCACCATGTGAATCTCCCTCCTGCCTCCACCCTTCCAGTGCTGTCACAATTTGTTTCTCAGCATTTTTCAATGGCAGTCTCTTTACTCCTGCAATAAATTTGAGACCTTTGTAAGCAGATGGATGAAGTATTTGCTAGCAGGAGGTTGATAAGAGTCAGCACTGAACAACAACCAGCTGGCCATCATGACCCATATTTTACGTTGTTAAGGCACTGGATTAATAAAAACAACATCATGAATAAAATCAGCAAGTGCAGAGCACAGGGAAATTTCACTGCCTGTGGAAAAGGAAGCATGTCTCCCATCCCAAGTGATGGTGCTTTTTCTTAGGAATAGCATGAAAGTCATCCTAGAAAGTCAACAAAAGCTAAATCTTGCCAGACAAACATGGTCACTCCTCTTTCACTGATTTACAAAACCACCTGATGAAGAGAATGAAGAAGCAGTCTACAGCCAGTCCTGAGAAAGCCTCAGCTACAAAATTACTTGAAAAATGAATGCAAGTTGGCTGGGAAATGAGCAGTGTCACAGAGATTGAACACAGGCTGTAGGTCCATAAACAAAGAGGAACAAAAGATAAACATGAACATAAAGAGCTGATGGGAGAATATCTGGGGCATGGATTGGGTGTGGGGAGGGGAGGAAAGGAGGACTAGAAATCTGCCTTAAGTCTGTTTTTATTTAATGTCTATTATGATCTGGAAGGAAGCAATAAACACCACATTCATTCAATTTATATTTGATGTAACAACTCCTATGAGTTAGAGAGGTGTTGTGTAAACCAATGGGACAGACACAAAACATAAAGAAACTGAGACAGGCTGGAAATAACAAAACAACAGCCAAGTGGAAGGGCACAAAGCAATAGTCTGCAGGAGGAGGCTCAACCTCAAAAGCAGACATGAACAGGAGAAATGTGCTAAAAGAAGAGAGGCAGAAGGTCCTAATAACAGCAGAGACCAACCAACTGTGATCTTGTGGAGCAGACTCATCCCAAAGGAAGCCACGGGGTAAGTATCTGGACCTATTGATTTATGAGGAATTAAGTCAATGAGACGAGTTTGGCTGTACACAGCTGAGCAAAGAGAGCAGAGTGTGCTCAGGCGTTAATGGTGAGACAATCTGCTGGAGGTGAGGAAATGCCCTGGGGACGTCTATATATTTTGACAGTGTAAACATCACAAAGGAGGAGAAGGACTGATTTATGGACTGAGGAGGAACAAGGGTCAAAAACAAGCTAAAAGAAATATAGGCTGACTCACTGACAGGGTGAGCCGTACTGCCCTGTGAAACAGCTACCTGAGGGGCAGTCTGACATTTCTTTCTCTGAATCCCTTAAAAGTAGATTGCACACAAACATATGAGAAAATAGTTTCTAGGAAACAGGTTTTTGAGAGAGACTGAATGGATGTAGAAGGTAATGAAAGCCTGGTTTTGTCTGCTAATGGGTCTTGTCTGTTGTAAAATCCTAAGTGAGCCTCTCTCTCTCCTGAACTGCCCTCACAGTACAGCTGCCTGTGAAGACAAAAAAACACAGCATAAAGCCAGGGGATAGCTGGAGAAAAAACAAGAGAAGAGAGAGGCAAGAGAACTAAAGTGAATGACCTGTCAGCAGGGAAAAAGTCAGATTCAGATCAGGGACCTGGATATTTCACTTAGTGGCTGGATTATTCCACAGGTAAAAGAGAAACCTGAGCTCTCTGCTCTTTTCATAACACTGAAGTTGAGCCCACATCTTCCAGCTGCACAAAGCCTGCCCTAACCACACTGCCTGGGAGAGGCTACCAAGGTTACCAATCCTCCCATCCATGCATTTACTCTCTTCCCCAGGAGAAGGGAGGATGCTCAGGGAATCCAAAATAGCATTCAGCAGAAGAAAAGGGCAGGGTGGCAGTGTGGACTGTGAACTTTAAAGCTGACTGCTCAGCACAATATGGATTTGGATGACTCTGGAGGTAGGACTAGAAGCTGATGATTAAGAGGAATTTCACTGGTAGACATGCAACCTGAGGCTGAAGAGGAACGGGCAAGTTATTTTGAGGTGTAGTATTGGTTCCAGTGTAAATTAATCTAGCACTAATTTCTTACAGGATCATTGTTTTAAGACGTTAAGCCTCTCTCCTGTGCCAGATGAATGAACAGAATATTCTGGAAAGTCACCCTTACTTTAGATATTTCTGTTCCCCAGAGGAGTAGCTATAATGCATTATAAAATGATATCTCATGCTTTGGGCTGAAGGGGAGGAAAAAAGCAATCTATTGAAAAACATGTTTTCAAGCATAAGACACCAGGAACTGGCTTCCCAGCTGTCTGAAGAAGATAAGGACAAAAATGAAAGTGAGGAGCATTTTAATAAATCATTGATGAGGGAAACATTAGACTTGGCAATAAGCTGTATTTCTTTACCTAGGTATTAGTCAGTGTTTTTGAAAAATCTCAGAAGGGTATGAATAATTTTTAAAACAAACAAACAAAACCAATTTCTCCTTACTACAGAAAGCTGTGAAGACATCCAAACTGCAGATCCTTATGAGAAAGGAGAACTCTCATCATACAGAATCATAAAAGGTATTAAAATAACAGGTATTTCCACTTTGATTCTCCTTATTATTCAATCCATGACTGAAATAGCCATTTCCAATTTTAATGCAAAGAATGGTTGGGCAATATCTTCAGTAGGCAGGAGGTAAGTGCCAGGCTCATGCTTTCTACAGACAGCTCCTGGAGGCATTGAATCACAACAGCTGAGGCTGACAAGCACCCCTGGAGATCTTCTAGTCAGTCCCCTGCCCAAATCAGGGTCACGTGACAATGACCCTCTACCAGAGACTGAGACCCCATAACCTCGCTGGGTAGTTTGTTCCAGTATTTGACCACCCGTGGAATGAAAAAAAAAAAATATATTACTGTGTTTTAGTGGAATTTTCTGTGTTTCAGTTTGTTCCCATTGCCTCTAGTCCTGTCACTGGGCACTGTAAAGGGAAGTTCAGCCCCATCTTCTTTATATCCCTCCCTCAGGTACTTATACACCTGGATAAGGCTGAGCCACAGCTCTCACAGGCTGGTCTTGTATGGCACATGCTTGTGTCCCTTAGACATCTTACTGGCCCTTCACTGGACCAGCTCCTTAATGCCCAAATCTCTCTTGTACTGGGGACCCAGCAGTTCAGACAAGTCTCACCAGTGGTTAGCTGAAGGGAAGGATCACCTTCCTCATCCTCAGCCTGCTGGCAATGCTCTGCCTAGTGCAGCCCCGGCAGATGCTGCAAGGGCACACAACTGGCCACAGGAACACAGCTGGCCATGGGAACATGGCTGGTCACAGGCACACAGAGCTGGCCACGGGCACAGAGCTGAGCATGGGAACACAGAGCTAGGCATGGGAACACAGAGCTGGGCATGGGAACACAGAGCTGGTCATGGGAACACAGCTGGCCAGGGGCACACAGCTGGTCACAGGCACACAGAGCTGGCCATGGGCACAGAGCTGAGCATGGGCACAGAGCTGGGCATGGGAACACAGAACTAGGCATGGGAACACAGAGCTGGGCATGGGAACACAGTTGGGCATGGGAACACAGAGCTGGGCATGGGAACACAGAGCTGGGCATGGGAGCAGAGCTGGGCATGGGAACATAACTGGGCATGGGCACAAAGCTGGCCATAGCCAGCCTTCCATCCAGCAGCCCCTCCAGGTCTCCCCTGCCAGCTGCTCTCCAGACAGTCAGCCCCAGCCTGTACTACTGCAGACAATCGGTCTGGCACAATGTTTTAATCTCTTTGGAAATAAAGGGATCATCTCAGTTCTGCACCCTTTATGTGTGTGTCATGAGACAGTCCCACAGATGAACATTTATCTCTCAGCCCTGAGGACTGGGCAAGCAGAAACAAGATTTCAACTAGCTACTGGGAAAGACTTTTTAATGGTGAGGAAAGTAAAGTGACGGAAAATCATGCAATCCTGAAAATTCTGTCACTGGTGCTTAGACAGGTATCTAACAGGAGGATATTAGGCCTAGTTGATCCTGCTTTCAGGCAGAGGAGTGGATTTAATGAACTGTCAAGGCCTTTGCCACAATTTTCTGCTGATTCACTACACAAAAATAATGGCATCAATATTTGAAACATCTTACCCTGTTATTCTAGGAATGGCACCTATCATCTCACACAGTGTGAAACACAGACACTTATTCCAAAAAAAGGCATTTTATGGTCTTCTCTGCAGGATCATGGTGTTCTACAAACACTGACAAATTATCTTCCCAGTACTCCTGAAGTTGAGAAGAAAATATTCTTCTATGTTCACTCATGGTCATTGAGTCAAAATTCCCGAAAGAAACCACAGAACTTGGCTTTTCATTTGAGATGCTCAAGAACAGATTTCTTTCAGCATCTAAGGTATATCTTAAAATCAAATTTCCTATAATCGTGAGTTTTCTGCATATCCCATATCAGATTCTAGTTGTCAGGGTTTCCAGAAAATCAGTTACCATCTGTGAAAAGTTGTGAGTTAAGTGACTAGCCCAGCATTACATTTGGAATGAGGTGAAGTAGAATAACAACAAAATCCATAATAGCAACAAAACCCAATACCAAGACAACACTCAGTTTCCCAAACCACAGTACAATCCTTTCCTATTTTGAAGTCCTCAGCCATCACCCTCCAAATTCCACATTTTCTGCAATAAGGTAACCATGATTCATCCCACAGCAGGTCCATCCTCTGCAGTGAGGGGGAAAAAAAGGCAAAGAAGCCACTGGTTTGTGGTCGGTCATGAGATTAGAAATTGGAAGATAATGTGAAAAATGGACCTGAATTATTGCAGTTTTAGTTCTGGCATTCCTTAGCCTTGCTTGGCAATAATTAAAGTCTTTTCTGGGTTGTTTTGTTTTTTGTTTTTTGTTTTTTTGTTTTTTTTTTTTGGTTTGGTTTTTTTTACTGTATCAAGTAATTTCTTAGGCTTTTACAAAAGCAAATTGGAAAGACAAATTCTTCTCATGGAACTAGCTGCTCCACAGCTGGATAAACAGCAAAGCTGGAACTTTTGTATCCTCATCACAGTTCAGGGGGTGAGAGGAGAGGCAGAACTCCTAATACTGATACTCTGTTAGCCTCAGATGGTGTTAGCAAACACCTATCCTCAGACATGACACGTGCATTCCACAGGAAAAAAGTGCACCTCTTTTCTTGGAAAAGGTAGCCTTCAGACAAATCTGCTCTTACTCCAGCTTTCGTCCCTCAGGTTTGGTTCATTTTACAGGTATACCAGCATATTGGCTTTCCTCCACATATAAAAAAAAACCCCAAAGCCATATTGTTAAAAGAGGGTCTGTTGGCTACAATCATCTCCATAGATGTTAGGGCCAAATAACCCATGGTGAATTTGTAACAGGATAGGAAAGCTAAGTACCTTTTTCCTGAAAGTGTGCATAGTTTCTGTGCTGCTTTTCTGAATCTAAAGTAAGACTGAAAGCACAGATCTCCATTCTGACCCTCCACAGGTTTTATATACTTCCAGTTACCATAAAGAGTTAATTTCAAATAGACAACACCAGCAAGCAACCCTACTGTTATACAAATATTTTTTGTCATTTAAAGATGGCTGTTTTCCCATGTTAAAAACTTACAAATGTTGTAATTCACGTCTGTACGTAAAGGCCCAATTAATTTCTTCTTTTTTGGCAATGCAAATCTCTTACCACAGTCAAAGTCAACACAGAAGGACCAATAAAGCAATTAGATCTGAGTACCTCTGGTTGTTTAATAACTTTAGGCCTGTGCATTAATAGGTCTTGGTCTTCTGGCTCTAAATATCTAGAATAACTGAAAAAGTCTTATGCATTTCCCTGCAGAAGAAAGGAAGCTAAGATTGGAAGTGTTGCATTTGGGATGTGGAAGCAAGAATCACAGGACCAATCCTGCAAAATAAATGATATTATCATTATTAGCATCATTTAGAAGCTGTGTGAAAGATGACAAGCTGAAAGTATGTGTTTAAACATGCCAAATCTGTTTGGGATAGTTCAGAAGCATTTCACCATCCTCAGATACAAACTGATGGGTTTTTGTTATTTAGTGCTAGCTAGCCTACAAAGCAATTAATTACACTCTAAGGCCAGAAGAAAGTATCAGTTGAAAAAATTACAAGTTTTTGTCTGAATATCACTACTTTCAGCTCCAGTAACATAAGTCATAAATCCATGTAACATCAGATTTTGACAATTTCTCTGTTTCTAAAGACTAGGCAAAATCCCTAAGTGAGACAATTCTAAGGAAGGCTTTCAGCAAAGACCAGGGCTGATGTAGCCCATGAAACAGCAACAAGCAAAGGGATCAAAAATCTGATGCCAATGATCCAGGTCAGTGCTATGGCAGAAACACCAGCCCTTGAATAGGAGCTAATAAAGCACATCTAATTGGTATTTGAATCACATATCTACCTCTTTTTACACCCTCTCCTGATACACATGTTACATACCTGTGCACACATTTAGTTCCATATGATTTCATTGTTGCATGATGCTTGATCTCTAATTTATATTCACTGTTTGAGTGCTCACCAAAAGAAAATTACATGCCCAAGAGCCAAGGGGGTTAATGTCTACTGGAGAAACTGAAATACTCTGCTGCCACTATAAAGTCTCAGGAAAATCTACACTAATACTTAGGACTTTTTAATTTAATCTGATGGAATGGTTGAAGTTAGTGGTACCTCTGGGGAGCCTCCAGTCAATCCCCTGCCCAAATCAGCATTGTGTTGCCTGTGATCATGTTCAATCAGGTTTTGAATATCTCCACAACCTCTCTGGGCAGCATGTGGCAACACTTGACCACCCTTGCACGGAATATTTTCTTCTCTTATGTTTTAGCAAACTTTCCTGTGTTTCAGCTTGTTCCTGCTTTCTCTAGTCTTGTCACTGTGCACCAGTGAGAAGAGTCTGGCTCCATCTTTTATTCATCTCTTTACCCAATCAGCTGTTTATGCACAGTACTGAGATCCCTGGAGCCTTCTCTTTTCCAGGCTGAACAGCCCAAGTTCTCACAACTTCTCATATGCCAGATGTTCCAGTCCCCTAAACATCTCAATGGCCTTTCACTGGACTCACTTGAGTTACATCCATATATCTTGCACTTGGTAGCCCAGACCCAGCAGACTGCACTTCTTTGGAAGTCAGAGGATTCTTATTCTGCATCTGTACATACAGAAAATCAGAACTTCCCACTCTGGGAAATAATTTGCCACTTCCATGTGCTTATTTTTTAATTCTTTCACAGGTAGAGAGTTGAAAGTTTTTCCGAAAAATACCCTATGAGATATATTTCCTTGGAAAAGAGAAGGCCAAAGCCACATACCTGCACTGAAGGTAAGCATGCCAGCTGCTTGTAGCTATCTTGAAGTTAGCTTTAACAGCAGTGTGGTCACAGTGGCACACGTTTCAGTAGAGAACATCAATTCAAGCACTGTTTTGGCAATGTCCTTACATTGCCAACTTAAGGTGAAGTCCAGCTGGGCCTGTCTCATACTATCATTATCCATGAGAACTAGAGAACAGCTAGTATGAGACTGCCTCTGCACAGTACTTGAGTGTTAATTGGGCTATGTAGCAACTCCCCTGTGTCTTCTTTCTCCTTGGGATGACCTATGTTCTTGGGCCAGCCTCCAGGAAATCCTTGTGTCCTGCACAGAAACCTCACCTCTGTCATCCCTCCATCTTTGCCAGGTTGTGTCTCTGACACAAATCCATCCAGGTTAACAGATTATTTTATTTAGTGCTATTGGGTCTGTAGATAGAGTTTTCCTGGCTTAGTTGTTTGGCTGTATTGCAAAAAGACTACCTATCTAGAGAGTGTCTCTGTTACTAAAAGCATCACTAAGGAATGTTTAATTCTTAGCAGAACTCCAGTTCTTGTTCTACACAATCCAGATGATATAAATAAATAAACCATGGAATGTTCAAGGAAGGCAAATCACCAGTCCATCAAAATACTTGATAAATTAGTTCAACAGACTGGACTACAGACATGTTCAGTGATTCATCATCACAAAGAGTAAATAAATTCCGATTAAGCAAAACTTGATTGAATCATGCTGAAGTTTGGCACTTAACAAAATAGATCAGTCTGAAGTCTTACTTTAGGAACACATAATCTCTTAAGATTTATGAGTGTTATTGCTGACCACATATGTTTCCATGTTCCTGTTTGCTATGTTGAGAAATGGATACTCTGAGTGTACAAAGGTTTGCCTGCTATTACACATTTTAATCTCCCAGAAACTCTTCTCCTTATTCCCCTTTTTAAGGTACAGAACAAACTTTTGCAATAGTTAACTTCCTGATTTCCTCCTCTGCCCCAGTGAAATTTCCAGTTTCTTCCAGGTTGTTTTTGGTTCCACCTGACCATTCAATTCATTTTGCTAAAACGAATGTTGTGATATAGCCAAAATGCAAAAGCTGAATTAAGGCACTTTGTTTCAGCTATTGGAAAGAATTCTCATTTTTTTAAATTCAGTGACGCTATCTTCACACACTGATCATTGTATTAATCTGTTGGTAGCTGTAGATTAGGAACAACACATGCCTATGGGTATCTTTTAAGCAACAAAACAAGGGAAGAAATAGCCTACCCACTTTTTAGCAGTAATTATGTTTGTTTAATGTTTATAGTATGGCAGTATCAAGAGGTCACAGTCAGGGTGGAGATCCAGATGTGCTGACTGCTGAGAGGATGGGAAGGTAAAGTCCTTTACAAAGCAAACTGAAAAATTATAACCACTTGAATGTCTGATGTCAAGTTCTCCTCTGTAAAGCCCTCAAATATCTTTGCATTTGAGATTTTCTTTGTGCTATAAATATTGGCTGGGGATAGAGCTGGTACTCTTAACATTATTATACTAAGAGGTACAAGATGCAGAACAAGTTCCAGACTAACAGTGGTGAGTACTCTGCGTTCAGCCTTGGATGGCAATCATACTTTCCAGAACACTTAAAACAACAAATGGTGTTTTTCCAGCCAACACCATGGATTGTGGGTCAACAACTGTCAAAAGCTGATATGTACAATCTGAGTGTTATCACACAAGCAACAAAGTCTCATGTCCTTATCCAAGTAACTGTGTGTATTTTCATCTGGAAACACTCATCTTCATGCATACCCTCCATCCAGGTTTTACTAATGGAAGTAAAAACCAAACTGTGTTTGGTGGGCCCAAATGCCAACATCCCAAGAGGTCACAATTAGAACTAGAATATGACTGGATTTTAAGTATCTACAGTGCAAGTCAAAGTATGCTCTCCATAGATAGCTTCTATTGTTATAGAAAAAAAATAAACAAAAAAGCACCAAACCAACCAAACAAACCACAGGAAGATTCATTTGTAGAAAATGAATGTCCTGTCCTAAATTTTGAGTATTGGTTGTTACCATATAAGCAGTGTCTACACAAACACTTATATGTGGATGCAAACACACAAATATTATTTTTCATGTTATGACAGGACTCTGAAATAAGCCTGTTCATTGTTTCTCGTGAATTACAAAAGTAATATTCAGTAACTGAAGCAAATCTGTCTTTGGTGATGCCTATGCTCCAGCCCATCTATAGGTCAGAGAGGAACTCTTTACAAGACAACTTCTGTCTGCTGGGCCTTGTTCAGGCAGATGTTCACTGACTACTGTGGTGTGTGGTGTTAAGTTTAAATTTTAAACCCCTTCAAATCAATCCCAACAATACTGCAAAGGGAGAGCCCGGTTGCATTTCCCCCACTACACCTGAGAAAAGACTGGATGAACTACATCTTATCATTGTTTTGTCTTAGGAACTGCAGAAAAACAATCTGCAGAGCACACATCTATGTCAGGCACTCTCCAGAAAATATTTGCTCAAGATGACTTACAAAAGCAGTGTCACTTGATGGGGGGTACCAGGAAATGAGAATGGGAGAGTGAGGGACAGTGAAGCAGACCACAAGGAAAGAAAAACATGTATAACAGTGGCAAAAGCACTGCTGCCTCTCAAGCAGCACTTATATCCAGGCACAGCAGCAATACATCTGCTCTACTTGTGGCAGATTGTGTGAGTCACAAATAGGATTTCACAGCCAGCAGCAAACTTGTGAGCCATAAAACCCACTCCCTTCAATTACAGTGATCACCTCCCAGGGATATTGTAAGACTTGATCAACTGATATTTACAGAGTGCTTTGAGATCCTGAGATAAAAGTCACCATAAAAGGCTACAGATTTTTTATAACATTCATAGACCACCTGCTCAGACCAGAAGCATTCACTTTTAACATCACTTGAGCCAGCTACCAATCTGATATCTCCACAGGAATTTCCTAAAACAGATGTGGCTGTCACATTTAATCTCTCTTTTACTAGGAACTCTAAAAAAAGAAACTCCTGGAAAAGGAAATAAAACAAACTGCATTAAAACTGATGGTGAGAAGTAGGCCCATAATTCTGTTCCCACAGCTCATGGATTCTCCATCTGTACCTTTCAGAAATCTGCCATAGTGACTAACTCTGTGAGCTTCACAAATTAGACCTGACCTAGATTCAGGGAAGTCTTTGATCTGCAGCTGGTTAGTGTAATATTCTGACTGCAGTGAATTTCAGAATTGTTCCACAAAGCAGCAGCTTCAAAAGAAAAACAAATAAAACAAAATTCAGGTTTTCCTCACAACATGCTGGCCCTTATTTGACTATATACCAAATGAATCAGTCAGCAAACCAAATGGTGACGTTTAAACTACTGCTGTTTTCTCGTAATTCCATAGTATATGCTCTCAAAAAAAATTACTTTGTTATTTCCTCTCACTCTTTATTATAGGAATAACAAACTCCAGGAGAGGAAAGAAAAGCATGATTCTGAAAACCAGAGGGGGTTATAATTAAGCATATTGTTAAGTGCTTTCTTGAATAGAGGTTAAAAATTTTGAAGTTTAAAATCATGTTAGCTAAGGATAAAACAGTTCAGAGGCTTTTTTTATAAACTGATCTGAACCATATGAAACTCTTCAGAGCATGGATCTGGACTGGCATCCCTTCAGAATAAGGTTTCCCATGATGTTTTGGACTTTCTGCATTGTGTATAGAAACTGAGCACAGATGTCCCAACATGTTTCAGAAATTTTAAAACCTTTTGTTCCACGATAGCAATGGGAACAGTGGGAAACATTAATTAGAGTCTTATTTAGTGACTTTTTTTTAATTGGCGTGTTCTTGCTTTAAATATGATCCAAAAATATCATAGTGAATAAAATCCAAAGGAAATAGTCTCTTTATCCTTCACCCAGTAGTGAGAGGCCTCTTTATAACCAGAATCTTTTTTGAAGCATATAAGAATGTACATAGCCTTGATCAGATATTTAGGTAGGCAAGTCTGGCCTTCAGGATAAATTACAGACCAAACTGTTTTTGAGGTAAGTTTCAAGCAAGGTACTGCCATGGCAAGTTACAGTGAATGACTCAGAATGTTGCTGCAAATAATTTGAGTATTTCTAAAGGGGTTGAGGGAGCCCATTCTAAAAAAAATGGGACATAATCATTATGCAGATTATGAAAAAGTTTTTCAATTCCTTTTGCTGTGTAGGCAGTTATTAAAGAATATATGGTTAGGGCTGATTGTTTTTCACTGAACAGAATTTAGAAAACCCAAACCACTACCTCAATCACGGTAGGGCTTGGTGCAGCACAAACCTTTCTCTTTGCGCTGTTACAAAAAACCAAAACCAAAACCAAACAAACAAACAAACAAAAAAAGCAAACTGCTGGAGGCAATAATAGTACAGAAATATATTTTGTTGGCACCATGTGATGGCCATGTATCTTCCAGACAGTGTGCTATGAACATTCTCAAGAAGAGATTGATTGACCTTTATCTCAGCTGGTAAACTTGCATAGTGGTTTATGAGGCAGTGGTGAACGGTTCACACAAACTGAGAGAAATTAAATCATATTACCTGTTTTGGGAAGCTTAAGAAAGCTGGTTAAGTGTGATCTGCCTTCACTTGCTGCTTTTTGGTGATGCTAGGTTACACATAAAAGGATTTACCTGTACTGCCACTTTGGGACCACTCCTTTTCAGAATCATCCTGCTGTTTCTTTTACCCCCAGGGTCCTTCAGTTTCCGCACACTCAGGCTGATTTCAGAGGGAAACTTTGCTTCTCTCGATGAAGCATCCAGCATGAATAAAGTGGATGCTGAAGAACTGTGAACACCAGAGCCCTCAGGGCAACCACTCAATCCTTTACAAGTAACACAAAGATAAAACAAAGGATCTGAAGTTGGGTGGCTTCATAAAAAACAGACAACGCTAATATTTCATATTTAAGAAGCTGAGGCCTTTGTTTAGAAGCCAGGAAACAGTAGCTTCTAAATCTGTGCTGAACTGCAGATTATATGGGATGCAGGAGGTTAAAGCCCCTGATGATCCTCTGTGTTCAGAGCTGGGTCTTAATAATTAAGTCAGCTCCCCAGAATCTTTCTAGTTAAATCTCAATGGCCTCGTCTGAAGATCCAGTAAAGCTTTCTCTCAAGCTAGAATATGGCTATAGAGGCCAGATATTGTATCACCAAGGTGTTGTGTCATTGTTTGGGCAGTCAGGGAGGGATAGCAGCAGCAACTCGTGTGGAAAGCAAATACTGCATCTTCTGCCTTCTCCCTCTAGAGACAGCCTTTGGGAGGTGCAGGGAATCCTGCCTTCCATTTCCTTTGCTTCTTTGTTTTATCTCATTCATTGATCTAGCTGGGCAGTAAGGTTTTCAGTTGCAAAATAAATACATTTGGACAGATGAAGAGTAAGATTCTCTCACGCTCCTCTAATTATTTTTAAGGTTAGTAAAGATGCTTATGATTCCAAGCTCTACCTGGTCCACTGGAGGCTGGCCTCCCACTCTGTGAATGTGCTGGCCATGAAAAGATCAGTCCATCCTTGCCAATATCCCTCGTGCTGAGGCTGGTTAACAAAAGGCAGGGACAATGTGGCAGGTGTAATGCCTGGGTATATGCTGTATGGGGTGACTCTATAGATGAGAAGACTTGGACACCCAGCAGAAATTCATCCAAGGAGTCAGGATGGAGAGTCAATGGATTAAGAATTTGTGTTTGGCAGTCTCTTCTGGCTGTTACCAACACAAATTCAGTGCTGTTCCTATTTATTTGAAAAACACAGGATTGGCTAAGAATCTCCTAGCACCAAACTCCCCCAGAAACGTCAGGAAGACGAAAGGAGATAATATTGATCCACATGTAAGGCCATGGTAACAAAACTGGAGCTGGCCCAGCATTGCAACAACCAAACAGCCTGGCCTGGAGTTTACCAACCTGTGTGAAGGGTGCCATGGCCCTTTGCTGCTCCTGACAGTAAGGACAGTCTATGAGGCTGGGTCACCCAGCTCGAGAGGCTGCTCCTGCCCTTCTGCATGCTGGTTTCATAACCAAAATCAATTTTCCTCCCAGACTGAAATAGCTGTAAGCTAGGAGGGGCTTTCTCATATTTATGCTTTCTTTGAATACTA
Organism: Cinclus cinclus; assembly: GCF_963662255.1. Classification (NCBI taxonomy): domain Eukaryota; kingdom Metazoa; phylum Chordata; class Aves; order Passeriformes; family Cinclidae; genus Cinclus; species Cinclus cinclus. Next base: position 130,148,504 of record NC_085046.1, read on the forward strand.
TGTTTCCAAGTAGGAACTTCGATAAGTTCCAAATAAGTAAATTCGAAATGCAAGTGCAATAACCTTTAAATGTTCCATGTCAGCTGACTGACATAACAAAATTAGGCTTTTTAGTCACATATTAGAATTAATAGCCATAATCTGCATCCAAGCAAGATCCTCTTCCTTCCCACCTCCATTCAGACAAATAGAGATCAAAGAGATCATGCCCATTGCGGTCTGCAACACATGCCACTGTGAAAGTGACCATTGGACTGCATTTGGTCATCTTTACATCCAAAAATGCGGCTCTAAACCCCCTCTTTCCCACTGCTCATTGCTACTGGCAAAGCTTACTGCTGCAGCTCAGCTGGAGTCTGGGGGTCTGTAGGTATGGCTCATTTCACACATCTCCAACATCAGTTTTCAGTAGGGGACAGAAGGCTGAAATTCTGCAACCTAACGAAAAGAAAGTCACAATTAACTAATAATCGCGGGGGGGGGGGGGGGGGAAGGTTTATTTGCGGTTTTTTAACTTGCATTCCATGATTCTGGGATGTAGTGTTTTCATTAGGGAAGACAATGCTCCCCACTGGGCTTGCAAAATATTGCCACATGTCCCTCAGAGTCAAGAATCAGGTGGAGCAGGCACAGCAGTGACTAAGGAGGACAACTCACAACAAAAGGCAGAACACCACAGTCATCACAGTACAACTTCAGTGCTTGTGCAAACACTGCACCACAAAATATCAGTATTTGTCACTCTGTTGAGGTGCTATCAGACAAAAAGAAATGTTCCATTCATGTTCAGTACCTGGTTCAGTTTCTTCAGCTGCCAGATGGTCTTTCTGTGCTCCACTGAGTTCCACTGTGTCACAGTGAAGCTCTCTTTTCAGACGTGGCTATCACTGCCTTGTAAACTTACAGCTTAGTAAAGTGACTCTCCTCCCTCCCCTGTTTTATACTGCATCCCCTGTTTTATACTGCAAATGCCTCAGAGCTTGTGCAAAGCCTCTGCCTCCTAAGAAAAGCAGGCATGTCAGTCAGGGCACTTACAGGGCGAGCAGACTCATAAACAAATGGCACTTCTTTTCTGCCTGTGGTATTGGGGGTTTGAGAACAACTGAAAAATGAAAAAAGCAGGGACAACCTCAGCTTTTGTTAGACTTCCAGTTAGAAAAGGCTGGCTACAGACTGGCAGGAACCAAGCATCATGAGACTGGCTACCTTCTGACATGGGGGAGGTAAGAGCAAGGAGTGTTTAGAAGGGTCCCTCTTCTGCAATGTTCTCGCCCAGTCAGTGTTTCTGTCAAATTGAGGCTGTACTCAGAGCATTTGGATAAATACCCAGGAATGAACGTAGCCTTTATGAATTTGTTTAAATCCATTATCTACTTCATTCTTATAAACTCGGTGATGTTCCGCAGTAGTCCCTTTCTAGTATTTAGTGAGCATGATGTGCAAAGCTATCTTTACTTATTTTAACGTATTTACTAACTGGCTTCAGTCAACAATTATGACAGTAGAAATGCCAGTACAGAAGGGTCTCAGCCACCTTTGGAAAGAAAAACAGGTCTTACCTATGTATCTTAAACTAACACAATAAGACTCCAGGATTTTCCAATCTATGTGGAAGAAAAGGAAATAGTCAAGAATGTACATTTGATTCTGGCCCCAGGGACAGAGGGAAACTTTCCAATAAGTATTAAGTTCAGACTAGAGTTCCACCTTCAGTGTAACAGATGGTTGTGTCCTCAAGTTCAAAGTGAATCCACCATATCCACCATGCCAATAAAACTACTGTCTTTGGTCCCGTAACTTCCTTTAGACACTATTCAGTATTTCATTAACACTTGTAGATTTAGTAATTTTGGAGCAGTTCCACTTCTTCCAAAGGTGACAATGCATCTCAGATGCAGTGTTGTGCCTGCAGGACAGAGTGCCACATGTCCCCAGCAGTGTTAGCTCACTGTAGTGGTGGTGGGGCAGCCAACAGTGACTTGGCAGGGGATGTTATCTGAGGACAAGGCTTCTCAGGGAGCAGCTTCCTACACTGAGTCACTCAGCAGGGTGGCAATAATTTCCCCATTCCCTCACAGTTCAGGTCACCCCAAACCCCAAGCAGGGTGTGTTGTCAAACACTGCACTTGCCACGTCTCCCCAGCCCTGAAGGGCACCTGTACCCACGCCGTGTTTTTACACAGCACCTTCTCATATTCCTTAAACAGCGTGGTACCATGTGTACCAATAAAACAAGTCCTGTCTCTCACAGTCTCAGTCAGAAACACCAAACCCAAAGATAAGTTTAGCTTTTGTAGCATTGCCCTAGGGCAATATGAATCACTCATTCATCTCCCCACTCCAACACGAAATTCTTTCAAGCTTCCTTATGCTCCCAGCCCAGCCCACCTCAGCACTGGTCTTGCATTCTCTACAGTCCATGAAATGTCCACAAGGCAGTGTAAACAAAGTGTTGTTTTGTATTCGTTTGGTGTACTACCAGTGCATTCCAAAATGTGCTCTTATCTGACACATCACAGGCTCATTTTGTGCAAAAATGACATACCTGATTTCTTTTGACATATATTTCGCCTCAGATTACACCAGTGATAGTGTGTCCACAGCAATTTTTTTCTGCATTTACTGCTGGGAAAGACAAAAATATTAGGTCAGTAACAAGAACTGCTTATATATCCGTACAGCAGAGTGTGCCCCTAGCAAAAACAAAACAAAAAAAAAAAATTGGGTGCTGGAAGCATTTTAGCCATATTAGCAAAATGCTAGGTCTGAGTCTATTAGCCCTAATTAGAGGAGTAGTTATATGAGACCAGTGAGAGTTGTATCCTTATGCAGTTATATTGCTTTGCTGATTATCTCTAGTATCTCTTCATAAACCTTGCTGTGTTTTTAATGAGAAAATGCAACCTAGAAAAATGACCAGCAATTTTTCCAAGGTACAGATAAGATCAGAGATTGGTAAATAAGCAATGAGACTGCCTACCTTTTTTCTTAGCCAAGTGACTTAGAAGGTGAGAACAAGCTATAGAAGCTTGGAAATCCTCTAAATAGATCTCCACTTAGTTTGTTCTAAAGCAGCATTAAGGAAAAACATTTAATTTAAGAATGAGAAACAAAAGTAATTTATATTTTACAAATTTGCTGGAGATGTTTCTATATGTTTAAAGCCCCCACTAGCTTCTCAGAATAGAGCAGAGCTGGTGAAAACACACAGACATCACTTGAATGCATTTCCAGCAGCAGCAGCTCACTATTCCTTGTAACGTTACTGAGGAATATGAGTTATTTTTGTTTTCCTAAGAGTGAGTGGGAAATTATAATAGAGAAATTTTGTGATTTATCCAAGCCCTGGGGAATGTGGTGGGGCACCCAACTCAAAAATTTTAAAGTGGTGGTTTCCCAGTCCTGTGTCCTGCCACCCCTTGCCCCAGGCATTAAAAACCTGTATAATTAGAACTCCCCAGTGAGTGGTTCGCCAGCAGAGCCCCGAGAGGAGGCAGCCGTCACGAACTAACACAACAGCTACACTGCCACGGGGAAGCAGGAGAGCTGCCTCTCTGGACACGAAACACCGCAGTTACAGGGAAATGGACAGGTTGCCACTGCATTTGCAAAGCCTCCTCCCTGCTATGTGCAGTCTCTGTCGCCTGTGTGCCACCTCCTAGCAGGGGAAGAGCCGGAGGGACCGCGCTGAGAGGAGCAGCACTTTCCCTGGTCAGGAGAGCAACCTGGTGTCCGTAATTCCGTGTGGATTCAGTGTCCCCTGGGATGTCACCGGACTCGCAGTGACGCCTGCAGGGACACAGAGCCCTAACCCAGGGCATCTGCAGGAAAGGGGGGCAGGAGGAACTCACCAGCAGGAGAGCAAGGCAAGAGCACGCACCACCCAAGAAAAGGCGGGCGGGGACAGACACCATCTGTAGCATCACTGAAGCATGGATCGTCTGAAGCATCCCCGGGGGGCTGAGGGTGCTGTGGGTCCCCGCACACTGCTGTGGGAGTGTCCCCAGAGGTGTGGAGTCTTCGGCCACACAATGCACCAGCCTTGGTGGGGTGTGGTGGGGAGATCACTACACCTCAGGTAGGAAAGCTGAGCTTGGAGACCTGGCCAGTGGCATACACAAGGACTTATTTGCCCCACGCAATATCTGCACTCAGTTTCCTGGGCTATTAAAGGGCTGATCTTTAATCCTGGGGACTCCTTGTAGATAGGGCTCACGTGTGGCTGGATGTGGAATCTACAACCTCTCTCCCCCACCAAAGCTTTGAGGAATAAGCCGAAGGTGATGCATAGGGCTGGATTGCTCAGGGCTCTGACAGGGCTGGGGGAAGCAAGTGAGGAATCTTCATCCCCCTGCACACCCTAACCCTACAAAGCACTGACAGCAGTCCATTTCCAGGAACCGGACTTCAGAGGTGTGGGACCACGAGCGAGAGCTGGCAGGAGACGATGTGGGTTATCCCGGCACAAAGCACGTGTCTCGCAGCGTCTGTGCTCCGCACAGCCGGCCCTGCTCAGGGCGGGGTCAGGTGCACAGGGACTGCCACGATCAGGCTTCTCCCCGAGAAACTCGGCCTCACCCCGGGCTCAGCAACAGAGGGGAGATTTCTTCCCAGCCGCCTGCAGCGTGGGCAGGGGGCACTGCCATCGCTGACCACGTAGCTGGACGCTATTCCATGTGCTAGCACGAAAAGTCTACCCACCAAGAGCAGCAGCGCAAGGAGGTGCAGCCCTTCAGGACCATCCCTCCCGGAATGGCTGGCAGGGCTGAGTGCGGAGGTCGGGGGTTCCCAGCCGCCGACTGAGGAGGCGGCGAGCAGCTTCAACACGGAGCTCCGCTCCCCTCGCACCCCGTTGCTCTGACAAGTGTCCCCGTATTCCCTGCTGTCAGTCTCCGCAGGGACCCTGCCCAGGCACCACAGCGAGGGCCCGCTGGCCGCGGGCGGGCGGGGCAGCGGCTCCCGCTCTCCCGGTCCCTTCCCGGCGGGGTGAGGGGGAGAGGGGCGGGGGGCACAGGGTCCGCGGGTGCTCGGAGCCGCCGCGGCCGCGGGTGGGCGTCCCCCGTCCCCCCCCCCGGGGAGCTTGTGCCTCTCGCAGCCGGCGTGAAGCAGGATCGCGGTGGGGAGGAAACCCGAGTTTGCGGCGCCGCCGCCGCCGATGCGCGGGGGCAAGAGCGAGAGAGCGAGCGGAGGCACCTCCGGCGCTCCGGCTCCGCCGGGCCGCCCCTCCGCAGCCCCCGGCCGCCACCCACCCGCCCTGATCGCTGCCGGGGATCGGGCCGGGGGTAGGTGGGAGCGGCGGGGGCGGGCGGCAGCCGCGGGGGTCGTCGCCATGACGAGCGGGCGTGCCGCCGCCTCCCGCCGCTGAGCGGGGCGGCCGCTGTCCCTTCAGCACCGCTCGGGCCGCCGGGGCCGTCCTGCCCTGCCCTGCCCTGCCCTGCCCTGCCCTGCCCTGCCCGGCATCGGCACCCCCCCGGCACCTGCATCCACCGGCACCGGTACCCCTCCGGCACCGGTACCCCTCCGGCGCCGGCATCCCCGGCACCGGCACCACTCCGGCACCGGTACCACTCCGGCACCGGCAGCCCCGGCAGGGAGGCGAGCCCTGGCGGCCCCCGCGGGCGGCGGCGATGGCGGGCGGGGGCCGGGGGCAGCAGGGGGGCCGCGGCCGCTGAGGCACCAGGTAGGGCGGGCGCGGAGAGCCGCGGAGCCGGGCGGGGCGGGCTCCCCGCGGGTCGGAGCGGCGGGGGACGGGAGCCCGGGCGGCGGAGGGGGCTCCTCGTGTGGCGGGGCCGGGAGCCGCGGGAGGGAATGAAAGGTCCGCGCAAGCCCCGGTGGCACAAAGGCTGTGAGTAACGGGGGGTGGTGGGAGCGACAGCCGCAGCCCAGGTGAAGGGCGAGGGGAGGGACAGGAGACTGCAGAGAGAACAAAGGAGCCTCCCTCAAGGTCTCCAGTGGGAAAAAAAGAAAAGGGGGAAAAGGGGAGAAACAGGGGCAGAGGAGAAAAAGGGAGGGAAAGCAAGTGAACAGGGGGAAAAGAGAGGAAAAGGGGGGAGAGGGAAAGAAGAGAAGGAAAGAAAGAAGGAAAGAAGGAAGGAAAGAAAGAAAAAGAAAGAAAGAAAGAAAGAAAGAAAGAAAGAAAGAAAGAAAGAAAGAAAGAAAGAAAGAAAGAAAGAAAGAAAGAAAGAAAGAAAGAAAGAAAGAAAGCATCAGTAGGTGAACATGCTGTAGATTTGTTCATTCTACCAACTTTCTGTGTAATTGTATCCTAGGTTTTCATTCCCTACCCACATTTGGAAGGAGCTCACTATGACAGGTCAGAGTCTGAGGGCTTTATCTGAAGCAAATTTTGAAGACAATGAGATCAGCATCAACGTTGGAGGCTTTAAGAAAAAGATGAGATCCAACACATTATTAAGGTTCCCCGAGACCAGGCTGGGCAAATTGCTGAGCTGCCACTCAAAGGAGTCGATACTGGAGCTTTGTGATGACTATGATGACACCAAGAATGAATTTTATTTTGACAGGAACCCCGAGCTCTTTCCTTACGTGCTGCATTTTTATAACACTGGCAAGCTCCATGTGATGGGCGAACTCTGTGTGTTTTCTTTCAGCCAGGAGATTGAATACTGGGGAATCAATGAATTCTTTATAGACTCCTGCTGCAGTTATAGCTACCATGGGAGGAAAATGGAGCCAGACCAAGAGAAATGGGAGGAACAAAGTGACCAGGAAAGTACGACATCTTCTTTCGATGAGATTTTGGCATTCTACAATGATGCCTCTAAATTTGACAAACAGCCCTTTGGAAACATCAGGAGGCAGCTCTGGCTTGCTTTGGATAATCCTGGGTACTCAGTTTTAAGCCGCATCTTCAGTGTCCTTTCAATAGTGGTGGTGCTGGGCTCCATTGTGACCATGTGCCTGAACAGCCTCCCAGATTTCCAGATTGTTGGCAGCAACGGGAATCCTGAGGAAGACCCTCGCTTTGAAATTGTGGAACATTTTGGTATTGCATGGTTCACTTTTGAACTGGTGGCGAGATTTGCAGTAGCTCCTGACTTTTTAAAATTTTTCAAGCATGCCCTGAATTTGATTGACTTAATGTCTATCCTTCCATTTTATATTACATTAATTGTCAACTTGGTGGTGGAAAGCAGTCCGACTTTAGCAAATTTAGGCAGAGTTGCACAAGTCCTGAGACTCATGAGGATCTTCCGCATATTAAAGCTTGCTAGACACTCCACAGGTCTCAGGTCTCTCGGAGCCACCCTGAAGTATAGCTACAGAGAGGTGGGGCTTCTTTTACTCTACCTCTCTGTTGGCATCTCCATTTTCTCAGTAGTGGCTTACACCATTGAGAAAGAAGATAATGAGGGGTTAGCCACCATCCCTGCTTGTTGGTGGTGGGCTACTGTTAGCATGACCACAGTTGGCTACGGGGATGTGGTGCCAGGGAGCACTGCTGGCAAGTTGACGGCATCTGCATGCATCCTAGCTGGTATCCTAGTGGTAGTGCTTCCCATTACACTGATCTTTAATAAATTCTCCCATTTCTATAGGCGTCAGAAGCAGTTAGAGAGTGCCATGAGAAGCTGTGATTTTGGTGATGGCATGAAAGAAGTTCCATCTGTCAACTTAAGGGACTACTATGCTTATAAAGTTAAATCCCTTATGGCCAGTCTGACCAATATGAGCAGGAGTACCCCCAGTGAGCTGAGCCTGAATGATTCACTGCATTAGTGTACAAGTCTGACAGCAGTTTGCATGACAGCTATCAAGAGCTATGTTTATAAATGTTTTCCTATTTGTTTTTTTGTTTGTTTTTTTCCCCCTATAAGAAGAGTGTTGCTAACACTGCACTTTGCACTTGAGAAACTAAAGACATTTCTATTACAAGTTAACAGTTTGCACATTTTCATCCTGTTGCAGAAGGGTACTAAATGCTGACTTTTCCATACAAATGTTACCACTTCCATGACATTAGTGCTAGTGATGATCTGTTACTTTGTGCATTTTCTCATCTGAGCAGAGAAATGAATGTACCCAACTGGAATAAAAAATCTCAGCTGTGACATGAGTAATGAAAAAAATCACCTATCACCTATACTGGTGTCTTCCCATGCATTTTACAAAGATTTGAAACAGCCACCTGTGAGTCACAGATACAGGAAAACTTCTACCTATATTGCTGACCAGTAATTCTGATCATCACTTGCCTGAAAACACCTGTAAGTTTGCTTACTCTTGAGTATGTGTGTTAAAATCTGGATGTTCTTGTTCTGAAATGTTATGTATAGTAATATTTTTCAGAATCTCTTGGGCATAGACCTTCCTGTTTCCAAGATTAGATCAATTCTGAGCCCTCTGAAGAAGGCCACCCCTCATCTTCAGAGAGCTATACATTCAAAGACTCTATTTCCACAAGTGACTCTAGGTATGGAGGCCCATGTAGAGCTCTCAGGTTCCCATTTCCAGAAGCGATCTGCTCACAGCTTGGTCCCAGTTCAGCTGAAAATGTATTGTATCAATCCATCAAAATAGTTTGGAGATTAGACACATGAAGATTTGGGCTTTAAACAATTAGAAGCTCCAATGAAAATCTTGGATTTGGTTAATGAAGTGAAATATTCCCACATGAACAGTACAGGCAGCATTTTAGGAATTGACATTCATATACTGCAAAAAGACTAATTATAAAGATGCCATATGTGATGCTGAGATATAAAATCTAATTTTATCAGTAAAGCTTGAAAGCAGGTGTTGATGACAGACAATTCCATTAAAATTTCTGCCGAGGAATCTCTACAGAAAAAAAACATTTTCAATCTGAAAAAAACTCTCAATTTACAGTTAAGGGAGAGTATAAGGGCCTAAGAAGGGAACAGATAAAGAGCTTAATACTGCACTATCTGTGGGTAGATCCTCCTACCTACTTCTGTAATGTAGTCAATTTAAATGCTTTCAAGGGCTGGCATGTACTTGTTTAAAAAAAAACATGAGAGAACAGATCATATGCAATTTCAAGAGTAATAATGAATCTGCATAGAGTTGTTTCTTGAGTGCTCAGTCTCCTCCCTTACACAACTGTACAGAGATCAAACACTTGTAGTTAACAGGCAGAAGCCACTGCTTCCTTCTTTTTACTTCTGTGCTGGAAAACAAACTACTAGCACTCAGAGGGCAGAACACTACTTCTTTTCAGATCCTACTGCTTTTCCATCCCATTCATTACATGTAATGTTCCAATGAATTTTCTTGGTTAGTTTTACTTGTGAAGACTAGAGAGGTGCAGAAGTTAAATTCAAGCTAGTTAGAAGATAAATTAAAATACTAAAGCTGAAATTGTCTTGTTTGGAAGACTGTGTTTTCAAACCATGGCAAAGGGTGGCTCAAACAACAAAATAAAGCAAATATGGTATGAATAGATAATTGCCTCATTTAGGCTATTAGGGGTTGCAGCTTGGTCTGGATCTTTCGACGCTGTATCAGGTCCACCTAAAAAGCAGAAAGCTGAGCACCCAGGATGGGATTTCTGTTTGCCCAGTGATCTAGGACAGAATACACAGTGTGAAATAACTTAACCCCCCACCCCATTCCCTTCAAACACCCTCCCTTCACATCAGTTAGTAGCTGATTTAGGCCATGAAGTGTGAGGGGGAAAGGTCCTTTCCAACCTCACCAATTTTCAACACAGCCTGCACAAGTTATAAGTCAACTGGCAAGCTATTGCTTGCTGTGCCTGAAATTGGAAATGCCATATACATGGTCCTGAAGGTAGACCTAGAAAACCTGAATTTGGTGTCCAAACTTGAACCATTTTGCTAAGGTTTACACTTCTGGATAGGGCTGGTTCAATTCAATTTATGCTGACTCCCAGGCATAAATTCAATACTCCTGCCCCTGATTCATATTGCACACGTGTAAACTATGACACAACCACAGCTACCTAATACAGGGAGCAGCTGAGGTCACCTGTTGAACTGAAATACCAAGAAAGAAACAAGGGGAGGAAGAGGTGGGCCTGGGCAGCACATACCCTCCAGCCAGGGATGCAAATTCTCTCACTGATGCAAAGGACACTGCAAACTGTGTCTGTTGGCTGGAATTTTTGAAGAACTCAGCTGCAAGCAGTGGTTTTATCTCAGTTTCATAAACAGTAGATTTACAGACCTGAAAACCAGGGACTTTCAGAGCAGTTATTTGGTGAGACCTGTAGACTTGCCAAAGAGACACAAATTCCCTCAGCTGTTGCTAGTTTAACATTGCAAAGTTTGGATTTAACTTTGCAACACATCATTTCAGTAACCTATAGCTTATCTTATGTTCTATATTCATTATTATTTGTAGGGTTGATGCTCTGTCATTTCTGCAAATATTGACTAGAACGTGTCCAAATTGCATTTTACTAAAGAAAATGAAATACCCAAGGAATTCCAACTTTTATTGTACTGGTTGAAAGGAATTTTCATTATTGCAGTTTTATACGAATGCTTTTGATCAAATACAATAAATAAAGTACTGAAATTTAAGATGTTCTTATTATCATGACAATTACTTCACACAGAGCACAGGAATCCCTTTCATAAACTTAACTTACTCCATGTTAAAAGTAGTCACATTTTTGCTCCCCCCCTCCTCCTGAAGACCATTCCAGAGCTGTGGTGCTGTCCAAGGCTTGCACAACTTTTAGCACAATTTTATTAATGGCTGCTTTATACCAGTATTTTTTTTTCTTCAGCCAACAGTGTTCTTTAGCTTAAATATTTCATTTTCCCCTTAGTGTATTTATAGACAGTAACCATATGGCCTTGCATACATATTTTCACAGGTTTATACCTCTCAAGCTTCCTTTTAGTTTTCTTTTTACAAGTCCTGTTCCCCTGACCATGCTAGGGGATGTAGCCTTTTTTGTTTTTGCAGTACTTCTGCTTTGATTTATTATATTTGAGCAATGGACAGTACAACAGTTTTAACACTTGCTTACGACTAACGGAATTTTTCACTGAGCAGAATAACAATTTAATGATTTAAGTAAGGTTGCTGTCTTATCTACCCCAAAACATCTAGCTAAGGAAGAATAAGGCACATTTTTCCTGACATTTTATGAAGTAATGCCTATTCTAGGGCTCAGTGCAGTAAGTGCTGAGAAAACTTCTCTCTCATTAAATAAAAGCTATAGAAAAATGTTTACATTACACTTTGAAGAAAAAATGCAATCTCTCCAAAGCCTCACAGAGGAGAAGATGTGAGGTATTTTTTGCATAGTCAGTACTAAAGCCAGACTTCCTCCCTCACTGTTGTGTGAGAGCAGGGCATCTGCACTTCCGTAACCCACTGGGTCAGGACTGAAACATGAGAGAACTAATTGACCACTATCTTCAGAGCTGGAAAATTCCTGTGGTCAGAGATCTCCTTAGTATGGATGTGCAGTTTTCTGAAGAACATTGCATCGGCCTGTGCTCCTCCTGCCTGTAACAGTCACCTTCGTGGGACCAGTGAAAATGCTGTGCCCACTCTCTTTCATCTGAGAGCTTTGTATTATTTAAATGAGAATTGTGGGAATATTTCAAATGAGGTAACTTGCTTTATTGCCAGGAATAAACTGTTAGAGAATCTGGATTTCTAGTACAAATCTAGGCTATTACGAGAGTCAGAGATGCCCTTGAGAAGCAATATGTTACATTATGTTCCTGAGATGTAAAATCTATATATAGATTGTGATTAAGCTTTTTATGTATGTTCAGATTTTGTATTATTGCCTGGTTTATTACTCATTTACTTTCATCAGTTGCTAATTCTTTCTTTCCCTGCAGACTTTCCATTTTGAAAAGAGACTGTTTTTTTCTCTCATGTTATATATAGAGCATGGGCTACTTCACATTGCAAACTTAAAACCAAAAAACTTTGCATTTAGTTTTCCAAATTTAATACCTCCAGTATTTATACCTTTTTGTAGAGAACTTTACAAGACTGCAGTGAACTACTGTATCTGGTGCTCTTTGTACTGTGTGTCTTGTCCCAGTAGTGTGTAATGCACACAAGAATTGTTTTGTGCCACAAAATGGAAATTATATGCATAAAAAAATTATCTTTCACCAGGGATCTAGAACTGATTTAAGTTTCCGGACCTTCTGAGTATATATTATAATCAAAGAGAAGCCTGGTGCTCATTGTGAAGATAAGTTTTTTTTAAATCAGGCTAGATTTCTATTCTTAGAAATGCTCTTAATTGGTGATTGTGGTGGGGAACCCACATTTTTCAGTTGAACAAACAGTACAAGCTTCTTGTTCTGTACCTGACAGATTAGGGACTAAACAACATACCACCAGCATTTGGAGGCACTAAATCAACTTGACATGACCTTTCATCTCTTCCAAAATAACCCCATCCCTAGAGGCCCCAGCTGTGCACATATAAGCAGCAGAAAGCCTCTGGAGTAATTGCTCCTGCTGTGCTGGTTATCCATTTCCTCCCACAATACTCCTGACTTTAATCTACCTTTGATGGTGCTTTCAAACAACATTCAACCCAAGGCACCACTCATATCCCTTGGTGGAGTGTTGTGCCAGAACTATTCTTTTCTCATTATGTTATTCTTATTTTCTTTTCCAATTTATGCACCTGGCTTCCCATTAAGTTACACCAGAAATTAATTTGCTCTCCTGTAACTAACTTTCAAGTTACACACTATTCAGACAGGGTAAAAGAATGTTCCCATCTGAACATTCTGAAGCATCTTTTACTGATTCTGCCTTTCTCCTTAAAAAAAAAATAAGATTATGTTTCTTATCCGAGAATAACTTACAGGGTTAAAAATAGAGCAATGGGTAATACGTTATTCAAAGCAACAGTTCTACAGAGCAATCGTTGAAGCTGCTAAGAAACATAACTCTCATTAAAGATTGTGGATCTCTTCACCTCTCAGATATAAAAGTATGGGCTGTCGAATGGAGGAAGCAACCTCCAAACCATCTAGAAAGTGTTTCCTGAGTTCATATGACAGTGCTGGCAAAGGTCTGGCTCTGGAATTTATTTGCTCTCCTAGAAACGAGTATGGAGAATCATCTCACAGGTGTTGGGACTCACACTGACCTCCCACTACAGAAATTTGTTTGCCTGACATTGCCTCACCCTTTACACACAGCCTTAAATCATGTAGGTCCTCACTTGGATAAACACATGAATTTGCCTTAAGAGGCAGTGGCACAAATCCAGCATTTCATCTTCACAGAAGTGCAAAGAAACATCAGCACCTCCCACTCTTTTCTTTTTTTTTCTTTAAGGGTACTAATGGGTTCTAGCTTCTCACAAATCCCTGTTCAGATAGAAACAGGGCTAAGTTTTTCAGGAATTGGACAAAGACTGCTATAAATCTGACAATTTCTTCTATAGATCTCAAACAGCCTAAGAGCTGCCCACTTTCAGAATGCATGGTCCAACATGTGCTTGCTGTCATCCAGTACGCAGGTGTTCTGTGTGGTGCAAAAATCTGTGTAGCTTTGAGCAGACTATTCCACTGATAACACTGTTGACTTTCAAAGAAAACTCTTAATCTTACTTGGAAGATGAGTGGTACTCACACAGCAGCACAGTTTGCTTGCCAGCAGCTGCTGTTCTGCCCATGCCATGTCCTGTACCTCCTGCTTCATCCTCTTTACCTGCCATGGCTATTCCTGAAGCCTCCATAGTATAAGAGGAAAGGTGATGTGGTCGGGTTGTAACACAGCAAAATGAGGATTCAGAGCTCCTGACTTAGGAACTTTCCACCAACTTTCAGTGGAAATTATCCTTTCAAATTACTATGCTATTTTTGAATTCCATGTTCCTTCCCATTCTATGAAATGTTCTGAATACTGACACCCTACCATAGCTCTCTTAAGGAGCATCCATTTGATTATCATTAGGTAAATTCTAAATTATTTCTACTGTATCAGTGCCTAGGCACATCAGACTATGGGCTGCCACCTCCCTATATTAGGTTTTCCAAGTATGGCAAAAGATAACATGTCAAAATTGTGATTTACTTTTGGGAAAAATCTATTCTCTATGTTGTCTCTTTCTTCTTTCCATACCAAGGCACACCTTCCTACTGCCACTGTTAGCATGATCATTTTTTAACATTGTGATCCCTTCGTATTGAAGGAAGACGCTCTGAATGTATTTTTCTTTAGTGAGCTAGTTCTCAGAATTCACTGTGGGAGCATGCTCTAAAGAAGGCAGCTGAAACCAGGGAAGAAGCTGATGCCACTTGCAAGCACCTTCCAGAGGAGTGGCTTATCCCCATCCTACTCCCCCTATGTGTCTCCCCTCTCTTGCACGGTCAGCAGAGAAGCAAGGCAGGCCCCACAACAGGGACCTTGCAGCTGGCCAAAGTCGGGATGCAGCTCCTTTTCTGAACCTTCCTTACTCACCCTGGCAAGTGAACTACCAGGTCTGGCAGTTGATTTTTGCAAGGGCCATCTCAGATGCAATATTGGAAATGCTTTATAAATATAGGGAAATTTTGATTATGCTTTTGATGGCAAAAGTGCTTGGGCCTTCCTGGTGAGGGCAGCCCCACTCCTGGCTCTACATTCCCCAAACTGGAACTGTACTGGTGTTCTCCCCAGTGCTACCAGGGCAGTGCTGGAGAGCACAAAGGACTCTGCTTCATGTGCGTAGTAACACAGCACAGGCCCATCCACCAGCACACAAAAATACATATATGCTTCCTCACACTCAGCAGGACCCCCAGAGCATCAAAAGAATTTAACCTGCTGGGAAAGAAACAGAGGTGGCAGGTGTTTCTAGGTACATTTGATTTCCTTAGGAATCCCTTTAGACTCAGAGAAAGGTCAGTCTAGACATACCAAGAATACAGAAGAAAAAGGCTTTGCTAGACAGTTAACAATACCTGAAACAAGACACCTGACAATTTTCCATCCTGAGAAAGTAGTATCATAAAAGCAAAGTGCATCTTTTCATCTTGCCAGAGAAGATGAGAAGAAAGCCATGGGGAATGAAAAGTTATTCTATTTCAGTTCTGGGCTTTTAAAATAAAGCATTAAAGCATCTATGCAGCCCAGAAAAGAAGAATAAACCTGAACAGAAAAAAAAGCTGCAACTGAACAGTGTTTCGATTCTTTCCTTGCAAAGTGCATAGGGCAGTCATGTCTTGCATGGTTGCATTTAGAGATCTGGACCAAAAATCAGAGACTACCTTCCAGAAGTTTCAAGTTCAAATTTTTAAGAACAGTCAGGGGTGTTAGACATGCCCTCCCCTCACCTGAGTCAGCTGCATGGTGCTCCAAACACGAGATTGGCAGGCTCATATTTTGGGAAGGTAAGGCCATGCAGGTTCTGCATCACTTGCTGTGATGAGGGAACACAGCAGCTGTTTGGCTCTGTAGCACAGTGCCCATTCAGCCCTGAGCAGCCTTGATCCACTGATCAGGACACAGACAGATCAGAAATACAGCACTAATCTCTCCTAAAAAAGCCTGAATGGTTGCTCCTTGTTCTAGAGCAAAGAGCTGAACTAAACACTTCAGTTCACATTAGTCAAACACTGCAAAGAAGACATTCTCTTACTCCAGCTGAGAGACAGCATCAAATTGTTGGGCTTTTTTCAGAGGCAGTAACTGAAGACACGTGCTATGAGATGTATAAACTGAGGTCAGTTGATGAGCTGAATAAATCAATGCTAACTACACTTAAAAGGCTTCAAAATTATACCTACTCTTGGAATAAATTTGCATTAATTTTTAGGATGCAGGACTATTGTATTGCTGATCCTATAAATCCTAGAGATCCTTAATTCCTTACTTATTCTAATGATTACATATTTGGTGGTTGCTTAAACATCTGCTTGTCAGCAAAAATTGTAATTACACTAAGAGAAATAGGTTTCTTGGGTTTGTTGAATCTAATAAAACACTATTGCTATTGATTTTACCCACACTATGTCATGAATCTATTTTGATAAAAGATGTGCAATCAGTAGTGGATATGTTTCCTAAGCAGGAGAGATAACCACATACCTATAGAGGGTTACCAAATTGCTTTTGGTTGTTTTAGAGTTTCTAATGAGATGAGTGACTCTTGGAATGAGTCAGAGCAATATTTCAGTTGTGTTTATTGAAATACTGAACCAGTACTCACCACATTCAACACAGAGAATTCTGTTCACTTTCCTAAGTAAATTTGATTTGGACTAAGCAATTGCATGTGTATATAAATTGGTGCAGTGCTGAACATTAATACAGTCACCCCATTATCTTAGGAACAGTTTCAAGGCCATTTTCTGTAAAGATCAACTAACAGGAAAAACAACTCAAAATTTCTTCTGGATTTCAAGAGACTCAGAAAAAGTTATTTTCTTAATTGCACTTATAAGTGGAGCATTGCTTCTGTATTTTTAATACAAAAAACTTTGAAAAATTCTAGTCTTCTTTCAGCAGAAAAACTGGTATATGACAAATAAACGTGACTTATCTAGATTGAAATAACACCTGCACTTTTAAAAGAATCTCATGCTTTTGGATATGGTTGCTATGAAAAATGGTACTTCTACTTAATCCTTCCTCAAATAATCTCTGGCCTCCATAATCTCTGGACTATGACACCTGTTTTCATGTGCGATGAGAGATCAAAAGGACACCTCTTGCTGTTAAGCCTATATACCCCACTGTACTGCAATAAAAATGAAATATCAATTGATGCATCACACAAGAGGCTTAGTGTCATATAAATCAACTCAAAAGCTTTTGGTCTCCCTCTTTGATGTATTTGCTGCGAGGCTTTCTTTAACAGTGACCATGCAAGCCTTGGGAGCCCAGGAGGAGTGCAAAGCAGCAGAAAGATCTGAATAGGGGAAAAAAATAGTGTCAGAAACATCTGAGAGCCACAGCCATCTTCTCATCAATCCTTCCAGTCACACCAAGGGAATGAAAGGAGGAATGGGGGGGCAGGGTGCTTGTTTCTGGGCACACCTGTATGAAGCAAAGGAACAGCTGAAGAACTACACTGGTCAGCTCCAAAGGAGAGGAGTGAAACAAGACTAGGAGGGATGAGCTTGTTTCTGGGGGAAGCTAGGGAGAGAAACTGCAATATATAATAATTGTCCTCAGAAGAAATATCCACAGGGAAAAGAAACCAGGTGTTTAGTAAACAACACGTGGCTTAATTAATTTGCCAACTGCCAATTAGAGGAAAATATATCCAGGTACATTAGCATGTGGCCATGTATAAAATTTAACTTCTGAAGCTGTGATACCTAAAGAAAAAAAATATTAATGTCACTGGGGTTTGCAGTGCCGTGGTAAATGGTGAATAGCATTAATGTTTTCCCCCACTGTGACAGAGAGAAACCTGTACTTGGGCCCAGAATCATATAATAGTTTCATTCCTTCCAATTCCTTTCTTGTTGCCTGGGTCTGGGTAGCTCCCTACTTAGTGCCCAGTTTATCCCCTCTAAATTTTCTGTGGCCTTTAGAAAGCCTGTTTGTACCAAACAAGTACCAGCACCAGGCAAGAACTCCGGCTATTTGCCTACAGTACATGAAAACTTTGTGCTCCCACCATCACTTCTGGTAAAGCTACACCCAGCACCCACAGTAGGAACTTGGGGGGGGCTGAAGAATAATGGTAGTGCACTAAGAAAGGTCCTGGCACAGGGCGTGGAGAGATTGTTAGCTGATGCTATTACACAAATTCTTCCACTGCACTAATTGCCACCCTGCTGGGGATCAATGGCTTCCAGTTTCACACTGAGTCTCTTGGCAAAGTGGAACTCCCTGCTGAGTGTTGGCTCCTCACGCTCTGCAGGAGCCTCAGTGCCTGCACCATGGCCCGCAGGCAGAGGAGCAGGAGGACAGCAGTGGCTTCCTGCCAGGCACAACACTTACATGACATCCTGAGCAGGTTCACATCCAGCAGGAGCTCATCCAGCCCTCGCCATAAAACCATCTCCATCCACGTCTGCCCAGGGCTGGAGCATGGAAAGTATCTCCATGCACAGACAAACATTTGCCATCAGAAGCCTCTGTAACCCCAGAAAGGAGTGGGAAAAGAAAGGAGGAGAAAACACCCCCACTTTGGTGACTTTGATTAGGTGCTTTTACCATTTTTATTTACTTGGCATTGTTATGGTATATTTCATTGTTATGGTATATTTATATTAAAACTTTTATCTTTCAAGTAAACACAGGATAAATAAAGCATGAACAATAGAAGACAATAAACATGAATGGAAGAAAATCAAATGTGAAACATCAACACAGAGCAGTAAGTTGTACAGATGACTAGCTGATTTGCTTCTGTCAGCCAACACATTTTTTCCTCACATCCACAGTTAGCCTCATAGGCAGCCTGGCCAGGTGCAGATGCCATATTCTTCTCTCGCCAAAGCAAATTTTTAAAAATTATTTCTTTCTTCCTGTTTCTGTGACAAATACCACTGTTCTCCAACCCAGATGACTCTCTGAAGGCCTAGTGAAACAAAGTGTGAATCTATCATGAGGACTGTTTCCATTAGCAAATAACAGAAAAAAGTATAAAGCATCTGTTGGTCTGGGTCTAACCATTATTCTGAAAGATTTGCTTAGAACCTGAACATCCCATCCTTTCAAAGGAAGGAAAACCAGAACACCTGAGACTTCACTTCAGTGATCTCTGAATATAATAAGAGAATAAAAGCTGTTGCTGGCATTTGCATGTGGCCACTGTGTCCAAAGGACACTTGGCTCAGGGGATGTTCTTAAAAGTAATGCCCACATTCATTTTCCTGAGCAGGAGGAAGAGAAGAAGGAAAAGATGGAATTTTCACATATGCTTTAAAAATGCTAACAAATTAAACCAAATCAAAATGGATGAGAGAATACCATGTAAAAGATAGGCCCTTTCCAGAATGAATGCACTGAACAAAGAGAAGAAATACATTTTGTGAAAAAGTATTTCACAAATGCAACCTAATTACTTCACACTGAGCTATCAATGTAATTTGCCTTTCTCCAAAAAGCTTAAACTATTACTCCATCTGGCATAACACAATCATGAGAAACAACATGGGCTACCCAGGATGTGTCTTCTCCAAGACTTTCGTTGGCAATAGTGGGCATAACACTGCTGCATCACAGCCTGGCATACAAATATCCCACACAGCAAATTTCCCAGCCAGCTGCATGACACAGCCTCAAGTTGCACCAGGGCAGGTTTTAATTTGGTATTGGGAAAACATTCTTCACTGAAAAGATTGTCAAGCACTGGAACAGGCTGCCCAGGGAAATGGTGGTGTCACTATCCCTGGAAGTATTGAAGAGACACGTGGAATTGGCACTTAGAGCCATGGTTTAGTTTAGCACTTGGCAGTGCTGGGTTAACAGCTGGACTTGATGATGTTAGATATCTGTTCCAACCTAAACTATTTAACATCCATCACTGCCTTTGGAAACACAGAAAGAAATGCCACCATAAGCGGGAGTCCTATTGAAGAATTTTCACATATTTAAGAATGTGAAGAAATAAAGACTTTCTTACTTCATTAGGTCTTTTTGATTAGCTTTTTAACCAGGTATACACTTAAGAAAAAATAGCCTTCATCATACCACACTGATAGAGCCACATGCACACCAAGTGCTTCACAGAAGTTGTACAGTGCACATTCTGCTTGGAAGGACCAGTGCCTTTCTGTGCTAAGTCATGCTATCCCATGTAGTTGGGCAGGGATTCACTCACCATGAGCCATCTTTATAGCTGAAAGTTCAACACACTGAATGGAGAAGCAGCCTAAAGCCACTGTGCATACTCATCAGAATACACTTGTAAATCAACAGTTAAATAATTATAATAGTCTGTAAATGTCAGATTAATTCAGATTAGCAGCAGACTTTTGTGACTTCAAACATCCCATGGCTCACTAAGGAGAATCAGTCATGAGCTCCTTTTACTAAAATGTATTTGTGGGCAAGTTGTTAAGGGAATATTTTTTAAAAATTCAGAAAAGAAATGGGCAATGGAATTATATTCGAGACATTAAATGTAGACACTTTTTCTGCTTAAGTCTATCCACTGCCCATTGGTTTTCTAGTGTGATAACAACAAAGGAACAACTGAAACCCCTTATGTCCGCTAGTACCTCCAAGTACAGGATGTCTAAGAAAACTGCCAAGATATTTGGGTGATTTGAGCTGTCTCAGGATTAGGCCTTTAGCAATATCGGAGTGCAGAGAGAAGGACTTC
Source organism: Cinclus cinclus (assembly GCF_963662255.1). Taxonomy (NCBI): domain Eukaryota; kingdom Metazoa; phylum Chordata; class Aves; order Passeriformes; family Cinclidae; genus Cinclus; species Cinclus cinclus. Next base: position 130,168,722 of record NC_085046.1, read on the forward strand.
TACAGAGTACTGAGGATTTCTGGCCTGATCCACTTTCATAGGATCCTCAAACTTCTAGTTCTTCCAGCACTGTTGTTATCTGGAAAAATCCTTTCCAGAGCTGACTTTGAGAGACGTGGGTTTCTGTGCTCACAGTATAACAGAAAGGAAACAAAACATGAGGGATGACTATAGAAATGAACATTAATGGTTACTATTAAGATAATTTTGCTTCAGTTAGAATGAACAAGTCAACAATTATACCGGAAAAATTAGCTTTTATTAAAAATGTTTAGTAATAAGCAATGATTTTTCAAATGTTTTTTAACTTACTAAACCTACACATACAAAGTCAGAAGCAAACAAGAAATTGCTTGGTTAAAATCTTACTGAAGGTTAACTTGTCAGTAGTTCTATTATATTTCCTGCAAGGCTTGCTTTTAAAGTATCTTAATAATTGTACTATTTCCTTTACAGAGATGCTCATCCTCCAGTAGAGATGTGTAGTCAACAACATGGATGATTTGATTCATTTATATAAACAGAAGAAAGAAAAAATAAGTTGCATCCATCTCTGAGTACAAAACCTATTTCTCTGCGTTAATGCTTGCACAGGATTCAGAGCTCCATATGCTGGCTGCTGAAGCCCAAGGCAGCTCTTACACCGACTGCAGTTTGCACCATACCAGAATGGAAAAATACTAATTTCATATTAATTCATGAAAGTATTCTTTGGTCACAAACATCCTGTACCTACCAGTTTACAGTACATCAGATGGTATTTTTCACCCTTTTAAGTAGCTTGTTTTATTCATGACATTCAGATTTTTCTCATGCATGTATATTCCATTTCCGTGTGCATGCATTTGCACAAAGTTCTGAGTTGTTTCTATACAGACATATCAGGATAAAAAAAAAAAAAGATGTCATTTACCTCCTGATAGCTTTCAGATGTCAGACTGCAACAGCTCTAGTCTAAAATAGCCTTTTACTGGAGTCCCTTGGGAGATACACAGTTCATCTTTAGGGTACCACAATACTGAAGTTTTCAGAATACACAAAATAAGAAATTTGCGATCATTTTATATTATTGACTATTACACTGTAAAGCCACATTACTCAAAGTCTTATTTTTGGTGTGAAAAGTTTAAAATTGAGTAAGGGAAAATTTAGCTGCTGAGGATGCAGGTAAGAGTGTCTGGACAATGACATTTTGCTTAAAAGGCACACCAAGAAAAGGCAAGCTAGGTTCCTCTCCTGATGGTTTAAACCTGTTTTATATTTTCTCTTATATATATATATATATATAGATATGAATATATATGTGTGTGCATATCTACACAAATCAATATGCACACACACCTTTGAATTTTTGAGAACAGAAAGTTCAAGCAGAAATTACTTTAAATAAATAAGAACCATAGTAATAGGGGGAAGTTGGTACTGTTATTTTTCCTGCATTACAATTATAATCTAATGACATAGTGATAGGTTTATACCATTTTTTACTTTACATCATTTTATTGTATAAATGTGAGGCGTAGGACTACCAGCTGCATTTTATCTTGCCTAAAGTAATTTTATGGATCTTCTGTGCTCTTGCATTTTCACAAGGAATGGTCATTGCTCTAAGAAGTATGAAGAGAGTTGAGGATAAGGACGTTCTATCAATCACAATCAAGATTTATTTGCCTCTAGGGTTTATGTGTCAGAGCATGGTGTGCATGCAAACACACAGGGAATGACAAGCACAGTGATGGCTCAAACCCAAGTACTGGTACCAGCATGGCTGCAGAATGCTGACCTGTAAGAATTTTTTGTTTCCACTGGCATAAGCTTTTTGACATAACGCATCATTTCCAAAATTGGCCCTGTTCCATCTAAATGGTCCACGTATGTTGACAATTAATGTGAAGAGGTACGAGATGATTGCTAACTTCCAGAAAACGTTTAACAGAAGATGCCCATACAGTAGTCACCATTAAGAGTTTGACAGCTAAAGGCTGAATGTAAAGATCTTTTCAGCTGTATTGTTTAGAGAAGTAGGAGTATCACAGTGAAGTTGTTTGCATACAAGGCAACAATAGTAAAGATTTCAACAGAGAACACAGTAGACTGTTCAGAGTGGATCACATTTTGTGCTATGTCTGAAATATTTCTCACAATGTTGTAAATTCTACCAACAGATACTCCACAACATAAACCAGACGAGAACGTGTAAAAAGCTATTAAGAACTTGGTCCTGCATTTCTGAGTCCCCAAAATCTACCAACAGAAGAGTATAGGAATTTTGAATGTTTAGCAATTGCAGGATAAACCCCTCAGAATACTATTAAATGTTGCTTCTTTTCTATACTTATTAAATATAAGTATTCAATTTATTTTCTTTGGTTTTTAAATTACTATCCCTTTGTAGCTATAATGTGAAAACAAACAAACCCCAAAGCAGTAATAATTCCCCTCTCCCCTCAAAACAGTGATTAAAAAAGTCCCAAATGAAACAAAAAAACATCCAGAAAGTGTAGCTGTTACTCCATTATAAAACTACGGTGCAAAACAGAGGTTTATACTGGTCAGAATTGCAATAGCAATTGGAAGTTTACACTTAAGGAGTGACTATAAGTATTGCTTCTCCTGAATAACAAAAAATAAAACTGATTAGGCACTTGCTTTCTTGTTTAATGACAGCTGACTCAGTGTGCGTACAAATGACAGAAATACTCTCTCAAAGAATGCTCTGTAGTGTAACAACTGTACTACTCAACTACAACAGCCCCTGATTCAGGAGAGCAGAAAAACATGTGCCTATTACTTACTTTATTCCTAAATTTTACTGCTATGAATGGGCTGGATACATGTTCAAGTGCTGTCCTGAATTGGGATATTTGTTGAAATTGTAGTTTTAAAAGATAATACAGTGGGGAGCAGCTTTTCATTATATTAAAATAGCAATTTAATCTAATTTGACTTTGCTCTCCACAGTATTACCCTAATACTTCCCAACAGATAACAGGCATAAAATAAATAGGATAACCAAAGATTACATAATAAATATGCTACTAAGTGGGAGAAAAATACATTGAAAAATATAAGGCTCGGTAGTGTTGCACAATCAAGAAATCATTCCAGGTGCTCCAAAATACAATTTCCAATGTACAACACCAAGTTACCACTACACACCTGAAAAAGATCGGGAAGTAAAAGATTAAACTTCTATTACATTAAACATTTGAAAATGCAAACAAGTGATAAAGTGTTTTGCTGCCTTTGCAGAACACCATATGAATGTTCTTGACTGCTGCAATTGTCACTGCTTGTGAAGGAAAATTTAACAAACTGACTTCTGAAAACTCTCATAATCTAATTCCTTCTGACTTAAAAAGTTAGCAGTATCCACACTGACTCCTCGTATTATGTCTGAAAGTAAAACAAACTCAGAAATTTTGCTGTCGCCGTTTCTTTGCGTCCATTGCATCTAGGATGGGTTGCCTCTTTGCAGTGTACCTCTGACGAAGCTCCTCAATTTCTCGTTCCATCATAGGGTCCAAAGCCTTTAATCTCATCTGTAATTCTTCTAAACTCAGATTCTTCAACTGCAAAATAACCAAACAAAAAACAATCCCACAAAAAATATTAGAAACTGTTTTCAACAAAAATGAAATTCACTGCCTTTCTAAAGCCTTTAATGAGGCTGTAGGGTTTTTACACACTTATAGTGTATGTACACACACACACACAGATATATATAAAACTGTTGATATAGCCAAAAGCCTTAGTGCACTCCACAACATATAACAGCATATGAAAGCAAACACATGTAGTACATTTAATTAAAAAAAACCCAACCAAACCAACAAACCTTTGCAAACCTTGCAAATAAATACAGGGCTGGAGTTTAAATCATTAGGCTGATAAAAACATGCCACATAATACAAATACATATACTCATGTACATAAATTATATTGCATAATCAAATACTTCTTATTGAACTTCCTATAGAAGCCTGAGAAATAGACAGCTGCTGTAAGAGATGCTTTGGGTTTTAGTAATACCCTTGACAGATATTTAGGGGTACTTTCTGATAAGAATGACAAGGCACCTGTCTTCCTCAACAGTCTGCTCTCAGAACTACTCAAAACAAAATTGCTAACAGTGTTTTAAGTAATACATGACATAATTTCCTGAATTCATGGGGATTACCTCTGACCAAGTTCTTTTCTCTCCAAAAATATTTTCTCAGAATATTTAACAGTTCATTCCATTTCACTCATTAAAAGTGTATTACTGATAATACAACACACAAATGATTTCACTGCCTTGCTGGCTGCTGCCAACAAAGGTTGGAATCTTGTCAGATCCTGGGGTATGTTGAGCATTACTGCTCCACCTGCTATTGCAGGGAATGATCTGCATTTGAAATGTGTTCTGCATCTGGCCTATGTGGTTTTCTCCCGATGTAGTTTACGCCTTTCTGCATTTCTCTCTTGTCAGAATTGCCAATGTACCATTATTCTTCACCAATGTGAAAAACAGTCAACAAATTTCAAATAGCATATATAATTTCCTCTTAGGAAACGGATAATCTTTATTTTGTTTGCAAATACTCTGACATTGCAAACAAGCACACTTCCTACATGGGTAAAAAAATATACTTTTCTGAATCAACTACTAATGAGTCAATACTTCATTCATGAATCTAGGGCAGGCTTCCATCAACACAATCCGACCTGTTTTCCCTGAGGAATTAACTGCTACTTTTGATCTTTATTTTTGTCTGAAATTGAGGCATATAAATTAGCAACACACACTGCTACATACAGTCCAAACCCCAGCATTATGACTTCTACTAAAGATCACACTGCACACAGTAAACAAATAATTTAAAGTCATAATAAAGAGAGAGGGCCTATCAGCAATGCATAACAGAGCATATGGAAAAGATGCACATTTTCATGCATAAACATTTTAACCATAAGATTCCTAATGAAGAAGATAATTACACCCCAGATGTCAATATATCTTTGAGGACCAACTGTCTCAAAACCTCTATGAGACTTCAGATGTGCTCAGCCATGTTGGTCTTACAGAATGACAGAATATGCCAAGTTGGAAGGGACCCACAATGATCATCAACGTCCAGCTCCTGGCCCTGCACAGTACAGCCCCAAGAGTCACATCATGTGCCTGGGAACATTGTTCAAATGGTTCTTGAACTCTTTCAGGCTTGGTGCTGTGATCACTTCCCTGGGAGCCTGTTCCAGTTCCCAGCCACTCTCTGGGTGAAGAACCCTTTTGAAATATCCAACCTAAACTTCCCCTGATACAACTTCAGGCCACTCCCTCAGGTCCTGGCACTGGGCACAACAGAGATCAGTGCTTGCTCCTCCTCTTCTCCTCACGAGGAAATTGTAGATGGCAATGTGGTCTCCCCTCAGTGTCCTCCAGGCTGAACAGACCAAGTGACCTCAGGTGTTCTTCACATGGCTTCCCCTCCAGACCCTTCACCATCCTTGCTGCCCTCCTTGTGACACTTTGTTTGCCCTTCCTTGCTCTCTCCTAAAGACTGTTCTCCTTATGAAGGAAAGAGCTGCTTCCCAAGGCATCAAATATCATCCATTTTACTGCACTCCTTTTATTTGACATACAGAAAAAAGGATGGGAGAAAGAAATTCCTCAGTCACCAAGACTTTTGCAGAAAACGACCTTTTTATTTTCAGAAAAAGAAAATATTAAAAGCCTGCACTATTCTATTTAATTTTTAGCCCATTGGTATATGTAACTGGCACATGACACACTTTTCAGTGAAGATATTCTCTTAGAGGAGTTAAGTGTCAGAACTTCTAAGTATAATGGGAAGAAATGACAGTGCCAACTCCGCTGTTCAACTGATCCCAGCAGAGTACAGACGAGAGGAGCAATAAACCCACGTGTGACAGGAATAATGTATTTAGCACGTGTGACAGGAATAATGCATTTGGGGCTCCACACACCAGTAAATGCCTAAGGTAGACACTGAATAATTTGTGTGTCTGTGTTTTGTGACACCTGCCCATCATGAAGTCCCTACCCACTCTTGGCCAGACTGGACAACCACTTATTCTCACTCAGTCACCACTACAGACATCAGGCTTAAACTGAACAGAATAGACTCCAGCTGACGTAATCACATAATTATTCTGCTCTGAAAAACATTTTTTTCATAAATTAGCAGAGAAGAATGTGGTGGGTGAGTTTTTATTTAAATTTCAATCAAGAAACAGAGCCAGCAAAGAGAAATAACTAAAGATCACAGACAGCTGGGATGAATATTAAACTATAAAGAAAATGAATTTTTTAAGCCAGAGACCAAGAATCTTCCAAGAATCTGAGCATTATCTCAGACATGTCACCCAGGAGATCCAGAGAGCCACAGCAGTCACCTATATTGACAGCTGATACTCAGGACATTCAAAGGAAGGAAGTGGCAGAAAACAGAAGAGTTAGGGAGATCTCACCTATCTGACATCAGATGAGAAAACCACTTAATCAGCCACAGCTGAATCTGGGAAATGTGTGTGTGTGTGTGTATGTGTGTGTGTGCGCACGTATATGTCTTCTTGGCAAATTTAAAAATGTATTTCTTTGACTTTTGGCTGTGCTATAGGTATTACCTCACAAACCCTAAAAGCCTCCAATAATCCAAACATTGAATGCAACAGCAAATATATTAAATAAGAGGTGTAGAAATAACTCAAGATATTTCATTACTCCTATGTAATTTATTGCCCTGCATGAATAAATATTTTGGTTCAAATTCTTAAAGCAATAGAGGTCAGCATTCATTTACTTCCACTTGCAAATGGTTTGCAATATAAACTGCCATAAATAATTCACCAAGTAGCTTGTAGCAGTAACTACTGGGGCTACTGGAATTAATGGAAAGGGAGAGGGGAACATTCAGTAGCATAAGCTATAGGAATTCAGAAAGGCTTTAAATTATATTTCAGTAGCTTTTAAAAAGCTGTTAACGGTAACAATTAAATTATTACAATTGTAATCAGGATAGCATTTGTGTGACAGTAATAGATAATTCAATTTCTGCCTCTCCATATAATGACTGAATCACGTCCTTTCAGAGATCAAACACACACAACCACACAACAGTAATTAGTGCCAGGATGGGCCACTTCCAAGACAGAGGTCTTAATGGAGTTTCTGGTTGCACTGTTTGCCTTCACTGGGACCCTTTATTTCACCAGGTAATCATATGGATTTGGGAAAGCAATAGTCCAAACTCCAACTTATAATGACACACACAGAGTGAGCATGCATGCCCAGTTTTCCAGAAGAAAGATTAAGTGTACAAAGATAAAACTTTCCTCCTTAAAGATGCATTTGTTAACCCAATCATTAAAGAGAGCTATAATGTATAAGGGAAGCAAATAAAACAAAAAGTCAAACCACTGCCAGAGCCAGATGACATTAAATAATTTCTATTCAAAGCTGATGTATTCTCAAGACACAGTCCCACGCAAAGAAGGCTCATTTAAAATTCTCTGCTTTGCTAAAGCAAGGGAAATCAAGCCTATGAGGAGACCAGACAACAGACATCCTCATGGAACAAGCTCCCAGTGCTGCAAGCTGAGTGCTGAGCTGCTGCAAGCAGCTCCTGCTTCTACCTTCTCTCCCTGATCCAGGGGGAAATGCTGGTGGAAGGCAACCTTTCAGAAAATAATTCCATCAATCCAAGTTTCCAGTGGCAGAAGTATCTTTCAGCAGCACCAACCTAAGATGGTACAAATAGAATAAAACCATAACTAACCTTGTAGCTGAACTACAATTTTCAGTTATAATCACTGGAAAAGGCAACTCAGCCACACACTTGGGAGACCAGTTAAGTCTGGAAACTTGGTAAGCTTTATCTCAAACTTTTAGGAAATGTGACACCAATCATTTAACTCCTCGCTTATTTTTCAACTTATTTGTAATAGGTTAGAGGCTCTTCCAGGAAAGGCCACATGTAGATGCTAAAAAGGAGCAGAACAGATAAGGAATTGCTAGCAATCTTTTTTTAATGTGACTGTCCTCATTACATTGGGATACAGTAAAAATCCAAAAGTTGAGGCAGCTCCAGGCATGAAGTGTTCCAGCTGCCATCAGAGCACAGGTCAGAGCTACAAGCACTCCACAGACAGGCGCGCTGCCCTTGTGTGAAGGTGGTGGGAGCCACTGCTAATCAGTCCAGGGGTTTGAAATAATCCAGCGTGATCGTGCAAGGTTTGTTGAATATAGTGCAAAATAGTATGCCATCAGAGGAGTTTTTCCTATTGTAGTAGGTTGACCCTGTCTGGGTGCCAGGCACCCACCAATGCTGCTCTATCACTCCTGCAACTGGACAGGAGAGAGAAAATATAACAAAGATTCACAAGCTGAGATAAGGTCTGGGAGAGATCACTCACCAAATTCTATCATGGGCCAAACAGAACTGAACTGGGGATACTAATTAAATTTACTTATAACAAAATCAGAGCAGATAATGAGAATGAATTTTAAGAACACCTTCCCTGCACCCCTCCCTCCTTCCTAGCTACACGTCCTTCCCCCACCGGCAGAGGGAGACAGGGAATGGAGGCTTTGATCAGTTTATCATATGTTGTTTCTGCTGCTGCTCAGGGAGAGAGTTGTCCTTTCACTGCTCCAGTGTGAGGTCCCTCCCATGGGAAACAGTCCTTCATCAACTTCCCCAGTGTGAGTCCATCCCATGGGCATCAGTCTGCACAAACTGCTGCAATGTGGGTCACTCTTCCACGAGGTGTAGGCTGCTCCAGCATGGGTCACACACAGGATCACAAGTCCTACCTGGAAACCTGCTCCAGCATGGGCTCCTCTCTCCACAGGTCTGCAAGTTGCCACCAGGAGGATCCAGCAAGAGCCTCCCACAGATTCACAGACCTCTTTCCAGCATTCACCTGCTCCAGTGTGGGTCTTCTCCATGAGCCGCAGGTGGATTTCTGCATTCCCCTTTACCTCCATGAACTGTAGGGGCACAGCCGCCTCACCAGAGGAGGAACCAGCCTGGAGCTGGAACCTCCTCCCTCACTTCTCCCCTGACTTTGGTGTCTGCAGAGTTGTTGCTCCCACACAGTCTCACTCTGCTCTTCTCTAGCCCAATTACCACAGGCAATACCTTCTTTTTCCTTCTTAAATGGTGTTACCACCATTCCTGACTGGCTTGGCCTTGGCCAGTGGCAAGTCCAGAGCTGGCTGGCACTGGCTCTGCTGGCACTTCCTCTTCTGGAGGATGCTTCTGGCAGCTTCTCAAGAAACCACCCCACTATCAAAACCTGGCCACACAAACCCAATACACCTATGCAAAAAACATTCTTACTCTGGTCATTACTGGTTTCAGATGATGGAGTTTTTTTATGTGTCTTCAAACAGTGACACACTCTTCCCTCACATACTGATGCACTCACCTCTCAGAACCAAGTTTCTACAAGGGAAGTGCAACAAGCTTTACTTTTTCTGTCTTTTGGTTTAACTTCTTGTAACCCTTATGGACCAGGTTCACTTGGATCACTATTTTCAGCAAACCAAAGAATAATTACTTGCAGTTAATACTGCCTGCAGGAGGACCCACACTGTATCTTACATATTTTGCTTACAATCCTCATCAAACCATACTGATGAAAATTCCAGCCAAAAGGGGCACTTGGAAAATAGGTGTGCATTCCTGTCTACAGACCTGAGTTCTGAGCAATAAGCTCAGAAGGAAGCAGTTACAGTACAATCAAAAATGGACACTAAGAAGTCATGAAGTCAAGGAGTACAATGCAAATCCTGACTACTGGATTCCACATGTGTCCAGCACAGGAGCCAGAAGGAGGGACATATATTTGGTGGTGCTTGCAGTCCATGGATTTAGGTGAGGGAGTCTGGAACTCAATAGCCACACTTGCCCAGCTCATATTTCTAGCCATCCAAACTTTTTAAGGGGCAAAAGCCAAAGCTGTGGTGGATGTAGAACACTATAATCCTAATCCATTCTGGACAGCAAGAGAGGAAAATAAAACCTCTATGCCAATTATGTTTTCAATATGATAAAAGTAGATGCCATTATTAATTCCATAATGCATGAGTTGCCATTGCAAACCTCCAGTCTATCAAAGTAAAATGTGAAATACTGCTATTAAGCTGGTGCAACGAAAACAAGCAAATGTATTTTCAGGGTTTAAATTGTTAAGAAAATAGATATTCAATCAAAAAGTAATATGTAATAAGTTTGTCATGTTTACTTGAAAAAACAAATTCTTCCTAGGAACTGCTAAAATGAATCTTACATGCAACGTGTCTATTAGGGGCCTTTGATTAAAAAAATATGGAGTGTTAATACTATATTCTGAGTCATCTATTTTCCCATCTGCTAGCAATTCTTACAGTATGAATTACCAAGAGAATGGCTAACAACAATTATTGCATCAATGGCAAATGAAACAGGGGGTTGCCCATAGCACCTTCTAAGACTTAACCAGTGTGTATCTTGGATTGTCTTGTGTGTTAGTGGTCTCAGATAACAGAAACTTTTCTCTCCAGCTGCTTACTTCCCTCTATTGAGTAGAGCTTTCTGTAGTGGAATGAGCTCCACTGATGGCTTCAAACACCTTTTTTTAAATGGTATAAAAACTTAGACTTGAGTCAGAATCCAAAAGGTACAAGGCGGGCCTTTCTGCCCAATTTACAATGAATTCACATCCAAAATCTGTGAATCTCATTAATGAAAAAGTTGTCACACACTTGTGTGCAAGGAAATACTCCCCAGCTCCTGCTGTCTGTTAAGCTGCTCCCATGCAGCAACAGGAGGAGAACTGCTTTATGTTTGCTTACACAGCAAATCCTGCTGACCCTGCCTAAGCAGTGCCAGGTGAGGATGGGCTGTCTCAGGCACCCACTGGCCACAGCAGAGCTCTGACTTGCTGCCATCCCCACCCCTGCTGTCACTACAGTGAGCAAATCAGTCACAAGAAAAACTTGGATGGGGAATGGAGTGAGGGTATTTATTTCAGGGTGTCCTAAGAGCAAGAATGTTTGTTGCAATGCACAAAGTTATACAAATACAAAAAGGACCTTGTTTACTGTAACAATTTATAGGAGAGAAGGACTGACAAGTCTGGAAGCCCAAGTTCATTCCACAGGACTGCAATGACCTAAAACACCTTGGGGGGCAAAATAAGCATATAAGAAAAAATTAAAGACGGACAAATTAATGTATTTTTAAAACATTTTTCTAGGGATAATAATTGTACATAACTTCTCCATGACTAATCCTTATTTTCAATAGTAGAATTCTCTCTGCTCTAATACTAAAGCTGAATGTAATTTTAGCAACCCAAAGCTAAATCTTACTCAGTACCACCAATACTTTTCAGCTCTAGGAGACTTTTCTCAGCCTCATACAAAGTGACATTTCAATAGAAATCACCACTAGGAACAAAAATACTTTTCTGTAGCATTAATTCATACTATCATTCGCATGTTTTTTTAAATAGTGCCCAGGGCTCTCCTTTAAGCACATTAAACACTGCCAGCACTAAAATTCAAAACTAATGAGCTGAGTCATTAACCTTCATTAAATTACCCTTAAAATTAGGTTCCTAAAATAAGATGTTTTCAGGAGAAGGGAAGTGTCTTTTTATTTTCCTTTTAATTTCTAAGTCATCAGGAGGCAGCTAAAATCTAAATATTCCTGCAATTAAAAAGGCTAAAAACTTCAGGGGAAAAAAATCTAGTAGTCAAAAACTTTAATGAACAATCCTGATTACTGGAACTGAAATCTAAGGAAAAGTACAGCTTATCATGAACAGCAATGTAAAATCAGCAATAAAGTCAACTTTTGCCTGTTGCAATTTTAGCCAGTTCCTGACAACAGTAAGGCAGTATGTATTGATGCTTTATCATATCCTAAGCATTTCAAATCTAGTTTGCATTGGTTTTGCCTACTATAGCATCTAGTGTTCTTGTAGCTATTAGGCATATAGTTTTCACTAAAACAAATAAAGCTCCATGAAAGAGCCTGAACATGGGGAAATAAACTGAAGCAACGTATCTCAAAAACTCTGCAGCTTGTAAACTTCCATTAGTAACTACCTTTGAGATCAAATCCTTAGTATGTCATAGAAAAGTGTAGAAAACAAATTTAAATATAAAAAAGGAAAAAAAAACCTATCATTTTCTCTTTCTTATATCATTTACACAGTGTACATTGTTATACCACATGCCAGGGTCTACTGGAGCATGACACTTTAATTTGTTATCACCCTCTCCTTAGAATTTCATCATCCATCATAGACATTTAAAAAATTACTTTTAGAGTATCACAGGCAAAAATTCAGCTTGAAATTCCTTACAGAAAATCTTGGTGGCTTTTTATATCCTGGGATTTTTCTGTACAAGGAATCTCAAGCTTAATTGTACAGTTTGTCTTGAAGAATACTATAAATGTTTACAGAAGCTCCCAACAGAGTAAATAAACTAAAGATTAGGAAAAACACTCCATCTGGATACTCACTGTGCTGTTTAAACTTCATTGCAAATATATCCACACAGTGTTGATGACAAAGTAACTACTAAACCTGATCTAAAAATATGCAGGATTTTCCCCCAGCTCCTCCTGCTTTTGGGGAAAAAAAAAAGCATAGGAAGAAAAAACAAACAAAATAACTCCCAAAACACCCTACCAAGCAAAGATATAAAAGTTCAAAAGGAAAAGGAATTATTTAGCTAAAGCAGTTAGTTTAGCAAGTAAGTAGCATCAAAATGGTCAGTATTTTATCTTTATTAATCTACAGATCTCCACAGCAAGTGCTTCTGAATTATCCTTCATACTGAGCTCAGCTGCCAGCAGGTATCTTACAGTGTCCTTGAATTCACAGCATCACATTTCAGCTACTGCAGCTGTCATTCAGTACATAAACCCAAATGTTACCCCCATATCCAAAAGTTTTTGAAAGTTAAGTCGCTGCCTCTCTGACATCTGATTCTTCCATGAAAAGAGCATTTTAAAAATATTAAGAAATAATAGTATTTTATTTTTGCAAAATTCTACTAATCTATATATAAATAAATGCCAGCTGTATGAAGAACAAAGATATAGGCTATTAGGGATGAGAAACATTTAAAAAACCCCATTTGGTTAAGACACCAAAACATTGTAAAGATAAATTTAAAAATGAAAGATGCTCCTAGTTTTGCTAAAGTATTTTGTAAATGCCAAAATACAGTGAAAAGTAAAGACATAAGAACTTGAAGTGGAAGCCCTGAGGTTAAAAAAGCTGTATTAAAATCTAAATATTCACTGAATACATAATTATATATTTTAAAACTGTTTTTCTGTAATAGTCCATTTAAGATTATTTTTAAAATAGAAAGAAAAATGGAAGCTCATTTAAATTGGACACACAAACCATGCATAGCAATAACCCTCAGACTGAGAAAAGCATTTAACCTAAAGAGCAATGCAAGAGGCTAAAAGAATTTTAAACATCAAATCTTAGTGTCCTACTGAGGGATAATACAAGTAAATGCCAATCTTCTGAGAAGCATAAAAGGTTGATACTCAAAACTAAACCAACAAAACTAAATATTCCTAACAAGAAAAGTCTGTTAAAAGAGACATTCAACCCCCAAACCCAAAACACACATGCAAATTTGTATCCTATGTGTTGGGAAACCTTGAGTCTAGTTATATTCTTTATAAGGAAGAAAATTCAGTTTAGCTTAAAACAGCCAATTCAGAAAGGACCTAGGAAAATAGCATATTATCTTTAATAAATGGAAAAATGATATACATACTGTTTGCTGGCGTTTATTTTATGCAGAAAGCTTTCTGAAAGTCACGTACAGGAGACGAAGGGTTTCAATCACTACTGATGTAAGACGGACAGAAAAAACCCTATAGTCCAAAAACTCAGAGCAATTTATGAGCAACAAATGCAAGGTTTATTAATCACTGGGAGAACGAAGAAAATACAGCTAAGGCAGCAAAACAACTCCCAAGAAAACTGAGACATCAGTTGAAAGGGGCCTGCAAAACATCAGAAATTGTGGAATCTGAACTTGCAGCAGCAATTCAAATAAAGACTGGGCTAAGCAGAAAGATTTAATTGAGCTGTTAATTATAGCAGGGAGGACAACCCTGCCTCAGGAAGCCCTGCAGGTTACCCCCTTGGGAGAGGGATTTTGGGAGGATGACAGCCAAGCAAACCTGAGCTTGCTCAAGCACCAACACACAGCCCATGAATGCTACACACAAGGACTGACTGCAGCGAACTACGTGAGGAGAATCAATCCCCCAGCCTGTAGCCATCTTTGACAGACAGCACCAAGTTTTCCTTTTTGTACAACTTTAAAGATCAAAGAGAAGCACTGTTGGCTTTTAAAGAATGCGTCTCGGTCCACAGTTCCTCAAAATTTCTTTATTCCTTCCTCAAACATTTTCCAGGAATCCTTTTTCCCCTGCCAGAACTGCTTGACTACTAGTTTGATGTGGTTCACAGTTTTCCTAGAATATCTGGGTGTCCAATAGCAGCATCCTGGACCATGGCATCCCTAGAAGTGGAAGGGTACTGTAATACTCCTGCATGGCATTCAGCAACTCACTAGCCACAGGGGCTAGAGATTTCATTTGCTGATGAAAGTTTTAACGCTATGAAAACTGACAAAAATTGTTTAGGAAACTCTTGTATTGTGCTCAAGAATTGAGCATATTTTTAAAAAATCTCTACACCAAAACAATAGTTTATTAACTGTTCCTAATGCTGCCTTCTCTTGAAGTCCTATCTATAAACCATACCCATCAGGCACTACAGAGTTTCAGCTATGAATTTAGCTTTTCTTTTGTCAAAATGCACCAGCCCTGCATTTGGAAAACACATCATAAATAAACACTATCAAATAATATTCAATGAACCTGATGAAATCTACTGTATGATGGGCTAAATTTAGTGGACATCTCATGGTTTGCTTTTAATCCAGACTAAATTAAATCCAAAATAACTGAACAAATACAGAAAGTGATAATCTACAAATAACACCACTCAGCTAGCAGCTTTTAAACAATATAGTTATCTCTTCTTTTATAAACATGCAGTAGACCACTCCACTGCAAATATGTTAAAAAAATAGCCTGAAAATACAGAACAAGATAATAAATCTGTCATGTCAAAATACATTAATCATGAGTTCCACAAACCAACATACAACTAAGAGCAACACTAAATTAAAAAGAATAACCACTCATCTTAATAAACAAGAACTTAATATACTAGACACTGAACAGTACACTCAACCACAATCTAAATCTAGACTCTAAACTACAATCCACCTTGTGAGAAGCATGATGCTCACTCTATATGAGTTTATAAACTACACTTACTCATTAAGATACAATGATTCAGTGGCATATTCATTTACTGAGTCCAGAACTGCCAAAATCATGTGCCAAATAAATATTTTAGTATCAAAAATTTTGTCTGTGACTCAAACATTAGTACAATCAAGCCAACTATTAGCACAGTTCTTTCTTACCTTCATAGAATTATCACCTAGGAACACCCCTAGTATTTATCTATTTGCTTTCTCACAGAGAACAGAGCAACAATAGCTTATTTAATTAAGTTTTTCAGATCATAATCTGCAGATACAGTTTTGACTCACTACTCAATGGTAACAGGTACTGTACAAGCTTCTGTGCCAACATTGTTCATGAATCCCCATTCAAATTTAGAGTGCTCACTATTCCCCTTCTGTACCTCTGGAGTAAATAACATCAATGACATAGCACAAACTCAGGAATGGTATGAAATCTGCAAACCCTCATGATGTGAACCAGATCTCAGTAGAATCTGGCCTCTCTGCTGGTTTTCCAGTCCATCTCTGGAACGATTATCTAGGGTTCAGTTAAGGACTCAGTTTTCTAGGCTTAAAAATCCATAAAGAAAAAGAAAATAACTATAAAATCTTACACATTGCATAGTATATCAACAATGAAAAGGTCACACACACTGCTCTTGAGCACTGGTAATGTTCAAGTGCAGAACATTGGTAATCTTCTAGTGTCTGTAGCTTCTAGTCTAGATCCCTCTCAAGAAAAACTGTTGGGATCCAGGTTTTAGAATTGATTCTGTGTTTACAGTTTGGAAACTGAAGTAGAACCAAAGGCATCAGGGCAGGAAATGTGAACTCCCACCCAGCACATCCCCAGACCACATAAAAAGCATAAGAAAAATGCAAGCTAGACAAATGCATTCCTCCAATGCAAGGTGCCAGTACTCAAACAAAATCCATGCTCAATGCAGACAGCTGTTATACAGTTCACAGGCTCAGTTTTAAATAAAATTATGATTAAAACCCCCCAAAAATGTATTTCAGTTTGGATTGCTTTGTAAAAGCAGTTCAGTAGCTTCGACCATCTTCATAGCAGTGCCTTTCCAAAGTAAAGATGAAAATAAAAACAGTGAGGTTATTAAATGCCCTCACAATTTATTAAGAGTACATCACTGGGGTTTCTGTTTACAGAACATCTATTCCTCAGTTTGAATAGTATCCTGCATTCAGAGATACAACACTGAAGAGAGACAAAGTTCAAATTTATAGGACTGGTCATTAATTCAATATCATTGTTCAGTTCATAAGAATAAAAAGAGGGTGAACAACTCCCTTACCACCAACAGATCTGATGGATATGCATGAGTTTAAAGAGATGCAGGAAACATAGGTTTAGTGTCAACGGACTGCGTATCTGTCCTGGACTTTAAATATTAATTTAACAATGCACATGGGTTATTTCTTGATATTGTGTGTGTCTGGACATGAGCACTAGGACCCCTACTCTCAGAAAGATGTAAATACACAGCATACATTCTGGAACTGATGCAAAAGAAATTTACCTTATGTGGCAGAAGGATGCAGGAATGGGAAGGGGAGAAATCATGAGTGTATCTATAACTTCTGCATCTCATCACATGCAGAAAACAACATACCTCAGTTTAAAACCTGGCATTAACATACAGCAGCAAATCCTAAGAACCTCAAAAATGTAATTATTTAAAGAAATCCCAGTAGTAGTATCATCTCCCCTTGTCACCAAAAGAGAGAGATGTGTTTTTATTTGGAATTCAAAGGCTTTCTGTGTAGATTCTACTGGTGACAGAGAAGTCGCTTTTGGAATTAAGCCACTATCTTCTGGAAAGATGCCACAGTTTTGAATACAAACTGCCTTGTTGAACTATACCACATATTGAGTAGTGGACTCACTAACCAATTCTTTTTGCCTTGAAGAAAAAAATGCCAGCTCAGGTCTGATGGAAGAAAAACTATAATTTTTCTGCTTAATGTCTTTAGACTTGCATTCTTACAGTCTGAAATCAGAGTGCAATCCAAGTCTTGATGTCCCAACATCCTATCACCACAGAAATTATGCTAGTAATTTAAGAATGTTATAGAAATGAAGAAAGGAATGTCTTGTTGGTTTTTTTGACATCACTGAAAAGGTAAGGTTTTCTTTATAACAGTCCTAATTTCATCTCACACATACACCTATGTCCACAAAGTTGAAAATACAAATACTGTAAAAACTACGTGAATTCACAATGCTGTAAAATCAAATACATTAGAGAAATTTTTTAAAAATTATTTTGTTACAGTGAATGTCAAATTCACCAAAGGCTCAATTAAAAGACACAAAATACAAATAATGACTTCACAGTATTTTACAAGCCAAAACACAGGAGGAGGTATTTTAAAGTAGCAACATTACCATGATGCATACAAAAAACCAAAAAATTGTGAAACTGGTCCCTCAGTTAATTTTGTAAAAGAAGTAACTTTGTTTGCATTTTCATTACTGATTCTGACTTGATACTCCATTTGCAGAGGTTTTAGATTCTTGCCCATTTCAATCTCAAACCACATTCCTCTTTCTTCCATCAGTATCTCTTATTGATTTAAACACAGTCTAAGAGAAATATCTTATTCTGTTGATTTTTGACATTAATATCTCCAAATATCTTACATTCCAGGAGTTCGTATTCATGTCATTTGATGGTCTGCATTGCATAAGGAATCCTCGTAATTATTAACTAAATACCTACTAATCTGGTTGGTGATGATGTTGCTAGAATACCAGTCACGATTACCACATCCTAGCCATTAAAATAATAATAGCAAAGGAGTATTTTCAGCAATTTAACAGTTTCTCCTACTTCAACAAATGTATTCCATTTATACTTTCATAAGTAGAATCACAGTACATAATAAGTTGCCTAGAAGCAGCAACATTGCAAAACTACAAGGTAAATTAATTAATCACATTAACTTGCTTAATAATGCTGAAAATATTTCACCTCTTTCTCAGCAATATAATACAACATTTTGAAAGCAATATAATTTGAAAATTAATAGATTTGTTATTTAATGTTGCCATAACAACCATAGAAAATTGCGTAAGAAAATACCAAGCAATAAAGGATAAAATGCCATAGAAACAGATAAGAATAGAACAAGTTGTGTCAGTTCTAGCCTTAAGCAAAATTTTAGGCACAGAAAAGCTCATGGACAGAATTATGTAGAGGTGGAGAAACAGCAAAGGGCAGTTAATGTTGGAAAATGAAAAAAGTAGTTGCATGGCATAGGGCCAGCGTCCTTCAACAGAGATTACATGCAGATTAGTTGAAACCTCTAAGAAAACTAAAGCACATTAGATAAAAATGCAGCACAGATTATGATAGAAACTTATTTTACTTTTTGGGGTTTTTTTAATCTTCTGCTTATAACAATAGTGCTGCAGTATTGCATGATATAAATAGTCAAAAGCCCTCAAAACCTGAATACAGTAATAGCTAAATTGCTGCCAGTTTTACATGGTTTTCTAAAATTCCCTCCAGCAGAAGGAACTAACAATTGACTTAGGAAGTTATGAAGGAATTCAAGTGTAGGATCTATTTTCCTGTAGGTCAACGCACTATTGCACTGTATAATGAATGTAAACATGAGATGATATCATTTCATCTCTGCTCCTCACCTTTCCACCGACCTTTCAGAGAAAACATCCTGGAGCCTGCATTTTGTTTAACATGGAAGTCATACAGGCTGGATAATATGACGTTCCTACCTATGAGCAAAACATCTTTAACAGATTTATTTCTCCTAAAATAAAATTGTTATACAGATATCTCTATATCATAGCTAGAGTCAACACACAGAGCAGTCAAATGCAAAGTTTTGTATAGAGGAGAAGAAATAATACATTTACAGCTCTTTGTCTGAAGAATTAACAAAGCCAAAATCAAACCTCTCTCTAGCGAAACTCCATTTTGGATGTTATCCACAGCTTTGTATTGAGAGCACAATCAAGGAAAACAACTTTCTCATTACATCTCTCTTGTTTCAAAGAAGGACAAAAAAGCAGATGGCACAAAAATGGAGCTCAAAGATGGTATATTTAGATTTGATACAGCAAACATATGGAAACTATTATATAAGGAAGGGAATTGTTGCATAAAAAGTTCAGGTGAGACACAACTTAATGAAAGACAAGAATCTTGTGAGCAGCATAAAAAAGGATAGAGACTAAAGAAGCTTCATTCTACACCAAATCTGATCTAATGACAGGAGGTAGGAAAAAGGGCCAGTCCTGCTGTGTGAAACCCTCAGGCTTCCTTACATGACAATTTACCAATTCTGCAACTGCAGGGTGAGCTGGGAGAGAGAGGAGAACAAGGGGGTGTTGGACATTTTTTTGAGCATGACAAAATGACTCAGCTTGACTGATACACGGAAATAACAGAAATGAGCCGATGTCCCCGTCTGCCATGCCTCAATCTTTTCACAGCTCCCATCTCCTGGGTACACCACCCATCTGTCCCTGGCTCCAGGCTACTGAGGCCACCATCGACCCTACAGCATGGCAAAGACAACAGCTGACTACAGGCTTCAGGCTACAGCCCATCCTCCAGCATAGGTGTCAATCTGGATCCCCCTTCTCAAGAGGCAAATTAGTAGTAGTAGTAGTATTGAAACTTAGAGCAAATTAACTTCCTTTGACATCTCCACCTTTGCCAAATTTGGACAATATGACTCAAAAGTAATCAGTATAAACAGCACAATAATGTAAGTCTTATTTCCCCATGAAACAAATGAAAAATAATATACAGCTAGATAGCACAAAAATAATCTTTGTAAGGGGTGATCAAAAATTTGAAGCACCAGTATCATTAAATGCTAGCAGAAAGTACATAGTAAGACTAAGTATCCCATTTTGGATAAGTATAGGCTGGGGGGAGATCACAAAAATCTATGAAAGATGACGGTGCTTTTATGACAAAGTGAATAAAATGGATTTTATACAGTACAACTTCTAAATCATAGAAAGTATTTCCCCCAAAGCTCTGGAACAGGATTAGTAGTTTCCTCAAATTCAGTCTGTGTGCAAAACTGTAAACAAGTAATTTAAATGCAGAGTCAGGGACTCTGCAGGACTGGGTCAACCAACACAGCAGCTTTTCTCTTTCTGGTATTCATAGTACCTTAGAAAAAATATAGAGATGGTGTATCCTCAGCACATTTTAAGATTCACAGTATATTTGACAGCAAAATAACAATACCAATACCTATACCAAAAAAATGGTACCACATCTAAAAACCCAACCAGTGAAAATGTAATACCAGCAAGCAAAGCTTTTGTACCAGTTATTTCTTGTTGACTTAGAAAATGAAACTGTAGACTTTTTTCGTAATTCACAATATTTTTAAATGCCAAATGCCTACAGTAAATGTTACGTTACAGTCATCAGTCATTATCAGCAGGCCACACAATAAATGCTTTTGAAAACCTTTTTATAACATCATATTACAATGTAACCTATTGCAAGTTTCTTTTATTTTTATATTTCTTCCCTGTTCCAATAGAACAAGAGTCTAGTGTATTAATTTATTCTCTATAAAAATTTGATCTTCTCACACTTAGAAGAATATGAATTAGGCCTATTTATGTATGTAGATGGGGACCTAACTCAAGTGCTGAAGTTACACAACAATGAATTTCGAAGCACAGCCTAACTTACTCATTTTATTTCTAAAAAGCCCTCATACCCTTGAAGAAGAAGAAATACCATATTTGGCAAAAAAGTTTCACCTATTTGATCTTTATGTTGCTTCAGTGTTAGTACTGAAGTTCTGACTTGTTTAACTAACTGCTCGGGCAGCCCTGGTTTAATTTGGAAGCATTCAAAATCATCTCTCTCAGGAAAGCCTTCAGCAACTTGGCATCACACCTTCTCACCATTGTGCAAAAGCATTGCTTTATCAAATCCACAATAAATTTAAAAGCAGTATACAAACAGCAGAGTCCAAAACTGTTGTGATGGAACCGATGAAAATGTGACAACAATCCTAATGTTTTAAAAAATGTTTTAATTAAAATGTTTCTGTTAGGCAATTGCTATTTTGATTTTTTACAACAGATTTTGATCATCATTAAAAACAACACAACTAATTAAAATAAAAGCTTAAGTAACATTCACAGTTTCACAGAACACGAATGTTTATTAGTAAATTCTCTGTCCAGTGAATTGAAAGCCATCTGTGGACCTATGGAATATAAAAAAAACACAGGAAAAGAAATCTGCAGGTATTGCGAAGCGTGTTATCACACAGTCTACTAAAACTCTCCAAATACTGAGATTCTACAGCACTGCAAGAAAAACCTACCGTACCCCTGAAGCAATTGACATTTATTAGTGATGAGGACTACACCACCTCATCCAGCTTCACTTCATCTTATCCAACATGTAACAAAATGACCAGCCAAGACTGATTATTCCCAACCTGAACTGGAAACCAAAGGCAGCAGGGAAAGGGAGGTCTTCACTCACTGTCATCCAGCACAGTGCATGGTCCAGGACCACACAATGAGTTATCACAGTACTTATCCTGTACAGGCAGATGGCTTTTCAAAAAGCAAAGTCTGAAGTGCAGCCCAAAAGTATTTAGATTCCTTATATCACATCCTCATGACATTTGTGCTAATTTAAAGGATTCAATTAATTTCAGGTGGCTGCTTTGAAAATTTAGAAATTAGAACAATCTTAAACGGTTACTGTTAGTGACAAAGCTCTGACTGAACATGGCTCAGTTTAACCTTTAAATAGGTATACTCTAAAAGTAAGATATCACTTCTTAACATAAGCCTCCCACAGACTAAAAGTAGAAGCCCTCCTGTACTTTAAATATGAAGTGCCTAGTATGAGTACTCTAGAAGGAAGAACTAGAAAGGAAATTTTGGTACAGAACATTCAGGAGATTCTCCATTAATGATTTGTATAGGTAAGGACTTGTAAAGCACCGGTGTCAGCATGAGCCTGACATTTACTAAAACCAGTCTTAAGACATTAAAGAAACTCTTGGCATGTCTCCTGTAGATTTCCCTGAACTGATACAAAGTCCTTCTGTCTTTACAGCAAAATTCTATCTCTTGCCTGCTTTACAGACAAACATGGCTGCTATTTGGAAAAATAATAAAAATTATAATTTTTACTGCGTATTTTTGTCCTCGAAAATCAACATATGCTTTTTTTTATTTACAATTGTAGCGAACAGTCAATAGCAACCACCACAGCAAGGAGAAAAACTCAAAGAACACATCAAGCATAAAACACATTACTCATACATAAAAAACGATACTCCATGTTCATGAATGCATAGAACACAACAATTCTACTTAAATTTCACAAAAGGCTTGTTGTGGTTATGGACTGTCTGGCAATAGGTACCATGTGCTTGGTTGGATGAGTATAAGGTGAAACAAAGCATGAAGTCTGATGGCATAATCAGACAACAAAATAAAACTACTAAAAATCCCATATGGATAAGACAGGCAGCTTTCACTTAAATACCAGACACTTACTCAATTGTCAACCACCTGCATACAAAGTTCTTAGAAGCTTTAAAATACCTTCTTTCTTTCTTTCTTTTTAAGAATAAAATATTCTTCAAGCTATTTCATATTATATCAAGCACAAACATGTTTTCATTTAACTTAAAAAATGGAATGTGTCTTATTTTAATCTTTCACCTCTGCTCAGTTGAAGAGTACTGCTGATAATAGGAGACAAACCAGATCTTACTTACAGGTCTTATGATTTATGCTATATGTTTTTATCTTCTCAGGAACACTGCATTCCAGATTGATAGCTAGCTGGGGTTTTTTGGGGGGTGGTGGTAGTTCTTTTGTTGTTGTTGTTGTTTGTTTGCTTTCTTTGGGGTGTTTTTTAATGTTTTCAAAGCAGTCAATCCTGCAAAAGCAGTTGGCAGCATCACCAGACTCCCAACACAGTAGGTTGATTCATCAGGCTGATTTTTGATTCATTTTGATTTTTAACTGAAAAACTCTAGTCTTCATTCCACAACTCATGGTTTGGGAATAGGGGATTCCCATGACTCTGACAGCAGCACCCACATTTACAAAAGGGACTGCATATTCCCAGTTGCAGACGCTGCCAGTGCCCTGCTGGATGCCAGCACAGCAGGGTCTGTAAGGGATGGACACATGCAGGGTGGTCCTGAGTGTCACCTCTCCCTGCTGCAGGAGCCTGGCAGCTGCTGCACGTACAACCCACCACAGCAGCTCCTGATGTGCTGCGGGTCACACCAGCGTCACATGGCATTCCACCACCTTTGCTTGCTTTTTGGGAAGACTTGACAATTTACAGCTTAGACCACTTGCTTTATTTTCCGAATTAACTGAAGGATTATCACGTAATAAGAATGTCGTGCAATTGTTTGGCAGCAGGCTCCAAGAAATGAATACTTTTGTGGATCCAAGGTTGTCAGGACAAACTGCAAAAATAATGATCTCATTTACAGTAGAAAATAAGATTAAGGAACAAAAATACAGACAACAGAAATCAGGATTACTTATGTAGATGTAAGCATGGGGAGTGCAATTCCATGAAAAGAAATAAGGGTATCTTTAGAAAAATAAGCAGCAATCTGACATGAAAGTATTGCCAAACAAATTCCCATAGCTACAATTAAACCAGCCCAGCAACACCATGGTGCTCCTTCTTCCTCATCTGAGAATTTAACAAGCCTAAATTCTAGAAGAGATAATGGAATATAAACAGAAGATTAAGAATTATTCCCTCATGCTAAGTCATTTGTCACAGTTTCCAGGCTTGCTGAAATTCTCGTCCCACCTCTAAAGAAAAACAAATGGCAAATGGAATTGCCCAGCTATTCTGTGTAAGCATTTTGAATTTCCTCCCTCCGGAAACAAGGCATAAGCATGAAGCTCAGGAACTTGCTTCTGGTGACTGCATTTATACATGGCTGGCTTCTCTCCTAAAGCACTTCTCTTCAGTTCCTAGTCACTTTTAAACAGAGTGAAGATATTGATACTCTCACTGAAAAGCATTCAAAGTATATTGAAGTCTGAAAAAAACATGGAACAAACAATCTAGTTCTTTTAATTTTAACTGTGTAGTAATATTCAAGATGGCAAAATGTAGATATTTCTTGTTTCACCTGAATTCAGCAAGGCAATTTTACAGTATTCCAAATAACGGTAGTTATAGCATGAACCTCATTTTCTTTAAAAAAACAACCACCATAACAAAACACAACCAAACAACACAAAACAATAGGGGGGGAAAAAAAACCAACCAATCCCCCAAATAACTAAAACAAAACAACAAAAAAGCCAATCCCCAAAAGAAAACAACCCAAAAAACTGAACTCCCCATAACCCTCCACAAAACCCCCAAGAGCCAAATATCTATTACATTTTTTGTAAGAATTAGCCTAAATATTATGCACCCTATAGCTCTGGACTATTTTAATTTTTGTACTACAAATCTAAGGGATTTCATTTGCATACAGGAAACCAAAGCAACGCATGTTACACTATTTCTTTTCAATTCTTTCCAAAAATATACATGGTATGGGAAAAAAAAGAAAGAATGCTAACCGTGGGAGATGGAAGACCATGGAAGTCTCCCAGGTTAAACCAACCTCCATGGACTCTGCCCTGGACTGCTCAGATCCATAGTTCAAATCTACTCCAGCCCCATACTGAGAGAACCATAGGGGCCTTAGGGGAGGTCAGAGGTACAGAAGCAATGAATATCATCATGAATTTTGCCTCCATTAACGTTTGATTAATGTGCACAGCAGAGGAAACTTGCCATTGCTGTACTACACAAAGTATTTACAGAGCAAGAAATTCAACTCACTAGTATAAAAGTAGTCCATTCCCTTTCAGGTATTATTTGTGATGCTTTTGAACCAGTTGCTCAGTACCGTGGCTGTCAGTGGAAGTTCACCCTAAAAACAATCTGCCTCATAGGCTCTCCTACTATTCCTTTTTCCTTTTTAAAATCTGTGCCATAAAATTATACATCATATATATTTTAATTCCATTCAAATTCAACACTAGGCAAGGGAATACATTTCTATGCTACAGGTACTTTAGTAAAAATCCGTGAGCAGTTTAATTTAAAAGCCATGGACAGCTACCTAAAGGAATTTTTGACCATGCAAAATGTTTTAAAATAGTTCCATGTGCGCTGTTCTTCTGGAGTCTCACTAGAGACGATTAATGACCTTGTATTTCATTCTCATTTACTCTGAATTAGCCAAACCTTCTGGTTTAAATTACATACTTAATACACCTGGCATGGTCTAATTACAGAAAACAAAACATCATTTAAACAAAGGGTGACCTTGAACTTAAGTCTATCAAAATAATGGTTAACTTTAAGTTTTTGGCTTTTAATGAACTGCCAAGACATGCAATAGCAATTTTCCAAATGTGATCATATGCCTTTAGAGCAACAGACTTACTGCATTAGGAAACATCTGTACACACCCTTTATGGCTTTCCTCAATATTAATGCAAATCCCTCTTACATTTCAATAGTGCTATAAACAGTTCTACAGGTAAACACCAAGCCCACACTACTGATATGTTTAATGTGTTAGACCACACCAGATCTAGATTTGTCAAGCAACAGCCTGTTGAAACTGAAACAATAATTTTTAGTGATTTTGTATGAGTATTGCAACTATGAACAAAGGAAACACAAAGCTATAGCCATGATAACATGCCACAAAAGAGGCAACAAAGGGTTCTAATACCAGAAACTTAATTAAATACATTGGGTGTTCTACTGCTGCAATGTGGTTACTTACCTCCTTAAAACTGAGTATTTGCTTTAATTTCTTCTTCAGTTGTGTTAAAGAGTTTCAGCAACAGATTGGTTTTAGAAGAATGTTTCAATATAATAGTGAATGGTCTTCAAACATATGATAAAGTTTTTTTAACCCTACTTGTGATCAGGTAATTCTAAGAAGCATATATATTAAAGCATCTGGGATTTAAAGTCAACAGAATGTATTGCCTAACACAAAATTCAGTAAAGCCTAAAATTCCTGTAGTATAACCAGATCATGTATCATTTTATATTGATTATTGTTACAGCCCTAGAGCTTCCCACCTAAGTATGTCAGAACAGCAAATGTGAAGTGCATTTGAGGCAAATTATGTGAATAACAATATTAAGGAAGGACAGGAATTGGAATTTGAGCATGCTCAACAAAGATGTCCCAAACTACTGGCTATTTCACAAAGAGCTGGCATTCAAAGATGTACTCACAGAATATTGGTTTATGTTCCATATTGCTGACCACAGCATATTTCCAAAACAGAATGGTCCAGCACGCAAGGGTAGAGAAGTTGTTTATTAGAGATTTTGACAATGTTTCAGCATGGGAACAGATTATAGTTCCTGCTGACACTGCCAATGTTCTGAACGAAGATGACAAGAAAGTTAGTGTTTTGCAGGTATATTAGGTCTGAATAGGTAGTATTTGTTGAACACAATAATTCTTCATCAATTAATAGTTTCAATGAATTAATATAAAAGTATCCTATATTGATAAGCAAATATATTCAGGGTTGCCATGAATATTGACAAACATCCATCACTTAATTTACTTGGCTGGAAAACCAATAGTAACATTGACTGTCTAAAGGAGAAAAGCTTCTGAAACTTTCAATACCTCACTGACAGAATTCAATAAATATATTAAGATAAATGAAATTATAAGAAAAGATTACACAACATAAACCATACATTTAACAGATTGTGATTAAATAATTATATATATCACTAATTATTCAACTGAACTGCAACAGCATGCAAGCCAATACTCCATTGCCTGACACAGACACATTCCAAACTGCCCAGGAGGGGATATGATCTAAATGAGATTTGTCACAAACTAATATATCTTAGAAAATGAAGACAAGATATATGGGAGTGA
Source organism: Cinclus cinclus (assembly GCF_963662255.1). NCBI lineage: Eukaryota > Metazoa > Chordata > Aves > Passeriformes > Cinclidae > Cinclus > Cinclus cinclus. The sequence continues at coordinate 130,196,056 of NC_085046.1, forward strand.
GCAGAATTTACACTTCACATGAGACCTAATGGCAAGATTCCTGTGACCTATTCCAGCTTTGCTATGAAATCTGTGAAATCACTCACTTTCTGTTTCTCTATCATCATTCTTCTGATAAAAGCATTTATTTTTTTTTTCCATTCCAAGACTAAGGAAGTCCTTGAATAAATACTCAGATCTGAATCCTCACTGTGCTCTTTCAACCCAAAGGAGTCTGTCAGTGCAATTATGTTGTTTTAATTCTACCAGAAAACCTGTTTTCACAACAGAAGCTATATGCCAAACACACAAACATGGCACCCACTAACATACCACGAAAATAACGTGTCATAAATTCAAACAGTAGTTCATTCTCTTCAGATCTAGTATGACTACGCTACTTGGAAATGAAAATAATCCTGTCCATTATCTGAAAATAATCCTGTCCAATAATCCTGACAATCCTGTCACAAACAATGTTTGTGACACAAACAACAGGAAGCAAACAGGCATATTACATTAGTACAGAGGAATAAAATCAACTCCATCAGCTAAAAAGGTAATCAGGAAAAAAACCTTGAGATTATGCAGGGCAAAATGCTCTACAGATGAGCTCTCCCAAAGTCTGAAATTAATAGGCACAAATAGTTAAAATTCTGTTTAACTGCATATTGAAAACCATGATAGTTTTTTCCTGAAGATTATTTCCCTAAATAGCAAAATAAAACAAAAATTAGTATCACCATTTCACAAGCATAATACAAGAAAACTAAAATAACCTTTTTGCTCAAATAAATCTGATCCAAAAAACTTGGTATTATTTAGTCTCTGAAGTGTTCAAAGCACATAATTAATTATATTATAGTTCAAATGACAGCACAATATAGTTGTCAAAAATATTATAAGAAAGGCAAATCTATAGTGAAAATAAGAACACAATCCTAAAATGCATCCCTATTATCTTCTCTTCCTTTTTACTGGAAACAAGAGATGAACTTAAAAGTTTTAAACTCTGTTTCTTTAAGCTGGTATTTATATTTATAGTAGTGAATTTAATTAGCCTATCTCAGGACATGTATGGTAGCAGATACTTCTCTAAAGTCCTTAATACCATGAGTAAGACCTTACAATATAGTCCAAGGCAAAAATCACCCACTATAAAAAAGCATGCCTACAAAGTGAATTACATGAATGACACACTCAGACTGAAGATAATGGATCCTTCTCTGTTTTCTACAATATGTAAGTATTTTAATAATCCTGGCAGCACAGGCCCTGAGGATAAATTCCTTGTTGTCTGCCAGTGGCAAGCCTCTTCCTACTGTGAGACCAATAATTTATTTCCATGGTATCTTAAAACAGGTTACACATGAAACAACAGAGGGCTCTTGCTTGGTTAGTTTTTCATTTGATAATATTTTGTCTTTGTGTCCAAAAAGAAGACTCAGCTCAAAAACCCTTTTTCTGAGTCTCTTTAGAGTCTGTTCAACTGTAGGGAGAGAAAGCAGCTCCTTCAAGAAGACATACAGCCCAACTAATCTCCCCCGGCTGTTTGTCAAGGCATTTATAAGGGTTTCTACAAGGGTTTCCAGTGCTCAGTTCCAGAGCCAGGGATGACTTGTCACAATTTAAAATTAGTGTTTTGATGACAACTGCCCTGCTCCTGGAGAACCAGCTATTCCCACCTGTGAATGCTCATGATGCAAGTACAGACTTAACACATGGGGGAACCAATAACATTCTTTACTGCTACTGACAACTTGGTTATGCTTCAGGGATCTTCAAAGTAGACTGTGATGGGTATTTAAACACCCATATATATAATGTTCTAGTTGTGCAATATTCTCGCTAAGGCAGACACGTAAGGGAAGATTCAGTAACCTATATAACTTGAGTAAGTTATTCCTCCTTGGAGGAGTAAGAATTGTTGAAGATTGTTCAAAGAGCTTTAACTATGTGTAAGACCATAAAATTTTAAACTGAAGATAAAAAAATATTGTATAGCTGTCAGATCTCTAGAACTGTGACACAGCTGCCCCATCCCCAACTCCAAGGAAAGCAATGGAAGTACTTCCAATTCAGACATGTTAAGCTAATCTGGAAAAAGCATTTGGTAGCACATCTACTTTAGTAGGGATACAGAAAAGATCATTTAGTAAGGAATTTTAATATCTCATTTTTCAGATTAGTAATAGTTTGGACAATAATTACCTTACTAAATAAAAACAGTAGACTAAAACATAAAAAAAGAAACTACTGGAATCAATATTAAGTTGCTAATTTTCTTTAGGACAACCTTCCACATGTATTCACATTCAAATCACCATGTGAACACATCCCAAGTACAAGAAGCTCAAAAACCACTGAAAGAAAAAAGCATTTGTCTCATTTTGGATATTGTACTGGATATTACTAGTAGACTTGCGTGGTTTTGTGCTTAATGTTTTCGTTATGTCATGTCTCATTTAAAACATAAAGGTAAAGCGAAACTAAATTTTATCTGAAATAAAAATTTTGAAAGACCACAAAAAATTATTATAGTCCACATATGTCACCTTTTATATCCTTTGCAAGAAAACCATCTATTTATATTTTTAGACCTTTCTGCTTTTAATTTGAACGAAGAAAATAACTTGCACAATTCTTCCCCAAAAACTTAAAGAGTCAGTTTTTCTAGATTGTTTTGGAGAACTCCAAAGAGATAAGGTCAGAAATCAATGATCCTCAAGCGATAGTGTATTCAGATACATGTCTTTGGAAAAATTTTGCCTGTCCACAAATTCACAGAGGAGCAAGTTTTCCTCAAATGCAAGATATTTTCCAGGTAACCCTGTCTACCCACAATTTAGTGGCAGGTGCAGACTACTCTTGAGACTCTGCAGATTTTTCCATATAACTGAAGACAGACTCTTGACTAAAGAAGAATTATTATAAACATAATTTTTAAATTGCTACATAAGTAAGGTAGGCAAGCCAATTTATGCTTTGCTGAATTAGAGGTAGAAACCTGGTACTTGCAAATAAGAGGGATGAGAGAGTCAAGGAGTGTATTAGGTATTCTCAGAGAGGCAAAGCCAGAGATAAACCTTAGAGGTATAAGAAAACTTAAGCAGCTGATAGGTACAAATTACTAGAAAAATTACAAAATTACAAATTGGCTAGAAAATTTTCAGAGTGCATACCAAAAAACATGATAAATCACAGTTGACCAGGATTATTTTAATAAAAATTATTTGAACCTCTCATTCATTAACTGGTACATCACAGTGTTGTGCTTACTACTTCTAGTAAATGAAAAGGTAGAATGAAGAGACAAAGCGAATCTGTACACTAGCAAGAAGAAACAAAAGGGAAGAAAAAACATTTAAAACAAGGGTTGCACATGCTCTCATTAGTCTTACATGGGAAAAGTACAAAACAGGTTTTGACTCCGTATTTTAGTTACAGATTTATCAGGTAACAGGGATTTGACACCAATTCCAACAGAAAGAAAGCAGCCTTTCAAAAATAACTCCCACCACCTTTTATTGAATTTCTAGAGCAATCTTCTTTCTAGTCTTTCTTTTTTCATACTGTATGGCAATCAAAGTAATTTTAGTTTTAACTAAAGTACCAATAGCTGCTAAAATAAGAGAATGTGAATGTCTTCTATAGTCATAACAACATGTAAATATATAACTGCATATATTACACCAACTGTATACCTCCACAACTCTGCTTGTCTAATATGGTTACAATTAGATTGTATTGCCACGGAGAACAACTGCAGACCAAGCTTTCCTCTAATTTTGATTACTGCTGAAGTTTCTCTTTTCATCTTTGTCCCAGAATGCCTTACTACTGAACAGAAATCCTAGTTCTTCTAAATGACCAAACAGAAAATCAAAACCATAAACCTGGCAGTAAGAGAACAATCACTACAGTTTCCAATGTTACCAGAAGACTTATAGCATCATGATGGTTTTATGATTTTCATTTTCTTGCAATAGTGTGTGAAATTAACAACCCCAAAATTTAACTGAGTGGTTGTTATGAAAAGAACCACACATTTAGATGTAGGAATCTTCAAACAGAAGTTTCTTCTGAATTTACATTTTCTTCTCTCTTAATTCCTATTACTTCATTAAACTAGTGGACGAATGCAGAAATATCCTTCCTGAAATTCGCTGTTTAATTCCCAAAGGGCTTTTTCCTTTATATAAAGAGTGATATAAAGCACCACCTAAAATAAGCTACTCAGCAGTAACCAGAAAGTCCTTGAAATTTAATGCTCTATGCACAGCCATAGAAAGATTGGGGGTTTTGGTCTTTGAAATAGTCACAGGTATGTGCATGCTACATCATGCTGTGGAGGCTGCATACGTGAGGTACCAACTAGTAAGTGTGAGTCCTTGGTTCCTCACATCCAGAACCCCCAGTAACTTCTAATGAGACCTCATATGGAGCTAGGAATATACATATGAATGCGACTTCTTGAAAAAGTTCCATTACAAGCTGAACCCACTGGTTTTGACTGATGAAGACACGTAAAACCTTAAGGAAAGTAGTACTTAAGAACCACTTGAGCTGCATCATACACAGAAGCCCCCAGTGACAGCACCACGCTTACAAAAAGGCAACAGCACATACGGAATTTAAAGGGACAAATTGCAAGTCTCAGGGATAGACATATTTCTCACATCTCAAAGCACACTTGTGCTCATGTGGACACACATGAATCACACCTTTGGCCCTCTTGCAGTAGATCCTGACGCAGCATGCTACCACACTACCTCCTTGGGGGGAAATCACCATGCACACAGGCATTTTTGCCATCTCTTTGAAAAGCTGAACAATTTTTCTAAACCTTCTTGTCCACATTAAAAAAAAAATCTGCTATCTCAGATGTGTGTGACTTTGGAAAGAACACAGGCAGAGTGATTTCCTGGCTTGATTCACAAGTTGCAGGAACCATATAAAATGCAAACTTATACAGTTTTTTCCAACTTAAAGAAAGCCAACATGACTCAAGATATATTTTCCTAAGCATGTGGCAATCACTAGAAAATATTATTTGAACTCAAAGAATTTAAAAATTGAAGGAGAGATCACACAGTCATGAGCTTAGAAAGATGATCCATAAGGGGATGTAAAGGTAACATTAAAGTCTCAATAAAATGCTGGTTGATTAGATCAGCCAGAAAACTCCTATAATATATTTCCCTATTGGGAAATTTTGATGAAGAACACAATGAACTTGTTCCAGGAACAAGGTGTACTCCTAAAGACTGCACGAAGAATAATTATTGTTTTTGTTTTCCAAAACTTATTCTGACCAAGGGGAAGGAGACCTCCCTCTCAAAACATAGAGGGTGAGTATGTACAAAGCTAGCCACCATCCACAGAAACTGGTTCACTTGGCTGTGGGTATACACATAGTGAACTTGTGAGCACTTTTTGATACAGCCATTCTCAGAGGATCAGTGTAGGATCAGGAGACTTTCCATGATCTGAAGTAACACTTAAGGCATCAGCCAATGAAAGACCCATGATAGTAAGCCTGAAAACCCAAAATTGACTGTTATAATGGAGAAGAGATTGTAAAATAAAAACTGCCTTCATGAAGCTAGGGATAACTTAGGTTTTTTGAATATTGTAACTTTTTAAGGATCACTAATAATCAACCCCAAAATTAGCTTGGTTAGAGCATGGTGCTAATAATAAAGGTTGCAACTTTGATCCCCATATGGCCACTCACTTAAGAGTTGGACTCGATGACCCTTGTGGGTTCCTTGCAACTTAGAATATTTTGTAAATCCATAAAAAAGCTGCAAAAAAAAAATTAGTAAAATGACTGTGACTAGTGGATTAAAAGAGGTATCCAAACAGGACCCTGTGGAAAAACCAGACCATGATAAAAAATATTGATTAACCTAATAAAAAATATTTCTTCTTCACTATCGGGAAAAAATGGCCTATTTAAACATCTCAAGTCCCACAGAACTGGCTTAAGTATCTTTCTGAAATATGTTTACTCAAATTTCTCCAATCCCCACTACCCAATATTATGAGGGTTAGTCAATACAAGTCCTACACCAGATGTATCAATTCCACATAGAATCACCTTTTCTGCAGAGCATAAAGATTTCATGCCTCCTTTTCTGTTCACAGAAATTATTGCTCTGGTATGTTCCTGGCATTCTTGACATACAGAGGCTTAGACTCTTCCTAAGACTCAATTACCACACTGGAGAATATGGTGAGATGGGCTAAGTGGGACCAATTGCTTCAACCACAACTGCCCTTTGGGTGTATCTGAACAAAGCATCTGCCTGCCTCATGAGCCTCACCAGCTGTAAGACTGAGACATTCAGGAGTGTACCCACTTGCCAATCACCCAGCTACTGCAAAATATCAAGAAGGCTCTGAGCCAGCTCTGACTATCACAATTCTGAGGACACCAAGTCACTCCAGTGAACAGCCAAGAAATGCACCCAGGCCACCCTGCAGCCCTTGTACTGCAGACTTCTTCTGAGAAGTTCCAGAGAAAACTGACAATTTTAACAAGTAGGAATTTGGAAGCAGTACTTCTGTACATGTGTCATGGGGCAATTTGAGGACAGTTCCAAAAAAAGAAATGAAAAAGCAGCTAGACTGATTCTCTGTATCTAGCATGTGTGAGCACTTATGTAGAAACTCACTGAAGTGATCTTAACTGTAGGACAGATGGTATTTGTGCTTTAGATCACTGAGGGGGAACCAGACCTGGCACTCTTTCCAATAAAGCGAGCATCTGCAATGGCACTTCTTAGTTACTGGGCTGTGACTGCACAACAGAAGTGCTGTATCAGGAAAAGAAAGGGAAGAGCTGATACTGATCATGAAAACATATTCTTATGTCAGAGATGAAGATGAGCTTCTAGCTACAGAAGATTGCTCTAATGAATCTTTGCAGGTGAGGAGGGTTAAGTCTTGCTAACAGTGAAATGCGGACCCAGCTGCTCATTCTGTCCTCTTTCTTATCAGCATAGGGGGAGAAAATAGGATGAGAAAGCTCACATCTCAAGATAAAGACAGGGAAATTACTTACCATTTACCATCACAGGCAAAACATACTTGACATGGGGCAAATTTAATTTATTGCCAATATAAATAGATTTGTGTAGTGAGAACCAACCAACAACAACAGAAAACCACTGAAGCAACACCTGGTCTCTTTCCCTTTCCAGGCTTAACTTCACTCCTTCAAAATAAGGACTCTGATACTCATAGCCACTACTTCTCCAATAAGACAGAGGGATGGAGGGTGAGCAGTTATGGTCAATCAATAACAGTTGCTTGTTGCCATTCTTTCTTCCTCATAGTACTCAGAGAATCATGGAATGATCTGTGTTAGAAGAGACCTTTAAAGACCATCTGTAATACAACCCCCTTGCCATAGGAAAGGGCATCTTCCACTAAATCAGGCTGCTCAAAGTGCCATCCAATATTTGAACACTTCCAAGAATGGAGCATCCACAAGTTCTCTGTGCAATCTGTCCTAGTGTCTCAGCAACCTTATAAAAAAATCTTTCCATTCGAAAATACACTTGCAGCTCACAGAATCAGTTTCAAGTCATTACACCTTGTCTTCCACTATAGGCCCTGCTAAAAAGTCTCTCTCCATCCTTTTTAGAGCTCCACCAGAGATATTGAAAGGCCAGAGTTTGCCCCCCCCAAAGCTTTCTCTTCTCCAGACTGAACAACCCTAACTCTTTCAACCTTTCCTCCCTCTGATCATTTTTGCATCCAACCTCTGGATCCAGTCCAACAAATCCACATCTTTCTTGCACTGAGGATTCCAAGGATGGATGCAGTACTTCAGGTGAGGACTCATGAGAGCTGGGTAGAGGGGAAGAATCAGTTCCCTGGACCTGTTGCCTGTGTTTCTTTTTTTTTTATGCAGCTGCAAGTACTCTCTGAGCTGCAAATGCATACTCATAGAATCATTCAATTTGAGTTCAAAGAGACATTTAAAGACCACATAGCTCAACTCCCTTTTAAAAAAGCATTTTAAGGCTACTTCCACTTGCATGGAAGCAGAAATAATTGATGCATGATTTCATACATCTTGCCTTACCAGTCCCTACTCTCATCTCAGTATGCATTATAACACATCTACTGGGCAACTTTGTCACATGTGCACTATTACATGAAGGCCAGGCTGGACTGACTGCCACAACAACTGGTGGTCAAAGTCATTTGTGCCTTGTTCAGAGTAAAGAATTTGCTCATATTAATCCTACCTCATGACCAGCAGAAAGACCAAGGTGATCTTCCTTGTTTTGTTGTATTCTCTGTTCTCTCCATTCAGGCTCCCAGTAGTCTATTCCTCCATTTTACTTCCTCTCTCTGCCAGTCAGCATAGGTGATCTGGGTACCAGCAGCCAACAATTCAGTACTTAGAACTAACTGATGTTGTGTAATGAAAGGCTTTTGTGTGTGCATGGAATAGGCATTGCTTTTCTCCCCACTTTTCCTTTTTAAGTTGATATGAAATTACATTCTCTGATTCTATATATAGAATTGTGAAAGAATGTTAAGTCAGATACTTGAAAGACATTAGCGAAGTACATCAGGCAAGCTTAATTTGTTTGGTTTTGGTTTTTTTTTTGCTAATTATAGCACTATAACACATTCTTTAATTACATGCCTATGGGTCAAAACTCAGTTAAACAATGGGCCCATAAACGGTCAAGTGATCATAAATGCATCACTCCTTAACTTTTGACCATTTGATTTTGGCATCTGAACACAGTTTTTTTAACTCATTTTTGCATTTAATGAGATTAGTTGAGAACCCTTCACAAACACTACTTTTTCCCACATAATAAACAAACTAAAGATCACAGATGAACATTCTCCTTCATGCCTGGTTTTATAATCTGCTTGTGAGAGATGAAAGAGGACTTTAAATCCATGGCTCAAAAATAACAAGTCCAAAACAATGCCAATAGATTAAGGGAATAAAAATTTAAAAAAAAACAGCTAGAGTATTCTATTCTGTCATAGCTCCCACTCAGTAAGGCAAAGGCTGCAGTATTAATCTTAACCAAGCTGCTTTGCTAGGGTCCCAATTACTCCTGTGAATTTGAGGAGCAGTAAAAACAAGGTCTTCCTCTTGACATTTGTGCTTGGCAAGAATGTACTTTCCTTTTAGACATGGGTGACATTACAACCACTCTTCCAACTCATTAACATGAAAAATGCCCTAAGGTGAAAATTATATTACACCTCTACTAAACAAACCTTTCTGTTATCATACTATACTGCTGCCCACCTTCTAAGTGACAGTTCTCACAAGAAGCACAGTACACTCCAGATGCCAAGTGAAGTTCAATGCACTAATTTTCAATTTAAAACTGTAAAATAGTGTCTTGAATTGGCCATCTGCAAAATCCTCTCACCACCACATGTTATAACAGCAACAGCCAGCAGCAGATGAATTTCAGTTAACAATTCACTGATTAAAACTGTCAGGTAATTTTTCAATGAATGTGTCTCAGCTCTAGAATTAACTTCTCCTTAACCTATGGTCTAACAGCTTATGTTTGCTGACTTCCATAACACAGGATATGGAACCATGGAAGAAAATTTCCATTGTATTTGGTGACAGAACAGTATAAGGACCACAGGGTACTATCGTTCTTTGGAAGCGTTCTATTTTGGGAAGCAGCAATGAGATGAGATGTACAAAGGAAGAAATTAATTGAAATCAAGCTAAATTAATAGACTGCTCAGTAGGGTTTGAAAAAACATGTTTTCTAACGAATCTGTGCTAATTCTAGGGTAGCATAGGAATCTGTAAAAAAGGTGGGTGCAGGGAGCACACTTTGATGCTGGCATCAATCCAGCCACTCCACACACACAACCGCTGAACCTCTGAAACTTCTCAGCATTCATCCTCAGTGAGCTGCGGTTGCCGCAGCAACAGCTCTTTAAAACGTGGAAAACAGGTCAGGTAGTTTCAAACTAACCACCGTTTCACTTGTCACTATTTCCCCCCATAGTTTTGAACTAGCCCACCACTGAGATAATCACTGGGCTGTTGCTGTAGAGTCAAAAGAAAACAAGGCTCTTCAGTTTCACGGGGATGCCCAAGTAACACGTGAGTTTGGCCTCCCTCCACCTACCATTCTTTCCCCTAAATCCTTCAGAAATCCCCTTCAGAGGCATCAGCTCTTTTCTATCTCTTTTTCTCTGCAAATACTCTGAAAACTGTTTGGGACTGAAGATTTTTAGTTTCATTTTCTAAATAAAAAGGCACTGCAAAATTTTAGATTTAAATCCTATTAACCACTTAGTGTTAAGGTGCATTATTTGGCCATAACATCATTACTTCAAAAGGCTAAAACAGTAACATTCAAAACTTTATGTAAGGAAGAACAAGTGTTGCAAACTAGGCCTTTAAATCCCATGACAAGGAAGATAACCAGGCCAAAAGACAAGAAATTAGACAGTTGAGCCTGTACACATCAAGCTGCACTACAACCAACACACTCCTGCCAATTCCTTCTCAGTGCTACTCTAAAGTAGCACTGAAGGTGACTGCACTCAGTTGCTCTCATCTTGCCAAATTTTAAGCCACAGAAAAAGTATAAAAGGACAAGCCTTTTTTTCATTTAATGTCTTTGTTACTTGAACCTGCCAGAATGTAGGTGTACTTACACAGGTCTCTTCATCTTGCTTCATAGTTGTATTCTAATAATTAATGAAAACTCTTTAGACAAAAATAGCAATGAAATTCATAACTTTGCAAAGGCAAAAAAATAAAAAAAGCCCACTTCATCCTATACACATATATTACAAGCACCAAGGAAATACCACATTTCTCTCTCTATGAACATTGTCAGCATAATAGTTCTTATCTTAAAGTGGTAAGCTATCTCAGCTATCTCTGTAGAGTACATTTCTTGTGTGCAGATGGCATTTAGAACATGTGACTATAATTAATGGCAATCTTAAAGTAATCCAAATGTTTGCACTTTAAAAGGAAGCCTCCTCTTCGATTCACACACTTCTTCAAGTAAATCCTATGCCAAAAAGCACAATCTTCGAAGAGGGCACACAAAAAAAAAGAGACAGCAATTTCAGGACAGGTCATTTTTACTAACAGAACTTTTTGCATCTAGATAACTCTTTAGGTAAGTTTGGTCTGTCTTAGAAGAGCAATTTTTTTCCCCATTCTTACTTGAAAGAATAATACTCAAATATAAAAATCAACTACATATACTGGACTGTATTGACACCATGAGGGGAAAAAAAATTTCAAACATGTTTTTAGAAGGTTCCACCTAATTCACACCTACAAGCACTACAGCATGGTCATACAGCATCATGTGGTCAAGGCTGCACAGGCTGCAAAGTTCCTGCTTCTCACCTGTAGACCTAATCTTGCCCACGACCCTAGTCCGCTGCAATGCAAAGTAAGTTAAAATTTCCAAAATGGTTTAAGGTAGCTTGTTTTAATTCTCATCATGGCACACTAAAAATTGTCATGGAAATGAAATCAAGGTTCTCAGCTGAACATCAAGCAGCTTTTTGAAACAGCTATAACCATGCTACTGTACCTTTAGACTTGTCCTATTGAACAATCTTGTGCCAGAACATTTATGTCAACAAACTAGAGTATCTGATTACTGTTCTTATATCTGAACAAGTTCTAATGTCAAAGGCAAATGTAATGCCGTGATCATTAAATAGATGTCAGAGAAGTGTTAATTCTTCAAGTGTTTCTTTCTTAGGAACAGGGTAAATTTGCCCCAAACTAAGGAATGCTGAGAGAAACATTCTAAGCTGTGAAATTTCTAGCCCAAAATCTAAATGCAGTTTCACATTTAGGCACACAAATGAAAGTAGCTTTTTTAACAGCCAGAGCAGTGAAACTTAACATTGACATCAGTAGAGTTTTGCCACAGACTTCAGCAAGTATGAGATTAAGTCTTTATGGAGAGTTTGCCAATAACTGCAGCCTTGTATACTGGGCCTGCATAGCTTTATTTTTAAATTTTTACACTTAGAAAAATATAGAAGTAGGCATAAAATCTTGTAAAAATATTTTTTTTCTTTGTTCGATTTGCTCTGTGTGTGTGCATACCCTCCACACACCAAGGGATATCACATAGGGGGTTTTTTACCTTTTTCAGTACTGGTGCTATCCCTGAGGTACATGTCAGCCCAGGCACAAGTAATAACATCAGTGAGTGAGAAAAAAAAAGTCAAGTCTCCAAACAATTAGATTACAAATGTACACTGCATACATCTCACCTTTTTCACCAAAAATAAAATGACTAGCTCATAGGAATGCTACAACTCCAAATAAGCAAATGTAAATGTGGATTATAATGTGTGTTCAGTCACAGATCTAATGTAAAAGAATGACATTTGGGTAATTTTAACATATACTTTTCATACAGTACTGAGATACAAGTAAATGAGAATAATAAGTTATTCAGAAACTACAGAAATACAAATTTTGTTCTCAAGTTTCATTGGAGTTCCCATTTATCTCCGAGTTATGCAAGTTATAAGAAAAGAAATAAAATTTACATGTAAGGCAAAGTATTTTGGACAATCCCTGGACTTGGTATATATATACTAAGTCAAATCTAATCAGATAGCTGAAGATATTAATTCAAAATAACAAACAAATCCAAGTATTTGAGCCCACTGCTTGAAGTCAATGCCTTATTGTAAAGTGTCTTTCTTCAAAACATACAAGATATTTGCAAACTAAAACCACACAGATTTTTTTTCCATTCCTCATGAAGCTCAATAGTATTAAATGTCAGCCATTTAATTTCCAGCACTTTGTTTACGAAATATTGTTAACATCCATGCTTAATATAGAGTCTACACATGGCACTTACTGGCTGCCGAACAAAACGTGAGGCACAGAAATCTAATACAAGCATGGTGATTATTCAGAGTCAGCCAAAGTCACTAAGCTCATCCAATTTTATTTTTTTTTTTTTGTTAAATTGCTAGAATCCTATCTGACAAGATCCCATTTGAGCCAAAAAAAAAAAAGGGGGGGTGGGGGGGGACAGCTTAAAAAACCCTAAACTGATAAAAACATCCCATTCTTTACCAAACCTCATGATGAGGAAATCCTTCTTGAAACTAAGAAGCTATAAAAACTAACTTCAAACAATCTTCCAGTCACCCACTCTCCTGAGGTAGGTTTTATTTTTACTTCTTTTCATTAGCATTAATTATCACAGCAAAGAACAGAAGAGCAGATTTTGTTTCCCTGTGGTAAATTTGCATGACACTGACATACAGACGATTTCAAAGAATTCTGCTGAAACCCTGAGCTGGAACAAGCACTCCTTGGTGTGGAGATCAGACATTAGGCACAAAGATGTGGTGTACTGTGTTGACATTAACAGTGATTCATGGAACATGAAAACTCCTTGGATTAAATACCCTCCCTGTTTGTTTGAGGCTTTTATTTATTTAAGGGGAAAACAGAATAGAGACCTGAACCTGAATTGGTTTGATGGACAAAAAAAAGGAACATTTAAAACTTGTCCAGCCACAACTGCTTTTTCACAAATTTTTCAAAGCTGCTTCTCAACTAATGCACATTACTGAGCTATTACACAATGATCCTAAAGAGGTACATTAGTACAGACAACTGGTTACTAAGGTAACAAGATATTACTTTAAACCAGCAGCACTGTCCCAGCTCATTGGCTTCACTCTTGTCTTTCCTTTGTTCTTTTTAAACTGTGCACAAATTATAGATTTGCTGTATAACCAAATATACACACTAGAGCTATACTTCAGTTTCTCAACTCATTTTCCTCATTCAAGTTAATGAGGTTAAAAAAAAGGCATTAAGATGATGCAAGCATTTGAACTCCCTGATGTGAAGTAATTTCATTCTTAACTCTATACTAAGAATTCAACAGTTGGCTGAAAAGTAAGTTTTAAAATGTTTTCTCACTAGAAACTATTTTATAATTAAAAAAAACACTGCACATTGAAATTATTTGATGTGATAAAATAAAATGGCAGGAATGCTTTAAAGTTTTGGGAGGGAAAACCTGGTTAAGTCTTAACTGAATCTTAGCTGAAATTTTCCAGAGGCAGACTCATGTTTGGAAATAACAGTTGACTGCTAATTGCAAAAATAAGATTAAGGTTACTCAAGCTCTAGCCCCTCCAAAACAGTGATGCTCCTAATAAACAAATTAAGTATGTCACTCTTTTTGAGAGCTCAAGCTTGTGAAACCTTTGTGTCCTCAACATCTTTTATGATCACAAACATCAGGCATCAGCAGTAGCTTAAAAAGCCATAGAAAAGAAGGCCATTAGAAACACTTACAGGAGTAGGTCACCTATAACAATCATCTGCTCCAAGTGGGATTAACTCCACCAAAACATTTCCTGATGTGTTTATTTAACCAGGTCTTCAACACTTACAACAATGGCAACTTCTGCAACCCTCCGGGGCAATCTGCTGTTGTATGTAGTTATCCATTCTTACTGTCTAAATTCAAATTGCTGCAATTCAAGCCTCTTGCCTTGTCTTCAGAGTGTATGTCAATGATAAATAAAAGCCTTTGCTCTGCTTAACATGTACAAATGAAAAAAAGTTTTTTGCTCCATAAGGGTGTTTCCTGTGCTCTTTTAAGATACAAAGATTTATATAATCTTTGTCAGACAGTCTAATTCAGTTTCCAAAGCTGCTGAAGTATAGCACTGCCACTTTGTTATGCCTGATTCAGTAGTCAGAGTAACAGCCTATATTAGTCCTACAATTTAAGATGAACAGAAAGTATTGATTCTGTTTACAGCCTAAAAAACTACTAGGGTTGATTTTCAATTATTTACTTCTATACTAATAGAAGAAGGGGCATATTCAAAGAGAAAGGATGCTTATTCAATACCAGTTGGAGAAACACTCTGCTCAGGCACTGTATTTCCCCCTCTCTGCATGAAAAATAATTCTCCTTTTGTGATTAGAATATACAAACAGAATTAAGTTAAATCAGTCAGTATTTGACTGATAGAGTTTTTTTAAAAGTGTAATAAGTTGTTCTGTCACCCTTGCCTAGAAAAATCTCAGCAACCAATACTACTCTTCTGGTTTACATGTCAGGCTGGCAAAAACTCCCCTCCTGAACAGCTGCACGATAAGCCAAACAAACCACGATGTGCATACCATCCACTGTTGACTCCTAATACAAATACTTCTCCCACTGACTTACACATAAACCTTTCATTTGTTTGTAAATAATCACTCAAGACACAAAGTTTCTCTAATGGCCACCTACTTTAAAAGGTACAGAAAGTCTCCACTGCTGAGGTTCACACTGTCCTCATAAAATGACCTTGATAAAGTGTGTCATTTTCATCAAATTAATTTTAAAGACCCTCCCCTTTTAGCCATGCCTGAACAGAACTGAATGAAATTCTGCATGGAAACTCTCAGTACCAATAATACCATTATCTCATACATATATGGCCCATGAGAACGCAGAAACTGAAGTTTCATATTTGCTTAGTTAAGGAAAAATTCTTTCTATCAGCATCTGGAAATGCTTCATGATATTCAACAACTAATAAAAAGCAAAGCAAAATGAAACTATATTAATACTTTATTTAAAATTTTCAAATCTTAGAAAAGAATCAGAAATGACTGAAAATAGATGGAATACGTTAATTCCCAGTAATTAAAAAGAGAACTGTTCCAAACAAACTCATCCGCTGCTTAAATAAAGTCAGCATAAACCCAGCCAAGATTTTGGGAAAAGACATATTTCCAATGAAGTTATCTCAGCTTAGCTTTATTAGTGAAGTTTTAATTTAGTTCTAGATGATCTTCAGTCATGTTATGCTATTTAGTTTTTTAGAGAATCAATTGCTACATTATACATTTGTAAATGTTAACTGAAGTCTCGGTATCTGCAGTACTATTATTCCAAAATTATTATATTCTAATGTATTTGTTCCTTTTGAAATCTAGGGAAATATTCTGCCTACAGTAACAGATGGCTTTTAATTTTTTGTTGCTATTCCAGAATCTTTAAGTCACCCAAAATGCATCTACTCAAACATGATACTGCAGTTATTATGCAAAGCATGATCTACATGTTCACTGTTTAATATTTAACAATCTGGATACCATTCCTGTTTGGAAATAATTCTACTAGAGACAGAAATCATTACCACAGCATTGCTATAATAAACAGATTTGCCATTTTACATTTTATTGTCTCATAACAAAAAGTATATGACTCATCTAAAATAAAATAACCCATTCAATTAGTGTAAATGAAGCTCAGCAACTCATTCTGATTAATGTTAATTCAGAGGTTATCATCAATTAGGCTCATGTCAATCCTTTGCTAATATCATGTCCCACTCTAACACACATTACTGAGGGGCAGAAGGATTTACAGGGCAATTTTACATTTTAATGAGATCTAAAATGTCTTGATACAGTAAAAATGTAAGCAGCAGGTTATTTCACAACATGTATACATTACACATCAATCTAGCAAGCTAAAGTTTATCTGGGTACCCCCACAGAACAAAAAGCATTGAGCTCTTCTTGATCCGAATTAGAAGTTCACCTCTTGGTGAAAACTGATTCCTATTATAAATAATTATACAATGTAAAATCTTCAAGTGTGGAAGACAATAAAAAACTTAAACAAGCTGCTTGAACAAAATTCTGCAGCTATACTACTCATTTAATACACAGCTCTCTCCAGCAGGTACCTGTTTCATGGGAAACATCCCCCATGGAAAGAACAAAGCTATCACATATCGTAGGAATACTGTTCTTAAAGGGACTGGCCAGGCAGGTGGGCAAAACAAACACATCATCTGCTCTCATTCTGATTCAAACTGCTGACTTCTGAGCTAGAACTAAAAGTCAGCCCACTACACAGTTAAGCCTCCTTATGAAAAGCTGCTTATACCATGCAATGCTAATACTCGTAGGAATCTCATACCCATACATTACAGAGCTTTACTGCATTTTTACATATTCAATGATATTATGCCACTATTCCTCACAATGAGTAGTATCTTATTGATTACACTTACTGGTGGTTTGCCATGCATAAAGCATCACTTAACCCCAAGTAAAACTGACAAAATTAAAATTAAAAATACTGCATTACTATACTATCTGCCACATGCCTCTTAAAATGTGTAAGAGAATTGCCTATAGACTGGTAGAATTTATTGAAAGTAAAATTCCACAACGATCCTTGAGTGTGAGATACACATTAACAATTTAATACAAAAGCTGAAGTTTGAATAAACATTAGTTTGGGTTTTTTGAAAGAGCTATATATCAAATCAGAGCTTCAACAGCTGTACTTCAAAGGCTGAAGTGGAAAAAGCAAAACAAAACACTACAACTACTTCCCCAGAAATAGATTTCCCTAAGGTTCACTAATACCAAAGATCCATGCTTTTAGGATTGAGAATTTATCATGAGGCATCAAAAACAGACAGTAGAATAACGGAAAACAAAGATTAAAACCATCAATTCTATACAAATTCCTACTCACAGAAAAGGAAACATTCAGAAGTGTTTGAGGTTGAATGTTTTTGTTCGGTCATTGTTTCTTTTTAAAAAGCAAGAAGAAATGTAGTATAAAAATTCCAAACACCTCTTGTGCATGTAAAACAGCACTTTAAGTCCAGAAGCAAATGTAACAGGGTAAATTTCGAATAATGTAATATTCAAGGTGAGTATACAGTAACAGAATTCAGTCTAGTTAAAGCTATTTGCAATACACCTGATTCAATGCAATGTAAAACTTGGAAGGTCTGTGGTGACAATTTTTTCTTATCGATTCCTAGAACATGGCATTAATAACCAGCAGAGACAGATCACAGAACTGAAAGCCATAGGACCAAAAATCAGACACAAACCTTAAATTTCCATATGGCATCAGTGAAAAATAATTAAGATCTACTTTTAAATTTCAAAACAGATGTACTTCAACAAAGAAAAAAACAAACCATAAATACGTACTTACAGAACAAATAATGCTGTTAAAACTACTTTTCTTTAAGCTCAGATTGATGACTAAAGCGTGCTATTTTCTTGGAAAAGTCTTCTACTTATATTTGTGATGGCAAGTAGTTTTTAGAACATTTACATTGAGGCAGAAGACTATGCTCAAACCAAAACTTTCAAACCAGGCCTAGTACTAAGTTCATTTGCCTTATTTTATATATTTGTTTATCCACATTATGAGAACAGTTTCCGATATCATTTATTTACATCAGCAAGTATGTAAGACTAACTGCTCTATGCACATTACATGTGTTTGTATGTTTCAACAAATAAAATCACTATGTTTTATCAAACAGTACGATAGGCTATAAGAATAGGATAAAAAAATCACTGTGATCTAAAGCAAATATACTATTTGACCACGGGAATTAGCTCCCAGTTCTGCATGTTTCACCTTATAATATACAGAAATAAGCAAACTAATTAGTTGCAGGGATTTAAAAGGTTTGTTTTCACTTTCTTTTCCCTTCTCTTTCCCACCTCAATGGGAAATGGCATTTCTGCTTCCTAGTTAAATTTGCAGGGCTTTCCATCCAATACATTTAAATATTTCTTCTTAGCATTACCCTGTCATTCACACTGGCTCACAAGTGAAGTGTTCACTGGCTGCCAGAACTGTCATGGTGTGTTTGGCTTACAAGGGTAAGAAATAATGGTATCATTCAGCAAATGAGTTTGGTGACTCCTGGCTTACAGAGCATCCTTCCTTCTTCTACACAGAAAGCTGGAGTACTATAAGAATATACTAGTATTAAGTTGAATTTTGATCATTTATACTTTAGCTCCAGTGTATCAATCACTTCTTTAAATAAAATTATGACTGACATAATTTACAGTTTGGATACCTTTATAGATCCCATTATGGCTAATTCCAAACAAAACAGCATGGAATTATTTAGTTCGAAAAGCTTCCATCATTTATCCCTTTCATTAATCATTTAAAGACTTCATGTCAGCAACTGAAAACATTCATGCTGATCTCACAAAGAACAGACAACATATTATGCATACTGCCCACTGATTTATCCTTTGAGAAAGTCTCTTGTAGGCCACTTGCCAATACTGCCACTCACTGTCTAAAATATAAATAGAAGTGCTTCTAAAATACATAAGTAAATAATAATTGCCAGTGGTTCAAACCAGCAAGAAGTTAAAACCCATATCCTGTGCAACATCAGCTGGCACTAGATGCTTTAGAGAAATCTATTTTTGAGTAGACTACACTGAAGCAGTAGATCCACTACTGAAGCATCTTCCTAAACTCTTAGGATGACTTATCTCTATGTTTAAAACAAAATACCATCACAGACACAGAGTCCATATAAATAGTTGCTCACTTTTGAAAAAATCCTATTTGGTTTTCAATCAGAATAATTTTGTAGCAACAAGCCTCACAACATTGTCTTTTCAGGAGGCCAAGGACACACTGCACATCACATAAATTCCATGAGACTCAGGAACAAATTGCCAGACAAGTCATGGATGCCACATTACTGGAAGTTTTCAAGGTTACAGCTTTAAACAGTTTGTGAAAGATGACCTTGTCCACAGCAGGAAGGCTGGACTAGATGACTTCTAAAGGTCCCTTCCTTTAGAGGGAACCATTCTAGAATTCTGAAGTCTGTACTTGCCAGTCTGACACCACTAGGAAGGTTTGCCTACAAAACTGAGCAGTTCAGTTTCTGAAGATCAGAACTCCTCGGACTTTGTTCTAGGACAAATTCCTACTTCCAGAAGGCAACTTCATTGTACAAGCAATGTCAACAAATTCCGCAAAATTATGCCCGTATGGATTATTCATGAGTAAGTACTTACAGAATTAGCATCTTAGCATTTACAAAAAGAATAATTTTTGTCTGTCTTTCCTCACAAGTAATGGAAAAGATAGGATGAATTTAAAATTGTTCTAAAGGCAATTTTATTGCCATTATAATAACTCCATTGAAACAATGGCCAGTTATTTTCCAATGAATAGTGCAACTACTTTGTTAGTCAATCAGGATGATGATTACTGCATTTGACAGAAAAAAAAACTGAAAAAAAACACCCTGACCAAAATCCAACTAAATCAAAATTCTCCAGCAGCAACAGCTTGTACTAAGGTATTTAACTGGCTTTACCTCAGTAGTTTAAATTTAAGAGTCTGCTTTAAGTAGAAATGCAGTAAGTGAAAACTGGAAAGAAAATTCCCCGCCTACAGCTGTTACCTAAAATTAAACACAACATTTCTCTTGAAATCTCAAGTATGCTTCAAAAAGGCACCACATGATCATATTTAGCTATGGCACTGTAGTTAAGAACATTTCATCCACAACAGATAAACAAAGATTTCATTGGAACATGTTAAAAAATTAGCCAAAGTGAAAACCAGGTAGAGTTATTTACAAGTCTCTAATCAGTAATTATATTTTTCATTTTAAGTGCAATCTATAACTTAGGAACATTTTCTTTCTGACCCTGCTATAATTTGCAACATAGTCAAAATGAAATAAACTACACATATTTTGGAGGGTAACAACTCTACTCTAAAACAGAAGAGCTTGTGTTAGAACAATTCTATGTAAAGAGATGTGTGCTATTGGAATAGTACCAAGTAGGCAACTTGTGTAAAACAGTAGGTGGTCTTAAACATCTCCAAGGAGATTGATTAAATGGCTCCAATCCAGTTAAAAATCCTTATAATTTAACTGATAGCAAACAAACATGACAATTCCATGTCTGTAGCATTTTTTTAACAGAATTGGGTCAAATTTTAAAGCTGTTATAGCACATACTTTTTAAGGAACCAAAAACATTTTTTAAAAAAGTAATTACAAGGTATTACACGCCACTCCTCATTAAAAAGGTCCTGTGTCAACCAGGTGTACTTTAACAACCATGATGAGGCACAAAGATTAGATATTTGGACAGTATCCTTGACAGTTTACTTATTTTATTTGTATTAATATAGTTACAGAAAGGGATTAACTGTTTCTGGCACATATAAAACAAACTGCATGCAAGAGATTAAACAATAAAAAAGTACTTACAAAATCAAAGTCTCCATCTTGCGGAACTTTCCAGTTATCAGGGAAAACATTTTTGGATATGTGGTAAGGTTCATGCATGTTCTGATTACAGTTTTCAGGGCTTTTATTTTTGGACTCTTGTTTATCAAAGTAGTCCATGAAAGAAGGTCTTTGAACTTGCGGTGAAGTAGCATTCCCTTAGTTGAAAGAAAACAGAAAAAAAAAAAAAAGGTAAAAAACCATTCAAAGGTTAAAGAATTAATGTACTACAAACTAAACTTCACTAATTAGTTTTCCTGGGTTTGCAGAAACTAATACAGTCATCTGTATGTGATGCAAGCCTCTGTCCCCTGAGGATCTCTGGCATAAAAGCTCATAGTCCAAGTATGATATTTTTGTAGCAAGATACAACGTGGAGAAACGTTCGACATTTCAGAGTTGCACACACAAATAATATTACAAGTTACTTCATGCAGTATCAATCTGTTGTTATAGAGACTGAATAACATGAGGTGTTAAGCATCCCTTTGGGTGCTGAATGCCCCTACCTTCACGGCCTGGACCACAGGCACTTGGAGGAAAGGAACAGAGTTTCAGTAAAGGTGGGATTTAATAATTATTTAGAAAAAGAACTTGCAAAATACAGCTACACAAATTGTGTCTAGATGCTGCTTAATTTAATTCATTACTAATGAAGATTCCCAGAAAATTGCAAGATCACCCTCTGCAGATGGTTGCAAAGCACCCTGTCTCCACATCCTGAGGGATTTTTGTCATCAAACAGCTGCAAAAGCTTTATGAAGCAGATCAAGATCAGCATGAACTCCTGCTCTTTTATGCTTTTCACATAACTAAAGGTAATAAAAAAAAAAAAACAAACCTTCAGTCTTAAATGATTAAAACTTGGTTTCTTTTGTGGGATTTCAAAGCAAATTCATTACTAAATAGCACAATAAATAAACATAACTGTCACCTCAGAGACCATATTCTGCATAGCACTGACACATGAAATGTACTTCCTGGAAGTGTAACACATTTGACATGAAGATATATGAAATATATTTCCACAAATAAAATACAAAACAGGATGAGAGATAAGTAAGATGGCGGGCGAGGACGGGACCTAACACCAAAAAATCAGACAAATCTATACATCGAAATTCAAGCATAACAAAGTAATAGGAATTTTTACTTGATGTACTTGTTTTAACATGTCAAAAGGTAAACTGAAAATATATTTTGAGCTTGTGTTTAACACGATTACTTGCTAATCTCCTTATATGGCTTTACACTTGTTTTTATTCATTCACTAAGTGGGTCTTTCTCCCCTCTTTCACTTCTTATTTCATCATCTCTTCCCATCTCCTTTGCATAAAGATTTTCTGATTCATTCTAGTTTTGCTGCATGATTAATAGCAGCCTATTTTTTCATTAATGTTTATTTTTGTACTGCCATCTTTTCACAGAATCATCAAGGCCAGAAGAGACATTCAAGATCATCTAGTCCAACCACTGACATAGAAACACCATGATCACCACAACCATACCCCAAGTGCCACATCCAGACACTTCTTGACACTTCCAGACATTCCACAGATCTTGCCCCCACAACCTTCCTGGGCAGCCCATTCCAATACTTACTCACTTTTTTTGTGGAAAAAAAAAAAAAATCAAATATCTAATCTGAACCTCCCCTGGCAAAACCTATGGCCATTTTCTCTCATCCTTTCACTAGACACATGGCAGAAGAGCCTGACCCCCACCTGGCTACAACCTCCTTCCAGGTGGTTGTGGAGAGCAATATGGTCACTCCTGAGCCTCCTTTACTCCAGGCTAAACACCCCCAAGCTCCTCACAGCACTTGTGCTCCAGACCCTTCAACAGCTCTGCTGCCCTTCTCTGGACACGCTCCAGCACCTCAGTCTTTCTTGAAATGAGGGGCACAAAACTGACCACAGAACCCAAGGTGTGGCCTCCCCAGGGCTCTGTAGAGGAGGACAACCACTGCTCTGGACCTGCTGTTAACACTATTCTTGATAGAAGCAAAGACTCCATATTGATTTATTGCTTCTTTTCCTTCTGCTGTTCCTAAACTTTTCTATTCTAGTAAGATTTCTTTCGGCATTTTTTAATCTGTGCTTCTATTGTCATGCTCTAAGCTTTAGTGAATTTGACTTCAGCTGCTTTCCTTCAACTCCACAATGATTCCTTAAATCAGTTATTTCCATGCACACCTTCTTTTCCTCAAGTTTTGTATCTGATTTTTCTCTCAGTTTTTGCCATGTTTTTTCATATTTTTTTTTCTAATCCTAGATCTCCACTCACCATATTTTAATTAATAACAGCTGTGACCTAACACTTCAGTGAACTAAACTCCAGGTTGAATTGATTTCTTGAGTCTGGAAGGGATGTGGAAGGGATGAGAAGTAAACAGCAGGGATAACATAAATGCAGAAAAGAGCACTAAAAAGCAAAAACCATAGTCATAGAATGGGTTGAGTTGGAAAGGACCAAAAAAACAAACATCTAATTCCAGCTCCCCTTCCACAGGCAGGGACACCTTCCACTAGATCAAGGTTCTCAAAATCCCAACCAACCTGGCCTTGAACCCTCCTTGGGAAGGGGCATCCTCAGCTTCTCTGGGCAACTTGTTCCAATATTTTAACACCCTCATAAGTAGATAATGTCTTCCCAATATCTACTCTAAACCTCCCCTCTTTCAGTTTAAAGCCATTACACTTTGTCCTATCACTACTGGCCATTGTCAAAAGTCCCCTTCCAGCTCTCCTGTAGGCTCCCCATTAGGTACTGCAAGGTCCTACAAGGTCTCCCTGGATCATTATCTTCTCCAGCCTGAACAACCCCAACTGTCTCAGTTAGTTTTCATATCAGAGGTGCTCCACCCCTCTGATCATTTTCTTGGTCCTCCCCTGGATTTTCTCCAACAGCTACATGCCCTTCTTATTTTGGGGGTCCTAAGGCTGAACACAGTAATCCAGGTGGGGGTCTCATGAGAGCTGAATACAGCAGAAGAAAAATGGAAGAATCTAAATCTTAGAAAAGCACATGTTTAGAAAACAGACCTAAGAGAAGACAGCAGTATGAAGGAGGTAAAATAAAAAACAGAAATACAATGTACTTTCTTAGCACAAACTGTTCATTACTTGGTGATTGCTGCCCAAAACCCCTGAAACTGTTTGCACCAAAAAGATAGGACACCACATTGCTGGCCTTTCACAACCAATTTTTTATTCTGCTGAGATGGCTGTACTCAAGTTTCATCCACGAGACATAGTTATAAACGGAAAGATTGCCAGCGTCTCTGTTCAAAACTCTAAGTACCAAAATGTTGGCCAACTACAGGTAAGGCAGTCTCCAGCCTTTCACATATAAGGCAATACTAAAGATTTTCCAAGAACTGCTCATAAGTTTTAAAACTATTTATAAATATCTTCCTTATACATGTAATAGAAGACTACCTACATACATAAAAACAAACCAACCCCTCTGAATTCCTTGCTACCAAACGCATATTATGGAAATTGGGTCAACAGGACAGAAGTTACTCCAAGGTAAGCAAAGAACATTTATTTTTTACTTTGAGAATGTCTTTTATTTGTTTTGTTAAATAAAAATTTTGAACTCACTTCTGACTTCAATCAAGCATACAGTCAGTTAACCCAATTAAAAGAGCAAGAGCTGCATACCTTCACTGCAAATGTAAAAACTCACACACAAAGCCAGAAATATGACAGCAAAATCATAGGACGAGGTATTTCAACTTTTTTTTTATTGTTGTTTCTTCCTCCAATGTAAAAAACCCCAGAGAATTTATTTAGAAATTTATTTTTAAGATTCTGATTTATTTTTATAAACAAACAAATGAAAAAAGAGACACTATTTCAATCTCTAGCTAGCCTAACAGGTTCAGTTAGTGTTACACAGAAATGGATTGACATCTACCAGTTTAAAGGCCATATGAAAGTTTTTATCTCTTTGGTATTTACTTTATAAAACACTCAGGATCTTTATGCCAGAGCAAACTGATATAGGTTGCACCTTTTTTTATTTTCCTAAAATAAGATCACTTTGGTCTGAAAGTACTTTTTAAAAACTTTCATGAATAAGAGAGTAACATTATTTTCTCAACCATCTTTCAAGAACCAAGAAAATTAGAAGTATAATACATAAAGAATCCCTTAAGGACAATTAATTCACTCATCTATTCAGTAAGTTACATTTGCCACGAAAAATCTACAGCACAGTCAGTTATCTCTCCACACTTGCACTGTAAACATACTGTGCAATAGCCTGTTCCAGTCTAGAGGGATCTGGATTTTTCAGTTCTTCTAATTACTTGCTTTACAATAAGCAGTGATCATGTTTAAAAATGTTTTCCACGGTTTCAACATTTAAGAATATCTGTCTCCTATGGTCTCTACAACTTGCCTACTGCAAAGACAGCTTGGGGGAAAAGGCCATAGTAAAGCAACAGTCAGAAATTGCTGTCAAACTATAAAACACAGAGAGCACTATTGATGCTGACTAAAAACACATTCTACCTCAGCAATACCCCTGACCAGAACACAGCCAACAGGGATGTCCCCAAATAGTTGTGTAAGCAAGTTTCTTCCAAAAAGTATGCTGAATAAAAAGAATGAGGCAATGACATAACACAACACCAACTCTATGACATTGTTTCAAAAACATATCACAAATAAAATAAATAATCCTCAACACACATTTCAAAATAAAGAGAAATGCATACTCCATTCTAATGCATGTTTTGGTACAATTCAACTGATCTCATCTACCATGAAAAATTATTTTGTAATGAAGTATTTCCAACAGAAAAGTATTGTATTAATATCAAATTGATTTTAAACCAGTTTAAAAGTTCTGCTGTTAGTTAACAAGTAAGGTCAACAGATGAGGGTAACCACTTCCTACAGAAGGGAGACTCCCACTACAATCTCCTGGGAGGGCACGGGTGCTGGTATTTTGGTTTTTTGGCATTTTGGAGTAGAGGGCTTACAATGTCCTGTGGAAAATCTGTAAGTCTTTCTCTCGCTCTGTGACTACTAAGACACTTCTGCAGCTGCACATCTACAGAACAAAGCTTTCTTCCTTTTGCCAAAAGCTTCCACAGCCTTCCACATTCTGTGGATCTCCATCAACCACTCAACTGAGCAACATTTTCAGCTGCTTGGTGAAGTTATGGCTCTGGCTCTCCTATCTGAAGTGCTTCTGTGAACAACCTGTCAGTATCTTTTATTCCTTCCAAAGGTGCTGCTTTGTCACTATTAAGAGTCAGAAGCTTTGAAGCCATCAGCTTTCAGCCTTCTTTAGACCTGTATCGACCTATGTGCTCTTACCCCTGCTGCAAAGGGTACCAGAGCTTACACAACATCATACTCTGCTTAGGCTTTGTATTCCATACATTCTTATCACTACTCTCTCCCCTCACAAGGTGCCCTACAACACAGTGGCAGTAATTCTGGGAAATGGGAGACAGAAGGCTAGAGTTTTGACCTCAATCTCCAGGCAAATGCATCTAGCAGTGAACTACCACATAAAAAGCTGCCACAGCCACCTCCTTCAGCCATATTTTAAGCAGGAATTGTGACTGCATTTAATGAGTGGGAAAGTTCTGCTGCTAACACACGCCTATTAAGCAACCATCTCAGAGAATTAGAGGTCAGGCCACTGGGAACCACAAGGAAGCAGCAGTAGAAACTGTATCAGTTACTTAGGCCAGAGCAGCTGAGAGTCTACCACAGGACAGATCTAAGAAATGTTTGACTATTGAGAGCCATGTAACAAAGTCATTACTGAGTTCATAGTTTTTGTATCACAGTCATTTATACACCCAAGGCTTCATTCAGCTTCAGGCATCATTTGGCCTTTGTTTGTTGTATGACACACCTATTTATTAGAAATAATTGCATCTGGCATTTAAATGGAAAATCCACATAATTTTCAACTAAGTTGAAGCTTTCAGAGACTTTCTGAAGGATTATGAACCTAAAATATAATTTTTAATGGGGAAAAGTTTCCAGCACAAAACATTCCTTTGCTTCTTGAGAATAAGACTTGTAAAACTGGTTTAATAATTTTAGGGGTTTTTTTTTCCCCTACTCCCTGGAAAAAAGAAAAAATATTCAATGATACTACTATTATAATCATGGAATATGCAGAGTTGGACAGGACTCATCTGGATCATCGAGTCCAACTCCTGGCCCTGTATAGGACACCCTAAGAATCACACCATGTGCCTGAGAGCATTGTTCAAATACTTCCCATTAGTCCATTCCAGTCAAATTAGACTTTTTTTTCTGTTTTTAGCAAAACAAAGAACATCCACATTAAACTAGCATTCTGAAACAGCTCTCAAAAGCAGAATTACCAACACCATTATTAAAAAAAAAAAAATCCCCATTTTTAAAATATACTACTACCAGTGACATAAACTAACAACTTTATCACCAGTTAAAGAAAATGGCTTGAGAAGCAACAGAGACCTATAAACATCTATCACCTCTTTATCTATACACAGACAGGAGTAAAGCACTAGTACAGCTATATATGGCACCAAGCAAAACATCTTACTGGGGGCACAGTAAACACGCTTGACCGAAACTACATCCGTTGAAGTATCAACGCCCAGGATACAGCACCACTGAAACCAGCCCATAATACAATTTCCTTATGACATTCCTACCGGAACTAGGATGTTGAGTTGTTATAAAACACGTGTCACCATCTTTTGCTTGTCAGCTGAAACACCAGCTGTAGGATTTAGGCCTTCGTAAAGAGTTTTGAAGCACCACTCCAGAGCTCCCCAACAATACACCTTGTATCACAGAGGAAACTGACTTACAGTATCAAACAATCCCTTACCCTGGATGCTGAAATCCCTAAAAAATAATGAATAAACCAACTCTTGAATCTTCTATCAACATGTAGGTTCTACAGCATGGAGCATGTCCCACTGTAATCAAAAACACCATTATGCATACTAAGACAAGAAAGCTGAGCAAGTAAGTGCTGGAACCAAAACTGTTGACTGACAGCTGAATGACTGAACCATCACTTGCCTCAGGCTACCTCCAGTTTGCCAACTTTGCTGGAGTTAGGGTGCTCAAAACAGTCATCTGGGGAAGGAGGGAGAACAGGGAAGCAAACTTGCTGTCCCAAAGATTATATTCTTATATTCTTCTGTTTGATTAGAAGGAAGAATGTGTTCAAGAATTACACTGACTAAACCTAAAATGTTCACATTTTAGAGGGCAAAAAGTAATAAAACAAAACCTGATGATTTTTCTACATTCTAGCTGTCAAATGCCACCTCATGAGTTCTCTGTCCTCTTTTAATACATTCATCACCAAACACAAACTATCTAGAAGCTTCACCAAAGACTGAAGCAACAGTTAGAAACCCAGAATAAACCCAAACTGTACTAAGAGACAACTTATTTTCCAGCTCAAAGCAGATGGCAAATATGAATTTAATGGGGTAAAAAAGAGAAGCAGGGGAAATGTTACTGAAAAGGAGAAAAGAGAACAACCACAAGTACTCTTGGTGCACCAGAAAGCCCTAAACACTAAGCCTTTCTGAAAAACCACAAGGGGAATGTGAGGAAGCTGGTCTGAATACTAGACTCTCCACTGACATATGAAAAGGCTACACAAAAATAAGTAAAACCCAGGCAACCAAACAAAAGAAGTAATATTTCCATCATTCTCACTCTTTGCTCTACTCCACATTAAACCTCCTAAAGTTAAGTTCCTCCCAACTCTCCCATGCTCTTCATTTTCTTTCCTCCTTCCAGGTACATACCACAGAGTCTTTGTTCAGAGCATGCACAGGCATACCAAGCAAGACAGGATAAATGTTGTTTATTACTAGACTGTATAATGTATGTTGGGGCAGGAGGACAGGCCTCTTTTTGTTCCAAATCCCAATTTTATCTGGGCACAATTCCCTATTTGTGAAAAAAATATGGTTTGAGTTATTTTCTGTCATGGCTCCCAGAGGCCTCTAAGCATGGGTACTTATAAATAAAAACATATTATTGTTTCTTATTTTGTCCTTGAGCAGGGAAACAAAAGGGAGAAGGAAACAAAACATGAAACTAAACACAACAGCAATTAAGTAAGAAGTTTGTAATAAATATTTTGTGTCTCTAGGAAGGAAATGAAATGTCTCTTCCCTAGTTTACAAAGTTTATTTCTCCCAGCTTCTTGCTTGCAATGTTCTATTAGTCAACAGTATCGAAGAGCACTTTCAAGATACTCATTCTGATCCATTATAATCAAATCACACAAACATCCAGAAAGTGCCCACTTTGCCTACAAAGGTACATTGGAAAAAGCAACCAATCTCGTGAATTTGTCAAGTACAAAGAAGCAAAAAATCAAAAGGTGGCTGCCTTTCCGAGACAGCAAAGATTTTAATGTCTCTTCCTGTTGACACTTATTTAGGAATCTTCCTATTGCTCCTATTTCAGCCAATAGCACAACAATCACAGAACCAGAGCACCAGCTATAGTGGACACAATTTATATTTATTTTCAGCTGAGAGATGAAGAGGTCCCGTTCTTGAATTATTTCTAGTTTTTAATGCAAAAAATGCAAATAATGGGTGCCTAATGAAAAATACAATAAATTTTAGCAAGTAAGTGCTAAACCAAACCTGTAGCCGATAGCTGAATGATTAAACCATCACTTGTCATGAGGCAAACTACCTCCAGTGTGGTGGCTTTGCTTTGCTGCAGTTACAGGGCTCAAGACAGTCATCTACAGGAGAGGAGGGAAGGGAAGGAAACCTGTCACTTTTCCCAAGATTATTCTTGTTTAAGAAGAAAGAAGAACGGGATTAACACACATACTGAACGAAATGTCAAGGTGTAGAAAAGCAACTCCCTAACTACAGATTGTTACTGGAATCAATTAAAAATTAAAAATAACAGTATATTTTAAAAGCAATGTCTCCAGCAGACAAATAAGACATAGACTAAGAGATTGCAGTGCAAACCCGATGTCACTCTTGTGATCTGTTTGGCATATAACAGGTATGTTCTCTCAGCACACAGAAAAACTACGTGGATAGTGTGGTGCAATTCGGAAAAACTACTTACATAGAATTGACTTACAAAGACTGATTTGTCAAGCTGTGTAGAAACTGCACTAAACCCTAATTCGTAATACTTTCCACCCTAAAAATTTATTCCAAATTTTTTCTATCTTTCCTCTTTTTTTTTTTTTAATCACATAGCTGAAAACACTAAAGGAAAAACAAAATAAAACCCCGAAAAAAAAAAACACAAAAAAGCCAAACAGGAAAAATCTACAAAACTGCTTTTTTCTTCTAACTTCCTGAACACACAAAAAAAAGTTTCTGCTTTGCACTTCCAACTAATCTTGAGCAAATTACATCAGGTGTCTATGTGCAAACACAAATGCAGCTTTGTGTTTTCTATGAAACACTACAAAGTTATTTATTTGGCACTGATTTCTACCCTTGAGATATTAGCTCTCTATATTACACACACACACACACACAACTCCTCACACACACAAAAACCCCCCCAACTGCCCGGAGTTAAACATTACTTTGTGCCTCGTGAAATCAGGCAGCTACAGCCTGAATTAGAGTCATCTATTGATGCTGCCTATTCAAGCAAATAATTATATTAAAATTTGTGGACCTCAATCTGCAGTAGTCTTCAGCCAAATAATAAGTATATCAGCAAGTAACTATGTAAATGAACTATTTTTAAAACGTGTATTTATGGATACTTCAGTGTAAGCTATAATTTTATACATAAAAACATTCACAATTTTTTCCTCTTTGTTACGTACTCCCTCACATGCTGCCAAAATAAATTAGATCTTTTTAATTAGGTTTCAACAATCTTTTGCCTTAAATCAGCCATTGTTGAATTACACTCCAAAAATGTTCAAATAATTATTTGCTAAAAAATATAGATCTGCTAAGTGATAATTAATTAGAAAATGATTTTGCAGCAAAATATATAACTGATTACTGACCCCAAAGAGAGTCATGATATATTCCCAGCATCACTGACATTGAAACAGCAGCCTCTCACATGCAGCCTCTCACATAATCACGCCAGTTTAGCCTCAAGGAGCTAGTCCAAATGCATGTGAGACAGGAGACAAAGAGACAAGTAGTACAAGGGACAATTCATAGAAGGACAATTTGAGAGACCTCTAGAGAAACTTAGCAAAGCACCAAAACCAGGCTTCTGCTCTGAATCTCCCACTATAGTAAATTTTTTCTCTACAAATTATAGAGTGCTTAGAGACACAAATACCCCTCTCTCCCTGTTTTAACCACAGAACTTGACACTTAAAAGCTTTTTATGGTACCACATTGTCATGCAGCATGAAAAAACACATTATTAGAAGAAAGCAAATTAACAACATACGTTTCATGGTCCCATCTTCCTCCTCATCATCATCACTGTTTATTACCATGGTCCCCAAGTCTGACTCTAACATGGTGCTGTTGTGTTCAATCATTGTCTGACCACCTTCACTCATTGTACTGGTGGCCCTCATGGTACCAGCACTCTCTGAATTGGTCTTCACCATGGTGTGAGAGTCCAACTCATCTTCATCCTACAGGGAAACATTTACCAGAATACAGCAGATCATTAAAACAAAACAAAGGTAAGAGGCAATCCCTTATTGATTAGCTTTTTATCTTTATGTGACCTAATTGTACTGCTGGACTCCCAGGTTTAAAACTTAAAAAAAAAAAAAAAAATCACAAAATTAAAAATCTTCCATATAAAGAAAAATACAACCTCTTCTTTCTCTCACAGATGCATATCAGGGTAAGTACAACATGGCCCACACACTCACTTTGCATTAGCATTCAGTTTTGAGTTATCTCTGTGATTTTCATGACCCACTTTATCTCTCTGGGTTCCAAAAAAATCACTAACACAATTTACAGAGAGATTTTGCTGTTTTGCAAGGGACTGTTACCAGGGGTGCTGACCACCCTTAACTCAGGATCATGCCCAGCATCTGACATTACATACAGAACCCAAATGACAGGTTCATGTTCAATGTAGCTAATAAACAATCTTCTACAGAATTTTTAAAGTCCCTCTCAGGAACAAAATATCAACTTGACTTACTTCAAGTGCTCACTTCCATTTTAAAACCTTTCTTACAAATGTTGAATAAATAACTTGCTAATACTACACATAAAATCAGCCCTTGAGCACATTCTTACCCACTAAGTGTGGGGGAGATAATATCAAGGAGATAGACAGTAGCATTTTGAATTGGTAGCACTAATGGGCTAGGAATTTGAAACAGAGCACTAATGACAATCCAGTTAAAGAAATACGAAATTCATATGTAATACCAATATTTGAAACCACTAATGGGATATCCCACTGGTTTCCAAAATCTGATTTAGATTATACACACAACATCACACCATTTCAGGAGTAATATGATAGCCTGTGACTATATACATTTTCTGTATGAATAAAATCTATTACACAAGGAAAAAAACAAAAACTTAGATATTCTCATTTGTTGATTAAATGTAAGCAATAATATCTATCACTTGCAGTTCCTCTATGCCAAATTGCTATCTTTTAAATTAAAATACTACTTTCACCAGTTTTATAACCACATGTGCATCCATTTCCTCTACTGTGTCAAAACTTCATTAGAGTTCCTTGATAAACAAATTTTATCCTTGATTAGCAAAATATTTTAGCTACATCATTTGTAAGACTATTAGATAACCCTTGTTTTTTTTTATTTGCCCCTTACAACTATATATTGTTGTTATATAGAATCACAGAATTCTTTAGATTCAAAAAGACTCCTAAAATCATCAATCCAACTGTTAATCTGGCACTGCCAAGTCCACTACTAAATCATGCCCCTAAATGCCACATCTACAAGACTTTTAAGTACATTCAGGGAAATACGTAACATTAAAACAAGTCTCCACCCACTAACAAATTTCCCCTTTTTCCCCCCAGAAATCTTTGCATTGCTTTGTAGATTTTAAATGTTAAACTACAAAGAGACTTGTAAGTGCAGGGGCTGGGGGGAACAGACAGAGAACGGGACCAGAAAAAGCCCAGACTTAAACCCCTGCAAGGTCTGGGGCTTTGTGTTTCTCACTGAACTTACTCCATGGCATGGCAGACAATTTGCCTCTCACATAGACACTCATGCATGAGCTACATGGCCTGGGTGCCTGTTTCACTAAGGGCTAGTCTAGGTAGGTACAGAATATTGAGTGCAACAATACCAGCTCCTGAAAATTCTTCTATTACATCCCAACTAAGAGATAGAAAAACAGATTTAATTTTGATTCAGAAGGTCTGGCTAACAGCATAGCATAATGAAGCCAGGATACAGACCTGAACAGATTTAAATTAAAATTCAAAATGACAAAAGAATACTTATTTTCCAGATTATAATTTGCAAAAATACTGGAGTTCTTAATTTGCATTCCTTCAGGTTTTTTGGGGTTTTTTTTAGTATTTTTTCAGTTGCATTCTATTTAGCACCCTTAAAAAAAATTGTAATATACCCAAAGGTACAGACACCTTACAGTTATAGCACTAGGCAACTGTGTCAGTAAAAAAAATGAGAATATTTTGGTACTGCTCCTCCTGGTGGCAACTTCAATTTTCTTTACATTCCACCACTAAATGCTAATGTTAACCCGAATGTTTTCGACAAAATGTGTTTTTCCCCTCCTAAAAAGGGTACTCAGAAAAAAAAGTAGTTTTTGCATCGCTTCTAAAATGTGCCAGAACAGTTAAACTACAAGTGTTTCTTTCAGTACCGCAATACAACATAAAATTGACTCACAGCATACTGATGTTTCACCTATTAATCACTACAAATCTGGCATCTCTAACATACAGGCAGGCAAATCTCTGAGTTTAAGGCATATTTACATTTGATTTACCAACTAAGTTGACTAATATTAATACCCACTTGCAGTGCACATGGCCCTAAACTTACCTAAGCTGAAATAAGAAATTAACACTTTCCTGGAGCTCAAAACTTTTATTGTAGAAGTTAGTGGATAAAAGTGATGGCTAACAATACGAACAAGTATGAAATGGAGTACTAAATTACCATTTTAATAACTTCTGCTTCATTGAAAAAAATGATCTTTTATTTCTTCAGTTGAATCAACTATATGGACTTGGTTCAAAGAATAGCATTTCATTTTCCAATCTAAGAGTGCCAAAAGCCTTTATCTTAGTTTTGTCTCTCAGCAAAGAGAACAGTTATCTTTTAGCATTTAGGAGACTAGGGATCACAAAAGCCCACCTTAGTACTAGAAAAACAGTTGTCCCAAGAAGGGAAGTACACAACAATTTTGATGAATTGTGTTTTCCTTATATCAGGAATGGTGTACTGAGACAGAACAATATAAAACTTCTTCATGGCCTGTGCGGGCCTCAGAATAATTAATTTTGTAGCTAACACAGATTGCTTTCAGAACTGTCATTCTAGTATTTCCCACAAATATGAAATTCAGCTAATATGGCAGTAAACTACACTGGTTCTGAAAAGGTAACTTCATAAAAATATGCAGTGGATCCAAGTTATGGAAGTGCACATTTACATGACAGATGAAAGTGATTCCTTTATACAAATTCTCATTCATGCTTTACAGTACATAAATATTGGTGTAGAATTTGTGATCTGTTATTAGAAAAGGTAAACGCACTGATTAAATAAAAACAAACGCAATCTCAATTTAAGAAAAAAAAAAGAAAAAAAAGAAGTATTAAAGCTGAAGTGTCATGTTCTCATACTGTTTATGAAAACAGATCCAAGAATCAAACAATAAAAACAGTGAACTCTGGAGTTAAACTGTCTGCTGCTCTCCTGTGTACAAGCAACAAGCAAACAAACTTGTATTTGGAAAGGGTTTCATTTACACCTCTATACAGCGACAGAAGGTATGCGCAAGCAAGAACTCTAAAATCTCTTGAAATGCTATAGAAATGGCAATAGACTACGGAAACTCTGAATAACATCACAATGTAAAAGTACAAGTAAAGTACCAGCAAAAATCTGCAATCCTATAAGGCTAAGTCTCTGGATCTCCTTATTTACCAAAATGTTATTAACAAAATCAACCCTTAAAGCATAAAAATGCAATCATAGAGGTTTCATTATCAGGATAGAAAATTAAAAAATACTTCGGCAGAAACCGCACACAAGACTTCATGATATACTTGTAAAATAAAAGATCACACAGAAGTTTTCTCAGAGAGGTTTGCCTTGCAGACCATAGCTGAATCTACACCACCACAGAACTGAATGAGCCAAGGTGATACAGATTAATGGATTTTTCTACTGCCTTTTAAAAATCAGGAGGGATAAAGACTGATAAACTAAACGAGAAGTAAATAAGGCAGCAGTTATCTAAAATCTCTCTGCCTGTGGTTTGGCATGTGAAAAGAACACTAGAGGGCAGCAAAGACGGCCAACTCGGCGGCAAGGTGTTAAATGAAGATTTATTTACACGCTGACAGAATTGAGTATCCTGTAAAATAATTTCATTTACTATTAACACCTCATCATCACCTTTGAAAAATGTAGCTGTAGTCAATTATCTTTTTTTAAAGCACTGTAGTAGCTGCATAAACACAATATAGTTTGGTCAAGCAATACGATTTCGTAAAAGCTCCTCACAAACAAAGCCAAACTTCCACCTAAGTATATGATTAATACTGAGCACACAAAGCTTAGACCCATCAGTAAAACAGGAAAAAACTTAACTTTCAGCACACTGTCAAATCCCACCACATTCAACAGACATCTGCCACAAAACAGCCCTTAAGCCTGTTTTTTACCTCCAGGTAATGACACCTTCCTGCGTTCTCGTAGCTCCCCATGTTTATTCTCCCTATAACCAATTTCTGGCTCCACAGTGCTGTGGATTTTAACAGTATATTTCTAACTTCAGGACACTTAAAGGACTGCAATTGATTTTAATTAGCACATACGTCAAGTGTTCTTTGGCATGAAGAAAAAAACGGCAAGGAAAGAGAAAGTTTTAACACTTTCATGCAAAATTACATGTACATATACATATATATGTGTGTATATATATATATATATATATAACATACACATGCAAACACATGAAAGAAGCATGAAAGCAAATATAAAAACTTTCAGAAAAGTACAGTACAGTGTATCAGATATGAAATACAGAATAACTCACCTGATTCACTAGTTCCTTTACAACAACACTATAAATTTTGTAAAAATATAAAGGAATAATTACAACAATTATTTATTTTCTCAAAATACAGATGCCAACTTTTCATAATTAATACAGGATTAACCAAATAACCTTTTTTATGAATTAATAAATAATCCTATATATACGAATAACTGCTTATCAAGAGTTGGCTTTGATGTTGATAGTTGCCAACCACTAAGTGCCCAAGAAAATGAATAGGATGACTGAAGTAGTAATTTCTTAATTTAATACTCTAAAAGATTTAAACATTTCTCACATCATAGAGACATAAAAATGTAAAAGAAAACATACAGAGAGCTGCTTGTTAGCTCATTCCTTTAAAGGTCCACAGAAACAAATATTTAGACATGTTTTCTATAAGCTGCCGGGCAACGAGTTACTTTACATTCCCATAATACAGCAGCCCAGCCTCAGCATCCACTTCACATCACACTTCCAAAAATGCACAAACAGAGATTGGTCATGTCCCATAATGCCTAAACTAACATTTAAACTTTGATATTGGGATTAACCTTCTGTATGAAGGCAACACTTGCGATTTTTGCTTAATTAAAAAAACCTGTACAACTACCTCAGCACCTATCCAAACATGTCATTTTGTCAGAAAACATTCTCATCACATGAGGAGCTCTCATAACAGGCATAAAATCAATTGAACACACTACTTATAATGATATATCTCTCAGGAAGGATACATGAAGACTATTCAACCTGGACATTTATTTACAGCTCTATAATACAAAGTTTTGAACAGCAAAAAACATTTACACTATAATTGACAACTTCTCATGCTATAAAATGTTCACAGATGGTGGTGAAAAAGAAAAAAAAATTAATCAGTTTTAGGGATATGTCTCTTTCTCACCTGAGGACAACTACCTGAATTGACCCTGAAAATTAAGTACATAATTGTGAAAACTTTGCATCTGATTAATTCTTCAAATACACACAATCCATTCTACTTCAGTTACTTAAGTCACTTTTAACTTGAGTGCCCATTAACACACAATATTAAGAAGGCATTAAAGCACAAAACCTTATTCAAATGTAACTGTTAGGGTTAAAACAGGTTTCCTAACATAAGAAACTTTGCAGCTAGAATATTTTACACCTTCCTTCTTGATGGGTCTCAAATCATGTACTAGTGAGTAACAAGCAGAACTGCTCACAATTTACATAGGAAATTCTTGGGGGGTTAGATCAATAAATTCAAGCCCTTGACAGGTTCACTGAAACCATTCTTTTTCAATAGTATATGGATGCAATTCTGCCCATGAGAGACCTTTAACATCAATAAACTCTACTTAACACTAACACCAATATTTGCTCTTGCTTTTAGATGTTGTTAAATACGCATTTGTCAAAGTTCACGTCTGGGTTTGCATTTCTCTAGTAAGGCCTTTACAGTAGCTTGATTGGGAAAAGATCCATTTTTGAGGTGTTATTTGTCAAAACTGAAGTGTCAGGTGGCTTTTACTTTGCAAGTGAACAGTGACTCCAGTTCTATACACATTCTAAAAACATTTATAGATATTAAAACATGAAGAAATATATACATTACTTACTGTCACTACTACTACATAAGGTAACACAGAGACTGTCATTAGCTCTTCCTAGGACTGTTGACATCACTGCAGACTTATCAAGACCTGTATTACCACTTGAACTATAGGATCACGTAGTCATGCAAACTACATACAAGCAGCCCTGTATTTCTTATGGGGTTCTGTGAAACTGATATATAAGGAAGAGGAATGTGTAAGGGTTATTTATCCCTGAATGCTGGACTACTCACTTCATCCACTACCAAACTGTACACCAGCTATACCAAACTGGCACTCAAATTGTCTGCTTTCCCTTTCCAAAAGGAAAATAATAAACATGCAGAAGCGCAGATAGAATTAGTTTACTGTTTTTCTGGCAGTTCCACAAACAAGTCCAAATTAAATGAAAGACACAACTTTTGAGCTTATTCTCAAATTATACATTATTTTGAAGTGTAGGCTTGGGGGATTGATTGTTTCTTTTTCTAAAATGACAAACACAAATATTGCAATGTTTAAATTTTATTCTTCCAGATATTTATCCTGGTTTCCTCAAATAACTTGTGGATCCATTGATTAATCTCTGCCTCGTATGCTTAAAAAACTAAAATCAGAATACCACTTAGTTCAGGCTTCACTTACACCTAACATGTGCAGCACTTTTCTACTCTGCAGTATATGAGCAACATACATTCAAGAAACAACTTACCAGATGATGTCTTTAATTGAAAAGAAAATGGTAAAAATTTCAAAGAATCACAAAATATTTTAGATTGGAGGGCACCTTAAAGATCATCTAGTTACAACTCCTCTACCACAGGCAGGGACATCTTCACCTACATCAGACTGCTCAAAGTCCCATCCAACCAAACCTACAATACTTTAGGAACAGGGTGTCCACAGCTTCTCGGGGCAAACTGTTCTAGTGTTACACACCGTCCCCACAAAAAAATCCTCCTAATATCTAATCTCAATCTACCAATCTTCAGTTAAAAGCCATCATCCCTGTACTATACAGTGCTATAGTACACTATACTACATGCCCTTGGAAAAAATTCTACAGCTTTCTTGCAGCACCCCCTAGGCACTGGTACAACTTTATGCTGCTGTTTCCTGGTTTGGATGAGTTTGCACTTCTGGTTGATCAGAACCCTTGGTGACAGCAACTGGACAAGATTCTCGTGCTATCTCTTAAATGAATCTGGAATTCCTTACAATGATACTGCACTGAAACTCTTGCAAGACACAGGAAGTCTGTATTATAACCAAAACAATTACCAAAACCCGTCCGGAACAAAGTTTGTTCTGCATTGTGACACACAAAAGATATTCATAGGTCACTCCAGAAACTGTTTTTGTCAACAAAGAAATCCCTCCTCACCTCACCATCAATATTCTTCATTTCAATCACTTGTACTCTCACTTTTCCTAATAAAGCTAAGTATTTCAAAACTTTTTTCACTCAAGGCTTACCAAGCAATACAAAATTATTTGACATACATTTACTGATAGCAAAAGTCACACTTACTACCAAATACCACCAGTTAGAACAACTGTTAAATATTTCATCCTAACTACAAATCTTATCACAGATTATTTTCTTGAATCATAAAAATGTGTGGAAACTTAGTGAACTAAAAAAATCTCAATAGCATTAAAAAAATACACAAAAATATTTTTATACTAAGTACAAAAATCTTCTTTTACTTGATCTTTTTATAATGGCACACTTTTGAAAAGGTTTAATTCTTCAATATAAACTTTACAGCAAAAACACCTGGACATCCTCTTGTCCATTACAAGATATTCTTACATGTCTCTTAACAGCCCCTGTAAAAATCATTTGGTATTATTTATTAATTAGTTAAACAATTACAGCCTGGAAGCCAGCATCTGCAGTAAAAAATAAAAAGGAGTCCACAACATCATATAACAAAGGATGATAAAAGCATTCTGAAAGAACATATTGCTGAAGTTTTTACCCAGACACTCTCATCCTTCTCTTTTTGCCATCTTAAAGTCTCATCTGGTGATCCCTTCACTCAAGGGAATACTACGAAGCTTTATTTTCCAATTTCTCCTCTTCTTTCACTGAGCTGAAGCCATGCTCTTTGTATTTTTCTACTACCTTTATTTTCTGAACTGACTAGTCTCATGCACAAGCCCACTTTCATGGCTTTCTCCTATTCTATCACTCTGTTCAGTACTGAGAAGACAGCTCTGCCTCAAATTTGCCTCTTCCCTTACTCACCTGTGAAGCTTTCAAGCCTTTACTCTTTTCTCACATCCTGTACAACTACAGGCAGGGCTGCCTCTAGCCCTCTGAAAGGCTGGCTTTTAGGACTCCTCTACATCATGATCACAAAGAAGAACTAAGCAAGGTATGCAAACGCTGAGCTGCCAACTGCTCTGACCTTCTGCCTTATATTGAAGAGCAATTTTGTCAAGCAGAGGTTGACTTCTGGTTCTGTGTTTGTTGATGCTCATGCACTGATACATGATTTATAGCCCCTAAAATTCTATTAGTGTAAATAAAATAATTACAGACTTAGCATTTCCACATACTACAACGGCACTCATTTTTAAGAGCAAATCAACCTTTTAACAAAAGTGTCTAATTAGACAAACTAGGCACTACATTTGACAAAGTTGCCAGGAGATGCAGGGAGGTGAGCAATCCTTTTCTTCTGCTCCACACTGCTGACACCACACCTGGAGTACGGGGTCCAAAGCCGGGCTCCTCAGTATGAGAGATGTGGACACAGCAGAGAGAGTTAACAAAGGGCCACAAAGATGACCAAGGCACTGGAACATCTCTCCCATGAGGAAAGGCTAAGAGCTGGAACTGCTCAACCTCGAGAACACAAAGCTCATAGGGGACCTCATTAGTATGTGCAAATATCTGAAGGGCAGGTGCAAAGAGGATGAAGTCAGTGGTGCCCAGTGACAGGAACAGAGGCAATGGGCATATAATGAAATGAAGGAGGCTTCCTGTGGACATCAGGAAACACTTTTTGTACCATTAGGGTGACTGAGCATTGTTGGCATGAGCCACAGAGGGAGGTTGTGGAGTTTCCTTCCTTGGAGATATTTAAAAGCTGTCTAGACACGGTCCTGGGTAGCCAAACCTCAGTGGCCCTGCTTAAGTAGCTGGGTTGGACAAGATGACTGCAGCAAGTGCCTGCCAATCACAACCACTCTGTGATTCTGGCTTTTCAGCCCTGTTAACCAAAGATACTCCTGTTACTTTCAGATTTGAGGCACTTATCTTCTATACTTAGTGACAAGCAGACTCTTGTCATCTTTTCTACTCATAACTTGGTCCCTTACTGCAACACAAGAGCTCATGGAAGAATTCCCAACTACTACAATGGCAACACAAGTAACAGATTGCTGCCTCAGTCCTGGATTTGAGGTTCTCTTATACTGAAAGTTGCTAAATGGGGGGAAGTATGGAGGGAAGGAGCGTGGGAGTGGCAGTGGGGAGTGCAGTGTTACGTTCTGACTTCTGTAACCATGCAAGAACCATGAGATGCTGCTAAATGCTGCCTCAGTTGAGATGAACCAAATTTGCGTTATACCCTTCCACACAGTAGTGGAAGAGGGAGATGTACACTGGCATGGACTGTGCCTGGCAATGTGATCTGAACCTCAGACTAAGTAATCAGATGTCATGTCTAATTTTGGGTTAATGCAAAAAAGACATCAACAGTGCTCAAGCATTTAACATCTCCTGTTCAGAAGGCAATAGCATGGATGAAAGCAAGCTAGTAAAGATATCAGATTTTTATGTCAGTAATAAATCAGTCTCTTCAAAAATCAACTGTTCAGTAAGCCAAGTCACAAACATCAACTCTGCATGTCAAGTCACACAAAGGAAAATTTCCTAATGGAAAAAAATTATCTCAGCCTTCCCTGTTTATTACTGACTAAGCAAATACAATTCAGAGTAAATCACCTTTACAAAAACAAAAAACAGTATTCTTAGAACACACTCTAAGAATAGAAAAAAAGAAATCACAGCCAACCACACTGATTGTTGGAGACACAAAAGATTGCACAGAATCTGCTTGAAAACTATTCCTATATATAGATCATCACATAGCACTCTGTAACTAGGATTCTACAATTTGCTATAGGATAAACTGCATCTCCTGCACTGCTCTTTTCTGTTTGCTCAAAGCTGTAACATTCCAGTCTCCATCTTCTCTGTGCTCTTCCTGGATGACCCTGAATGACCACACATTGTATGCGTGGCAATACATTTCTTTGAAGCACATTCTGCTGCATTGCACAAGATTAACCTGAAATAAATTATGAGGGGAAGAATAATAATGCCAGGAACACAGACTTATTCTTAACACTGCCAAACAATTCTAAATACAAAATACTTATCATGCAACCTGCTTCTCTCCTGAAACATATGCTGACAATGTCATCTGAAGTGCCATCACTGTTTTCATGTCACTTGACTCAAACCACTGCAATCTCTGCTTATTGAGTGTCTTCATTAAGTACTCTGTGTATTAGACTTCACCAAAAAAAAAAAACAAACACCAAGCAAAGTGCCCTGAACTAAAAACTAAACCACTTAAATAGAAGTCCACCTGTGAAAGTAGAACCTTAAACAATTTTCAGGGTTTTAATGTTAGTCTGAATAGCTGAAGTTGATGTGATTTCTCTTCCCACTTCCTAGAAAAGCTTTTACTAAGACATTTCATGGAATAGTGCTGAAAGCTGGCTTATACAGCATTACTCATAATTAAAGAGTGGAATACTCAGAACTCATAGGCTTAAAACCACACAGAAAACCGGTTTAAAAAAAAAAAAGTATTTTAACACAATGACAGGAAGTAGGAGAAAACCAGCTACTTATTGTTAAGTATAGGTGGTTATAGGAAAAACGGGTACACACCGAATTTTCTTCCTCCTCTTCCAGTTCTCTCTGCTGTTCCTCATGTCGCTTTGCCTTTATCTCCATAGCTTCAGTGATCAGGTCCCTTAAAATTGAAACCGGCTTAGCATTCTTAATAAATGTATGCTAGGGAAAAAAAAATCATTAAAATATGTAATATCATTACAGCAGTTGTGCTTCAGATTTAATTACAAGTCCTATTCAACACCACAGGTTTCACTGATAAACAGTATCATACATTATACAATAACCAAAATCTACACCAACATAATGTACAGTATATTTCAGCTGCTTCATAACTAAAATTTTATTTTAACTATTTTTATTAGCTGCAAGCCTTGGGAAATGTAATCCCTTAATAACTGTCTTATGACTGAGGGTATAATTTCCCAAAGGAATTGTGCAGTAAGTTGTAAACAGAGAGGCGATTATCTGACATGGAAAACCAATGTTTTTCAGGTGTTAGTTTCATAATTTAATTTATCTTAACAAATTGAGAGTATAAATTAGTGGCTCGAACCAGAGCATCTGTGGCTGCTTACTTCAACAAACCTATACTTTAAATGTCATAAAATATTTCTTGATCTATGATGCTGAAACATGGCACCAGTAAAAAAAAAAAAAACCCTTACTTTTAGCAGGAAGTTTAATTTTTAATTTAAGGTCATTTAAAACATTACTTCTTCATTTAAGACTAGGTGCATGATAACATTTGCACATTTTGCTGCCCAATAAACAGCTGCTGTTTGAAAAAAGTACGATTTTTGCACCATTATATGCAAGTA
Organism: Cinclus cinclus; assembly: GCF_963662255.1. Classification (NCBI taxonomy): domain Eukaryota; kingdom Metazoa; phylum Chordata; class Aves; order Passeriformes; family Cinclidae; genus Cinclus; species Cinclus cinclus. The sequence continues at coordinate 130,239,667 of NC_085046.1, forward strand.
CAATTCAGGCAAAGCGTAACTAAGCACCTCAGAAAATATTATTAAATATTTTAAAATGGTTCCATGAAAAACAGAACTGATGAAGCCTCATGCCCTACATGTATTATCTATCTTCTCTCTTGATGTAGTAATTCAATTACTCTCTTTTAATTCCATGACCTCTCCTCACAAGCAGTACTTTCCTTTCCACTCAAACATTTTCACAGCACCTCCAGCTCCATCACATATGCTCCAAATTCCAGCTGGGGAAAAAGACAACACAGACTCCTGATGAACAAACATAGTATTTGGTTTTCTGGTCAGTAAGCATGGGAAAGAAAGTGCACACTGAAGCTTTTTGTTTGTTTATTTCTCCTTACTGGCTCACATTAACCCAAGTCTCTTCTATGCAGCTGTCTGTATTCAACTAACCATACAGAGGTCTCAAGTACTGGTTCATACACAGACACTTATAACTTTCAATTTTTACTTACCTTGTGGTCTACATTTTAGTGTTTTGCAATGTATAAAATTAAATATTCATACCATAATCTAAAAATATGACTGATCTATTACCAAAAAATACTTTGCAAAATGTTTGTTGTCCTTGTAGTGGAGTTCACTGGAACTTAAAAATTTAACAGTTGCTATTGCTAGCTCAACACAGCTTAAATGTAGCAGAAGAGCAATACAGGAAGTGAGAGCCTGACATACCCTGCCTTGCTCCAAAGGTCCACAATGCCACCTGTGGCTCACAAAGTGCCCACCTGGTTGAATTCAGCCCAAGGACAAACCTGTTATACTGCCCATCTGCATGAGGCCTTTCTAGGACACAGAGCCACCTGCCTGCTCAAGCGGACATGACCAGAAGGAAAGACAGAATATACCCCATGTGTGATCCACACAGAGGGCTAACCTGGGCTCAATTATTTCACTAAACACTTGTCTAAATCCTGAGATCGATTGAGGGCCTCTAATCGCAAAGCAAAGATCCAATTTTATTAGCAAGAACCAGCCTTAAACTATTTAATGAGCAATGAATTTTTAGAAGCAGAGAGAAGAGAAATAAGATGGGTGCAGAGAACAGGAGCTGGCACAGAACAGACAAAGTGAAAAATAAATAAGGCATAATAATAGTTAAAATAAGATTTTTTTTTTCCCTTACAAATTTTTATAACATTTTGGGTTTGAGGGAAAAAAGAAAAAAGGAGCCCAAACATAAAATGTGCTTTTCCTCAGTAACTCTAATACTGACCTGTAGCAGCTGGGTTGCTGTAGCTCTTTGTTCAGGATTTTTCACTAAGCATTTCTTCACAAAATCTGTGAATTCATCAGACCAGAGCTCTGGCTTCCGGAAGGTTGGAGGGGGATTTGTAGGAATCATAAAAATAGCCTAGATAAAAATCAAACAATAGCAAGTCTAAGCAAAACACATCACCACAGCAGCTGAAGCCAAGAAGAAAAAAAAAAAAAAAATTTGCTTTATCCACCTTTCTTATCAGGGTAAGAATCTGGAAGACAAATTCCAAGTATGCAAGGATTTCTACTCAGATCAAGATTCAGAAAGTAAATCCATCTGCTACTAATGTAACTACTTCCCATTAGATTTTCTCTATTTAAACTGTATCCCATTGAGCACAAGACTCCTTATTTTATCTACTGCTTTTCATCAGTCTGAAGAGATGATTTTATTCTTTCAGAAATTCTTAGCAGAAATGATAGCACTGCTTGTTTAAACACACATATAAAGTTGTTGTGAACAGCCAAGCTCACCTTCTCCTCTCTTAAGTGAATTTAGTTTTCTTTGAGAATTGCTTAGGAAATTTGGGAGTATTGCTATTTCCTTTTGCACTCATAATTCATCAGATGGAGCTTTAAAACCTGCTTTTCCCAGTAAGATTTAGATACATATGCTAAAAGACCTATGGTAACATTAAAAGATGACATAAATAAAATAATCAAGTAACTAGTCTTACAGTACTGAGAACTTACATGAAATTGAAAATGCACCTTTTACCTACACAACAGAAATTTCTTCTGTTGAGAACCATATGCAGATTTTTCAGCTGGGAAAAAATATTCACCCTATATAACAAAAAGTTTGTCCTACTTAAGATTATATATTGTGCCATTTTTATATGATTTCCATGTTTTCCTCTAAATAAAAATATATACTTGTATTGGGGCTAAAAAGCCATACAACTCTGACAGACTACTGCAAAACAATGGAAAATTTTTGAACTTTTATATGTAATAAATGCATCCAATATAATCACTTAGGACTTACACATGATAGCAACACACTATTCAGAACTAGGTCTATTGACAAGAACAACAGACTATTATTTTTTTCTAAACCCACCTTCAATTCAACCACATTTTCCAAACTCACAGGGAGGAAAACTTTCTTCATTTGTTCTTCTACAAGCATAGGCATAAATACAAACTCTGAAAAGGGGAAAAACTGACTGCACACTTTTTACATACTAGAAGCACTAGAAGCTTCAGCCTGTGTGAGAAACATAGGCAGAAGGCAGAGAGAACTTAATGAGATTTTATCCATAGCTTCTAAAGAAGTCTGACTGGCCTTGAAAGTTGGTTGAACTCATTCAAATCCTCACTAGAAAATTCTTCTTATATTCTGAAGGAAAGTGGAATCCACACAAAATGATGTAAAAACTGTTTAGTAACATTTTAATGAAAAATTAATTCAGTAGCGAATAGCTGCTTGAATTCAAATACCTAAAATTTACAAAACTTGCCATTTTGTTTAATAAAAATGTATGCTACATCAGCTTTGTATTTGCAGTGGGCAGCCATGCCAAACAAGTATATGGACTCAAACAGGAAACGTAGCACTCAGAAACTGGCCTTACCTACTTCACTTGTGATGCAAGATTAATTGTCAGTACCAGTGAAGTGCTTCTGGCAAAAAGAAGTGGCTAACAAATTCAGCTGTTTCTGTCCTTGAAATTAATGATCTCTTCTGAACTTTGAACTGATGACTTTTGATCTTATCTGCAGCTACTCTTAACAGCCAACTATGCAGTAGCTATTGAAAACACAGCTGTAACAGAAGACTACCAACTTCTGTTTACGTGGTGTCAAAACAGGTGCCTCCTGTTTGATCATAAACATTGACCTCTCTCCCCACAGGTAAGCAAAGATAAGTTAGAGAGTCCTACTCTGCTCCACAGTTCTAGGAAAAATGTTTGCCTTGGCCAATTATTTTCATCAAATACACAGCAGTTAAGAACCACAGCAAGGAACTGACTTCTTTGTCATTCACAAATGACAATGAGAAGAAAGATGGAATTCATGAATCATTCTTTTATGCCAGGCAACAAAAGCCACAAAAGGAGATATTCAAAGGTTAGAGTCCTAAATCCACACTTATGCTTTGTACATTTGTTAAAAATAACTACTTCAGAAATATGTATATCTATGTAATGCTTAAACTGTAGGGTTTTTAAAATCCTACTATGTCACATGAGCTGTATTAGCTGTAAAGAAAAATTAGATGCATTTTTGTAATACAAGAAAACATACAGAAACTACTTATTCCAAATGTTTAGTCCAACTTGGTAATTATGCTATGCACTTGCTAGTGTATACCTCTCCCTCCAGCTCTCATCACTCCATTCTATTAACCAACCTAAAATTCTGGTTTTCAATTCCATCTTTTCTCTCTACTACTTAATTCTAGCTTGCGTATCTCTCTGCAGAAAATTTAAGCTCCTTTCCTCTTTCAAAACAGCCTGTGATTTAGCTTTCAACTACATTGTTTCCTTCCAAGAGGCTTGCAAAGCAATCGCCGAAGTCCCAAATCTCCATGAATAAAAACAAAACACTTATCTGACAGGAACTTATTCCTCATTTTTGCTTCCACTTGTCAAAAAGGTCACTTCCATCCTAAAATAACTATGTATTATTTTAAAACAAAACTAAGCTATTTCAATCACTCTGGGTGCCAGTGGAACCAGGAAATACTTGGGTTTGTTTATGCTTCTTTCATCTTACCTTAGATTTCTCCAGTCCCTGCATTTCCCCAAACTATAACTTGTAGTACTTTTTTTACCTCCACTCGTAATCTTCTCAGAAGTTTCCCACAGCTATTTGTTTTAGTGTAGCTCTCACAGTGGGGCTGAGGCCGATGCTCATTCTAAGCATACTAACCAGTGTTAGGCAAATGTTGCTTAAAAGAAACACCAAATATAAGCTACTATCCACCCAACTACATGGGCTGAACTGGCAGTTCCAAATGCAGGAAATGTTAGGAGGAAATTGTTCAACAAATGGGCAGGCTCTGACATACTCATAAAAAGAGCTGGGGCTAATTCTGTTTTTTCTCCCACCCTCAACATCACCTTCCACATTGCCTTACACATCTGAGACAGACTGACAGATCTTACATGAGTAACTCACCAAATATACAACCAAAGAATTTGATTACATGATTCAGTCTTCAGTTTTAACCATTTAATCAACTTTTAAAAGATAAAGAAATCTCTAAAGGATCATCTTAATCTGTGTTTGTCTTCACCTGCCTATGATATAGAGCTCATTCCAAATTTGTCCTGACCTGGCCCTTTCCACTCTGAGCCCAGTTCTACTTTGAATCATCTTTCACACATTGGTCTGAGGCAAATCCGTCACCTTGCAGTGAAACCAGAATTCAAGGCAGTTTGTAAGATATATATGACTAAAGATGGGAGGAAGATAAAATCCAGGGCAGTTTTCTGAACTGGACACTGGCAACACAGCTTCTACCATGCCTATTGCCTGGTAGCATTTCCCTGTTGCAACTAAGTTGAATACCAGACTGAGAACCAGGTCTTAAATGAGAGCAGAACTGCACAAGTCAGCCCAGTATTTTCTTTTATTATTCTTAAAGGGCCTAGTATTTTAAATCAAGTCCAGGCTGAAAACAGGAGGTTTTTTTTTCTATGAAGGTTCTTTTTTGGGCAATTTTATTGGCGTGAAAATGTAATTTTGGTGATGATGATGAATTAGGAAACGCCAAAAGAAAAATGAGATGCTCATATACCACACATGGAAATTCCTAATCAGAAAATCATTGCAGCTCATTCTCCTTGTCAGTCAGGGTAATGTATCTGTATTTCACAGAGCCCACGAAACACATTAAGTGGTCAACAGCAATTTCATAGAGGTACGATGTCTTCTGGCTTTTAGTTCCTTGAATAACTTATCTCTATTACTTAGCTGAAATAAGTTACTTGTAATAAAAAGCAGAAAATCTACCCAGTATCATAAATACTACTGAAGGAAACATAAAACTTCTATATTGTGGTGATTTTATAATTTGTTTGCTGCAAAGCTCCACTGTTAGAATCTACAGAGAAGAACTTTTTTATAAACAGGGTAAGGATACATGACATCAGTTTGTGACTTCATAGCTTTTGGAACCACAATTACACTACTTAGTTCAGCCATCTACTGTAGGAAACAAACAACAAAACACATTTAAACTCAGTAACACATTTCAGAGTACAAAAACCTATTGAAGTCTGGAGGAGTTAAATAGCGAGCACTGCAAAATTTTAGTAAGTTTGGAAACAAAGAATCACCTGAAAGACACATCTTTCTCATCTCTGTGATACATGCCATAGAACCTTCCACCTTTCTTGAACAGCTTTCAAGAAGACTACTAAAACACCATTGATAGTTACACAACTCATCAGCTGACTAAAAATGAAACATCAGCATGGAGAAGGGTGAAATACTAGCAGGTTCTACACCAATTTGCTTTGTTGAGCATGTCTTCTTGGTGTGGCTCTTTGAGGGGGGGTTTCTTTTTGTTTTATTAATTCAGAACTACCATACCGCAACACAGTGAAAAAGTTACTGAACAGCACCCCGTGTTTAAAGTCAAGAAAGTTGGTTCATAATCAGCTTCACAGTAGATAATAGATTTATTTGTTAGAAGCACCCTAAAAATCACCACTTCGTCCTTCCATCTGCAAACACAGATGTTGATGAAGACAATCTAATGTACTCACACCTTTTGTGCAGAACTACAAACAGGTCTGGGTTCCATCAGACATCTATCACATACCTGATTCTTACTAGAATTATCAAAAGAAGATTAAATGCAGGAAGTGATAAGCGAAGCTTCAGTTCAGAGAAGTTCTGAAAAAACAATAACTGACATAAAATTTTTCACCCTAATGAGGGGAAACGTGTAATATTTAACATGCGATCTACTGTGCTTACTTTTATAGCTTTTAGTAATGGCCACAGTAATAAACTATAAACAATACTAGGTAAGTTTAAAATTACATTTAAATTACTTTATCATAAAATTTCATATATTAACACTAGGATCACTTGAAAATAAAATAGAACACCATAGGGGAAAAAAACAAACTAAATAAAACAAACCACAACTCTTACCAGTGGCTTAACAGGCATTTACTGTTCCCTCTGGGACAATGACCTTTGATGATCAAATCAAAGTATGATTCATCTAAGATGTAAAGTAATAAAGTAATAAACACAGAGAAAAGAAACATAATGGAAAGATTACTCTCATGATTAATAGCAAAGATGGGTTACTGAAAGATAAGCTATATACATTGACCTGTATATTTATTATTGCTAGTAAGCTCATAACATTCTGACAGCATAACAGGTCAAGAATGTAAAGATACCAATCTCAAACATTTTGCAACAGGAAGTGCAATTGCAAATCTTTCAAAAAGAATCAACCCTTGCCTTGTTAGTCACACAACAGAATGGTTCCTTGAGATTCACCTCCAAATTTACTCTTTCTACTCTACTAAGGTGGGAATTGGACTAATGAACTCCATGAATTTCTTCCAAATTGACATATTCTTTGGTTCTAAAAATTGCTTTACATTTCAAAATAATATTACAGATCATTTGTTATGTGACAACAGCTTGAACAAGGTAGTGTTCAAGGCCACAAGTTCATTGAGTTTGGGGTCTTTCATAACTGGTTTTAAACACACTTACTTGGAAAACTGACTTTAAATCCCATCACATTTCCTGACTTCTACCTTATCTTCCACTGGTATATTTAAAGAACAGAATTTATTGTACTGGCTGCTATGCAATTATCAAGACAAAGAGTAAGTTCCCCCTGCTAACTCAGCTAAAAGGAACATGGTAACTGCATATATGCCTGTTCATTATCAAACCATCTTGTCAGATGAGTAACAAAAATATTGATTACCACCAATCTTCTCCCAGAACTATCACCTCAGCATGCTGCCTTACTGCCAGTTAATTTATGAGTTTATTGATTTCTTTTTTTCCAAAACTTATTGAACTCCTATAACCCATCACTTTTACTATCCAAAGATACCTGAAAGCTACCCAACAAGTGACTTCAAGGAGTTGTAAGCAAAGAAGGAACTTTATCAGCACTGACCTCATGTTTGCTTATTCCTTCTCCCTCTCCCTTCAAGCCCAGCAGACCTATCAATATTTCTCCAGGGTTTCTTCTAATGCACTTAAACAGTATTTAGGGAACTCTTGATTACTTTTGCCTGTAATTCTTTTACTATTATCTTGTCCTAACTTTCCATCATCTATTTTGAAACAGAACAATTTCAGTTTCTCTGTCTAATTCAGTAGAGTTATTTTGATTTCCCGAGCCCAGCTCTTCAACATAAAATATTCCTGAATTCTGCCATTCAAGTGAACATTGTCCTTTTAGTTTCAACTTTCAAGTTCCCATTTCATCTGCAAGGTGCAAGTCATTGATGGCAGTGATATTTCAACAGAAAAAGGACACAGTCAGCAACCTGCTCCTCAAAATTCTTCTCTCCTTCAACTTAAATTATTGAAAGCAGGACAAAGAATACCTTTTCAAAGTCCGTACAAATGAAAAACAAAGCATGGGAAAATCTGTAATCTTGTGAAAGTCTTTGAACCCTTCTTTGGCTTCACTGGGGGTTTTTGTTGTTACCTTGGGGGTTTTGGGGTTTTTTTTTGGTGGTTTTTTTTGGTGGTTTTTTTTTGTTGTTGTTTGTTTGTTTTGAGTGAGGGGGGCAAGTGTTTTAGTTAAGTGAAATTTTTCAAGTGAAAACAAAAATAATTTCAGGCTACTTAAGATTCTGTGCTTAAACTACCCAGTCAGCTATCAGTTTTGAATTTTAATTGACATACACAGGAATTTTCAGATGAAAATATCTAACTGCAAATAACCCCTTATAGATACAAAAAAGTGAAAATAGTAAACATTTTATTGAAAGGTTATACTGAAAGTTGACATCCACAATAATTACAAGTCTACACATTTTTAGTGTTCTTGGACATTAAAATAAAAATTAAGATCCCGATGACTTAAAAAATTCAAGCGCTAGTAGAAAACAAGACAGTGAAAGTCAGCAAGTCTTATAAAAAAAAGAAAAAGTTCCAAACAGCTGAAATGAATTGCAGCATTCAGACACTATCTAGGACAGTATTTCTTATGATTTCATTCACCAAAAAGGAAAACCTAAATGAGCTGAAATTTACTTCATTATTCATATTCTGAAAAGCACCCTTAATTTCAGCACTGGGTAAGCAAGACTCATTTTATAAGGAGGAGAAAGAAGGGCACACTGCATGTGTGTATATGGGGTTTTTTTGGTTTTTTTTTGAGGGGAGGAAGTGTTTGCGAATAAGGGGATTGAGATAAATAAATATTGAGGATTGAGGATAAAAAATAGATATTAAACAACCATTAGTTTAGCAAGAAGTACCTGCTGTAGTGGTTTAAACTTCTAAGTGATTTTTTACTTGACATAGACTTGGAAAAACAAGTATTTTTAAACACTGTTGCACAGGAAAAGATTTCCTTTTAATAATGATGAGCAACACCTCCTCTTTGTGAGGAAATCAAAATCACTGTAACAGAGAGATGGGGCCACTTCAGGCCACTGCTCAATTCTATTCAAACCCTTAGAGAACTTCAACACATAAAAAGTCTCTCAGACTAAATGATTCATTGACAGATCCCTGCTCAACAGCTAGGTAACTCACTGCCTAAAGGACATCTCCCAGCCACACAGGTGGCCAGGAATCAAAAGAGAAGATGTGTTTGTCAATGTTGGTACCTCTTAGAAGCATCCTGCTATCACATAATCACTGCTATCACTCCCTCCATGGAATATATGAGATCAAGAATATGAACTTGAAACTGAACAACTTTACTTTTTTCAGCACTGAACTATGTTCTTATCAGATACAGAACAAAGAAATGTTTCAGAAAGTGCACACTGTATGACAGAATCCAGGGAATACTCTTGTTATTAATTTAGTCTTCTTTCACCACAGTTTGTTTTACTCCTGATTCAGTACTATCTTGAAAATCCATATGCATAGAAAATCCATAACCTAGAAGGTTCCAAGATTTTACCAGAATATGAAACTTACTTTTCCTCCAAGAAAACCCCAATAATAGAGCTTACTTTAATAAAAAATATTTTCTCTCATTCCCATAGTATTTTCTGCAGTTTCTGAGAAAATGAGGCAATGATTACATCCAGAGACATACTAACATTTAATGAGACATGAAGTGGAAAAACTGCATTTGCAATTTCATTTACTAGTAGAAGAATCAAGGAGAGAGTAACTGATATTTGTGAGAAAAAGCTGCAGTAAACTCACTGGACATTAAATATGAAATCTCTGACATAACCACAGACAGTAGTAAATGAAAGAAGGCATTCAAGAAACAAGTGGCAGTTCTCCTTTATTTGGGGTATGTTACACCTCCAGCAGCAGTCTTGTGTTCAGTTTCAGGCATCAAACTTTCAGACGTGAACCAACTGATGATTGTTTGAAACAGAGTAACTACAATGCTTAGATATTTAAAAAACACACTCTGCAAAGAAGATTAGACTGAGCAATTGTAATTTGTTCAAAGAGGAGGTAACTACAGTGAGAGATACAGCAACAGTCCTTAATATGTTAAATGCCACTTCAAAGAGGGACAAAGTCTATAAAGAACCAAAGAGGAGCTAATGAGTTTAAATTTTAACAAGGAATATTCAGGCTACATTGTAGGAAAGTTGCCAATAAGCAATCCAAGAAGTTCCAGAACTTGTTGTTTTATTCTACAAAAAAAATATAGACAAACACAGTTTCAGAACATCAAGATCCAAATTTGGGCATGTGTTTTGAAGATCTTTTCCTCCACCACCACCTTCCCCTTTGCCTTGTGCTCAAATAAAATTAATTTTAAAAAAATAAAGTTAAAAAGAAAAAAAAAAGAGTATTATCATGTTTGATCAGCCTAGGCACAGAAACAGAATGATCATGTTTAACACAAAGAACATGAAACTCAAAGGAACAATACCTTTCAACAGTGTTTGCTGCTTCCTACTTCACCTTTTACAATAGCAGCAGACGAACAGGTGACAGCAAAATCTGACCACAGCACAAAGCAAAACAATTTATTCACCTGCAGTGTGCAAACTAAGATTAAACTGACAAATCACAAAATTTCAGACATTAAATGCAAACATTCTACTGACATAATGACAACAATGAATTAATTACAGATTTTGTAGTCTATGAAGGAGTAATTGAGTTCTCACAATAAGAACCTCTCCTGTTTCTGTTCCACTGACTCTCAAGGTACTGAGAGAATACAAAAGCAGTGTTGCTTTCCCTGCTACCAAGTACATACAAAAAGCAGTGCAAGTGTCCTTGCCTTGCTAGTGTTTCCAGTATTCTCCCTACTAGTTTCAAATAAATGTAATTTGTATTGTAAATCTTTAAATTTCACTGCTAGATTAGTGTAATAGCCACATTATTTCCTGTAAAGAAATGTAGTTGCTACAGTAAAACTACTTTTTCTATTCCATAGGCCATGATGCAGTGGGACACATTACAAAGTAAAATCTGGACATTTGAATGTCTAGATGAAAAGTACAACCAAGGCACAGTACTAGTTACACAATGACACTAATCTTAAATTTTTAAAAACTAACACTCATTTTAAACCAAATCGAGCAATGCAACCACAAGATCAGAGTCAAGAGTTAAAATTCAAATAAACTGCCTGAACTTATAGTTCAGTTCTTAAAGGCACTGTGTTAGCTTTGTAGATGTAAGCATTCTCTCCGGAACAGGGTGTGAAGAATATGAACTACATCATGGAATTCAAAAGCAGTCCTACCAAATGACTGAGATAAAGCAATATAACAAATTCTAGACAATTCCAGAAAAAAAAAATCAATTTAAAAAAAATCTCTGAAATGGCACTGTGTCTGAAGAAACTGGAATTGGTAACAATTGCTCATGATTTAATAACTTATATGACATACATCCTCAGGAAGATTCTTCCAAAACCACAAGATGTTCCAAAGAGAAAAACTACACACAAGATTCAGATGCCATGTATTTTTTTCTAAGAGACAGTAAAAGGTAAAATGAACTGTGAGCCAAAGTTAACTCTGCATCTTCAGCTTTATTTATCAAACTGAAAAATCTCTCCAACTTTCTCTTTTCCTGTATAAGACCAAAACTATGAGATGTTCTGTTTGTATTACAATTATACTAATTCAATGCAGGTCACTTGCATTTTACTGAATCCAGATGACATTTAGTAAGCTAAACACAGGCCAATTGGCTTTTTTTTTTTTTAAGGGGTGGGGGGGCTGATTGCCACTGGGTAGGTCATACAGTGGCTACAGAACACAATTGCTTGAATTACATTTTGACTAACATCAAACACAAAACCGAAGCTAAAAACTACTTTCTTTTTTTTCTGCATGCCTTCTAGATTTCTCATATTGAAATGTACTAATTTAAAAGTCACCTCCTTCTACCCTGAGGTGATAGATGTGAACAGATTCAAAGTTTTTGTTGTTTCCTCTTTCTCTACTTAGTTTAAAAATATACATTTTAAATATTTTAAGTGGTACAAACAATTTAGTTTCCACTTTATTTTTAATATCCCCAGTGGCTAACTAACCTTTTAAACCTGCTCATTTGAACATACCACAGTAAAAAAGAAAAACACAGCACCCTAGATTTAGTGAGCACTAAAAATAAGCCTCTTCTATTTCTGCAACAACATTTGTATTCTCAAATTATGTATGGAATTAGCCATACAATAACCTTTACGGATAACACAGAGAAACTAATTGCAGAGGAGTAGGAAAACCCTCAAGCTTATCTCCAAGAAAGAAATAAACAGTATGTCTTTCTTAATGCCTTGTGATCAAGGGCTGATTCTCTTTCAACAAAAACAGTAGCTATAAAATAGTAGTTAAGATCTATGCTACTAAATAAAACATCAGTTTAGACTTTATGCACCTGACTGCAAATAAGTCAGTGATACTCTTTCTAATCATGTCTGTCTGGACTTGGCATCTTTTTTTCCCCCAGAAGTTATCCACCTCTCAAGCACTATTAGCAATTGCTAAAATAAAATACAATTCATGTTATAAAGTAGCAGCTCCATTATTTGTTTCTTCTGAAACACACTGAATTATACAAGTTAGTCATTATTTGTATCATCTCAAGGTTTTGTATCCACCTCTAATTCCTCCCCAGTATGATCTGCTACACTTCGAACAAATTTCACAAAAGAGAGGAAACAGAAGCCCAACACAGGAGATTAATTAAAATGAATTATGCTAATGGCATCCAACGCTAATTAAATGTCCACTAGACTTGGTAATCTTCAAAATACTGCACACCCCACAGGAATTGCACACCCTGCAGGACGTGATGCAGATAAACAGCTTAATTGTATGTACATGGTATCACTCTACAGCATATCATGGATATACAAGAGAAAAATTCTTGATAATTAAAGAAAAAAATTCATATCATAAGACATTTTGGAGGCCAGAAAGATATACAGACAATGAGAGAAAAGATCTACAACAACATGAACTGGCCTTACATCTATTTTCCTTTGCTTAAAGCAAATTATAAACAAACCTGAAGGGAGAAGATGAGAAAAATAGCAAGCATCTAGAGTCAAGACTCCCACATTACTTAACCTGGAATATTTTTTAAAATTTCATAAGTGTCTGTGTTGGGCCTGTGGTCTGTGTTTTAGTGCCCTGTCCAAACACTTACTAAACAAATATTCTACATTTTTGTTAGGCTCTGGTTTAACCTACTGCCTTTTGTTCCATTTGAAGGCATGTATCATAGCTTTTCTACAATGACTGATACTGCAGAGGAAAAAAAAAAAGTGAAAGCAAAGCCCTGTTACTATAGGTACGCACAGAAATAACATTCCTTCACAAACTGTTTAGGGAACAAAAATTTATAGCCTATACAGCTAAAAAAATTACAGTTTAGCAATGTGGCTGTTGCAATCACTCAAGTATGCAAACAATACAGCAACAGTTGAAGCAGCAACTAGAAATGCTGATATCATATAAATGGGCCATATCATACCCTTAATTCCTAGCAGCTTGTCCCCAGTTTATACAAAATACCTCAGGGCAGACAGGGGAAAGGATTTCTGAATGCAAAGGTTCTTCAAGACACGGCAGTCATATACAGTTACATGTAAATGGCCTTTCCTCTCTCCTCAAATGATATGTTAGCAATCATACTCCTGGCTCCTCCAGCAATATGATAACTATTTACTGAGTAAACTGCATAGTTCACATGAAGTATCCCAAAAAGCATCTTCAAGACTCATCTTTGCTTGAACAGCCTTTGAATAGCAGGATACTTTGCAACATATGTATGGAACTACCAAGTGAAGGCTTTGCATATCTGAGAAAGGCACACTTGGAAAATGGTGAAGAATTGCATCTCTCTCTCTTGCCCTAATTGTATGCATTCATACCACTTGAGCAGCTTCACAGAAATTCCTCTATCCAGCCTAAGAGTATCCAGAAAGCTCTCCTAAGGCAGAGACGAGAGAGGCAAGAAATATTCCTAAGCAAGTAGAAAAAGAAAGCATGAATGACATCTATGTCAGCTGAGGGACACATGCAGTTTGAAAAGATCATCAACTGGTAGATTCCCAGCATAAGAAAATAATAACCTAATCCTTATAAAAGTCTGCACAGAGTCACAAAGTTAATCCAACTCCTCCATTCCTCTTCAGATCCAAGGTTAACAATAAGGAAGACTCTATTAAAAGGTGCAGGTTGAAGGAAATTACTACAGATTCAAGAATTTCTGAGGGACTTCACAGTCACAGAATGGCTGATATAGGAAGGGACCTTAGCAGATCATCTTGTTCAATCCTCCTGACCAAGCAGGACCAATCAGAGGCAGATACCAAAGACTATGTCCAGATGGCTTTTGAATACCTCAAGTATGCTCCAGAACACCTCCTAGCTGAACAGGGTTCCTAGCACTCAAATAGAGCAGGACTGAATTAAAAGTTCCTCATGGAAGCAAAAAAAAAAAAAAAAAAAAAAAAAAAAAAGAGAAGTAATGGAATTGATAAAAATCCTGAAGAAAAAGCCTGACATGAAATTGGAAGAATCATTATTTCCTGTGGAATTCCAAGGTAAAAAGACCTCCTCTGGAAGTCCCCTATCCCAAAGGGTAAGTTTTAAAGCATTGTTCCAGACCCATGTTTTCCTTAGAAGTGTCAGAAACTATTCCTGACAAATATTACATTACTGAGCTTAGGGAACAAAGACCTTCACAGGGACTTGAACTTCATTTGACTTCCTTCTTTCTCAGAAGGCTAATCCCTGACCTGGGAAAAAGCAGTCCCTCTCACAGCATCACCCCTTTTGGTCATCTGTACATACAGTGCTCTCAGGCCACAGAAGAGGTGTTACGTATGAAGTTTCTTATGTGAATGATGAGAGGTAGATGTCCTCACTGTGTTAGAACAGGACACAGACTGAAGCTATACCAGGCACTGGGATTCTCAAATCAGACAGATTCTCAAAGTCAGCTATGAGCAGGCGCAGGGTGAATGCAAATTCCAGACATACAGTCCACTCATCCAGGCCAAAGCATATGCTAACATAAAACAGAGCCACCATACAACTTTGCATTAGGAGTGCCAGGTATTTCAGGAACGTTCTTTCCAGTATCACCATATTTACAACTTATGTCTTGTCTCTGCATCCCTACATATTTAGCCAAACAGCAGATCACACAGTGCACCCTAACCTATTTCAAATCAGAAATGAGAGGCACTAATTTGGAAGACAGCAAGAGCTGGAAAGCTGCTGAAGATTATTGGCTTAAACTTCAGGTAGAGAAAGGCTGGGCACGCTGCCTGAAGACACAGCACTCAAACTGAAAGCACCAAATGCAAGTCAAAAAGCAAAGGTTTCCCTAGAACAGACAGCAACATCAAAAGCACAGAGGGTGACATCTTAATCACTCCTCCTTCAGTTTCTCTTGGCTACTTACAAGGAACTATGTGAGGTGATGCACTGGAACAATGACTCAAAAGCAGCACAGCACACTCCAAAGGAGTGTGGCAGAGCCTCAGGCACTGCATAACCAAGACCACCAAGTCCCATGTCTAGTGAATTATCTTCTTTGTCCATAAACATATATATGCCCACTGAAGAAGGAAATTAGCCTTTATAAGTTAAAGGGAACATAAAAACCTAACTAGGAATGGCATAAAAATGATTAAACAAGCTATCCAACCAGGATAAAGAGCATTCACTTGAAGAAAGCATTCACTCATTTTAAACAAGCCTTTATTTTATTTTAAGCAGTAGCAAACTCCACAGTCAAGCCTAAATCAGTTGACATACAAAAGGAATGGGAGATGTGAGATTGTTCCACCTTTCCTTTACACAGAAAAATAAATAAAGGGAGTATGAACACATCTGTTACAGACTGCTGGGTTGTAATGCCTATGTTAGACTGACATAGGGAATGATTTAGAAGACAACTATATAAAGAGAAAAGTCAACTGCTTGAGCTGAAATTCAAGCACACATAAAACTAAGAAGTTTACCTTAAAAACAGCAGCAGATAGGATAAATTCAAGATAAATTCCTTCAGAGATTCAATGCCTGCAATTACATTTTTCATTAAAAAATAGGCAATGATTGAAAGTTCTCATGTGAATCAGCAGTACAGATAAATACAGGATTATTTACCAGATGCTCTGCCTAATTCCACTCCAAAGGACATATATAACATCCAACTGATGTTGAAAACACGTAAGACAACTCATTTTCTACACTGTAGTTAAGCATTTCTTGGCAGTAAAATTGAGAGTGTTTCACTTTAGCATCAGATGCAGCTTTAAGTTCACTGGAGCTCTTAGGCGTAATCATTTTGTGAAGGGCTATACAGAAACCAACAGTTTGCACTCAGAGTCACCAAGAAGACAACATGCAAGTTACTGAACAAACAATGCCTTCCAAGCATTATTAAAAATGGAGACTAAAAAATAATTAAACAAATATTCTTTTTTTGCCTGACTGAAGACATCTACTTGTAACAAGGACGCACTATTTGCATATATAGAATGAAAAACTCTCCATGTATGCCTGTGAATCGATACAGAGTTCTTTGAGAGATAAATCCATGAATATAAATTCCTGCATATAAAAAACTAAGCTCTTTGTTTATAGATATTGAAATAGGTTTATGAATACTGAGGCTCTTTACCTTCTTCTAGATGCAAGTTTTTAAAACTTATTGCTCTGCCTCTGAAGAAGATTTTCCTGCCTTTCCCTAGCAAGGTTGTTTGTATTGGAGATGAAGCATAACTCTAGGTTACATGAGCACAAGGTATAGCAGTTAACGAATGGTGAATTCTAAAAATTTATCAGTCACAGCCATTAGCTACTCACATGCACACCCTGAACTCAAAGTCACTGTTTTTTCTCTTTAAGAAGCTGGTGTGCAGAGACAACAAAATATAAGTGAAACCACTACTACTGAAAAATCTGAAAGCAGAGGCTCCCCCAGTGAAGGAATCACCATGGCTGGGTTCTCATCTTCTGTGTGAAACACAACTCCAATCTCTCAAGACTTCGCCATGCTTCACTCCTGTGACTTGACTTACCTTTTGTCTCCTGGCATGCTGGAGAGCTCCCCTTTGCCTGGACAAAGCACCAGGGATAGGAAAGGAGGTGGAATAGATGAAAACTCATGTGTTGAGGAAAAAAATACAGTATTCCTAAGCACATCTCGCCTGACCTAAACAAGTCAGACTAAGTTTCAAAATTTGGCTTCAACTTATGGTAGGGGACCAGCCAACCATTACCCTGGCTCTAAACAGGGCCATTTACAACCTTCCACTTCTAGAACAGATCCCTTTACCTGCTTTTATTTATTAAAAATAAAAAAGCCAAGCATGCATATTTAAACTATCTGTAACAAATAGTCATCTTCATTATTTTAGAGAATATTCAATCACTTCCTTAGGTAAATTATAAACACACTTAATGATAAATTTAAGAAGAGAACAGAAGAAGAAGAGAACTTAACTCCTAAATTTGCCAGAGGTTCTGTAAAGAACAGCATCAAAAAAAAAAAAAAAAAAAAAAAAAAAAAAAACAACACCTTACCTTTGAGTATCACCCCACCAGCATTAGCTTTCTCTGCCATTTGGACTTAACACCCCATACATACAAATTATTCTCTCAGTGAAAGAAAAGCAGTCTTTGGTTGACCATCATTGGAATGGTTATTTGAAACTAGTAATCACACAATTCTTTCAATTCTTATCATATTACCAGTATTTTATCAGAAACAGATGTTAGCAGCACAACTTAGTAGGAATTATTGAACAACTTTTCTTCCCATTTCATAACAAATTAGGCAATGCTTAGTTGATGCATCTGAAAAAAGTTACAGAATTGCAAGCCCTAAGGCACAGGGCTGGTGTCATAATTTAAACCATCACCAACTAAAATGCAAAGGCATTAGAAACATAATGTTTTACTCTGTTAAACAAATTTCCCTTACAGATGAATTTGCTAATAAATTCTGAAGCCTCAATAGCAACCAAAAGCTCCCATTTCAACGTCAAAAGTCTAGTAGAATTCTTACAAACATACTACTAAAATTGCCCAGATGTTTATAAACAAGTAGTGAAATACAAATAAATAATTAAACAGATTTTTTAAATCAAAGCCCATCTTGGCCATATGATAATGAAATTATGACAGAATTTTTGATTCTTATCATAAAAGCAAAACAAAGCTAGAGAAGGGAATAATGCAGAAGTGAAATCATCCTGTGTGTACACTACAGTAGCGGAGCCTAGGTAACAATTCTCAAATTTAAACCAAAAGCAAGACATTTTCAGTGCCTGTTTTTAGCTCCAGATTTGATGTCTTGGATTCTAGTAATCCAGTTTACTGCCTTTAAAGTCACTCTGAGAGGCTATTTTTATAAATATAACTGTCAAAGGAAAACAATAAAGGTGGAGACTTTCGTCAATTGCTGAAATTTTGGAGTGTAAAAGTTGTTTATTTAGCAACATGCATCAAGAGCATCTTTTGATCAAAGTTATGTTATAAAAGGCAAAAAAAAAGTTCCTGTGTCAATGCCAGGTTTGGCAGTCTCCCTCTACTCACCATGTGTCTTCTGATAACTGTCATTAATTAAATGTCTGACAAATGCAATTATAATGTTCAGGATAGAACATCATAATGTTATTTTTCTGTTAGCATTAAAGGTTATTTTTATGGGAAAAAAGTTCCCTTCAGGTGTGAATGAAAGCTGAGCCAACCATATTTTTATTTTCAGAATACAGGTAAGGAGTCAAGGTAATATCCTAACTAGACTACTAAAAAGCAGTAGGAAAAGAAAATGCTCAGTGCATGAAATAATACTTGGAAGACATATATGATTTAATGGCTTAAGAAAATTAACATTATACCCACCGGCTTCATCTATATGTACTAAGGAGTCAAGAACAACTCTTATATTATGGGCATGTTAGTCTAGTTGATTTTTATCACAAGTCTTTCCAGACAACACTAAAGCAGTTTTAGGAATCGTAATGGTAGATCAGAAACACCACAAAAGAACACACTGTTCTCCTGCAGTAAGTTAATTTCAGAAAAACATTAATAGGCTAAATTTTGCATCAGCTAGCTTAATGCTGAAATGAATCTTAATCTAACCTGAACATGTACAAAATCAACAAGCCAGCAGCAGAAATCCTGTAGCATATACTTTAGCCATGTGGTGAAATGCACTTCTGTGTCCACACTCGTTCCAGGCACTGTGAATGAATTCCATATTAAAGGTTATGAATTACAGCCTGAAACAGAAGCTATCTTTCACACGGAGAGACGTAAACATGGAAACAAGCTCAGAGGCCAGGTACATTACTTTGGGTACAGAGGCATGTCAGGCCATGCACTGCTCCTGAGCTGAAGCCACATCACATCCTGCCCTCGGACAGCACGGCTGTCAGAGGGAGCACACATCAATTTTTCAACACCCATCCAGACCGACATGTCCTCTGGCTTTTAGCCTGCCCTACTATTCACCCAGGCCTACAGCAGTAAGAGCTTTCTCTAGCACCATCAGCATACCATAGTATTTCTAGACTAGAAAGAACCTTCCAGCTACTGCACACTCCACATATTTTCACACCAAGCAAGTGGCAATGCAACCAGTTGTTCCTCAGTCACGATTTATACGTGGCAATTCACATGACTGCTAGAAGGATCAAGTTCTAAGAAACTTTGTGCCAATTTCTCTAAATAATTTAATTATTCTGACTGTTTAACAATAGCATGTTTTACAAATTAGGAACTTGTATATACTCATTTTGACCACCAAGAATCAAATGCTAGCCACTTCTAATTATCAAAAAATTCAGCTTGCACAAATTAGTCGTATTATTCAGAGAAACAAACAAAAAGCAAGACATTTACAGTATGCATACAGTTACTCCAGAGAAACTCCTGAAAAAAACTGAAAGGGGGGCAGTAGAAGCAAAGTTCACTTGTGTCTGGATATACCTGCCAAGTGTAGACAGTGTTACCTCTGTCCTAAGGATAGGGTTCATGATTATAACATTTCTTAAGGAAATACCTGTGGAAACAGATGACTGTTGGCTGATGCTACCTGTTTTACATTTTCATAGCATGAAAAGCTGTCAAAGCACCAGGACACTGGGAAGTACTGCTCTACAGGTACCCATTAACTCCATCAGAAGTACTCTCTTTTCTGGGAACAGATAACTTCATTATCTTCCAAATTTATTCTAAATTTCTGGGGGAGAATGGAAAATGTAAAACATCTTAAACTTCTCAGACTGGCCAGTGCTCCTGCAACTAACACTATAAAGAACACCAACACTTTCCTTTTCTTAACATCCAATGGTATAGCATGGAGCTCAGGAATATACATGGCAGAGGAGGCTTCTGTCAGTAAAGCAGCATTTTTCAGGCAGGTAGGTAGTGATAAACAGTATTTGCAAGAATTAGGTCCATGTTTGTGTATCTGAAACACAAACTGATAATGTCTTAGGATTTGTGGCGTTTGGATCACCATATGTGTAATTTTCATAACGTGAATTGTCAGACACAGCAAACCAGCACAGAGGAAAGTAGAATCTGGAGGTAACACTCACGTTGCCTTCATTTGTTTCCCATTGGAATGCAAATGATGACAATTTACATCTGGAGGAAAACCTGGGATCCACACAGCTTTAAAAACAGACAGATTGTGTTATCAAAAAACTATTACTTTTTACTCTACTTTTCTGCAGGTAGTTTATAGCTTTCAAACACACTTCTTGAGACACAGTGTATCAAAAATACTTCCTGTATCTCAATGCATTTTAAAAACAGCAGAACAATAAAAACTGGCATTAATACAGAAAATTCTAACGAAAAAAAAAGATCACTAATTGCATACCCAAATCATTTGAGTTAGTTTGCACAGTACTGACTGCGTGTTAAAGCTTTGTCTAAGTATTTAGTCAGTAAAAACAAAGGCTGAGCCAGGCTGATTTCATTCTTCTCTAAAACCAGGGTGGTCTATGGGCAATTTTTGATACCACTGGTGTTGCCAGGGAAACAAAATGAAAACAGGTGCCATCAAATACAAATTAAAGATTTAGTTCTATTTTAAACCACCTTAAAACAAAGTTTCCATAAACTTAACTGATACTACTACAAATTTGACAATACTTTATAACAAGAAAAGGATTATAAGTTGTCTTTAGACCATCAAGTTTTAACTGAAGCAAATTTAGACTGATTGGAAACCCTTCCTTTCAAATAAATAAATTTCTTCATTAAATATGCATCATCCTCTTTAAAAATTACCTAGCATACATTCTAAGGCAATATAATACCATTACAGAAACAGGGTACATGCAGTCTTAATAACCTTTCTTCATAACAAATTTTATCCTCCTCCCAATCTAAGCATTTTTTTAGATTCTTTAAGAAATAAGCAACTAGTATATGCTCAAAGCATGTATCTTCCGGTAAGTAGCAACAGAAGCTTAGTATTTTCCTCCTAATCTCCTTGTGGTTTTCTCCCATATATTAAAAAATCAAGTATCACTTTAGCAAAAATTCAAGTAAAAACACTTTTGCTTTTAAAACTTGTAATAACATGTTAAGAATTTGGCAATCCAGTAGTCTGGTCTCTAAAGCACTTCCTCCAGATCAACAAATACTGACAGAAAATATACGTAAGGAAAAAATGAACATACAATTCACTTCAAAAAATAAATATTAATTCAAGTTTCCAATAATGTCTTAAAATTGTTTACCAAGTTCTTTTTAATTAGCTTTTCTGAATAAAAATTAACCTCATATATTTAGTGCTAATCCTAAAACTTGAAAGATAGTCTAAATAAATTGAAGTATATTTGTAGCAATACGTATAGCTCTTCACTTAAAAGTGGGATACTTGACAATATCCTGCAAGGTATTATAGAATTGCTCACAAAATAAATTCTCCTAAATCTGTGCATACAAACCTTGCTGAATTCTTTTCCACATCCATAGTGCATATTAAACAGAAATTGAATAAATTGAGCACACAGTAACGTGTACAAAATGACAAAGTTTTTTTTAAAAAAAATAACGGCTGTAAAGCTCATTAAAAAAAAAGTGTTGTCATGTTGAAATTGTCATTTCAGATTTAATAAATCTTGACGTTTTATTACAAATTGCCTAGTTCAAGTAAAATTTTATTGAGATCTTCAAGATGCAAAACAACTTTGCTTTGCACTCTGATCTATGCTTACAGTATTACTAACATCACAAATGAGCAAATCTATAGCAATTTAAAACTTCTGAATAAGCTTTTTGCTGGAAGGTTGTTTGCTTGTTTGTTTTTAACATTAGCCCAGGAGAAAGCAGCCAGCTCAGCCAGGGTGGAAACTGCTAACCTGTGCCATGCTAGGTCTGCTGAACACATTCCGGGCTTTACCCTCATTAACAGTTCTATCAAAAAATCTTTAACAATGCTAACAGGCATAGGGCTTGAGCCAGTGCTCTCTCAAGTCATCAAGAATATTTCCATTTATTTCACAGCTTCATTCAACCTCTGTTTTCTGCTCCACCACCTTTGAAAAATAATTTTCCCATGTCCAACATTTACCACCAAAGCATCTTATAAATAAATAGGTAGCATCATGGTATGGGTCCTTTTTTCAGATTAGTGCTTCTAAGGATCTGAATCACTCACAGAAGACGCACAGCATTACATGAAACTAAGATCAAACTCCCCTTGCAGTTATTTTAGTTAAAAGTTTCAAGTTAATTCACTTTTGTGTAATTATGAAATTACTGTTCTGATCCTCCACTTACTTAGAAAGTGATTAATCAAAGTCAGAGAAAACCAACCATCAACTGAAACATGTCTCAAATTTCCTATTCAGGGGTAAGTCTGAAAAGATGCACTAGTTCAATTTTAATTAAATCCTCATTTAGAAGCATGCAATAAATGTTTTCCATTTAATTCAAATTAAACTCCAGTTCCAGTACAAATTTCAAATATTCTCCGCTTCTGCTACTTTATTACACATGACAGATTAACATTTCCTTTTTGCACACATACGCACCAGCAAACCTGACATAATTTTAAAATTTAAAGAATTTATACATTTAACAGTAATAAACATTTATTCTACTTCCAAAACTTCTAGTGACATAAAGAAAATTCTAGTGATACAAAGCAGCGACAATGCATTCTCTAAGCCACAGTCAAACATGAATGCTAGATTCTGTAACCTTTAATTCCACTTTATTTATATTCCGAGTTTTGTTACATGAATGTTCAAGCCACCTCTCCACTGAAAAGAAATGTCAGAGAGATGCAAGAAAAAAGGAGGATAAATTTAAAAACCAATACCTACGTGAAGACCACAATTACCTGCATCAGACTGTAGACTTGTTTTCAAAAGCTTTAATGTGAATAGGAATAGGATGCTGTCATCCTCCAATTTCATCACTGAACACACCTCAAGTAATCTAGTGTTTTCACAGTATATCAATGCTAATGTCATTTCATGAAAGTTCAATAAACCAGAGAGATCTGTCAATCCTTTGTTTAGGAAGCCATGTGGCAAAACCTCTTTGAAAAGTTCCTTGGGCTATTAGGGAGAAACTTTTTATTATCTTTGAGGTTTTGCCAGAGAACAAATGGTATTTTTCCTACCTTGCTTTCACAGTGGTATTACAAATCTCTCCTTCCACATAAATGGGCTGATGTTAAACATACTATATCCCTTTGCATAGCAAGCTGTCCAGTCTTGGAAACTGGATGCTGCCATGCTGGCACATCATTCTCTAGGAGGCTCAATACATGCTACTGAATCTGGTAAAGTCAAGCAATGAACTACTGACTGCAATTTAAGAAAATAAATACATTATCACAAGTTATATTTCATATGTTTTCCAACCAGATACCTCTAAACTAGTCTTCAGTGTCTGAGGACAACTCACCAACTATTTCTTTTTAGTCCATTTATATATTTTGACTAGGCCATGCCATAGGAATTTTCATTAAAATTGTATGCTAGGCACACTGAAAAAAATTATATTTCTACATCACAAGAAACTAGACTATACCCCTAGAGCACTTCCCTGGGTTGACTTCCTTACTCATGAGAATTTTTCCCTTTCACATCTACAGCAAATCCACAGGAAGGCTGATCACAAACAAGTAAGTAAATTAAATCCTTCTGAAATTCACTGCCCGCATTAATCCTGCAAGCTTACATATTATAAAAGAAGTTATGTTCAAAGGGTACTATGTCTGTATTTATGAATAGCATTTCCACACAGAATATGAGCTTAAGGAAGAAAGCACTTGAAATCACCTTACATATATATAAGTGAACACCAAACGTATTTTAACTAAAATCATAAATCCATACAAACTTTGAAATGAAAAACAGTTTTAAAAATCTGCAGAACAAGATCTCTGCACCTCTATGAGCAGCATGCCCAAGAGCCACAAGTGAAACTTTGGCAGAAAATTATTTTTCTACAGGACCACAATTTTCCCTTTATTTAGTTTTCAATTCACTGCTAAAAATAACTCAACCACAAAGAAAAATAATGTCTAGCTGACACAGTTACCAAGTACCTAAAAAACTCTCTCTTTATCTAGTAAAAATGCCATTACTGTAATAGTTAATAGTTGCCTTAACTGTATTCCAGAAAATTCAGCAATGTATCTCCTCAGATTAAGGTACATAAAACAACCTATAGAAAAGATGCTTTCATATACCCATTAAAGAATAATAGCTGAGGAAATAAGCTACTAAGTCAAATTGTTGTTACAATTACAGCAATTCTCCTGCTGATCAGTAGATCTATTATCTAGATACTAAGATTCTAGAAAACTATGCACATGTTATATTTAGGTAGGACCGCAGGTACTTGCTCACAAAAAAATGAAACATGCACAGATATGCAAGTTCCAATGATCACTCACTTTAATTTGCCCAACATTTATCATCTTATTACAGAAGCTTTGTTGAAAGCAGTCAAATCATGAACAGGGTGTTAGGACCTGGTCTGCACCTCAGCAATTACTTACCACACCATAAGCAGTTCAGGTAAAGAGGTCTGTTCGCACACTATAAAGATTGATCATTCATTTAAATAAATAAGTAAATCTATTTATCTTGACAAATAAAATAAGTCTTGAATGAAAAAGCATTTAGCACCTTTTTTTAATGTATTGCCTCATCTGTTTCGGTTTTTGATTCATACAGCAATTATCACATGGCAATTATTCACATTTTGATTAGAAAAGGTGGACAGGTTGTTTACTAATTTGAATTAGCAACCTATTTAATTAAAATTCAAATTTTAATTTCTTCTTTGTTAAGAACTGTTAAGCAAGACGTTAGAGTTCAGTCCTGAAAAGCTGTTGAACATAAGATGAAAACTAACAACGATACAATACCCAGACCAGCACTGGTATTAGCAGAGTTGGAACTGGTCTGAACCACATACTACTACTAATCACTCACAGAAAAAAGGTTCAATATCCCATCAGAATATGGACTTGTATTTCTCATGGTGGTTTATGTGGAAAGCAATTCCATTGAGACTGATTTTTTTTTTTTTCCCCTCAGTCTCTACAGAGAACATACTTTATCTTCTGTTAGACAAATACAGCCTGGTGATAACAGTGCTTATTTATTTTCTTTAATGAAGTTATAACACTCTTTGAAACTTTGGCTATAAATAGTAAGAGAGGCAAATATATTATGAATCAAAACTTGCCTTCAGCTGCATGCAAATTGAAGACCACTGGAGGTTTCCCCCATGAAGTTCTGCTGTATCACAGCAATTTAAAGATGAAGAATAGAATGAGGTGGAGAAGGAGGAAGTTTTTGTGGGAGAACACTCAGCCAAGAAAGGTCTAGAATCCTGTCTAATTTTATTCAATATGCCCAACCAAAACAAGCCTCAAAGGACAAGTGGAACAGCTACAAAAATGTCCGTCTGTCCTGTAGGACACACATTTTTAAGAGTTGATTTCAGGAAAAGTTCTGCAGTTTCCTTATATAATTACTAAGTTTTAATCACAATAAATTTATAGATGGCCTGCTAAGACTCTGGTTTTACAACTACCTAACTCAACTTGGTTGATGCCCAAATACAGATGGCCTATTTCTTCTACCAGTCCCAGACACATTTTTGTCCCCACCTACTTGGAGCACCCTATTAACAACATCATTGAAAGCTACTTCTTATTATTTAGTGAGTTTTTCTGATCCAGCTTATCCTGTGACCACCTAAACACTCATTCCAGCAGAAATGGGTGTTGAAAATGCATGGAAACAGGCAGGAATGCCTCCCCTCTGCACCCATCACCTGCATCTAGGTTTGTATAAAGCAAGTACAAAAATTCTATTTAAAGCCTAGAGAGGGCCAAAGGTCTCACAACAGCTCATTGAAAACTCTGCAACAGAACACATGCTTCTCCAATTCCTCTGCTGTCACAGCCATATCTCATCAGTCGTAGGTCCCCACTGCAAACACATGTTACTTGCACCTTAAAACATCACAGCTCACTGTCATTCTTCCACAAGATTGTGAAGAGCAGTAAAATAATGAACAGTAATATACAATCAAATATCCATATTTTAAACTCTTTAAATATTAGCTCACTCTATCTTGACACAGCAAGCAAGAAGACCTCAAGTTACAAATTAACAGTGTCTCATAGAAAGTTCTTAAAAGGTAAAGGACTTTTACAAGTTAATTCAAAGTCTTTTGTAAAGATAAGCAAAAGCACTACAGTAAGAAAACCATATACTTTTACAAACCCAGTCTAATTTAAAAGCAGTAATGCTGAGATAAGATAGATGAACTCTTAAAGAAAATAACAGAAAGCAATGAGATAACACCATCTGTTGGAGAGAAGAAATACAAGTGATTATACAGAAAGAAATGTTTTTTCTTTTTTCCTCTCCTCAATTTCTGGCACAAAAGGCATATAGAAAAGTGTCTTCTCAATGGCTGAAAAACTGGTCCCCATCTGACTGCCATGCTCCACATGACACCTCCTTTTTTCTTAGAGCCCTACAGGGCAATAATTCTCACTTCAATCTCCTGTTTTAATGCAATATGTCAAGAATAAAAAACCAGGAAAACTGTAGTTTGTTATAAGATACATCAGGAATAAAAGGTTATTACAAACAGATTGGTCCAGGGTGGAAATGACACAGGCTAAGCAGGAGGCATGGATAATCTGGGTAAGTGCCATGGAAAAATAAATATCATGATTGAACTTAAGGCAAATAGAAGCAGTTCAAATTGGCTTCCTCCAATTCACTGCAGAACATGTGATGCCCACATGTCCATTTCCAACAAACTTCACCATAAAGAAACAAAGACCAATACTGCAAAGCGTTGAAAAACACATCTAGCACAAGCTTCTTCCATGCCACAACAATGCAAATTATTGCAGCTGCCTGATAAGCATGAAAAAAAAAAAAAAAAGTTTGGGCTTATCTTTTTTTCCTACCATTTTGTGAAAGAGCTACCAGCGTTTATTTGAAGCGCACCAGCCTGTCAGTAACTGTTGACTTTGCAAAGAAGAGGAAATTTCATCAAACACACATTGGCATTCTATAGTTGGTCTAAAAGGCTCAAAAGCACTAACTCCCTCAGCCCATTTCCTCTGTCCACTACATGCTCCTACAACCTCTCTAGGAGGTTTTTATCACGTTAACTTTTCAGAACATCAGCAGCTTTATCCAGCTCCATGTGAGGCCACAAAAATGTTAGTGTTTGCTTAACAGAAAGGTCAGGCACTCTGGGCTACGGACAGCATGTCTCTAACAGCAGCAGCCCACACTTAAATTGATCTTAAAAAATCCCAGCCTTGCAGGGATAACTGATCCCATCATTGCATGAACACAAGGAAAAAAATTTAGTAAGGGTGGCCTAGGGAAGGACCTCAAAAAGAGTCATGCTTAAGTTTTAAGACTACCTTTATGGCAAAGTGCTATTAATTTACTTGTTACTAAAGCCAAATACCAGCAGTAGAAGGATCATATGAAAACTATGCAGTTTAAAGATTGTTCCACCAAAAACAATTCTTAAATTGAGATCATGGCTTTATTAGTATAGAGGATATCACAGAGGATAATTCACAAGCATGTTACCAAAAAAGAAAAATCACAGCTGTTACAGTAAAACAGTCCATTCTCAGTGTTCTCATTAAAGATTAAAAATAGGGAATTTTGAAATAAGGATAGATATCACATGCAGGTGCCTGAATGATACAGTTAATGGTTTGAATTAAGTTTTGTCTCAGGTAGGACATAAATATTTTATCACTACAGGACAGCATATATGCTGCAGTCAATGGGGACATGGGAACTCAGCTGTTAAAACATCGCTGGATCTTCAGAGGAAGAGATTGAGACTTGATCTAGAACCACAGTGAAGTCCCCTTTAATTATCTCCACTATCAATTGCTAACTGCTCATCACAGCAGAGCAATCAAGGGCAGATGCAGATACTGCTAGCCACACAAACCCTGGGTGCTGAACAGTCTACTGCAATCAACAAGTTTTTAGCCCTGCTAGATGGGTTAAATTATCTAGGTTTGAGTTATATTTTTTTAAACCAGAAGATTCCTTGCTATTTCTAGTGGCTGTATAACCACGTTTTAGGGCAACCTTGAAGACATCTGTGTTTTTCCCTCCTATAAAACTACATGAAAATACTCCTCCTTTTAAAAAAACACAGAAAATGCAGAAGTTTCACTTTTCATCATTAGCAAAAGCATAAAAGGACTCTGACATCGAGTATGTGAGGCAGTCCATAATTCTCAGGTGAATAAAGCATTAAAACTACTGAGCTGGCAAGTGCTCTTGACCTTTGAGCCTCAAATCAAGTGTGACAACTGCAGCTCCTGTTGAACTCAGGTTTGCAGCAGGAACAAGTAAAATAGCATGGACGACACAGTCAAGTACATTGTGACAGGAACACCTAACCAGAAAAATCTCTTCCCACTCCCACCTGAAATTCCATTTTGCACCCTCCACTTCTTCTTTCTCAGCTGAAAGTAGTACAATTCTTTAGAGTAGTCAGAGTGTGGTTAAGCAGAGGAAGCTATGCTTGTTTGCATGGAATCTGCTATTTCCTCTCTGCCAAAACACTTGTTTAAAGCAGTCATGTAATATTTCTATTAAGCTGTAAATGCAGTTGACAAGGAAATGGCCTACTGGCAGTGCACTACCTTTGTGGCAGTGCCAACCAGCCTACAGCAAAACAGTGTGCATGGTAATTTCGCTGTGCATTCCCAGGCAACAAAATTGTGCCTTACATAAACACCACAAAACTCCAGCAACATCTAGAAAAAGCAAAGAAAATTTGCCCAAGCTTTCATGCTTGCCTGTATCAATTCTGTGTCATAACTAAAACAAAGCATCTACATATGGCAAAAAGTCCTGTGAAGCTGTATCATATGACACCAGAAAAACTACTGCAACTTAAATCTGTGTATTTCTTGTTAACCACTGTAA
The DNA here is from genome assembly GCF_963662255.1 of Cinclus cinclus. Lineage (NCBI taxonomy): Eukaryota > Metazoa > Chordata > Aves > Passeriformes > Cinclidae > Cinclus > Cinclus cinclus. The sequence continues at coordinate 130,269,038 of NC_085046.1, forward strand.
CAACTCACTAATAAAAATTAAGAAAAACTGGAGGTATCAAATATACAAAAGAGTACTAACTACATACAAGCCCTTAAAAACCATAACGTAATTTATTAACAAGAACACATGTTATATGTGATCCAGAATTGTGTTAAATTACATTGGCCTTTGATAGCATTCATTTGATTGCAAGAATTAAACAGATCCACAAGCATTCAAACTCAGTGACCTTTGATTTATAAGCAGTTATTGTCATGCACATAAAAATCCTCTCTGATAATGTAGTCCTCACCTTTCAACAGCTGGTGCAACTACATACAGTAATGCTACTCAGATGTAATTAAGGCATTTTTAGAAGTATAACCAAAAATCCCAGCATGAGCAAGTGTAGTTAATTTGTCAGCAATCATGCTTCAAAATATTTTTAAAGGTTATTTCATGTTAACTTAAATTCCCATCAAAATCCAGCTTCAGAGATACTTATTTTGTTCTCAGCTTTCACTTGAGCATTTTTATTTTGAATTGTAATTTTAAAAGAGTTAATTACATGGAAAACAAATATGGTGCATGAAAACAGTTAAACTTTGCTTCCAAAATTATGTAATGTTTCTAAATGAAAATCACTCACTAGCTTTAAGAGAAATTTCAGGAAACATCTCTCCTCCAAAGAGCACACACAACCAAAAATCAAGAACCCCACAAACAAAAATAGCACCAAATACGCTTGAATTCAGATGTGCATCACCTTACAGTCATTGTACATGAACAGTACCTTCTCTTTCTACAGTGGTGGCTTCTTTATATTAAGATTCTGATATATGAGGCAATAACAAAAGAAAATTGAATAAAATAATGCAGTATATATGACAATTTTGCAGCAAATTGCAAAGATTTTTCTGGGAAAAGGTATGCTTTAAGCAATATAAAATGCCTTCTTAATTAAAAATGGGTTTTAAACAACTTAAGAATGGAGTGTTTATTGATGCTCACTGCAATCAGCATATTCTATAGCTCATTACAAAAATAATAACAGCATGACTAACAGTGTCAAGTTATCCCAAGATAAACATTGTTCCCCATTAACTTCTCCAAGTAATTCCTTTGTAATGACTACTCTTCATAAAGCAACTAATTCTATCTACGTCTTATTTTGCAAAAAGTAAACTAATTCAGTTAAGAAACCTTAGGAGTCACTAGAAAGGTGTCAGGTGTTACTAATAATAATACTAGCACTGCTCCCATAGGACAGTTCTGAATTCCTCTTTAGGTCACCTTTATTTCAAAACTGCCTTTCAAAAGCAAACAGACTCTCAGTGATGCAAACCTCCAAGTGCAGGTACAGTATGAAAGAGATTCTATATATTACCCCAAAGCCAATTAAGAGCTCCCTGCTGTAGCTCCCTCTCAAGTGGAGATAAAGGAATTCTGAAACCTTACAGAAACATGTTAAAACACAGGCAAACTGAAGTCAAGAGGAAGTAATACAGAAAGTAAAAATTGTTAGTATTAAAATCCCTATTCATAAACATGAATAGACCCCCTAGTATTAGGGGGTTTTGAATGTTTTGTGGGTTTGAGGGGTTGTTTTTTTTTAATAAACAAACAAAAAACACCACCAACACACTTACCCTCATTGGGTGAATATCAGCATAAGGAGGCTTTCCTTCAGCCATTTCTATTGAAGTTATACCAAGGGACCAGATGTCTGCCACACAGTTATAGCCAATCTCTTGTATGACTTCAGGAGCCATCCAAAATGGAGTTCCTATAACAGTATTACGTTTTGCCATTGTATCCTGTAATTATATTATTTACGCAATTAAACCAGAGATGCTCATTTTCAGGTTATTTTTAAATCAATTCTGTATTTAGAAGTTAAATTATCCACCCAAAGGTTAAATAGTAATGACTTCCACTTAAGACCAGATTCAGCCCACCAGCCTATAGAGGCCAAAGAGGCGACAATAATCACAAACCTCAGACTAAAATTTAAAGTGATCATCAGGTACTTGATACACTGGGTTATAAAAACAAACAACTAAAAACTAAATAGCCCTGCAGTACATTAAATACTCACCATGATAAAAACGTTAGCTCTGCCACTACCAGCAGTGGTAGTGACACTGCTCAGACACAAAATTCAAGGCAGAAGACAAAGGTGAAAGAACAAGGTTGGAAGCACTATAGCATTTTAAGTAATCTTTCCAAGGTTACTTACTGTTAACTGGCCAGCCACACCAAAATCAGCTAATTTTGCATGTCCCTCGGTGTTAAGAAGAATGTTTCCAGCTTTTATATCTCTATGTATTTTTCTCATAAAGTGCAAGTATTCAAGTCCTTTAAGAGTTGATTTCAAAATAGTTGCAATTTCATCCTCTGTTAGCTGCAAGAAAACATAAAACCATTTTCAGGTATACAGATATGGTCCACATATTTGACTTATTTAAACCAAGATCATTTTACAGTGATATTAAGCAGAGCACAATGATTGATTTTTCCCCTTTTTTTTAAGCAAACCAGAAAAATTTCAGTTTTAAAAGCTAAAAAATGAATAAAAAATAAATTATGAAATGCCAACTGTAGAGAAAAGATGTTGTGTAGACTTGGCAGGCCAAAATGCTGCTCTTAACTCTAGTATACTGCAGAGTCACATGCCATCATAAATGCTACAATAAATTGCAAGTCAACTGGCAACAAGCTGACAGACATTTCATTACAAAAGAAAACACAACAGAGTGAAAAAAATTGAGACATATTTTCTTTTATTTGCTTCATAAGCAACACAGACTCTTGAGTAAGTCATCAGTTAGCAGCTGTTTATCCTTATGGCTTTAGATCAACTCAAGAAGAACACAAGCTCCTGAAGCAGTGGTACCAGAGAAACAGCAAGAGTCTCTTCTACAGGTACCAGACCCCCTTGTGAACACTTCTCAGATTTTCATCAGCATTTGTTCTCGAATAAAAGCAAAAACATGCACATATAATTCATTCCATGTGATGCAATTGCTCAAGGAAATACAAAGAAACCATACCCACAACTGAAATGCCAGTTAATTACAGTACACTGATGCTTCAATATAACAACTAAACACACATTCACAGAAATGCAAGAAACTGCAAAACTGAAGATGAATAATCTGATTTGACTGCAATGCTGGGTTGCATTTTTCCTCTCTTTCCTCCACTTTCCCAATCCTACACAGAAATTAAATTAAGCAATAGCAATTCCTTCGAGTTTCAGTTCTGAAAGTGTTGGGAGACATCCACACCTCCTTCCAACAATCACCATCAAAAGCCTGCAAGAAACAAAAAACTCACTTGCAATCACTCCAAGCGAAAAGAATGAATCAACAAAAGAAAAAAAAATTAGTCAGCAAGATTATCTGCATTTGAGCTGACCATAACAAGTTTTAATTATTTAACAAACAGAACCACTTCCCTCTTGCAGCTTCTATCCAGTCTCATAAAACCTAAGTGTGGAGCCCAAGGGCACAGTTACACATACATTTATTTAAACAGCAATCCCAAGCTCCAGTCCCTCCTTTCCCTGCAACCTATAGCAGTAATTCACACTATATCTCAGTCGTTCCCCTGAACGACTGTAAGACATATCCTAGTTGAAAACAAACTTGTCAAATTATTTTGCCAATAAAACAGTTCCTGAATTCAACTCATGGCATAGTAAAGAAGGACAAAGCAAAGTAGCAGCTGCTCAAATTGGCACTGCTTTCAAAAAAGTGAATGTGTTGATATACCTCAAGAGTTCCAGAGACTTTTATAAACCCTTTCCTATGCAAGCAGAGAATGAAATTGATGGTGGTATATTAGTTCCAAGCCAAGCAGTTACTGCCTCTGCTGTGCATTATGCATTCCTTGCCCAACATTTATCTCTAAGCTCTTTCAGAGTTTCTGTTCAGCAGCACACTGCTCAAAGCCTTTATTTGTGCTACTTTATGCTGACTGCTATGCTGCTTCAAAGGACAGTATGCCAGAAGAATTGAAAACTCTGTCATACACAGTTCAAATAACACAACTTTCCTGGCATTGTGCCATGAAAGTAAAACACCTACCTGATCTGGAGTCAAGCAAGAAGGGACTTTAAATCGACTGTAAGATAAACTTAAATATGGTTAAAAGGGTATTTGGAGAAAGAGACAATCATCATTATGTGAGCTAAAAATTCTATGGTGAATCACTAAAACTGTGATTATCTGCAGACTCACACTTCAGGCAATTTAAACTCTGGCTATTAAACACTGTATCTTGAAAGGTTTAAGACATTCTGAGTGTAACGCTTTCTGCCCAAGCTTTGCCAAATCTACCCAATTTCAGAAACAATGCAATGTCCTGAATCTCCAAAGACTTCCATGCAGCTTATCCAGAACATGCATCAGAAAATGCTCCTGAGCACTGACAAATGTGTAGCAAGATAAGCATACAACCTTCTTCCCACTTTCATCTAGAAACAAGTATTACTAAATATGATGCTTAGAGGACACGGCAGAGATCTCTCTTCAATATGTTGTGCTCATAAGGAAGTAAACCTCTAGCTTTCGTTCTTGAAAAATTAACCACGTGGACATCTTTGGATCATCAGCTCTAGATGGAGAAGTGGTTTTGTAGCTGCATGGCAAAATACAGCTCTCAAAAGGACAGGCAAACAGAACACTGGAACCAAAAGCTGGCAAAGAAGCTGTGGAGTGAGAAACCAGCAAAGCAAAAGAGAATTCTGGAGTACTGCAGCCTGATGCACTATCTGGGGACCCTCAGCAAAGTAAAGCTCAGCATGGCTAAATATTACAGAAGAACAAAGCATTTACACATCCAAATACACAAAGTGGTCAAGAAAAACCCCCCGAGAATTGAATACCACCTCTAAGAAGCAGGCAGAGAGCACGAGTCATGTTTATCATGAACAGCAGTAACAGGGAAACACCAGAAAAAAGAAGGAAGAGATTTATGCTGTTCCAAAACACATCAATCCCAGCTCCAGACATCCTAGATTTACCCAGTTGTGCTTCATATAATCATCATCTATATAAGATGATGCAGTCACTAAAATTACTCCTGCTTATATTGTTGCTAAGCATGGCCAAGTATGTGCACAATAATACTCAGACAAAATGTTTGGCTTTAATACCTAATAATATTTAGAAGGATGTAATGAATTATATCCAGCCTTACTCAAGAAGCCAAGAAAGTACACTTACCTTCCCCAGACAAAATTACCTTCTCAGAAAATAATGCACTGCCATATTGAACATTACCATGCAATCACCACAAAAAAAGTATTTTTAAAAGTATTTCAAAATCATTAATTTCATTATATTTGTGCAATTTGAACTTTTTGCAGAACATATATCATCTATGCATAACAGTGAAAGCACATAAAAAAGGAGACATTACCTACCCCTCCTAAACCCACGCTGGCTGGGTCTGATACCCTTGGCCATCCCGTAAGGGCAGTGTGATGGCATTCAGTATAAACTTTTCCATTACCTTACAGAGTACTGAGGTCAGGCTAACTGGCCTGTAGTTACCAGGAGTATCCCTGGGTTCCTACCCCTTTTGTGAATGGGAGTCACATTAGCCAGCTTCCAGTCATCTGGAACCTCCCCAGTGACCCAGGACCGCTGGTAAAGGATGGACAGCAGCCACACAAGCTCATCTGCCAACTCCCTCATCACCCTGGGGTGGATTACATCTGGGCCCACAGATTTATCAACATCTAAGCTACTCAGCAGTTCTCTGACTGCCTCCTCCTGGATAGCAGGGGGACCATTCTGCTTCCTGACACCATCTGCCAACCCAGGAAGACAGCTGTCCTGAGGACAAGCCATCTTCCCACTAAAGACTGAGGCAAAGAAGGTATTAAGCACTTCTACCTTCTCCTCATCTACAGTTAAGTTCCCTCCCTTATCCAATAGAAAAAAACGGTTGGTCTTACCATTCCTTTTGCTGTTAACATATTTGTAAAAACATTTTTTTATTATCCTTCACAAAAGTTACCAAATTAAGTTTGAACTGAGCTTTGGCCTCCCTAATTTTTTTTCCCGTGTGCACTAGCAACCCTCTTGAACACTTCCTGAGAGACCTGACCCTCCTTCCAAAGATGATACATCATCTTTTTATTCCCAAGTTGCTTCAAAACCTTGTTGCCCACCCAGGCTGGACATATGCCTTGTCGACTGATCTTTCAGCAGACAGGGACAGTCTGTTCCTGTGCCCTCAAGATCTCTGTTTTGAAGCATGCCCACCTTTCCTGGACTCCTTTTTTTTAAGGGCTGCTTCCCAAGGAACTCTCTGAATAAGCCTCCTAAATAGGCCAAAATCTCCCCTCTGGAAGTTCCATGTAAAAGTCTTATCGATGTTCCTCCTGATTTCACCAAATATCAAGAACTCTATAATGATCACTATGCCCCAAGTGGCCTCCAACCACCACATCTCCCACCAGCCCATTTCTATGTGCAAACAACAGATCTAACGTAGTCCCTACCCCGATGGACTCGCTCATCAGCTGCAGCAAAAAGTTGTCCTCCACACACTCTAAAAACTCTATGAACTGCCTTTTTTCTGCTGTATTAAGTTCCCAGCAGACCCCCGGTAGGTTGAACTCACCTACAAGAACAAGGCCGGAAACATTCCTGAAATGTTCTCCAGCTGCTTATAGACTAAGTTGTCCACTTCTTCTTCCTGGCTGGGTGGACAATAACAGACTCCCAGGAGGATATCAGCCTTGTTGGCCTTCTCCTTAATTCTTACCCATAGGAATTCAACTTCATCATTAGTTTCAATACCCATGGCATCAAAACACTCCCTAATATAAAGGGCCACCCCTCCACTTCTTCTCCCTTTTCTGTCTCTTCTGAAGAGCTTGTAGCCATCCAGTGCAGCACTCCAGCTGTGTGAGTCACCCCAGGACGTTTCCGTGATAGTGACTACTTCTAAACACAAAAGTATTATTTAACTACAGAGTTAGTATCGCACAGCAGCTGAGCCATACACACACCATTCCTTCCCTCACTGGATGCAGTAGGCATTGTAATAAAAGTTCCACTTATGTTGTTCCTGTAGACCAGAATCATCTTACACAGATGTCTTTGCATACATCAGCGGTATTTAAGTATTTCGCATACTGCCTGTCAAAAAGCAAGTGGTTTCCTGGGCTGCATGAGACAAAGTTGCCAGGAGGTGCAGGAAGGTGAGTGATCCTTCCCTTCTGCTCCACACTGCTGGGTCCAAAGCTGGGCTCCTCAGTGTAAGAGATACGGGTACAGCAGAGAGAGTTAACAAAGGGCCACAAAGACAATCAATGGACAGGGACATCTCTCCCATAAGGAGAGACAGAGAGGTGGGACTGTTCAGCATGGAGAAGAAAAACCTCATGGGGAATTTATTTAATGTATGCAAATAACTGAAGGTGCAAAGAGGATGAAGTCAGGCTCTTTTCAGTGGTGTCCAGTGACAGGAACAGAGGCAACAGACACACTCTGAAACACAGGAGGTTCCCTCTGAATACCAGGAAACTTTTTACTGTGAGTGTGACTAAGCACTGGAACAGGTTACCCATGGAAATTGTGGAGTATCCCTCCTTGGAAACCACGCAGAAATGGCCCTGAGCAGCCAGCTTTAGATGGCCTTTCTTTAGCAGGCTGGTTGGGCTATATGACCTCCAGAGGTCCTTTCCAATATCAACCATTCAATGATTCCATATTAGTATCATTTGCAACTCCATACAAAAAAATTAGGTACATTTTACACCAATTTGAATAAATCATGGTTGGTTTGTTTTAGCTGACTTGTCTATAAGCTTCAATTTCACCCCAAAAACAAACAAATTCCAAAATATATCACTACTAAGGAATAAGTAAGTTAACTGAACCAAAGGCAGGTATGTGTTCCTAAGGAGGTAAAATCACTAGCTTTAGCTCTTGAAAAATTAGTGGCTGAGGTCCCTGCTTACTGAAAGCTAGGCAGTGTTATCCCAATTTACAAGAAGGGCACAAAGGAATCTATGTATCTGTTAGTCTAATCTCAGTTTCTACAAAACTAATGGAGTTAGCTACTCCATACCAGTTAGTTACTTCATACTAGCTACTACTGAAAGGCTTTGAAAGCACAATGAAATCATCAGGTACTGACAACATGCATTCACAAAGGGAAAGTCCTGTTTAATGTGATACCTTTCTATAATAAGGTCACCCACCCACAGTGAATGAAAAGTAAGTGGTGGATACTGATTTTTAGTAAAGTAAGGCTCATGATACTGTTCCTCATTGCATCCTTCTGCAAGATCAGGGGATACACAGTGAACTAGACGTTGAAGGGCAGGCATCAAAGGGTTGGGGCTACATCTGGCTGGTGACCTGTCACCAGTGATGTACCCTCAATTCCAGGGCCAGTTTTGTCCACTACTTTCATCAATAATCTGAATGCAGGAATTAAATGCACCATTAGTAAAGCTCGCTAGGGATACCAAAGTGGGAGATGTTGTTTGAATGAAAAACCTTGCAGAGGGATTTGGACAGAATGGAGCACTGGGCAATGATGAACAGGATGAAACTGAACAAGCCTGAATGACAGATTCTACATCTGGGATGGAGTAATGCAGGGACAAGCATAAATTGTGAGAGTAGTGGCTCAAGAGCAGCCCTGCTGGTCAGCAGTAGGCTCAGTAGGAGCCAGCAATGCACCCTGGCAGCCCAGAGGACAAACCCCTTCTGGGGAGCATCAAACTCAGCCTCACCAGGTGGTCACAGAGGTGACTACACTGTACAGCCTTGGTGCAGCCTCACCTTGAGCTCTGTGTGCTGCTCTGGGGCCCACAGCTGAAGAATGAGGGGAAAGGATGAGAATGTGTCCAGAGGAGGGCAACAAAGGTGATGAAAGGGCTGGAGGCGATGTCCTGTTTGAAGGGACTGAGAACTTTGGGTTGTTTCATTTGGAGAAAAGGAGGCTGAGGGGTGACCTCACAGCTCTCTACAGCTTCCTGAGGAGGGCACGTGGAGAAGGAGATGCTGAGCTCTTCCCCAGTATTCAGGGATAGGACAAGTGGGAATGGTTCAGAGCTGTACCACAGGGGCCTTAGACAGGCCATTAGGAAGCATTTCTTTACTGAGGCTGGTCAAACACTGGAACAGGCTTCCTACAGGAGGTGAATGTCCCAAGCCTATCAGTGTGTAATAGGCATTTGGAGAATGCCCTTAACAACATGCTTTTGGTCAGTCCTGACATGGTTAGCCAGTAGGCCCACATAATCATTGTAGGACCTTTGTAACTGAAATCTTGGTTTTCTGTTCTGTTTTTTTTTTCCCTGTGATAAGCATATCTTTTAACCCTATCCAAATTTTACAATTTATTCCATCATTCTATTCTTATATAAAAAGGATATATAGACATACTCCTGAGTATGGATTACCTAAATGCATCAACACCTTATGTCTTCATATTTACAAGATAGGAATAAAATCTGTTGTTAGGAAATACTGATTTCTTTTTTTTAACATGACAAAAAATAACGTACCATTCTTCTTTACATCATAGAGACTAGCTGATGCATAAACTAATGCAAACCTGATGGAATTTGGGGAAATAAATGGAGGCAGACACTTTTTCAGCCTACCAATTGTTGGTAGAACAAGAGACTAAAGTACATAAAAACAGACCCAAAGCTCCTACAACTATACATTTATTCACAAAACCACAAATAAACTCTTAAAATCCACATCAAAGTGCTTCCTAATTACATGTCCTCCCTTCTTTACTCTAAATCAGAATCTGTCCTGATAAGCATGGTTAAAAGTTCCTATCTAGGTAGTGTAGTGTCTGTGTCCCTACAAGTGATTTTCAACATACAAACAGCTAAGTACAGAACCAGACCATTATATGCTTTGTCACAGCACACTCTCTAGTTCTAGTAGTTTGACACTGACATACAAGGAGCCTCCTTGTTTTTTAGGGAGTTTCTCTCAGAGGGCAAAGGGGGGGAGGGAAAGGGGAGATTAGAAGAAGGTAAAGGAGGGTGGGGGACAGTTGCTGCATCTCGCTCACTTTGGGCTTTGGAGGGAAAAGGTTGCTGCTACTCCCCCACCATCCCAATGCCAGGAGCTGCCTCTTCCACTTGCTGTTTTCCAAGCATGCCGCCTCTCCTCCCTCCCTTCCTGTCTCTCCTCCCTCCCTTCCCATCTGGCACACAGCCACCATGACCCCCAGCACCCCTGCATCTGCCCCTGTCCACTGGGAATCTGCCAGAGTTCACTGCCAGCTGTGATGGTAACTGCACTACTGGGAAAAGTGCCTGCAGCCTAGAAGACTGATACTGGGTTCCTGTTCTGTTCATTGTTCATTTCATAGTTGTTGTTGCTTTGTTTGCCTTGTTAGATATACTAGTAAAGAACTGTTATCCCTATCCCCATATCTTTGCCTGAGAGCCCCTTAATTTCAAAATTATACTAATTCAGAGGGAGGGATTTACTTTTCTCCATTTCAAAGGAAGGCCCTGCTTTCCCTAGCAGACACCTGTCTTTCAAACCAGGACAGGTTCTTATACTATTCTATTCCTGATCAATCTATATGGGCAGTATTTTTCCTGTAAAAATGTTGGTCTAGTTTATTCTGAGCTTTTATATGCACAGCATCATTCTTCCATCAGCACAGCTCTCTACCTTGCACCTTAGTATAATTTCATAGTCATAATCTTTCAGCTTTGTTTCTGATTTCTGTTCATGTCAAGATCCTCACTTAAAACCTTGTAGAACATTTATCTGTTTGGTATCTTTGGCTAGTTCTAGTCCTGTAGGCTGTTCCCTTGATGAGTTGATGCTACCCTCTAAATAAGAGTTAGCCATGAAGCAGCTTCTAATCTTTCACCATTAAAACCACATGCAGATGATATATTAAAAAGGATGTGAATAATTGTGGAGGCCCACGGGCCTGCTCCGGCTCCACCCATGGCCTTGCCCTGGAGGGATGTCCTTTGAGTGGGCTGTGATTAGCTTATCTCAACCCTCCTGGAAGGATGCTCCTTAGGTTTGCACACATTTTGTTATCATGGTGAGCTATCCCTCCCCCCCCCCCCCCCCCCCCCCCCCAATAGCTTCTGTTATCCCACCATGCCCTAGTACCCATGTTAATCCTTTGTAACCCATTGGTCTTACCCCCTTGGTACCACCCTTGCTCTCTGTCCTAGTCTGAAAGACAACCAACCCCCAACACTCTCCCCCATAAAAGCCCCAGTATTTCCCCAATTCTAAAAGGGAGCAGTCGTCTCTGGCTCCCTTCACAGAGCTGCTGGATAATAAAGGAATCTCTGTGAAATTTGCCATACGACACTTCCCATCTCTCTGTCCCTGAGTTGGCCTGGGATAGCCTGGCAAGCAAAGCTGGAATAGCTGAGATGAAATCACTGACCAGAGCTGATCACTTGTGGCCATGGCCACCACTTGCTGAGGCTTATCTGGCGTCTGGGAGAGCAGCCAGGAAACCCCCTGGAAGGCAGTTCCTTGGGGGACTCTCTCTCTCTCTGGGAAGGTTGGTGGCTTCCTGGGTCTGGAGCATTGGATCTCCATGGACCCCCTGACAGCCAACAAATAATAGGGGTGAACAACTCTACAGCCTACATGAAACACGTTAGACATGAAGCCAATCTTAAAAATCAAAATCTGGAGCAAAGCAGCAAATTCTAGTGTTCCACATCTATTAGGAAACTATAATAGACATCTAATTCACAAATTTATATCTAACTGGTTATGGATGCTACACACAAGGGAGACTGAGGGAAGTGTTTATCCAGTCCATCACATACCACGTAATCCATGTAGCTACTGGGACAACACATCCACAGATTCTCTTGCACACAGTCATTCTCCTTCCTGAGGCCCCTCTAAGGGGGTCTGGGTCAGTTTAATTGTTTTAACTGACTAAATCCATTCCCAGCTGCTCTTTTTACACTAATACATGCACATCTGATACTTCCAGGAAGTATCAGATGACTGCATCTAAACACTCTGATTAGGTTAAACACATCTGGTAGGTTCACTCTCATGGCAAATAAAGGAGCCATTCTTCTACCAGGAACTTTAAAAGGTTACAGTAATCAGGGCATCCCTTACAATACAATCATCTTCAAAATGGGCAAGAAGAACCTGAGGCACTACAGGCTGATCAGCTCATCCTCAGGCCCTACTACTATTATGGGGTGAATTATGGAGAAGATGTAGAAGAACAACCAGCTGGACTGCCAGGCCCAGCAGCGGTTCAAAACGTAACCATGAGCTAGCTATAAGCAATCTTCTCAGAGAATCATCATATGGTGAATACTCCCCAACATCTTGATCAACAACCTGAACAATGAGCAAGAACACACCCCATCATGGTTTGTGGATGACAGGAAACAGGGTGGAAACAGTCAGTACACTAAAAGACTGGGCAGGGCTGCCATGTAGAGGGATCTCAACAAACTGGAAGAATGAGCTTGACCACAAATACAGTAGTTCAACAACGGCAGAGTTCCACACCGAGAGAGAAGAACCCCATGCCATGACCAGTATGGACTGAGAATCAATGTGGCAGGGAACAATCCTGCAGGAAACGTTCTGGTGGCTCCAGAAGACAAGCTGGACATAAATCAACAACATCAGCAATACATCCTAACCACAGACTGGCCTGCATTAGGAAAACAGTCAGGTCAAGTAAATATTCCCCTCTATTTAGCACTTGTGAAGCCAAATCTGAAACACGGTGCCCAGTTCCAGGCTGCTATAAAAGAAGGGCTGACAAATTGGAGACTCTAGCTAGAACTGGACTAGAGGGGCTAGAAAAAAAACCCAAAAGAATCCTCACTGAGCATACAAGAAGAAATAAAAGTTCATGGGCCTGGAGAAAGAGACTATTGAGACTCCTGCTTTTTGGATTGTTAAAACTTATCTGAACAAGGTCCTAAACACTAACTGGACTTCCTTTCTTGGAAAACCAGATTCGCCTAGCTGACTTCCAGAGGTGCCTTTCAAATTAAAATTATCACTTATTCCAAATCAGTGGCATGCTGTTCACCTCTTTCCTTACCACTTCTAAAATAAAACATCCAAATTCAAAACAGTAGGCTTTCTTTTACCTGCCCTTTTTCTACATTTCCTCTACTTCCTCACCACAATAATATATAGCAATAAACCCATCTAAACTTTACAGATTCTTTAACTGAAAAATAAAATATACACGGAAGTCTGTAATGAAACTTGGCTTATCTCCTTGAATAGAAACAAATTTTATTGCCCAGATTATAACTTTATATGCAGAGAGGTTGACTCAAACTGGAAATACATTAAAAATTCAGCCGATATTTCTGTCTCTCCAAGGCAACCAACGATGGAGTTCTTTTGAGGGTAAAGGGCAGTGGGGAGGCAATAAGGTTAAACTTCCACCCCTTATTACAATAGGAATAAGATTTTATGTGTTTTGCAATGCAATTTGTCTACGGGGTACCAGCAGATGACTGACCTGATTAAACATTCATTTAAACAGTTATATTTTATTGCAAGATTTCATTATAAACTTCTTCATATTCTATGTTTACATGGTCATTTTACTGTCTGAGCAACTTAAAACTGGCACTAAATGAAAATTATTTACAAGATGGAAAAAAAGCAGCTGCTTGCATTGAGTAATTCTAACAATTTTTCATTTGAAAAATCATTAGCAGCCTAGTTTGAAAAATGAGTAACTGACTTTAAACCACAGATGCAACTTCTTCTATTCTCCCAAAAGTTCCACAGATTTGTTTTCTGAAACATGGATGAGGAGGCAAAGGAGATCTGTTGACTGTGCAACTGGCCAGTTTGCTCAGAACAGAAAAAAAAAGTGAAAATTCTATCTCCCCCTCAACACATTATAGTCGCTCTTATCTTTTAGCAGTGACCTGACTACAAAGGGATCAGTAGCAAATATAAATATTGTGAAACCCAGCAAATATAGCCATTAGAATTGAAGTAGTATTTTGTAAGCTTTCCTCCAAAAGCACACTTTTTAAACAGAAAGTGAATTATATGATGCTGAGTATTTTAGTATTACCTGGCTAGTTTTAAGACTGCCCACAAAATGAATGCCAACATTTTATGCACCTGTAGAGAACAACAGAAATCAACCAGGAATCAAATTCTTCTTAGAACTGACTTGTAGATGTTTATGGCACAAGTTAACAACAGTATTTCTTTCAGTGGAAACAGGAAGGTCAGATAAAGTCTGGGGAGAGGTAGTTCTGTCTTCAGAGCAATTGCTACAGTATTTTACAAATGAACACTGGATTTCAGAGGATGTATAATTTCATACCATATTATTCCTCACTGAGTGAGCATGATCTGCTAACACTGTAGAAAAAGAGGGAAGAGAGGAGGTGTATCCCAAACCACGTTTACCAAAGGATGCTGCACAGTCAATCATTGTTTTGAAACTTTCCCATTTCTGAATGCTTTTGGTCAACTGTATTTGCATGTAATACATACATAGTTATTTTGGAAATGGATGAGTACCAGTGTAGTTCAAGCTTTCTTTTCTTTCATAAAAATCAGCCAACACATAACTTGTATCTTATTTCTGGCATAGAAAGATTTTTCAGCACAGGGAAAAACAAGTGATTTTCATGAGCAAATTTCCAAGCACATGAATACAGTTTAACGCAAGGTAGAAACAAAGGTCTATCATTTTGACAGTCAGACAGCACAAACAATTTTTTAAGGAACTTAAAACGCCAACCATCAAAACTAAGGAAAAATAATTCCTAGCATTTATGTAACAGTCAATCATTCAGAGCCACAGTAAGGCTTTTACCAGACAAGCACTGAAAATCTCAGCATTGCATTGCAGAAGCTAGTATAAACTAGCCTGCTTTGTAAGGCTAAACACAGAATAAGGCAACCAGGACATTTGTGATCAAGTTCTTTACTCCTTTTCCTCAACTTGGCTGCAGAGAAGTGTAATTTAAGAATGTTAGCCTAAAGAAAGATCAGACTCTGAATATTAACAGCCCATTTGAGTCAGTTCACCTGGAAGGCCCACTGACAGAACATGGTCAGCAGCATAGCCAGGAGAGACTTGTCCATGGTCACCAAGATCAGATAAGCAAGTGAGCCAGTGCAGAAAGAATTTCAATCTTTGTGTATGGTCTGTCTGGGTATTAATTAATCCATGTGGGCTCAACTGAGGAAATTATCCTGCGATAGACACTATTTAAAAAATGTAAGAGGTACTAGGCCCTAGACAGCTAATAATCACATGGACTTTAGTGAAGCAGGACTACAAATTAGAGCTATTTCAACTATGAAATTACTGAGAAACATGACTGCTTAAAACTGCAAAACAACATCCTTATGAGCAAAATGCCTTTAGCCTGGATAACAAAAGATTTACCCTGGATCCCCATGGAAACATACAGAGAAAGCAAATCCAGCAGGAGATTTAAATACAGCATCTAGAGATTTGGATACACTAGTCCTTTGAATTAATGGAGCTTAAACACATGGAAAAAAGTAATTAGCTAAGAAAACCTGGCAGAAGCTAATCATTAAGAGTACATGAGGCTTTACATATAAGCAACCGATAAACTGGCATGTAACGGAAGTAATTTTAGATACAAAATGCACAATCTGGGGGCCCAATTACACAGTACCTGTGCAGCCATCCATTCCTACACTTGTTACTTACATTATTGACCTAAATAAGACAGGGCTGTCTGATAATTCTACAACACAGCCACTACCTGGTATGTTTCAGCTAATTGAATTTGGTCCCCAAAGAATAAAGATTAGAATGACTCAGTTAATCATGATCAGTGGATCAGCAAATACATCCTTAATTATCATCAGAGAGACAAGGTTGGTTGTGTGTAAATATTCTCCCTTATGTTAAAAGCAGCTGGTAAGACTTAGGAGTGCTGCTTCACACTATCTAATTTTATTGACACTGAAAGTCAGTCTTGTACATTCTCTTCCTTCCCTTTCCACGCTGCTCATTCCCTGCATCAGATCAAGCCAATGTGCTGCCACAACAAGCCCAGAGTTAGCTCATGGGGAGGTGGGGAGGACAGAACAGAGAGGAAATTCCCCCACCATATCATATCATTATCAAAGATCACCCTGCAGCCACAGACAATCACTGCATCTGAGGCATGGAAAAGGCAGGAGGAACACATCAGTCAGGTTGGAGGACAGCAGCAGAACTGTCCTTCCTGACAGCAACCCACAGTTTGTGTAAGACATATGTACCTCCCAAACCAGTCTCTGAGAAAAGTAGACAAAACTAGATCTAAGCTTTGTTGCCCAGGACTGATGAACAGCACACCCCAGATGAGCTAACAAACACCATGAATCTGCTGAAGTGCTGCTGATCTGCCTAGAAGATTAGGCTCTCTAGAAGACTCCAGGGAGAATTGCAGGTGTCCATTTAACTTCTAATTAGTAGCTTAGGCCTCTTGGACAAGAACCTGCTCCTGCCAAGCTGAAAACCTCTCCATATGAATAGGCTCCAGACAGTCATTAAAAATTGCCCTAACTTTGGATTCTGTTTCCCTTGGTTTTGGTCCACTAGAACAGTGGAACAAAGCCCAGTGCTGATCACATCCTGGACAAACACAATTTTTGAAAAAGTAGGGAAACCACAAAAACAGAAAAATATGATCAATAAAGTCTTCATCTGAGAGAAAAGCAACAAGGGTAAATACATATTAATGTCTCCTCCCCAAACAGGAGGAGAAATCCACCTTTTCCTATGACTTAACTTAATAATGATCATAGAATCATTTAGGTTGGAAGAGGCCTTTAACATCCAAGTCCAAATGATAATCCTAATGGCCACTGAACTAAAGGGTTCTTACTTCAGCCTTCTTAATTTCTTTTCCCTAAATGTGAAGAAGCAGGAAAAAAACTTTTCCTTGGTCCAGCCACAGTCTTCATTTGACAATTTAGGAAAGTTACAGAATACATAACTCCATGTGTCTAACTGTATTCAGTAAATATTCTGACAAAATAAGAAACAACTCTCTCCTTGCTTGCAAGTGAAGATATTTATTTTCTTATTACAAAACCATTTCTTATTTCCATTTAATGAATAAATAAATAAATAAATTGGAAGGCCATCAACAGAATGCTCCAGTACTTTAAGCAGCCTCATTCCAGTAATAGTCACAAGATTCCCACCACACACAGTCTGAATGATCAGGCCACTGTTCCACAAAGAGCAAGAGAATTTGAACAAGTCCAAAGCCTCTGCCTAAATCTCCCAAAACTTGCAAGACAGAGGCATAGCAAGGGAGAAATGGAGACGTTTGCTTGGCTTAATTTTTTGTTATAGGCACTAGAACACTTCCTATTCTACAACAGAATGAAAATTCTGTCCAGCCTGGTAGCCTCCCTGAACCTAAGCACATGCCAAGTAAACTGTGACAGTTGTCTGCTTCACCTTTCCAGAGATCTGAAGCATATGGAATTCCAGCTCCAGTCATTACACATTTGAGTGCAGTCACAGTCATTTTCCCTGGTCTTATTTAGTTGCCTTTTGAAAATCAATTCTCAGCATCTACAAGAACTTCTGTAACTATGCAGTGACCCTCATTGTCATGAGCAAAGAAAAAATTTTTGCTTTATATGTACTGTCTCAAGTGATCTCTTGTTTTGTAATAAACAATAAGATACACATATCTTACGCTCTTGGTGCTACACATGGTTTTCAAAACCTTTCACCAAGTCTCTCCCTCTAGGTACATCTTATCACAGAAATATCCAAATGTTTCTGGTATCTGCTTCAAGAGAAGTAGTCTTTACTTCTGCTCACCCTTGTTAACTTCTATAACCTCCATAGTTCTGCTGTGTTCTTGGTACTACTGTAATTTCTGACAATCATTTTACTTATTCAACTATTTTTAAAAGTTAAGCTGAAGTGCTCATGAACCTTGAATATAAAGACTTTGCCTTCCTCACCAAGCCAAATGTATTTCTTGACATTTAGTTGCACTTATTTTCTCAGTATCACAAAACCTTTCTAGTCTTTGCCAGTTTCCACCATTAGGAATACAACCATTCTCTCACCAGTATTTCTACCCTCTTTCTGAAACAGGATAGCACATACCCCATGTAGAAGGCCAAAACCCCCTACTTTTTATATTTAGAACAATTATCCAGCTGTGACAGAACTTCCCATTTACTCCAGATTACAGCTGTACTTGCTTGAAGAGCCTCTGATGTGGAAGTCTGTTCATAAATATTGCACCACATCCAACCAACTTTACACCAGCCAGCATTAACTGTGTCCTTACCAACTCCTTTACAGAACTCTACCAGCTATGTACTCCATGACTTGCCTTTACAAAAGCTTTATCATCGATATTGATGTATTTAGTGATTTTGATTATTCTGTTTCTTAAAACAGAATTCATGCCATTTAATCATATTGGCCTTAAACACAAACAGCAGTAGAAGAGATAGTTTCTGATCATCAGTTTGTACTTGTTACAATACTCCAGTATCCCTCCCCCTCAAATTTTCAATATTTCTACTATGTCAATATCCTACAACAGGTGTCAGAAAAACTAGACAGCCTGATTTTATGTAAGTACACATACATTGATATGCATACCCTTTTCTAAAATGAAAATTCAAACATTTTATATCAATGCACAAACAAGTTTGGTCCTTTTTTTATTTTAATTCTCTTTTAAACGGGTTATGGTTTGTCTTGGTTTTTTAAATTCTGGACTAGCTTGTGCCATTTCCTACCAGAGCTACTGATCCTTGGACAATATACAACAGCAAGAACAACAATTTTGAAGATTGCAGAACTCCAGAAATCTCACATTGTTTTTTTGCTTTTCCCCAGACATCACTTCAACGTTGCATCAGCAGCCCTGAATACAAGCCACCTTTTCCAAAGGTGCTCCCTTTAGTCTCACCATCACCTCCACTTCCTAATAAACCTGATTCCATTTTCCTTTTTGTCTTGTTTTCTAGGCCTAGGCATTGCTTTTCTCTCCTTTACTTTCTCCCTCTGCTCCCAAGTAAGGTGTAAGGAACATTTCAGGGAGTATTTACAAAATGTGAAGCCCAGCAATTAGTGACTCAGAGTACTTGCTGGCAACAAGAATACCTCATGTTACAGCCCATTACTGAAAACAATGGACTCAAAGGAATTCAAGGTTGTTTGACACCTGCAACAAAACATTTTTCAGCGAAGCTGTTTTTTAATCAGAATTAGCAAAACCTGCTTTCTATAGGCTTCTTCTCTATTACTGCTGTTATAAGTCCATTGAGACACTTCCATACAACCCTCATTTTGGTTCCCTCTCACATTCCTTAGTTGGCATCTCTTACCCCTCTCACTCCTTGAGTAATGCCAGTTACATCTCATGCTCCCTAATTACTGAGTGATAGCAAGACAATTTTACACCTGTTTCTAAACCATGCAACTATTAAGCCACTGTAAGGTGGAAGGGGTAGGGAAAAGAAGCCACAGTTTCACCTTCTAAAAAGCAGTAATTTTCAAGAAATTCCAAAGACCTTTTTATTTCAAAATGCATTTGCTTCTGCTGGTGACCACTTCACAGAAGAATGCACAAAGGCCTTCAGCAACTGCATGAGCTTGTTTCCTGGGAACCAAGGCACAGACATGCCCCTAGGCATCAGCCACGATCTTGTCTTGTAACTCCAGCTTTTATTCTGGCTTCAAGTCTTAATTCACAAGTTGATTTTAAGAAGTTCTACACATATTAAAAAAAAAAAAATAAATAACAACTCACCGTTTTATTACGCAGTCTAATTATGTCTGAAACAGAGCCAGCTCCACAATATTCCATAACAATCCACAGATCTGTGTTCTTAAAGTAGCTGCCATAGTACTTGACAACATAAGGACTAGATGGGGAAAAAAATTAGATAAATAGATGAATTCTTAGTAGAAGGAAAAAAAAAATCACCAGCACACCTGTTGTTAAGAGCTACAGTTCTACACAGCTAGAGCAAGTGCAACCAAATACATTTTACATCTGTAATTAGCTGATGGAATTTGTTGGAACAAAAATTCTGATTACTAAATAAAATTATAAAGCCACTACTATGCATATAAGTTTTCAGCAACCTTCAAATACAGACATGGTTTTCCCAAACACTAGTTATCTGATAAAAAGCTTTGTTTTTTTGCTCCCCTAAGCCCTCTCTTGAATGTTTCTCTTCTTTAAAAGACTGCCTTGTTTTCTTCTCTCCTGAAGAAAATAACATGGAAACTCACCATGTTTTCCTAGTTTTGCAAGAATTAACTTATTTCAAGCACAGAGCTAGACTTTCATATTAAAGAGAATCTAGTGCTCGTTTGAAGCCTCCTGGATTTGCAAATGCATGTTCATACCAAAGCATCTCATGTGCAGGGTCAGATATAGTATTGTCACAAACAGAACATATTGCTTTGCTACTCATCAGTTTGTCACCTGACATAATGCTTCCTTGGAGTCACTTGCAAAAAAAAGGCAGAAACAGGTGCGGTAAGCATAAAAAGGATCATCCTTCAGAAGTTATTAGAAGGTGTATTTATGGAAATAAAAGACTGAAGGTTTGGGGTGGGGTTTTTTTGGAGTAACTTAAAACTAGATAGATAACAATCAATCTCCCACAAAGTCAGGAAGTGAGATTACGAAATTTCAGACTGTGGTTTCTCATCAGAACACCTGCATTATGGGGTAGAATCAAACACCATCTTGTTTTGGACCAAGGAACTGTATTTTAGGATCAGCATTTCTGGCAGCAACATTCTTCACATAGACAACTAATATTAGAAGAGAGGGCCTATGGTTGCCTCCTGCAATATGATACTATCTTTAAAAAAAAAAAAAAAAACAAAACAGGTCAGCACTATCAAAAACCTATTTCACTCAAGAACAACTGCTAGCACTAAATGAGTTTGCCTTTTCAGAAAGAAAGGTTGGTCAGTCTCCTCATAACCAGTCCAAATGTCTATCATTTACAAGCATGACATACTGATTTTGCTCCTTAATAAATTCATGAAGTGAGGAAGACTGTATTACTTCTAAAGAAAACCTACAGATTTTTGTTACCATCTCTTGCCAGATTTATACTATGTCAGTATTCCCAGCAACAACTGGGTGTTATTATCAATCAGGACAAGATGATCTTTTCAAAACATCAGGCACTGTGCAATCTCAAACACTATTCATATTTGCTTAAAATCTGACATTAATAAATTTGACTTTGAAGTTGCAGCCCAAAACTCCATAGACAGAAAATGCAAAGCAATTCTTGCATCATGGCTTCCATTTCTACAAGACCTGCAATCATAAGATTTGTAAACAAGTGTAAGGTAAGTCCACCAGTACTTTTACATGACAGTTCACTTTTTCAAAAGTATGTTCCTGCATGAAAAAGGCAGCCAAGAGAGAACACTGTTCTGTAAGTTAACTGCTAGCCATTCATCTTCTGCTAGAAACATCTTTATCAATCTTCTGAAACAGGTAGCTCAGAATTCCACAAAGCCTAAGACATTTAAAGGAAACAGGAACCTTTGGCCTTAACAGCACAAGTAAGGTGAAGCGAGCACAGAGAATCCTAAGCAGAGGCCAGTATTTGTACTTTCAACAGTTTTTGTTATGTACATTATCTGTACTTCTTTCAATCCAAACTAAGGAGAGGAGGAGGTCCACAAAGTGATTCCTTTCATTAAAAAGTCTGTATTGGACAATCTACTTTCCATGAAAAAGTTTGCAGCTGCCTATATTTCAGCTATTTTCACAAGTACAAATACATGTTCATATACACTCTTATAAAGGGAACAGAAATGTCATACCTACCTGTCACATTGTTGCATTATAGAGATTTCCTTAATTATTTCTTGAAGATCTGACTCCACAGGGACCTGTTTAATTGCTACAACTTGTCCAGATTCTTTGTGTATTGCTTTAAACACGCTACCATAAGACCTAAAAATAAGAGACAAATATAAGAGACATTTTTTTAAAAAACAAGATAAATTGCTCCTGATCTCCATTATGCACAAAAAGTCACAGAAGCCATATGCTCAAGCAAAAGTCTGAGTGTTTTTCAGGCTACAGAAAGATCAGTTCTACCAGGACCTCAGGAAAGACAGAAGAATGCTTTGTCAAGACTGAAGAAATCTTTGTCAAGATTTAGAGTTTCTAATTCCATTACAGTACATTTGCTGTGTTAAACATCAGGCATCAAAAATGTATAAATATATAAGAGAAGATGTGGAAATCTATTGATGTAGGCATTTGCTTTAGTACTAAAACTTGTCTATAGAAACATCCCTTAGGACATTTACAGTCACTCTCTCTGTAACTTAATATTCCAACATATGCTTTATGTATTGTCTCCCTCTGATTCTATGCCCCTGTAAATAGCTGCACTTACCCTTCACCAAGCTTCTCCAGAACATCAAAGACTTCTTCAGGCTGCTTAGTTAAACTATCTTCACTTAGCTTTTTCAGTTTGCTAAAAGAAAGACAAAAGTTATTTATTTGCTTGGGGGACAAAGAACTCAAGCAAATTTTCAAACAAGCAAGCAGACAGGATAAATTATTACAAAGAAAAATATATTCCAATGAAAATAAAATACTTAAAGTGCAGCAACAAAATTTTAATCAACTATCATATAAGATGAATAAAGTTATGACAATTTTTGTCATTATTACTTTCTCATTAATGTTTGCTCAATTCAAAGCAGCATGGGACCAATTCACTCTTCAAACCACTTCCTCTGCTAAAGCAGAAACAGACAAAGAATACAGGAAAGTTTACCTTCCCTCAAAAAACAGTCAGCCTGCAAACACATGCCCCTTACTGCTCAGAGGATGCCATGCTGTTCTCTATTTATAAACCAATCCTTCACCCATATGAAGTACTCCGTTTCTAAATTGTACCCCTCATCAGCCTGTGAATGACTTCATTAAAAGCAGAATTCTGAAATTAAGATGATTCTGGGAGCATATGGTAGCACTTCCTAGGTAGCAGCAGAAGACTGAAATTCCAAAAACTGAGTATAATAAGAGCTGTTGAGGCAGCTTCTCTTGCATCTTTGTAACTGCACATAGGGACAGGACGCAACAAAATCTCTAATTATATAACACCACCATATTTTGCCCTTAGTTCTCTCTCACACAGTCTCAAATCACTCAGTAACACCCTATGATTTCTTCCAGCACTTTCAACCCCCTTCTACCACCATGTGCTGTCCTTTACAAGCAGTCCTAGCCTTTCCCTGGTCTCCAGCATTCCCAGCTATCCAGGCCCCCACACTTCTGGCAAATCTCAAAACACAACTTGGCTGCAAGCTTGCACTAGAGCTAACAAAAAACATAGCCCAGGAAAATATAACCATACACACATGGCAGCAGGGACAGGTGGCTGCAACATGTAAATCCTTCACCATAAAGTTACAGTGAATTTTGCTGCAAGACTGAAGTAACAAGTTGACTCTACATGACAGCCAAGGGTACTAATAAAGTAGAAGATGAGCTGAAGAATAGCTGGTGCTGTAGTGTTAAATATAGACAATGTATTCCATATGCAGAAGGAGGAAAAGGGGGAAAAATAAGGAAACTTAGAAGAACAACAGGTCATTGAGAACTTATGGAAAGTAAGTTATCCCACAGCATTTTCTAGAAACAAATACAAAATAGGGGAAGGAAGGAAGGCATGGAGAGAAAAGATTGACATATCTTAATAGTGGAAGAACAGTGATCTGAAAAACAAAACACCTTCATATTAGGAGATGCAATTCTGTGACATACAAAATCATTAAAAAATTAAAGTGACTGACCAATGAGGGAACTCATGAGTCAAAACAGATTTTAATTGTCAGCCATCTAAGTAAAAGCAATTAATTTAAAGTAATTGTAAAAGCACACAAGTCACATAGATTGGTGTTAAACAAGGGAAGCAAGGCAAGGAGAAGGCACAAGGGTGCACAACTTATACATCAAAGAACTATTTTACAGATGTAGCAATTACATCAATACAAAAAGCATCTACAGTCAGCAAGTAAAGGTGCATTAACTATAATAAAAACCATGCAGTTTGCTACAGCAGTCAAGAAGCTGGAAAGTGTGAGTTTAGGGAAAATAAAAATCTTCATAGCAAAAGAAAGGTACAACTCTTGAACATGGAGAAAAACAGCAAAAAACTCAAATGAAAACAGCTAAATAACGTCTGCAAAAGTGGCCTACGAGAACAAAACTGTTTTCTTTTTCATTCTCTCTGCAGGCTAGACACTAGTAGGCAGAAAGACAGAATTTGTACCTTGCAGAAAAGCACATATTTCATAACTGAACAAGCATATGTTGAGACAAATCAAAGAGGAAAAAATATTTTGCAGGTAGGTATTAAAGTAATAAATCATTCTTAAAGTAATAAATCATTCATTTTGCTTCTTTGTTCCATTTTTTTTTCCTCTTTGAACAGTTTATATGCAGCCCTAAAGGCAACATTCAAGAACAAGTTGCTGCCATCATCCCCTTCTTGCCACCAAAAAACCCCATGCACAGTATGTTTACAATATAAACAAAGCCCTGAAAAATAAAAAGCATAACCTTTAGCCGA
The DNA here is from genome assembly GCF_963662255.1 of Cinclus cinclus. Taxonomy (NCBI): domain Eukaryota; kingdom Metazoa; phylum Chordata; class Aves; order Passeriformes; family Cinclidae; genus Cinclus; species Cinclus cinclus. Next base: position 130,293,619 of record NC_085046.1, read on the forward strand.
GCCTCTCAAAGAGCTGCGTAACTAAACATGTACTAAACAGAAAAGCAGAGGGACTGAACTTTTTAGCAACAGCAAGGAAAGAGAAAGCATACAGTACCCCTGCCTGGAGATGCCCACAAAGAGAACACTTCCACCTGCTCATCCAAAGAGTAATGCCTGCTAAAGTGAGAAGGAAGAAAAAACAAAAATTCACACCAAAGGGGTTCCAACAGCACCATTCATGCGAAGGCATAGTGAGTGCTTGAGAAGAGTTAGTGAGACAATCACAAACAGCCATAAACTGATCAAAATGTAATTGTCAAATAATAGATTATCTGGACTACTTGAGAAGCAACTAGGACATCAAAGAAATAAGCATTCTGTAGTTTTAAAATAACTTTCATATTATCCAACTCTGACAAACATGTCATGAGACCAAATTACACTTACCACTGAGGCAGCTTAACACAAAACCTATTTCCAGTAAGAAAGGTACATCAGCCTCAGAACACCATCACCAAATACCCTGTCCAAAGCACCTCCCACTCCTTCACAAACACTGCAACAGTACAGATGCTGGGTCCAGTGTTCAAGTGATAATATCAACACCACAGTTCTTTGAACCACAGAAAAGTCCTAATGACTCAGACATTCTAATGATTTCTATTTCTAGGTGTTTAAATAGAATATTCAGCTCTTGAGCTACAGAACATCACGCGATATACCTTGAAGGGCTGAAGTAAAGAAAGCATCTATGAAAACTCTATGAGAAACAAGGAAGAAGGTAGCAACCAGTGGAACTGGCTGCAAAGCACTAAGCAGAATACCAGAAGAGACTAGAAATACTATCTTATTGGTTAAAAGCAAGCAACAATCTTGGGACAGAGAAACACATCTAGAACTTCAGCATCAGCCTTTAATGGTGGGGGGGAGGGGGCAAGAGGCAAAAAGGAAGAGACAAAGGGCACAAGAACAATAAGAGAGAAAGAGAATGTATTTCATTCCTCTCCCCCTCATTCATCCTGTACTTTCATAACACAAGCATCCAAAACAGAACAAATAAATCAGTAAATCCAGGCACTGCTTCACTCTGGCCAAAGCATACAAGTGCCATATATGTGTATATGTGTGTGTGTATACATATATATGTAACCATATACAAGAAAGTCCAGAGGAGATGCACAGAAGTTCAGTATAAAACCTGGGTACAAAGTTTAGATTCTAGAGAAATAAAATAACCCAGAATGACTATCAGGTAATCATTATGAGCTATTTTAGAGGTCTTCCAGAAGGGAAGCTGTTCCTTAAGCCAGAAGGACTAACTAAACCATATTTCTGCAAAAGACCTGTCAAAAGGATTTTCTCGTTCAAAGGTTTGACTTTCCACATAACATCTAGTCTCTGAAGAAAAATACATCCTAGAAAATAATTACACTTTTATAAATCCAGTTCATAATTCCAGGAGAAAATATTAATTCCTAGTCTGACCAGAATCTTCTCTGCCATTGAATACAATCAATCAGCAAAATTCTAGAAAAGGAAAACCTGGGAGGCACCCAATCCCAGCACAAAGATCAGAAAAATTTGAACATCAACATGAAAGAGCAAGAGATTTCCTCCCAAAAAAGAGAGAAAAACAAAGTATGACTACAGTACACTACAGCCATTATATATAGATTTCACAAAATAAATTGGTGATGTGCTACAGAGGTAGAGATAAAATATCCCTGAAAGTTCAAAAATAAAAATAAAGCTGGAATTAATAGAAAGCCATCAATTACTATCATGAGTTACAAAAAACTGGACAGCCACTCCAAGAAAACATGAATATATGTGATTTATTGTGCAAAAGAACTAGCACATTGAAACATTTAAAAAGAATGGCTGGGATGAATTATACTGACATAGTAAAAGAGAAACTAGTAGGAGAAATCACTGCAGACATCTAAAGTAGAGGTGACAGGTGGAAGCCTTGAGACATTTACTCTGCTTCACAGCACTCACACAAGTAGAAGCAAGACACTTTACACCATTGTACTGTGTACTTACATTTAGCATTCCACCAATAAAGCCCAAACATTTTTGTCCCATCCTTTTCAGGAGGAACTTGACAATTGCCAACATGTTCATTGACACAAACATAAAAAAAAACACTTTTTTCACAAACAGCTCATATTCTAAGAACAAGTTCTTTCTCTTCCCACAAAACCTGAAAAGTTGTGTTTTTCAGTGAACATTAAATTCAAGTTTGAAGAAAGGACTGGAAAAGCTTCATTACCATTTCCCATGCTTGTTAAGCAGCCTTTCATTTGGCAGCAGCATGCAGGACTTGGGCAAGATTAAAAACTACGTACTTAAGAAAATTCTGTCAATAACTATTTTGTTTTTCCCTTGTATGCAACCTGTATCGTCACATGTGAGCTTGCCAAGGATACAGAAAAACACAACAATAACAACAAAGGAAAATAAAAAGGCAAATTTTGTAACTATTTCAAGAGTCAATATCCTTTCTAGTAAGAGAAAAAACTATGCAGCACATCTGAAGTACAGTTAGAGATTCAGATGCAAGAAAACACTGCGTCAACTTCTGCACAAATTGCTCAGAATAAAATCAGAACATCTACTCTAAATTCTTTTCAAATTAACAAATATTCTGAAAATGATTGTCCCTTAAGTCTTGTGTTACTGTTGCAGTACATTAGTCAAAGAAAAAAGCGAATAATTTTGACAGCACCTCCATTGAAAAGTCACAATGGCTTAGAATGTCACTTGGGCATCATCACTGCTGCTTTCTGCAGGGCTGTATTACAGATTTATGCAGCAGGCAATTGCACTGTGTGCTTCTCTACAAGGAAGTGGAGATAAAAGTGCCCTATACCTCTATGGCAACACTGAGATTCCAGGACATCCACGCAGATTTTTAGTGAACATACTAAATTCTTGTTACCTCTAAATGGACGTCTAGCACCACAGATATGATGCCAATAGATCCCTCTCAGTAAATGCTCCTGTGGACAACAGGCATCAAAGTAAAGAATTCTGGTGTTCATATTTGTTTTGCCAAGTAAACATTGTCCATTTCAAACCACTACTGCAGCCAAAGACAGCACCAAAAATTCAGCCCTCAAAAATAATCTGCAATTCTTCTGTACTTGCAGAAAAAGGGGTGGCTTAGAATAGCTGGGAATACCAATAATCAGGAAACTGTACAAAACTACCAATAAAGGAAATATTATGCATAGCCATGAAAAATTTGCTTCAAATCTTAAGAAAATAACCTGAGTTAATATTTTACGAAAAACTGAGTTCAAATTTTCCCTTCCACTAAAGAAACAAATCTGAGTTCTCATCACAAACTTCCAGAAATAAGCTTCAAAAAACATGTGTAATATAAAAACAGCCAGCGTTTAGACATTCCCACATCTAGTTCTTTCTGACCTAATCCAAAGATTTAAACATCTCGTAGTTTCAGTTACACCACACACACACACACCTCCAGCCAGGCAATAAAGTTACAGCAAATGCCACATGTTTCAATGTCACAAATGTTTCTTCCCTGAAACATCTGGCAGGTTAAGCTAACTTCAGTCTGATTTCCAGTCCTGTGATACCACCAGATCCCAAGGTATCCACTGCTGCTGGTGACATCGATTACTCCTCAGACTTTTCCATTTCTTCTATTTTTTTGCTGGTGCTTGTCCTACTTCCTTCATTTGAGATATGCAGCACTGTCAGCCTGAAAGTAGAGTGTAGACCTGTCCCTCCTTACCCCACTGCCTGCTAAAACCACCCTACATAGCAACGACAAAACCAATTCTTTTTCAAAGTTTTCCACAGTAGGTACTGTCATTTAATGTGCTATTGAAGAAGAAGTCATCAGTTGTTCAAGACTACATTCTTCTCAAGTCCTATCATCCTACAAGAAGCTGCTTTTAAAGGTTCTAACTGGAGAATGTAGAGGTTTTAAAGATGAATGTAAAAACTGATCTAATAGCCTTTATCACAATTTTTGATATTGTGTAGTCCCTAAATTTTTCATTATCAGGAAGCAAAAGTAAATCAGAGCTCAAAGACAGTAAATATATATACAAACCATGTACCCACACTCTGTACACCATACAACCAGAGTCTGTGTATTGTACAACTATAGCCAAGAAAAGCTTGTTCCAACTGAAATATATGATTAAACTTAAATTTAACACAACGCAAAACTATTCCATGCAATAAGAAGTCAAGTGATTTTTTTTTAAACGTGCACAGTAATTAATAGGACCTGACAGCCTATATACTTGAGAAAATACACCTACTGTGGGAAAATTCTTGGGGTTTGTCTCTTCCCACTCCCTGATTTGCAATTGCAACTATGCAACGCCCACCCCCACAAGCATCCACCCCTCCAGCAGCAGAGCACAAGGACACTTTCCAACGTGAAAAGAGAACTCCTGGTGTGTGCTCCTGCCACAGATCTGAACTACAGAGTCAGAGACCCCCCAGGCCAGAGGACTCTGCTCGGCGACCAAGCTTCCCTCACTTCATATTAAAAATGTTCTTAACTCAAGCAGCCCCCGAGGGATTCGTCTCCATCGGGGCATTTATTACAAAGTGTTATTTCGTGGCATCCACCCAACAGAGGACCCTTCCCCACGTGACAGACAGAGTCCTCCGGCCGCTAAGCAAGGCTCAGCACCGTCCCTGCCTCACTGCCCCCCCACAGACCCCGGGACCGAGGCCTCGCTCTGGCCGCGCCACCGCTCCCGGGCGGGGAAGGGGCCGCCGGGGAGGGTCGTTACCTCTTGGGCGCTGCCTGCTCCATGCCGTCGCCGCGGCGGCCCCCTGGGGCCGCTGACCGAGCCCCCGGGCCCCGCCGGACCCGCACAGCTCCCGAGCGACCTCACCGCCCCTCAACACAGAGCCCACGCCCTCCCAGGGCCGCGCTCCGGCTGCCGCCACTACCGCTACCTCCGGCCGCGGCGGGGGCCCACCCCCTCGCGCCGCTTATTGGCTACGGCCGCGCTAGAGCCGGCGCTGATAGGGTGGCGTGGACGTCGCTCACAGCGGCTGCTCCGAGAAGGCCCCGCCCACCACGAGCCGAGCGGGCGCTGCCGCGCCGGCGGGAGGGGAAGATCATGGAGGCCGCGGTGCCGCCGAACTCCCGGCATGCCTCGCGCTGCGGCGGCGGCCCGCGGGGCACGCCGGGAGGTGCAGTCCTCCCGCGGAACCCGCCCCGCCCGCGGGGCGTTCCCCGAGTGACGGGCCGGGCGAACCGGCACCCCCGCGGCGCCGTTCTGGCCCCGCGCCTCGTCCCCCCCCGCTCCGGACGCTGCGCCGCCGGGCAAGGGCGGCCTAGAGCAGCACCGCCGCCTCAGGGCGGCTCTTCCCCCGCGGCCACCCCGTGGCCTCGGGGCAGCGGTGCCGGGCGGCCGAGCCTTCCAGCCGGCCCTGTGCGCCCGGCGAGGCTGCTGCACCCCGCCCCCTCCTCAGAAAGTCAAGGTCTTCGTGGGCAAGCGGCCGTAGAGCAGTGATGAGGGGAAGGTTGAAGTCAGCCACGACAGGACGGGGGAGCTGCTCCCCGCAGCCGCCTCGGGTGACACGGGAAAGCTGTGGAGGTGAAAAGTGCCGGCGCTCGGCTCTTTAGTGTGTGCTGCCAAAGCACACAAGTTACCCTGCAAAGCTGGGGAAGCTGTCGCGTAATTACTCAAACGGCAGGTTTCAGGCTCCAGAGCACCATGTGACAGATAGCTGCAATTTCACCACCTTACAACTTAGACTTTCTTCTCTTTATGTACTTGAATCTGATGGATCCAAGTAGATCAGCCAAGTCAATACAAGAAAAGCTTACATGCTCAAGCCAATTTCTATATCCTTTCCTTACAGTAGGTTTATTTGCCTAACTAATGGAAGTTCAAGGTAGTAAAACACCTAGGCAAGTTCCATAAAAACACTGAAATGCCCACGTTCCACTTCAAACTGATTTTAGATGTGCAAGTGCTACAACGCTCCCACTTCATTAAAAAATCTGCACTCCTTACATAATTTCGTCTCTTTGATATGCACTAGCAAGGGAATTTCAAATGACTGAAGTCCTACTGTTGTGCAAGTCCTCTACTTTGTCTGAGTCAATCCAACCCAGTTGACTCACTGTGGTCGGGCCAAATGCACAATGGCAATATTGAATGAACCCACAAAACAAATCACACACCACCATATGACCTTTTAGGTTTCTTTGTTTTTCTGAGTCATGGAAAAACTGCAATAGAACATATTCCTTTGCACAACAGATTAATGCAGAGCTCTTCCAAGCATCATCCCACAAGCCACAGTGGCTCACCAGCTGTACTGCCAGATGTGTCCGTAGCATGAACAGCAGTTTGTAGGATGTGCCAGAAAAAATACCCACCCAGGATAAAGAGTCAGCAGATGTCTGAGATGGAGTATGGCATGAGTGCCTCAGAAAGTGGTGAGGAGGAACCCCACAAGATGTCCCATTTTCCAGTTCAAGGACAGGTGAGGTCAGGCAGATAGCAAATGCCATGTGGCTAGTGTCCAGCTTTGTTCTACAGGGTATTTGGCTATATCATCACTGACCAATTATTATTTACGGTTCACCAATTTCACCTAATGAAGGGAAGTCTGACATCCTTATTTGGCTTTAATACTCATGGAATGCAGAGCTTGTCTCCACATCCTTTAACACAAATATTTAAGGCAGTATTTTGTCCAGATTATTTCAGAGAAGGCAGGTTTTGCTCCCACATCTCAAGCCAAAGCTGCCACAGACTATACATTAAAGCAAGGAAAAGGATTCTTAGAAATAAAGTACAGGTACTATATTATACTTGTAACAGCAATACAAAGAAACAGAGCCAAGATGTGCTCCCTCTCCCCATTCACACATATATTTCTTTTTCTGGAAAAACTTAGGGTAAACAGTCTAATCTGCCACTCTTACATCTCCCTTAAACAACAGTTGACAAGAATAGATATTTAGATGTTTTTTCTGTTAATTTGAAACTATTTAATACCACAATCCCCACTTCAAAAAATACCCTGACTCCTCAGTAACTGAGGAAGATGGAGCAGGACTGTCCTCCATCTATGCCACTGAAGAAAGAAAAAGGTGTAAAAAACTTAAGATGTCTGAAATAGGAAAAGTTAGGTAGCCTGGCTTTATTACATAGTGGGGCAGACAGTGCCAAAAAAATTATGGACTAATTCCATGCCTCTCTCACAGAAATTTAAGTTGTATCTTGTGCAATTGCCAGAAAGCTTTCTAAGTACATTTAAACTGAAAATAAAACATCAGTAGGATAATATATATATATATATATATATATATATATACCACAGTATTTTTCAAGATCATTTTATTCATCTCTTTTAATTTCAAGTAGTATTTTTAGTCAATGACATTGGAATAAATAACACTATCTCACCTTTCCCCTGTGACATGAATTTGAGAACCGTGCTGTGAAATATGACACTGATTAGGTATTCATCACAATGCAGTACTTGGCCACTGGCGAAGAAGGAACTTTGAAAGGGAAAACAGATTCCCTCTGTTCTCCTACCTCATTCAGAGTTTCCAGTTAAGAGAAGTCTAGATGTTCTGGAGGCATGAATATACTATGAGATTGCTGGTGTCTAGACAAGATGGAGATGAGGAAGTTGCAGACACTCTACATGAGTATTCCCATGATTTCTTCCAACAGCAGGACTAACACTACTAAGAAGTTAGCTGAGTAAGAAAAGGCTTAATGTAGCCCAATCCTAAAAATGTAGGAGCAAACTAAATTAATTACTCTTTTTCTTCTGAAGTGTTTTATCCACTTTACAAATTTATCTGCCTGAATTAGGACTTCCCTTCTCTGCAGAACTGTCAACAACATCAAATATAATTCCTTAGACCAAAGAATGGCTAAAAACCATACTTAATTTGTGAGTACTATAATTATTATATATTATAATACAGTTTTGTAAACAGATAAAATAATTTATATTATAATTACTTCTACTGCAATGAAATCACAAATCATGATGGCATGGACAACTATTAGGTGTTGTATAAACACACACAAAGAAAGTCCTCAAGCCCCTAAAAATATGAACAAAAAAAATCCTAAGATATCAATCCTGTCTCAGTTGTATGTAGTTTGCAATTAAACTAAGAAGAATAAAAATTACTTCAGAAGCTCATGTCGGCATTTCTAACAGCTATTACTAATGTTAGGATTTAAATTACAAATATATACTTCAAAGTCATTCATAAACATCATGCAAATAAATTACCTATGTTATAGCAGGAACCTTATCTCATTCCTTTGATAGCAAATAAAAGCAGCACTTACTTCAAAAGGTATTCTATCAGGCTCATTTTAACAAAGTTCATTGTAATGAATACACGATGCTACTGTAAAACAGCAGAATTAATCAATAGTGCATGTTTTCCAAGAGATGCTTGTCATGAACACTCCCCTAAGAAGATACCCCTAGTCCTTCATCATGTCTGTGGTGCTTTTCACAGGCCAGTTCTTTTTCCCATGTGCTTTCTACCCCATCACCATGGTACCCCCTCATTTCTTTCTCACAGACAGGTCCTCAGTGCTCTCTCCCTTGATATGGAATTGTCATCCCACAGTAGTTCCATTCACCTGCTTGGCACACCAAAAACAAAAAAATCCATATAGACCCCCAAGCATGCTCCCAGTTCTATGATCCTCAAAACCCTCCACATCACTGATGTCTCACCATGCCTTGGCCCACTATGGCATTACCCCACGGAGTTCCAAAGATGCTGTGTCTCCATCACATTGGCAGATTAGCTCACAGGAGAAGGTGTTTGGCTCACAGGGCAAGGTTGCAAGCCAGCCCACAGCATGGTCCCAGACCCAGGTAGGAACAGAGTTCCCCTTAATTTTCCCTTGCCCTAGGGTAGACAGCCCCAAAAGCAGGGCATGCTCTCCTCTACCCTGGATTTCTGTAGAAATGGGAGCTTTACTATAATTACAGACCTCCAACTTTTCATGAAACACGTTTAGGACTAGTAAGATAAGTCACAAATGATTGTGAAGGGGAGGAAGGCAGGGGATGGCAGGCAAGCACAAAGATGGAATGAATGCAGGAGCCTGCTTTCCTTGGAATCCAGTTCATAAATTCAGTAGATAAATAGTCAACAACAACATGTTTGCATGTCTCTCCCTGTGACTGCCTGATAGTGATCTGGTATGCCAAAAGTTAAAGAAAAGGCCTTGAATGAAATACCAGCTTGTTTATACAAAAGATAAGGAAAACTGACTTCTGCCTGCGTTTTCTTCCTACCTATCATGTCTAATGTGAAGTAACCTTGAAGACTTATCTAAGAATTTGTTATATACTTTCCTAACCTTGTCAGTCATAAAATAGTTATAAATAAAATATAAAGGAGGGGTGTATTTTCAAATCTGGAATAAAATTTATAATTTTCTATAGTGAGTTTTTAATTAAGTTTAGGAATAAAGAACAAAGCAGAGAGAGGGTGATCTCCTTTCCTGAACTATTCACAATTTAATAGTTAATTAATGTCACTAAAAGGAAAATTAATTTTTGCTGGTCCAACAAAAAAAGTCAGAAAATAAAAAGTCAGGCAATATAAGTACAGCAATATAGATTCTGATACCCATATCCAGTCTATTAAAATCAGCATGATTCACAAAATTCCTATTTAACATTAAAAAGAGCCATTAAAAAAACCTGTAAAATAATAGCTGCACTACTGCAATTCCTCTCACTGCCTAGTATGCATTATTTGATATCCAAAATATTATTACTGGACCTAAAGTAATTTGTTGATTAGGATGGGATTTTACTGTTGACTAACCATTTAGCTCACAGTCTTGGTAACAGGCTATATATAGACTTACCATTTGCTATTTTTCCTATTATAGCACACTATGATAAAAATAAACCATGGATACAGAGTTGTTATTTACAGTTGACCACAGAAGGTATTCCAGTCTGTACTATAGCTGCACTGATTGTTCTCATGGGATTTACAGATTGGCATTAATGTGAAGAAAATCTCATTTTGGTTTGTGAAACAATTACTGTTGTTGTGGTAATACTGATGGTTACTCTGGATTCTCTTCTGAACAAAACCACTCGTCCTCTTTCTGAGAGCAACCATCTGCTCTCCAGTATGCTAAGAAGTGTACTCACACCCTGGAGAATAAATAAATAACGTTTAACTAGCAAGCCTTGATGCCTGCACTCGGGGTGGAGACTAGTATCAATAACAAAAGAAAGACTGAATCACCATTACTTGATGAATCAAGTACTTCATGAAACCAGCTTCAAGTACGTGACTACACACAGCCTTATGCCCAAGGCTTCCACCATCGTGGTGGCTGGATTTTCTCTTATTTTCCTTTTAGGAATAAAGCTTTCAAGAGGCTAACAAGACCCATTCTTTCCGATTCAAAGGAAGGAACTTTCCTTGCCCTTGTGGGCCTTTCACCTAAGTGCTGGAAGAGAAGTATAAATATGTGTGATGCCAAATGGCAGAATAAAAAATAAGGAGTACTTAATACAACCTGAAAGGACATTATGAATACTGAGCACTACAAAGGCAATGCCATGAAGTGCTTACGGTTTATTCAGTTACAGAGTTTTGGGGATTTTAGTAAAACCCTTCCTATTTATTTCTGAAGTGCATCTCCAGCTTGCTTCATAAATATTAAAAAGCAAGTGTTTTTATGAGGAAGAATCACTCATCTAAATGCTTTACAGTCCAGAAACCACATTTTAGTTTCTCACTTTTTTCCAACTTTCCCAACAGAAACATGCCAGAAGATCATAATTCAAATCCAAATGAGCTACTTGTGTAACATGTACAGTCACACTTCAAAAAAAAAAAAATCCAAAACCTAAATACAATTCCAATCTTAAAACTTCACCCCCCACCAAAAAAAAAAAAAATGTTCAGGGACATAACAGCCATTTCATGACTGACTGTGAAGTTATGTGTCTGATTACAAAATAAGGTCCCATGGAAAGTGGGACTAAAATCTAAACAAGAAAAATGTTAAGATTTGCATTTACATTCCCATTTTGCACTTAAATGCAGTGGGAGGCCTTCTCCATGGCAGCCTGTGTGCTAAAGAAAGAGCAAAGCAGCAAATAATGAATTTTCACAGAACTGGCTCTATACAATGCATCATTTGAGTCTCCTCTAAGCAGGTATGGTTTGGTTCAGTAGGGGAGAGTTTTATGGCATCCTCACCACTACCCAGGATGAGTCCTTAAACTGCTGTCACTACTGAGCAGGGGAACTTTCTGCTGAAAATAAACTTCATAGTGACTAAAGTGTACATAGGTAACAGCAAAATGTAGAGCAAGTTACTATCTAGAGAGCTAATTAACCCCATTACATTTGAGAATTAAGATTTTTTTGCCCCTATTCCTTCCTTAAAAATAATTTTCTTAGTGGATGATTAATGGATTTCTTTAGTACCACTAGAGAATTTATCAACAGCCATCAAAACCACCCATTTTTACCCAACCTGGAGCTAGCAAAAAGAAATAAAAAGGGTTTTGGTGGCATGATTTTCTTTCAGAGCTGAGGAAAATAGAGAAATTCCATATGCCAGGAGCTTTTGTAATAGAAACAGTTAATTTACCACATAAGGAATATCACATGCATACCACTTCCACCTAAAATGAATCACTCCTTCCAGTTGAGAAAACTAAGGTCTTTTATCTTCCTCAGGGTGGAGTACATCTCCTCCCATAGATCCCTACAGAATAAAACTGCGAATTGTTTTAAGATTTAAAGGCATTACTTCTTTTACTTTTTTTGTGTTCATATATCACGTTTCAATGTCTTCTAAACAAGAGAGAGCTTAATGTTTTTGTATAACCTTGAGCAGGCTGGTAAAAGACTTTTATTGCTTCATCCTTGAGCTCTTCTGTAGTTCCATGATCTAATTTGTTATACTGGTATTAAGCTGCCTTTACCAGATTAACAATATGCAATATAAATTCCTTAAAGCTAATTTTAAAATGGATGTGCTAATTTGAATACTATGTTAAACAGGGAAAAGCTGAAACAGAATTTAAAAGCCAAGTTACATGCTTTAATATATACTGTGTCTCTCCTTCAGTAAGGTTTATAGATAGCAAATCACTGCTCTATGCAGTTCAAACTAGGCAGAATCTCTCTAGGTAGGACCTCATCTAAAATCTGTTGATGTCAGCAGATTCTTTCTTTCAAATATAGTACTTTGAGGATCAGTCCTTAAAGGAGAGTCCTGTCTAATTTTCTTATGGGAGTGTGAATATAACAGCAGATTTTTGCTTGACTAGTGTTTCCATACTTGGCCCATTTCATCTCCCAAGAGGATGGAGAACAGCTCAAGATTGGAGACAGATCATATTAGACACTACCATTTCTTTGAAATAACCTCTTAGTAATGTGTCATTGGTTCATTAGATCAGAAATTATGCAGTCAGAGAAGATAAACAGTGTAGAAGTGGTCCCCTTATTGTGGAATAGATACTAAGCATCTGAAATTTTAGACAGTGGGAAAATCTGCTGTTCCTAGTCACAGGAACACTTATGCCATGTTGTATAATATGCATTGCCTGCTAATGTATTATGCATTACAATATCTATGTATTATATGCATTGCAATGGTATAGCAATTTTAAGTGAGAAGATGTGTAGGAAGATTAAAACCACACAACTGTGTTAGTGTACCCACAAATATATACAGCACCAATTTTAGCTAAAGTAACAAGAACGACACATTATAAACACTTGACTCTAATGCTATTGGCATTTTTCTTGACCTTTCAAAATGGTCTTTCAAAAACAAGTACCTCATTTTGATGGGTGTGGGATACTCAAAAGCCCTAAATTAAATGCCTCAAAAGCAGTCTTCAGAACTGTGTTCTAAAGTATATTGCATTAGGCTACACAGTACCAGTTTTTGGCACCTGTTCTTGAAATTAAGGGGGGAAAAAAGCATATTGAAATGAGATTATGCATTATTTTTCAGGAATTCAGTAATTTCTTGGAGAGATTAAACTTACTACAGCTTTAAAATAACAGCATTAGTGCACATTTTGAATGGTTGCAGGACTGGGTAACAGCTAGCACAGGAACCTCAGGGGATTTTATTGTAGTTAACCCATCCTTCTTTTCTGTTCTTACTTTTACTTTCAGAAGAAAAAGGTTGTAGTTAATAGAATATTTATAGCTATAAGTAATAGTTCCTTTCTGATTTTACTGTATCAGCATGTATAAGAAATACACAGAACTATATCTTTATTACTGCTACTATTTTGCAAAATGTTGTGTATATTTCAAAGCTGGCTCTCTAATAGAAGGCAGTTAAAGACCTCTGCACTGAAATCTGCCAAAGCTGATACTGCAATCACAAACATGTGTTGTTACACTTCTTGTGGCTCATCTCCACATGGTGCAGCTGTTGTGTTGGCTAAAGAAAATGCAGGCCCAAGGGAAACAAATTTAATTCAGCTGGGGCGACTTCCACTAGAAAAAGTGCTTTAAGGAAAACAGGTGTCTTACAGTAAGAGGGATTGTTTGAGAGGTTTCCCCCAAAGTTGCTTTGCATCTAGGAAAGCTATTCTGAAGTGGTGTGCCTGTGATAATAATCTTCTGTGGTCTAATTTTTAAATAATGCCCTTCAGAATGCAATGGATTCCATAAATTCTACTTTTTGTTTGTTTGGCTCAGTCTTAGAACAGGAAAGTTAGTACAGGACCTTATGCTGCTTGGTAGGAGCTGGAGGAAGCCTCATTGCTGTTATTCAGATTCTTTTGCCTCAAGAAGATTTGTTTAATCAACAAATTATTATACCAGGAAGACCTGCAGCCCATGTAAGTCACCAGCTGACACCCCTAGAACTGTGCCTGTTTAAACCTGTGTAACTACTGAAGTTTAAATTTTTATTAAATTCACTTAACTGTAGCTCCCTCCTAAATATGTTCCCCTTTAGTCAAAATAAATAAGCTAAGATATACTTATATGTTTCTAAGAAAACAGCATTAAGTATATGACTTATTTTCTTTTCCAGGAAGACATTTACCATATGTACTATGATACCTCCTCTAGCTCTGTCATGCATTCCCACCTCTCTGCTTTTTGGTCCTCTGGTTTATCAGAATGGAAACTGTTAGACTGATGTTCAGCAGCCTTCATGCTATGGGCAGTAGCACATCCCACAGCACTGAGGCACCAGGACCCCTGGAAGCTGGGAAAAACTTTCCCCAGCAGACTCTTAAGATGTCTCTCTGTCAGTGCTGACTGAACCAGCCCTTCAGACAGATACTGGCAGCAGACTGCATGTCTTTTTCTTCCTCTTGTCAGCTCTCTTTCCAAAATAAGATTATTGCAGAAGGCAGTCTCTTCTTGTGTAAATGTCTTCATACTACACTTTCTTCCTTTGGGCCTATTTTTTCTATCTCCTACAAGTTCAGAATTCCTTTTCTTTTAGGCAACAGAAGTCCAAACAGGGGATAATTTTTCCACACGCATCCCATTCCTACAGTGTTGGTTCTCCTATATAGGAGCTGCTTTCAGCTCTTTTTCACATCTTAAGTAAATAAAATGTTGTGACAAAATTTTGTCTCTATTTTTGCAAAGTTAAGCTTCTTAGCTCCTTCTTCAGTACTTATTGCCGGATGTTGTGTCTTCAGAGTGTCTTATGTAGACCTTGGGCTCTTTTTTAGACTTTTTCTCAAATATCTGAATTGAAGACCCAATATTCCTTCTTTTGAATAGTGTTCAGAACTCAACAAGGTCAATAGCAAAATTAATGAGAATTTTGGTCTCTATGCCTGCACATAAAGACCTGCAACAAATCTTGGATTTTTAACAACTTCCCTTCACCTAGGAAAAGAAATTTGTTCTGCCCTTGCTACTTTTCTCAACAGGATTTGTGACAAAAGCCCAAAGTCACACTGATGGAAGGAGCTGCCATGGCCATGCCTGAATTCAAAACCCAGGAGTAGATGGACCATACTCTGCCTGTGAGGGGGAAAAAAGCATTCCAATTAACAAAATAAGGAGAAACAACAATGTAGTGAAACCTGCATTTGCAGTACAATCATTGGGGAGACCCTCACTCTTTACTGTGTGTATGTACAACCAGTATCTCAAACACTGGAACAAAAAAAAGGATTATTATTTGTAGTGACATGAATTCAACAGTCTGAGTGTGTTGCTAAGGGAAGCTTCTGAAAGTGATATCTGAATTTAAGATTAACCTCTTGCTTTTCATGGTGTAGGACTGTGTGCTTATCAGGGAAGTTTTATGTTTGAGGTTCAGGGAGAAGGTGATGGCCATGTCCTCTGAATGCTTTCAGATGACTGATTTTTCAGAATGTTGCTGGCATTCTTCCAGCTGGAGGCCTGGTCATTAGATAAGCTTAACATGGTGGCCATTTGCAAAACAGATGAGAGCAGGAATAGCAAGAGGAAATGAGAAACCCAAGAAACCTACTGAAACTCCCTGAAAATAAAGTCTTATCATTGGAAGGAAAAGTCTTAGATCCTTCTACTGAAAGAAAAACTATGAAGCATAAATTTTTACTTGGTAAAAGTGCAACTACCCCAAGGGAGACAAAAAATTGGCTGAAGGAATACTACCACAAATGCTGGCTTAAAGAAATCTAGGAAATGTTGCACTAGCTTCCTGTGTCTAGACAAAAGTTTTTAGATATTGCCAGATATAATACATTTACTTCTTCTTTCAGGTGGGGTTTTTTTGTTTGGTTTGGGTTTTATTTTTAGTGGTGAAGCCCATAGCTCTGCTAGCTAAGAACCCTGTTTAACAATCCCTCCTCTGCCAGTATTTAAAGTGTGTTAAATAAAAGTGTGTGGCATCAGAGCATTACACTAGCAGATTTGACAGATATCGTTTGGTAGATCCTGTGGTGGTCATTCACGTCACCCTTACAGCTGCCTCTTCCCTTTCTCTGCCAGAAATTACTGCTTCTGGAAGTGGCTTGGCAAAAGGATCATACCTGTACTTCAGCAATTCTTGTTCAGCCAGATGCTGTAATTCAAACTTGCAAGTGGAGATAGCTGAGGGCCATTCATTTTCGTTCTACATTTTGTAGCTAAAGTCTCCTTTGCAGTGGCATTTGGAAACATTGTGAGCAGTGATCCTTGATTGCCACATTTTCACTATCAGGTTTTCACCTGGCAGTGGAACTTGATGCGGTGGAGTCAGGAATGGTGCTCTCTCCACTGGTAATTTCCTGGCAGAGAGAAAATATTAAGTCATCCTCTTTTAATCAAAGAGCCTCACCTGAGTAAATATTCTAGCAATTCCAATTTTAAATTTTATTATCGTAGTCTGTTGCTCAAGCTGTGTTTTCTGACTGTGCAACAATAATAGTGCTATGAGCACATGAAGATTTTTCAAACTGACATTGTATTCAGTTCCTCTTACATTTCCACACATAATCTGCATAACATTATTAAATCTTTCCTGTACATTATTTAGCCTCTGGGATTAAATGAAATCATACATAACTGGAACTCTTTTGACTTTGACAGATGTCCTCTGGCAGATTTTTTTAACCACTGGCAATGGTTTTTAAGTTGTGACTGCTTTTAGCTATTTTCTTGGCCTTTTCCTGGAATTGGACATGTGTCAGCTTCTCTGGTGGAAAACACTAACCTCTTAGCTTTTAAAGATGATAAAAGTGGGTTTGAGTTTCTGTACCAGATTTTGAACTGAAGCAACTTGAAGCAAAGATATGGTCCTTTTCAGCAGCTCACCTGCAGGAAGAGTTGTGCTCCACAGAAGGCTGTCCGAAGGGTTGGGCAGGCAATGTGGAGGACTTGCTTGCAAGCTTCTGGGGGAGTATTTACAGCAGCTTGCCTCTGGTCCTTTTTTCATGGGAGAGCACTGGAAAGCTGGGTGTTCTAAAACCATGAAGGTCATAAAAAAATACTAAATTTTTGCAGCCCTATTTTGAAATAATGCAGATTCTCCTGAAACTGATCTGCTTTGTGGGCTGCCTCCTTCTGTGGTGTTATGAAGTTACCCTAAGTAATACTGTATCTAGACAGTGCACAGTTTGTTTCTTTTCATCTCTATACCTGCACAAGGCTTTCTATGTGTGGGAGACCTTTTTCTACCCTGTGTATTTTGTAAGTAACCTCTTTTATAAAAGCGAACCCTAGACTTACTATCTTGGCCTAAGTTACTATACTTCCTATAGATTTGGAGCAAATAAAAACAGTCATCCTAAATCTGTAATTTGTTTTTTAAAACCCCTGTATCAGCCATATAACACAGAAAAAAATCTCACACCGTCATATTTTGATGAGTTTGGGCATTTTTTAACAACTGAAACTTTAAATCTGTGAATAAACTGAAGAATGTGTCACTGCATTCAAGAAGCATACTTTCACTTTAAGAAACCACAGCTGCAACAATAAGATGGAAATTCGACAGACACTAGGTTGGAGGTGGCAAGGATTAAAGGTATGGAATTAGAAAAGAAACCCCTTATACTGTTGAACAGAATATGGGACATAAATCAGTGACTAACTTTGGCTAAGCTTTGCCTTATGGAGGTATGCAGCATTGCAGCTTCACAGTTATCAGTATTTGTCATCTTGAGTATCAGTACACATGCCAGATGCAAAAGAGGGGCCCAGAGAGAACCTGGGGGATGAGGAAAAGAAAATTAATAGTTTCAGTGACAATGTACAGTATTTTGATATGAAACAGAACTTCTGTAATATTTCAAGGAGCTTACATACATATATATATATATATATATATATATGTGCATATATATATATGGACTAAAGCTGTTGGAAATAAGCCTTTGACTTCAAAATGTGCCTGATTAAAAAGAATACTGATAAAATTTGAGATGAGAACAGCTGGAACTTTGATTGTAGTTATGCTTTCTTCTGGATGTTTATTTCTAGATCACTTTTGCAGCTGCTTTTATCTATTCCTTAGAAGTTCTTTTGGATTTGAGGAACCATTAGCTGTAAAAGTAAACATCAGCTCAAGTCTGGTTTTATAGATCTTGAAACCATTGAGGGTGGGAAAGATAATGTGAGACTAATGCTGAACTATATCAGATTTAAGCGATGCTTTGAACAGCCTTTTAGCATTTCAGGCTCCACCTGTAATTCTAACAGAACGTTGAGTATTTCCAATGCTGTTCTTTATTAAGCAGTTAGGAATTTCCAAGCTCTAGGAATTAAAATACTCTTTTTTGGAAAACTTAAATTCGTGTCTCACCATTGTTCAAAACACAGAATGCTTTCAAAGTATTCCTCCCTTATCTAGGTAGAGAGATGGTCCTTAAAACTAGTTCTGCTGCCTTTCAGTATCTGTCATATATAAATATTATGCTTCAAATAAAACAGATCTGCAGTTTTGACTCCATTTCACTCTGTTTTGTTATTGTAGTTGTTTAAGAGTTCTTTAATAACTGCAGTTTTTATTTGCTTAAGAGATGCCTCTTTGGAGACTGGAGAAAGATCAGGGTTAACCCTGCTTAACCTTAGCTAATGACCTATATTGGTGGTCCCTATTTTAGGTCTCAGGAGTGTCAGCAAAGATGCTGTGGCCACTGACTGACTTTCGTGCCAGGTCCCACTGAAATAAACACACTGTTACACTTACTTTATGTTTCTTCCCAATAGAAGTTTTTAGCACACTATATTGGTCAATGCCCTCTGGTAAAAGTCACTGAGACTTCTCTATTTTCAGATTTAAGATTTTAAGAATTCAAGCACAAGATACATTTTGTCTAAAAAATCCTTTTGGATGGCTTTGTGCATCTTCTGGGACCATCCCTGGATCTGAATTTTTTTTTTCCGTTTCTGTATTCAGCTTTCATTTCTCTATCCTGATCATTTCTGCTAATGATGGAGATTTCCTCACATTTCTCTATAGGCATAGCATTCTCTCTAGGCTCCCTGAAAGCTCCTAGTCTTGCAGATGCCATTGAACCTCACTCCCATCACAGCCAGGAAGGTTGTCATTCCAAAGCATTCTTTGCCCCAGGGTCTCTTCTGCTCCCTTCCACACACCCACAACCTCCCAAAAGAGGAGGGTGCTGTAGCTTCAGGCAGGCTCCACCCAGCAGGTCAGAAACACTCAGCCTCTTGGCAACAGTGAGATTCAAAAGCTCCTGGTTGCATTTGAGCAACCAGTAGTCATCAGGACAGCTGAGTGGAAAAGGAGAATATATATTTCACTGGAAACTTTGCATGTGGCTGACAGTATCTCTTTCCCCTCTTCTCTGAGCTGAAAATAAGAGGCCTTGAGTCAGTTCTGTTTCTACTTCAATGTCACGTCCTTGGCTCTCAGCACTCCTCTGGTGCTAAAATGAGTTTTGGTGCTGAAATGAATGGGATTTATGTTTTCCTTGGAGACAATTCCCAAGGGGGAATTTGAAAGAATAGTATAACAACCAATAATTTTCACTAGTCTAGCATGGGTGAGCAAGCCAAATAAATGAAAGAATTAATGCAAACATAAACCCTGCAATAATCATTGGTACTTTATGAGACAGACCATGCCATCTACTCTAGACTAAACAGGGAAAAAGGCCATTTGCAAGCTTCATCCTATCTTTCACCATCCCATTCGGGTGCCTCAAATACTCCTGTGGGGTTTGTGAAAGGGAACCAAGGAAAGCAAGCGAAATTCCAGTCCTCTGAGCAGGAACCTGTACCATCATGAGAACAGAAAACAAAAGTCCATGAGGAAGGAAGGTGGAAATCCACTGGGTCTTCAGTCTGATTTCTCTTGTTTCACACAGTTTCAGTTTGTTGCTGCCTCATGATACCCAGACAGCAGACACTGTCTGCCATGACACACTGGCACAGCGCAACAGGAAAGGAAGGAAAATTAGGTAGAGTAGAATTATTTACCAGAAAGTCTTCTGACTGGTGCATGCCCATTTCAGTTCTATTCTTGAACTGATCTGTTCCTTTTCCCAGCTGTTGGTTTGACTGTACTCCAGAGTAATCTTGCCCTGAGCTTTCCCCACAGTGGCTATGCAGAGTTCACAGAGAAAAACTACTCTTTTTCCCGTGCCATAAGCTAAATTCAAACTGCTCTCCACTGCAAAATCTCTACAGTGTATCAATCAGCATTGCATCCTCAGACTCTGTGTTGGTGCCACTGTCCTTTCTCCCAACAGGATGATGCACACAGTGGTGCTATGGGGCGGCAACAGAAGCTGAGAACACCAGCACTTAAGGCAAAAACAAGGTAGCCATACAGATATCAGTGCCAAGAACTCATAGAAAAGGACATGAAAGCAGGCATGATGAAAATTCTTGCCTAGAATGGTAATTGCTCTTGGGTTTTTTATAAACTTTTGTTAATTTGTTTGTTTTTATGATGCAGTCTGAAAATAATATCCCTGATTAGGTAAATATTTAAAACCAGCAGTAAACCACACATTCAGCAGATGACTGGCATATCAAGATATTGAAGAACCTGCTTAGATACTGCCCTGGGTAGTAATGATCCTAATCATGCACTTAAATACTTTTTGGATCATACCAAATAGAGATGCAGAGTTATGTTCAGGCTTGGCAGTTCCTTTAAGTGCTTTCTAATGCCTTACCCTGGTAAGCTTTCCCTCAATTTCCTTTTATTTCAGCAATTTTCAGTAACTTAACCTTCAAAAATCCTGATTTTATTAAGAAGTGCAAGGTTTCATCAGTAAGGTTTGTCTGGATATCGTAGAAGTGAATCTGCCCAGGAATAACTGTTATGGGTTTTTTTAATATCCGTTATTGTCCTTTTCTTTGAATTAGATGCTACAAACTGAAAAAACCCACACAGAGATTACTACAGACATTGTGCACATCTGTAAGTGATGATTTGCGTATGCTTGCACCGTGCTTGTAATGCTCTGAAAATATCTGAAATGCTCTGTAGTATCCTGGTTTATAACATATCCTTCACCACAGTTTACACATTGAGAATGCATGCTGAAAACAGGAAACCCGCATATGGAGGGTAGGTAAAAGAGGATTATAGTATACATGCATTTGACAGAATAGTCCCAGTTTGAGTATCACGAGCATCAGGCTTGCATAAACAAATCAGTGTTTAATCCACAGATGTATCTAATGACCAGATGGATTCTGCATGTTTACAACTGGAAAAAATTCTCTGAGCTTTTCTATTGTTTGTTGACTTACAGCCTATAATATTAATTTTATTTGTGAAACCAAGTAATTCACTGGGATATTGCAAGTTCTTAAAAGGAAATGGAGTTACTTAATACATGCTTCAAGAGGAGATATATGGGTCTGTTCTCTACTGCCTTGGATTTCTCATGTCCTAGGTGAGTTATAAGGCATGTGACCAAATGTACAACTGCACTTCTTAAACCAATTTATCGCTTTTATACAACATTTCTTTTAGATTTCCCCCCTAGCAGTTGGCTCAGAGTTTGCAAACTTCATGATCCTTTCAGCCCGAGGCAGTTGCAGAATTTCATGGGAGCCTGAACCCCCGCCTTTAACTCGGGAACGTAGTCTACAAACCCATGGCCATACAGCAAGCAGGCGGCCCTGAAGCCCTGCCGACCTTCACCTTGCAGGTGTCCTTCGACGCGTCTGCCAAGAGAGGTAAAATGCCACCACCAGAGAGTAAGCAGAGCCTGTCAGCCTGGGGACCCTCTGCAGTCCCGGGACTCAGCTTGAGGGGGGGGTCGGTGGTGAGGTATGGAGCAATGGGGAAGGGGCCCACTCGTGTGCAATGAATGTCTGTGCCTCCACAGCACAGCCCTGCTCAGTGTTTCTGTGCTGATGGCAGGAAAGACTTTAGCCAAAAGGTTGCTTAAACCAAACTATAGCAAGGTATGGCATGCTGTAATTTTTTATGCCTTGACATCTTCTTACTTCAGACACGACACAAACCTCTCATTGCTGATGGCGGGCTAGAAAACATTTTAGGCTAGAAAAATCCTTTTATCGAGGGCTCGGGGCCCGCCGTCGGGGCAAGGCGGCAGCACCGCGGCTGGCGGTCTCCTCTCCTCGGTCCCCGCGGCGCTGGCGGCCACCTCCGCACCATGCCTCGCCCCATCCGCCCCGCGCTGTTGCACCGAGGCAATAGCTGCGGCACAGCGCGCAAGTTCCGCGGGGTGAGCGACCCCCACCTCTGTGCACACGGCAAAGAAGGACTCGGCCAAAGGCGGTTTTGACGCTTCCCCCGGTGCGCCCTTGAGCCCCGCGGGGTCCGACATGGAGCCAGGAGCTTCGGGAGCGGGGAAGCGGGGCTCGGCAGTGGCCGGAGAACAAAAGGCTCTCCGGGACTCTCAGTTCCCTAGAGAGGAAAAGACGAGGATGAGGCGCCCGTCGGGCTGGCTGCGGTGGTGATCCCTGTCGGGGAGGCATGGGGGCGGGCACCCTCGGTGCCGCGGGTGAGGTGGCTGGGCCCGCTTCTTCTGCCCCGGGGCAGCCCCACGGCCGGGACCGCGGGCAGGGGCCGAGGGCGAAGGGGTGGCGGGGCTTGCGCGTCCGGGGGAGACGCGGGCGGTATCCAACCCTCTGAGGTCGTTGCGTGCTTAATTACTTTCTTCTTCCATGGAAATTTGTCCCGGCGATATTCTACGGGGATCTGAGTCCGAGAGGGGAAGAAAGGGACGCTGAGCGGGAGTTGTAGCGGCGGAGTCCCCCGGAGCCTGCCAAGCGCCGTGTCCCCGGCCGCCTACGCTTGTTTGTCAAATCTTGGCATTTCCTGACTAGTTCATTAAAAACAAAACAAAATATCCCGCCCAATAAATCGGAGCGAAGCCGGTGATGATTTAGTCACCAAGAAATACCAGCGGAATCAGATGCCAGATAGACGGGCGGTCACTGTTTTCCCTAAAATAAAAAATTGAGTTCTCGGTGTATAGACGAGTGGTTCGGCGCATCAGCCTGTTTGTCGGCCGGCGTTAGCCCAGGGCTGGGCCCGGTCCGCTGCTGCCCTCGCTGCCCAGCGGCCTCTTTACCCTACGCTCCCCGGCAGCGCTCCCTGAGCCAGCGGCCGTCGGGGGCCCTCGGGTCGCTTGCCACAGCAGGGTGCCGTGCAGCGGGAACTGCGCTCCCTTGGCGTAGCCACTGTCATGAGCAGGAGCCGGCCCAAGTACCTGCTGACCCCTCTCCCTCGGGGCCGGCTGCGGGCACACCTGTGACGCCCTTTGAAGCCTCTGCCTCATTGATTTTCGCGGTCCCCCACTGCCGATAGCGCTCCGTGCACGCATCACGCACCGCAGCCGCGCACGGTGCCCCGCGGGAGGGCCCGACAAGCGGCGCTGCGGGGCGTCGCTGCCGTCTCCCGGGCGCATTTCTGTTCTCAGAAAGGGGCGAATGGTCAAGGTTTGTCCCAAGTTTCACGGCCGCGGAGAAACTGCTTTAATCTCTTCCTCGCAGCAAGAGCAAACACTGCCTATCTCCTTGATCCTCTGGACGGAATCCAGCGCTCCGGATGAATTTTTTTGGGGAGGTGTGGGAAGAGGGAGCCGGGGGAGGCTGAGATAACCGCGGCGATATCTGCACCGACGGGACGCGGGAATGGGAGAAGGAGGCGCGAGGTGAGCGCTCGGACGCCCAAGGATAGCGGTGCTGCCGCTGCTCTCCTCGGGGCCCCGCGTCCGCCCCGCGTCTCTCGGGAGGTGCGGGGAGAGCCCCGCTCTGGGTCCGGCGGGATCCCCATCCCAGTGTGCTGGCTTCGCCGGGACACCGGCGGCAGGGCCGGGCCCGCGGCGGCGCGGGAGGAGCGCGCAGGGCGCCGCACCGACCTGCAGGCGGCGCTGCAGCACCGCGGGCCGCCGCCCCGCCGGGCACGGCGCGGCCCCGGCGCTCCCCCCGCAGCCCGGCACAGCGCGGCGGCCGCCCCGCCGAGGGGGGAAGTGCCTTGGGTGCGGAGGGGCTCGCCCCAGGTGGACGCGGAACGGTGACATGGGTGTGCGGGGCTCCTGCGGGCCTCGGCGGCCCGTGCCCCGGCTAGTGTCACCCCTGCTCGACGGGTGCCGCTGCCGTGGAGCCCCCCCCGGCGTTCGAGCGACCCCGGGTTCGGGCTGGTGCGGAGCTGACGCTGCATTACCCGTGGGCCTCGAAGCCGGTTCTCGCCGCGCACCTGCCGGCCGGGCCGGGCGGAGTCGCGCCGGGGTCACCGGGCGGTCCCGGCCGGCGCACACGTGCGTGGCGGCCGCTGTGCCGCCGGTGGTGGCAGAGCGCGGCGTAGCCGAAAGGTGCCACGAGCGGCCGGGGAGCGAACAGCCCGAGCAGGGACGTCGCACCGCACTGTCCACCTCCCGAATTCCCTCCGCTTTGAGGCTTTTTCGTTGCCTGGTGGGCTTGTGATTTGAGGAGGTCGTTGTTGTTTGGGTTTTTTATTTAGATTCTGGTTTTGGTTTTGGGTTGGTTGTTAAATATATATGTATATATATTTTTTTTTCTTCTCCACAAGTGCGGCTTATTTCTACTTGCTATAAAAGGCAAGAAATGATGGTTCTCCCGAAACAATTTCCTCTTGATCCTTGAGTCTGGGGGTGTTGTTCTTGGTATCCAGAAGGCAGCAGTGCGGGGAATAAATTGCGATTCTAAAGTCCCCCTTTCACTTCGTTCTCGAAGCAATCGGCCTCTTTCGAGAAAGCAAAACGAGGTCATGCACGTCCTGCCCCCACATCCTTCCAGTGTCCCCCAGCCCAACCGCGGCCGACGAGCCCTTGCCCTGTGCAGGCTCCCCGGGGCGGCCCGAACCCACCTCATACCCTCATACCCAACAAATAACTCCTTCTCCCGGAATTGTGAGCTTCCGTATCTTCCCTGCTTGGAAGAAGAAATGCTATTTATTTAGGCTATCTGGTATTTAAAACAGAGCATTTTCGAAGCAAGGTTTTATGAAAAGAAACGAAAAATAGCCGCGGCGGCCGGCGGCAGCCACGAGCTGCAACGTGCGCCATCCTCGGCTGCGCTGCCCTGTGAGGGGACACGGCCAAAACTTCCTCTGCCGATTCTTATTCCCCTCTTTCATTATTTTTTTTCTTACTGTACGCTAAAAGGAGAAAAAAAAATCCCCACACAGCTGTAATTTATGTCCTCTTCTCTACCTCGGGCTTGAATTAACCAGCATAGACCTTACCTTTGAAAATTTTTCAATCCTGTCCTTTAACTGCCATTTTTCCCGACAAACTTCTTCTCCAATTCTAGTTCCAATTTCCAGTCCAGATTATACGATTTTCCCCATACATGTGATTGAAATAACGCACATAACAAGATAATATTACAGATAAAAAACGTAACCCAAAGCCGACATATGCAACCAGGCTCATTGCTGCTATCAACCAACGTGAATAGAGCTCCCTAACCGAGACATTTGAAGAGGGTTACGGAGGCCCCATTTAGCAGTAAAATCCCCGGTAATAAATCGAAACTGCTTTCGAAACTACGTGTCTGTTCCAGGTAGGGATTGTGTGCTTAGTCACCGCGCATGGGGATGCCTCCGCAGAGCTTCTCTTCCCGAATCTGCCCTTAGGCGACTCAGTCGCAGTGAAAGGGCAGCGCCGAACCGCTGACTGTCCATAGGGCGACCCGACATGACCGCCACAAGCCCATTTGGACGTCAGCACTATCTGCACCCACTCTTGGAGGCATGGGCACCCACAAAAACCCACGTTCTAGGTTTGGGGGTGTTATTTTAGGTATTTAAGCCAGTCGGGCAGCCTATATCACCCCAAGCTGGGGCACGACGGGCAGCCGAGATGGGCGGCGAGACTCAAGGAGCTCGCAAATACCCGCGGCCGGCCGTGGGACGGGGGGCGTCGAGCTGTTCTCGGAGGGAAAAGTCACCTTAGGTGACGCGGGGGGAGCGGGGGGCGTCCTGCCACTTTAAAGCCCAGTTGCTACCCAAACACAAGTAAACAGTGGGGCCGGAGCGGCGGGGCGGGCCGGGGCCGAGGCCGCGGCCGGGGGCGGTCCCGTCCCGTCCCGTCGGGGCGGAGCGGCGCGGCCCCGAGCGCGGGGCTGTGCGCGCCGCGGGGTGGGCCGGCGGCGGCGGCGGGCGGGCGGGGACAGCGCTCCACGCCAGTCACCGCTGAAATGTGATGGACCGGGCAGGGGGCGGCTCAGACTCGCGCCGAGCCTCGCCGGGGTCGAAGGCGGGAGGCTGCGGGCGGGAGGCGGCGGTCTATGCCGGGGCCCCGGGACCGCAGCGGCCAGAGCTCCCAGCCGCCGCCCAGCCCTCCGCAACATGCCGGTCGCCGCCGGGCCCCGGCCCCGCTGAGCGCCTCCGCTGTGGATCTAATGTCTCCGTGAAGGTGCCGCGGCCGCCACCTCAGCTTTGTCCCGGGAGGAGCAGCAGGCTGCGGTAGGTGAGTAGCTCCGCTGGCCCGCCCTGCCCGCTGCCGTCGGCGGGAGCGGGGCGGCCGCCCCGAGAGCGGAGCGAGCGCTCAGCCGGGGGCTCAGGGCCGCCGGGTTTACTTTCAGTTCGCAGCTCCGCGGCGGCTTGGGGTGCGGGTGTCCCCCCTTCTACGCCGCGGGCGCGTTGGTGCGAGGCCAGCGACGGCAGCCTCCCGGGATGCGCTCTCGATGTCCTCCACGCGGAACTCCTAGCAGGGAGAAGCCGGTCCGTGCATGGGCTGCGAGCTAAGCCGCGGGTCGCGCTGGAGAAATCTCGGTCGGGGGAAACACCTGGCTGCGCGGGCAGCGGCGGCCGCGGCTTCGGGTGAGGCTGTCGGGGAGCGGAGGCGACCCGGTGCCCACCCACTCCCTGGGTTGGACGGCAGCGCCTTCGGGGGCACGGTCCAGGACCCGCCGCGGGAGATCAGGGAGCGCGGGCCGGACCAGCAAGTCGGCGGCAAGCAGGTAGAGAGGGCTGTCCTGGCACCGGGCTTATTTTAATTAAGCTCTCTGAATGGAAAGGGAAAAGGAAGTGCCAAGATTTAAGTAACATCCGTTTTTGGTTGACTTTCACCCCATCCGCCCCAACACACCTTAGTGTAAATGGCCTTAAAATCACCTACGAATGCGCTTTCTAGTCTTTTTTGATATGTTTTACTGGTAGTTACCTCCAAATACTAGCAGATGTACCGCCGTTCAGACAGAAGTGTAGTTTTGGAAGTTTCTACCTTAAAATGAGGATTTCGTGTTCAGAATTGTGTTCTCAGAGTTGGTTCTTGGACACCAAAATGAGCGTGGTGCAGTAACACCCCCACACACAGCCACCAAACGCGGCTGTAACAGAGGGAGCTCTGCCCTACAGAAACGCTGCCCCTAACTCGGTCATAGCTCCCAGCCAGTGGCTCCGAAACCCAGCCTCAAACAACTGGGTTGGAGGCAGGAGCAGCCGGAGCAGCCAGCGAAAAGTGATTTAATTGCTTCTGTTTCGGTTCCTCACGAAAAGAGAATAGGAACTCACACTACGACATCTTTAAAAATAAGTCTCTATATATAACCACCACCACAACCCCCCCCCACAATTAAAGGAAAAGGTGGCCATAAATAACAGTATCGATAGCTGTCCCCGGTGTCAATACAATCACAAACGATGAAAACTGAGCAGCAGCGGAGGAAGCTCCGGAAAGCCACGATTCGAGGCAAACGAAAACAGGAGTAGGCAGCACTGCACTTCACACCCCGACCTCCTTGCCACATTTTTTTTTTCCCCAGTCGGCCAACTGTGCGGTGCCACAAACGTGGAGGAAAGGTATTTTAAGGAAAAAAATCGAAAATTATCTTTCTAGCCAGTGCGCTCGCGGTGCCAGCGGAACGGCAGGAGCCGGGCGGCAGCGGCCCGGGAGGCAGGGACACCGCTCACGGAGCGCGGGCTCCGCACTCGGAGAGTTTCCTTAATTTTTGTTGTTGTTTGGAGGGGGTGGTTTAGGATTTTTGTGGGGGGAGGTTCTCTTGTTTATTTTGGAAACTGCACGTTACTAGACCCTCCACACAAATCCCTCGAGGTGCTGGGTCACCCTCGGCCCTACCTCTTGTTTACAGGCCCGGAGAGACCACGGCGTTTGCTTTGGCCGCTTTCCTGGGTCGCGGCAGCCTCTTGGCTGCTGGAAGTGAACCTTCAACGAAAGCAAAAGAAAGGAAACGGCAGGGACTTGCCCCTCGCCCCCATGTCCCCCTGCCCCGCGGGAGGGGAGCGTCGCCCCGGGTCCGCCGAGGGAACCCCCTCGGGACGGGAGCGGAGGGCCCGGCGGTCTCGGTTGAATGGGCTGAGTGAAACCCTCTGACAGTCACACACCGCTCATTAGCTCACGGCCCCGCCGCTCCGGCGGAGCTCCCGGCCGGGGGACGCCCGAGGGGTTGCGGGGGGCTCGGCTGCACGGCTCCGTCCCGCCGGGGCTGCGCTCGCCCTTCTCGGCCCTGCGACGCGGAGGGAGCCGACCGCGGGGCAGCGCCGTGCCGGGCGGTCCTCGGCGGGCCGGGGAGGCCTCCGGGCCAGCAGCTCTTCTCGCCGCCGGTGGGATGGCTGCTGCGCGGGGGCTGGGTAGGAGGTGTGCATGCGAGGCAGGGGCTCCTTTTCTCTCCTTCGGTTATCTTGATAAATGAGTTGTTGTTGAAGGAAGAAAAATAAGCAACGGAGCTAGGACGAACGCGGGGTTTATTCCAGCCCCCGCTCCGCCCCCCGGGCCTGACTCGGCTCTCCGTGAACACCGTGCTCTATCCCGGGGAGGCCCCAGCCAGGAGGGGTCGGGGTCGGGGCCTCCGCGCCCGCAGGAGGCCGGGCGGAGGGTGGGAGCGACGCCGGGAGCCGGGTCGGCGCGGGGGGCAGGAGGGAGGCGGCTCCGGGGTCCCCGCGGTGGGCGCTGCGGGGGAAGGTGGCAAGGCGGCGGAAAGCGGAGAGGCTTCGCCCTCGGCCGCTCTCGGTTCCGCCTGTATTTTTACACGATTCGTTTAATTTGAATTTGCGGCGCCTTCGGTTGGCTAGGTGCTGGTTTTTCTCCTTTTTATTTTAATTTGGGGTGGGTGTTTTGGGAGCGCTATTTTTATTTATTTATTTATTTCCTACGCTTTAGCTTCTCCGGTCGAAGCGATCGCGCGTGGGTCCCGGCGGGGCACGGGAGCCTGGGCTGCGGCGGGGTGCTGGGGCCGCGGCAAGGCAGCGCACCGGAGCCGTGCCTGGCCCTCTCTGGCTCCGCTGCCGCGCTCGCCTCGGCTAAGGAGTAGCACGCTGCCCTCATTTAAAGTCTCTCTCCCCTCCTCTCTCCCTCTTTCTTCCTAGGATTTTCTTCCCGTCTCGGAAGCCCATCAGAGGCACCAGCTGCTCCGAAGGCTCGCGCCCACCTCGAGAAGATGGGAAGCAAGGCTCTGCCAGCCCCCATCCCGCTGCACCCGTCCCTGCAACTCACTAACTACTCCTTCCTCCAGGCTGTGAACACGTTCCCCGCAGCTGTGGACCAGTTGCAAGGTCTGTACGGACTCAGCGCCGTGCAAACCATGCACATGAACCACTGGACATTGGGCTACCCCAATGTACATGAAATCACCCGCTCTACCATCACGGAGATGGCGGCCGCGCAGGGCTTGGTGGACTCCCGCTTCCCTTTCCCCGCGCTCCCCTTTGCCACGCACCTCTTCCACCCCAAGCAAGGCGCCATCGCCCACGTCCTCCCAGCATTGCACAAGGACAGGCCCCGCTTTGACTTTGCCAACCTGGCCGTGGCCGCCACGCAGGAGGATCCCCCCAAGGTGGGAGAGCTCTCCAAGCTGAGTCCCGGACTGGCCTCGCCCCTGTCGGGCATCAGCAAGCTGTCCCCGGACCGGAAGCCTTCCCGCGGCCGCCTGCCCTCCAAGACGAAAAAGGAGTTCATCTGCAAGTTCTGCGGCAGGCACTTCACCAAGTCCTATAACCTCCTCATCCACGAACGAACCCACACGGACGAGCGGCCTTACACCTGCGACATCTGCCACAAGGCTTTCCGGAGGCAGGACCACCTGCGGGACCACCGGTGAGGGACCACCACGACCGGGGTCGGGCCGTGGGCAGCCGGGGTGGGGTGAGCCGCTCGAGGGGGATGAGACTCAGCGGCTCCAGGAGCCACGGAAACAGCACAGGAAAAGCCTCCGGCTCAGATTCCGTGGCCACGGAGGGATAGGGCAGCCGAAACGTGCCCTTTGTGTGGGAAGGGCACCTGCCTGAGGGAGAGCCAGAGGGGTTCACAGCCGGAGATGGAGATTCCGGGGGCCTCTGTGCCTCTGAGTCGTGACCTTGGGGGGTGCAGGGAACAGGACGGGTCGCAGGTGGGCGCTTCCCTGCTGATCCCCCACCCATCTCCGCACACTGCGGCCGGTGCTGAGAGGCGCCCGCGGCCGCAGAGCTGAGGATCCTCTCCGCCTTCGGAGAAGAGCGAGCTCGGGTCCGGCCGGCAGCCGCAGATGCTGTCCCGGTCTGGCTACCAGAGAGTGCAGTCACGCTTCGATACGAATTATTGCAAATGTTTTGATCCGGCCGAGAAGTCTAACCATACCCAGAATAATAACGGGGAAAGGAAGGAAGAGGAGGGTGAGGGCGTCTGGCGGGGGGGTCGAGTTTGGAGAAGCGGGGTCTGGGGTCGTGTGGCCCACGCTCCTCCGGCAGCGCTGCTCACCCCATGGGTTGCCTTCCAGGTACATCCATTCCAAAGAGAAACCCTTCAAGTGCCAGGAGTGCGGGAAGGGCTTCTGCCAGTCCAGGACCCTGGCGGTCCACAAAACCCTACACATGCAGGTGAGCCCGCCCTTCCGCGGCCTCTCAGCGCGTGTGCCGCCGGCGCTGTCCCGGCCCGGTTCGGCCCGGCTCGGCTCGGCTGGGCTCGCCGCGGGTCGGGGGCGGTGGCCACCGGGGGAGCAGGGCTCTGGTGCGGAGGAGAGCGAGGGGGGTCCGGCGCTGGACGGTGCCGTGGGTCCGCGGGGGAACAGAGGGCCGTGGTTACCTCCGAAAAACGGCGCCCTTGGGAGACGGGTTTAAAGCAAGCGGGGACGCGGTTGGCTGCGGAAACTGAGCCCCGGGTTCGGATTTGTCCCCGCCGCTCCTCCGAGGCGTTTTTCGTGGAGGGCTGCAGCCCAGCTCTGGCGGCGGCGGCAGGCGCGGGGCAGCGGCCCGGCCCGGCCCGGCCCGGCGGGATGCGGAGCGGTGCGGAGCGGAGCGGAGCGGGGCGGTGGGACCGCCGTGGGGGGCAGCGGGGGTCCCGGAGGGGGAGGGCGGTGCGGAGGTTGTTTTCCGTGTGTCCCAGGGGCTCGGAACAGCACGACTGGAGAACTATAAAATAAGGCTTTTGGGGCAGGATAGGGAGAGGTGGGCGGCCGCCCGGCCGCACGGGGTTCCACTCGTTCGTTTCCTCCCCCGATATCTCAAGTTGTGCGTTGCGATGAGAAAAAGTGCAGTAATGCGTTAAACCAGGTGGTTTGTGAAGGATTAATCCTTTGCTTGCTTCAAATCTGAACAGGAATCTCCACACAAATGCCCCACATGTGGAAGAACCTTTAATCAGAGAAGTAACCTGAAAACTCACCTTCTTACCCATACAGACATCAAGCCCTACAACTGTGAGCAGTGCGGCAAAGTGTTCAGGCGAAACTGTGATCTACGGCGGCACAGTCTAACTCACACCCCGCGGCAGGACTCCTAGAGCAGCCAGGGACCCGCACCCGCTCCGGCAGCTCCAACTTGCCCACTTTACTCAAGGAGTGTATTGTAGGAACTCACAGACGCGCACACACACACGGAGACACGCACGCAGACTCGGGGCCAAGATTTCCTACCACATGTCTGCGAAACTCGTTTAGAGAGTGCGGACTGCAGGATCGGGCCCCTCTCCAACCCACACCCAAGCGTAAAGCTCATCTTGTAGATAATCGCGGCTCATTTTAGAGCTCTGTACAGAACGTGTTTCTTTTCCTTCGTTTGTTTGTTTTGTATTGTGTCAGATGCACATCGATAACAAATCATGGAGGCAAAGTATCTCTTTAAAAACGTATTTCAAAATAAATCCTTCTTTTTTTCCAAATACCTCCCGCCTTCTTGTATTATTCTCTGAGCATTTGGGCTTTTTTTTTCCTGCTGTGTCAATGCAATGGTAAAGCATATTGAATAAATTTCCTAGCCGGGTAATTGTACTGTCACAACAATTTTGGTGTTCGCTTTTGTTTGGTCTGTTCCACTGTCGCGGTTGTGTTATCTATTGTTAAGTAAAATGAAAGTGCCTTATTTGAGAGTTTATAGCTCTATTACTTAATAGTATGAATGTCTAAATATTAACTTCTGTACTTTTTTTCCTAATTTTCCCGAACGATTTTTTTTAAAGAAGAAAAACAAAGAAATATTTGCAAATAAACCGATCTTAGGAAATAATGCACAGAGCCGTTCTTATGCCAAAGCGGCTTATTAGTAACTTATTTGCAATCAGGCCGTATATTGTAAAAGTCATCCCTCTCGCGGGGATTGCAGCAGGCAGACTCCTGCCTGTAGACTTTGGACACGGGCAATTCCCCCGCCTAGACAGGGACTTTATCCTGCAGAAGACGATTCTTTCCCGACGGGTCTGGAAGCAAACAGCGAGGCGCCAATTGCGCCCTCCGCCCCGGGCTCATCAGCCGGCCCCGGCGGAGCTGCGGAACTGGGAGCAGGGATCCCCTCGCCCCGTTCCCCTCCTCCATCTGCCTGCCGAGCACAGCTCACACCCAGGGGGGTGGACGGAGAGGCGCTAAGGAGACGGATTGATCCCCCTTTCTCCGGAGACCCTCACCCCAGGCACTCCGCACTGGGGTGGCTTTGGCCACCCGTCATGTGCACCCCGCGCTCGCTCAGTGCCTGCACCGGGTCTGCAGCCGGCGGGATGGTGGCACTGAGCAATGGGCTGTCCTCCCTTGCCATCCTTGCCAGCCCTTCACCAGTGCCTGTGGACTCTTCTGGAAAGGTGTCTTGCCAACACTGAGACATTTTTCCTGATATATTGCAGGGTGACTTGGATATACATCCCCTCATTACCATCCCACTGCTCTTGTCACTTCTGGCACCCTCTCCACAGTGTTTTGAGTAGTTCGGGACCCCAAAAATTGCTATTTCTCAGTCTGGGAGCAACTGTCCTGCCCTACTCTTCTGCCAAATTAAGGACCAGGTTAGAATGGCATGGAGAAATCTTTTCCCCAGGCCCAGGGAGCCCTGTCCAAGGACAGAGCAACCCCCTTGCACCCAGTCCAGCAGGGAGGGTTTCTACTCCTCTAGCAGGGTACCAGAACTCCAGGCTGTTCCATCCATAGGAAGGATCACAGATTCTAACATGCCCAAAAGCAGCAGGTGCTGACAGAGCCTTGTGTGGGTACACTGTCCCCATCCCTTCGGCGGGGAACCACACAGCCTGAACACTGTTAATGAGTAGCAAGCCAAACCCAGCAATGCCTGGGCTGCAGTCAGACCATCGGTGCAGAAAGCTCTGCACCATGCCTGCACTGCCTCCACAGGTGGCTACAAGGGGCCAGGGACTACGAGCCAGCCCTGCTCTGCCCTAGACCAGGCAGCAAGGTGAATTTCCATGGGTACAGCAGATTTGACAGTACCAAACTCAAAGTTTCTTATGTGATAAAGGCCTGTCTCTCATCCACTCCTGTCCAGGAAGATGGGGAAGGAAACAACACCTCTGCAGCCAGAAACACTGGTCTGCTGGCTGAACAGCAGCCTCCCTAGTCAAAGTTTATGTAGTGCCATCTTTTCTCTTACTCCTCACCACCTGTGAACTTGCACCCCTTCTTTGCAGGCATACTGCACCCGTAGAAATACCATTTCTCACACCCTGCCCTGCCATGTTGGCAGTCCTTGTTCTCCCTCATCAAAATGCTTCTTTCTCCTCACTGCCCCTCTCCAACTTCTCTTCATGGGCATCTTTTCCTCCTTCATGGGCATCTTCCCAATATCTGATGTCTTCCCGTCTGACTGATTCTTCTACTCCCAGTACATTCCTGTTTTCTCAGTAGGTTATTTCCTCTAAGTTTCTCTATCCTTATTGTTCTCTGAGTTCCTGTCCCCAGGCCATTTTACGTCCCCAAGTACGGCAGCAAGGCTGGGATAACTCCGTTTGAGTAAACACTCCTGTCAGGATACATATGGGCTTAGTCCGCTCCTCATACGCCAAGTTCTGTGTGGAGTTTGTTTGGAAAGAACTTAATCAGATGAACAATATCAAAGGACGAAATTAAAGTGATTGTATATAGCTAAGGTTTTATTTAATTGTTTGAGGTTGCTTGTTTAATAATCTTTCCCCTGAGCAGACACAGACTGTAAATTTATCTTCTGAGGATTTCTAAAGTTCAGCAGCCAGAAAAAAACCCAAATTACTGAAGAGGGTCAGTGACAAGCATCTCTGACATTTGGTCCATGGATTGTTATTTTATACTTAAACCAGTAGCTATCATCTTAAAATGTCAGAGAATGATCTAGTATTTCTCTTTGCTATCAATACACTTGCCTATAGCACTGCCATGCCCCATTCACTTCTTAAAAATTCATCCCTCCCTTGAAAATTTCAGAGGCAGCTATAAAGAACATGTTAAAATACACATATGGTTTGTTGGTTTTAGACCTGTTGGGAACAGAAACAAGCTCTGTAAAGCTACTTTTTGGGCAGGGCTAGGGTTTTTATAGCCATAAAGTTCCATCCTGGCTTTCACAATGCAAACACTAAATACAGCAATATCCCTGTGACTGCCGTGTGTGCCTTCATGAAGAATCTTCCTTTCCTCTGGAAGTTCTCTGCTCAGTCACAGAACACAGCACACAGCTCCATGCTTCTGCAGTTTCTCAGAGCTTCCCAAACCACCTGCCTCCTGCTGCTCTGTGTTCATCTCTCTGATTGCTGCTTCTTTTTCAGCATCGCTTTTTTATTTTTTTCCCTGCACTGGCGTGGCTCATTCTGCACCTTTTGCAGTCTTAGAAACAGCAGCTGCAGTGCTGTAGCAGGAAAAATAACTAGCTGTGCTGCATACCAGGGAGAAAAGAACAGCAGATAAGAAGAATAGTACAACAATCTCTGTTTTTTGGGGGCAAATTATAGCCCTTTAAGTTGCATCTGAAAACTGAGCTCTTTGCACATCAGTTGCTGAAACAGATGCTGTCTACAGCTGATGGCAGAGCAGCTCAGCCCAGCTAACTGTGCATTTTATATGCAGTAAATATCACGTAGCAATGACATGTCATGCTACTCCAGGCCAGCACAGGCTGTATCCGATGCCAGTACAAATTTGATGGCAAAGTCCAGCTTTATTCCAGTACCACCATGGGAATATGCATAGCCCAGATCTAAGTGTCAAACACTCAGCTGCAACCCAGTAATGCAGCATGGCCATGTCTGCCTGGGTCTAGGGCTGGTGCCCAGGGTCCCTTTGAGTAAAACATGAAAAACCACTATTTACTGAACTTCTCTCTACCTGCTCTCCCTTTCCTCTTCCCTCTTCCCTCTTCCTCCTCTCTGCTCTACTTTTGGATGTTTGCTATAGGAGTTGCTTCTCTTACCCCAGACATCCTGTACTACACCCTGCCTCCTGCCTATTCTCACATCCATCTCTTTCCCTACTTTTCGCCTCCTGTTTATTTTTTGCTTTCCCATGTCGCACCCCACATTTCAATCTTTTTTCCTGAGTTACTTCCTTTACTTTGACTTTTTGGTTCCCTCTTTTGAGCTAC
Organism: Cinclus cinclus; assembly: GCF_963662255.1. Classification (NCBI taxonomy): domain Eukaryota; kingdom Metazoa; phylum Chordata; class Aves; order Passeriformes; family Cinclidae; genus Cinclus; species Cinclus cinclus. The sequence continues at coordinate 130,329,255 of NC_085046.1, forward strand.
TCCAACTTCACTTGTTGCTTCATTCTCTCCCTCAGCCACCAGCCCATAGGAGCTCCTCCCTCTTCCCTGACCCAGATCTTGTGTCCCCTGTGTGGTACTTCTCACACACTGCTGGTCCTTTCTTAATGATCCCAAAAATTGATGTAATGTCCACGTGGCACTCAGGAGACATCAGAACAGAAGCCGTAGATGTACTTGGACCATTTTAATCCGGCTAGCTCTGACACAAAGCCAGCAGCATAGTCCCAAGGAGGATCAGGGCTGGTGGCACATGCAGCTGGTGGCAGCCTGGGCTGCCCAGAGTGGAAGCACTATTGTCAGCAGTGCTGCAGCCCCCAAACTACGTGGCCCTCATAAAGATAAACAGGAGCCAGTGATTTCAGGTGCAGCCTCCTGGCCCCAGAATGTCAAGCCTGAGTTTGCAGTCAGTCAGCTAAGTGGCACTGGTGGCTCAGAGCCTCTAATCACACCATGCTCCTAAAACTCTAACTGCAGTGTAGATGAGTGACTGGATTGACCAAATTGCATTACACAAAGGTTTAGGTATATGTTCCTTTATTTTAAAATTTTACTGTGTTTCCAGCTTATATTTCCCTCCTCATGGCACATTTCTTCCTTCCTACTTATGTAAACTTGTATTAGTTCTTTTTCCAACTTATAACAGTGCAGTTATAACAAAAGTAGGGTAGCTACCAGCCAAAAAGTTGTTTTTATTGAAATGATTAAAAATACTTACTTACATTCAAAATAAAGGCAACATATCTGTATAAAACATCAATTTTATAATCTATTTTCAAAAATCCAGGTGCAAATGTTTATGAAATTTTTACTAGAAGCTCCTAGTTTACCAAATGAGATGCAAAACTACCTACACTGAGAACAGTAAGCATCTTTCCTAGATCTGCAGAATTAAGGCAATGGAAGTGTAAGCTGCTTCCTTTTCTTGGACCCTTCCTTGCAAGCTTGAACACCCTCTCCCAGGTGCAACCTTCAAACACTGCTTGGGACCTCATGATGAGTGGAGCAGGACCCAAAAGCATTGGGTGGGACCCAAAAGCAGTGGCCTTGCACCTTCATCCCTATACAGTCAAGATGGAGTGGTACATGGTCACCTTTCCCTGGGAAGGTTTCTTCCTCTGTCAGCACTAGGGAAGAACTTTGCAGTACAGACTGACCAAAAAAGCTTAATCTAAAGTTTACAGATACAGAAAATACCAAGCTCCACCTGAAGTGAGCGGTGTATGCAGCAGGGCATCACTGTAGCTTTAGGGAGAGCATGCTGGCTGCATCCCCAGCCCACAGGCGGGCAGGGGACAGGCAGCAAAGGGAGAGGCAGCAGGGGACAGCAGGCAGGGTCAGCAGGCAGGGACAGCAGGCAGGGACAGCAGGCAGGGGGTCATGGCTCCAGTGGAGATCCCACATGCTGTGATGGGAGATGCAGTGACCCCAGGGGATGGAGCGATGTCTCTTCTCAGACCTGGTAAAGCTGGCTGAAGGTGGAACCTCTCCTGGCTGCAGGCTACCACCAGCCCCAGCAGCCAGGCCTTGCAGCCATCACAGGGCTGGCTTGGATTTAGGGAGATGAGAGACACTCCTACAAGCTGTCCTCCATTGGGACCGCAGTGAAAGGGAGTTGGAAAGGGTGCTGGGCAGTCTCTGGGACAATCTGGATTGGTCAAGTGAATTTCCAGGCCTTCAGACTCCATTTGAAATCGGCCTCCTCTCAGCAGGAGAAGGGGAGCAGCAAGACTTTTGCTTTCCTGAAATTCTTGTAGGATCCAGAGAGTGGCTCCATCGCCTCACACGGCTGAGGGTTGCAGCTGGGAGAAGATTACAAATCCCAGGCCTTTTGACTTTCCCTCTCTGCAGAAATCCCCCAGATTTCTGGCTTTGGAACAAGCTACCCTCGCCTTGCCCACCGAGCAGGGATGGGCTGGGCTGGGCTGGGCTGGGAAGGCGAGCGGCCGGCAGGGAGGGCTGTGCCGTGCCGCAGGCAGCGCTGCGAGGCTCCCGCTCCCCCCGGCAGTGCCTTGACCTGAGGCTCCCTCGCCCTGCGCTTGTCAGGGCTCTCCTACATGCCGGGGCATTTTGGAGACCCATTTGTTCATCTGGGGGAAGTAGATTGACTGATTGCTTGCTTTTCTTTTTTCAAGTGTAAAAGGAAGCAAAACCTTTATGTCTTCTTCCCCCCTCCCCCCCCCCCCAGAGATTATTTTTAAGGCATTATCTCTACTACTGCCAGCTGACATCCTTTGGCGTCACTAGCACTCAGTGCACTGAAGATGCCTCAAGGTGTGTCAGTCGTGCTTCACGTCAATGCTCCTTGATGTATCTCTTTGGCTGGAATTGAAAAGTACAGTTTCTAAATCTCCCGGTGACCCAATTTGCATGGATCACTGGTGCGCTAGAATGTTGCTACTCCTTCCCATCGTGTTAATGCAAGTTTTCCTGCCTTCTGAGCAGCCTGGCCTCCATGCGCCGCGCTGAGCACGAGCGGAGAGCTTGGCTCTCTGTGAGTGGGAAACGGGCACGGCTGCTTCAGACTTAGTATCTTCCACACATGCTTTAGGTGTTTTCATCGCTATATCACAGTCCCTTTATTTAAACATTGTAAATTCTTTTGCTTGATAAACATAGGCAGACAGCTGGATTATCTTAATCTTGGGGCTGCAGTCAGCAAGCACAGTGAGTGCTCCCAGGTTGTGGAGGCACCCTGTCCTGCCCGGCTCCCATGGGTGCCCCCGCAGCAGCGCTCGGTGTGTCACCAGGAATAGGACCAAACCACTGCTGGGGTGGTTTGCCAGCCTGACACCACCTCTGGTCACAGGCTGCCTGCCCAGTGCCCCTGGGGACAGCCCTGGGGACAGCCCTGGGGACAGCCCTAATTAATAGTTCCAGCAGCCTTGCGGCTCCCCGCACTGTGCTGCTCTGTCTGCCGGCACGCCGGGATGGGAAAGAGGGTGGCTGAAGGCAAAACCTTGGGGGCCCTCCTAGAAGGCCCTGAGGCCCAGCTGTGATGGCAGATGGGATTCATGGGCAGCTCCAGCCCCGGGCGTGCTCAGGCTGCCTGCGAGGACGATGCAGATGTGATGCACCTGCCCGCAGGATGCCATGACCTCCAGAGTCCTTCAAAGGACGCCTGGCTGGGCACAATGTAAACCCAGCACTGATGTAGTCCAGGAGCTGGTTCTGCTGGGATGAATCATTTAAACACACAAGCACCCCATGACTCTGCCTCTGATTTCCATGTTGTGGTCTTCTTTTCCCACTCCACAGAGGAAATGATGGCCCAATCCTAGGTAGGAACTGCAACAGAAAAACGCTAGGAAAACAAGGAAGCATTCGAGGGGATTTCAATTATATGTATGACTGAACAAATCTGGGTGATTGGGTCAGATCCTCACCAACTTCTTTTGTCATGCACCCATTATCCTCTAATTTTATTTCACAAACACTGGCTCTTGAAATTAATGCTGCTTTAAGAGGTATGTAGCAGCTCACACTATCACATGTAATGTTCCTGACCATCTACAACCGTAGTTTTGTCATGATTCATAATTTCAAACTCCCACTAAAAAGGTTAAAAACAGATTTTCATTAGTTCAGCTGTGGGCACCTCACATTTTCCCGAGTCTCATTTGCCCAGTTAAAACAAAAAACAAATCTGGACACACCATGTTTTTAACGAAAAATCAGTCTGCACTGCAGTCATGTGGTCCTGTCTTTTTCTGGGGTGCACAACAGGTTCAGTTCCCTAAAATCACCCAGTAAACTCAGATGAGCTGGGATTATGACACAGGAGTGAGCGCTATAGATGGGGACCTTGCTGCCTTTGCCTAGTTCTGTTCTTACATAGGCAGCACTTGTTTGTCTACTTCAACAGGGTTTTCCAACTGGGAAGGGAGGATGTGGGCAAATGAACAAGTTACTGCAGGCAAAACAGGGGATGTAGAAGTTCAGCCCCTCAGCTACTGCTCAGAAAGTGCTCCAATGTATTCTTAAACCTCCTCACAAATACAAACTCTTTTTTTCCTCTCCCACAGGGAATGAGACACCTGGCTTTTGCTACAAGGTCCTGTATGTAAGAGGGTGCAGGTGGACACTTGCCACCACAGAGCAACCAAACTGTAGGTTGGTGACACCTTGTCCTGCAGTTGGTTGTCTCTCTAAACTCTGGGGCACAACAGATTAATTCCCTAAAAGCCCCACTGTAAAATCCTGATTCAGATGAGGGAATGGCATGGGAGCTTCTGTGCTCAATTGGCCTTTGCCTCACAGCCACTTGCAGGCAGCAACTTAGTTTAACTAAATTCTTCAGGTTTCAGCAACAGGAAATTACAGATGAGAGAATGCTCTGTGAAGTGCATTTGCAGTTTCAGTCACAAGCTGTGAAAAGTAGCAGCTCCCCAAGCCCTCAACTTTAACACTGCTATTAATACTGTTTTGTCTAATAGCATTGAAATCAATGGAGAATGAAGGTCTTGTTGTAGCAAACATCTTCCTGATGATGCTCAAGAAACCCATGTCCTGTCTTCACACAGTTTGGTGTCTAAACATCCCAACAAACTCCCAAGCACCTCACAGTGTCCCAGCCAAAATACAAATGGTTAGGAAGGTGGGTCTAGTTAAAAACCTAGTTCAGAGGTGTTTCCTCTGCCAGGCAGCAGAACAGGCACTCTGAAATTTTCTTGAGGCAATGATAGGTGCTGTTCAGGGTTAATGAGGAGAGAAATTAGGGTTTTGCCCAGTGCCTTATTCCTTTTCCTTGGACAGCCTCAGCAAAAGTTCTCATACAGGTGCTTGGAGTGCTGCAAAGGAGAAAATCCCTGCCCCAAAATTGGATGGGTTTTGTAAACTTCCCCTGAGGACTTAACACCACTCTGGTTTCCACACTGCTCTCACTGGTAATGTAGACAGTCTAAGGTAGTATAAAAGCTGATCAAGATGGCCAAATAAACTACCAGGGCTCCCTGCAGCGCTGGAACGTGAAAATATATTCCTGCAAAGCAGTCAGGAGAGGAATGGGTGCATGGCTGATAGGAGCAAAGCTGGCTGGTGTCTGCCCCATGGTTTGGTGGTGACTCTTCCCACTCCCTGAGGACAATAGGCCCCATCCTGAGAGTGGACTGGTTTCAATATGGGACTCTCCATCTTGATCCAGTTTGGATGGATCAAGACATGTTGAGACATGCCTTTTCAATATGCTGCATTTTATTAAAAACAAAGTAGCTGTGGGCCAGATTGTAAAACTAGGTGGGCCTCATTTGTCTGTCCCTACTGTAAGCCAATGAAACCTTCAACATATTCAAACTCTCACCTTTTTACCCATTTGAATGAAAAAGCATCACTAATAAAAGAAAATGACTCACCTAATGCTAAACCTGAGCTCTGTAGATCAGCTTTGATCAAATTCACTGACATTTGGATAACTGCGTTATTATAACTAAAACATCTTTTAAAGTTTTTTTTCCAGACGTTCATTCTTTAAAATTTGCTTTGATCACTGCGCATATCCTTTTCAGCAGAAATTTGTCCACAGAGGGTGAATTTTTTTCATTTGTTTTTCATATGGATTCTCTTTCCTTTGTTCATATTTTAAATCAGTGAAGCTACCCTTCAAGCTAGCCCTTACAATAAAAAACGCAGCTACTGTGTGGCTTTTAACAACTCATTTAACCCATCTGTGCTTCAATAGTCTTGTTAGAAACCCAAGGCAACTCACACTCATTTATGCAATGAGGCTGATCATGAGGCTTAATTAGATATTTCTTTTTTTAGGATAAAGTAAACATTTCAGAAGGGCAGAGCAGGGAAGTGACGGTCGCTGTTATGGTGGTCTGACAATACCAATTTGTAATATGTTACAACAGTAGTGTTACAAAATGCTGCACAGAAGGATATTTCTTTCAGAAAGTACTTTTGAATTAGTTCAAGCGCTCCAGTTTCCAAATAGGAGTCACAATCTGAGACAATTAAAATAAATGGAAGCAGGAATGTGTCAGGACAATTACAAACTAAAAGACTGAAATCACTGGAGATGGAAGGGCAAAAATTTGCCTGTGTGTAAGTATGCATCTGTGTATGAAGCTCAGCTTTAGATGTTGAGAAGGATAAAGTTTGACTTTTCTTTTTCTATGGAAAAATTCACACATCTATGATGCAATAAAATTTACTTTAGCAATACATAAGTGCATTTGTAACCAATTTTTCCCTTTCAAGCAGGCAGGAAGACTGTTTAAGCTTTAATTTGCTAATTATCATTTATTGTAATTTGACCATGCAGCTGGGGAAGGTGGTGCTGATTGTTCATCAAAAAGGCGTCTGCCGGGCTCTAGAGTCAAGATAGTCTTATTAGTGGCTTTTTACAGCATGGGCAGAGTTCTTGTTAGAGCTTGTACCAGAGGTGGATTAACTACAAATAATTTTTAAAACTTTGAAGTCTAAAGCTGTAGCACCTTTTGCCGTATTCTAGGAAAAAAAAAAAAAAAAGCGAACGTGTTCAGATGAGGTTGGCTGGAGAGATTCTCCCCCTAGCTCGTACCAGGGTGCAGTCCTCGCCCTCCCAGGGCTGCCTGCGCAGCCATTTTGCAAACACAGATTGCTGTCATCTGACAGAGCCAGCCCTGCAACTCCACACGGCTTCTGCCTCCGATAAAACTATTTATGAGCGCGCACGTTTCCAGAGATCGGGCCCTGCGATCATTAGCTCCGCGCCAAGATTCTTAAGGATTGCTTGTTTTCCCAAAACACTTTAGGCTGAGAATTCCTATTAATACAAATCTGCTTTAAACAGGAGATAGTAATTTTTTTTAATGCAGACATCCTCTAATATTTTCATGATGTGGCTTATACCTTAATAGATAGCAGTTGCGGTGCAGATCTGGCCACGCAGTTGCATAACATATTTGCGGTAATGAGAACCCTTGCCGACATGGAAAATGAATATTAAGAAAATTAATGTAAGGAAAATCTTTAATAGGTTTTTGTCTGTGTCTAATGCAATTTTGCAGTTAGCAGAAGGAAGGAATTTAGTACCAGGTGAGTAGCCAGTTCTTCAGAAATCATGTTTTGTTGACCGCATTTTAAGACCGGCTGTTTTGATTTAGCGCATCAGGAGCAATATCTGCTTCGTAAACAACAGCATGAAACACCACACTCAGGATCCCGCCTGGCATACTCAGCTGTCAGAACCTTGCCCACAAGAAAGAGTTCCTTGGTACAAATGTTTTCCATGCTGGTGCCCGTTCTGTCTGGGGAAGTGCTTTGAATGCTCAGAAACTTCAGCAGGGCAGGAGAGCAACTTAATGCTCAAAACCACCTAGCAGAGACTGAGTGAAAAGACATTATCTTTTCATAAGCAACATGTGTCACAGTCCTTTGGCAGAGCAGAAGTAGCTGATTTCCCAACGAGAAAGGCTGCTCTTACTTGCTGCATGTCCAAGGACCGCAGTGTTACAGCAATAGGGCAGCGTGCAGGCACAACTCTGCACAAAAGGGAAGGAAATCCTGGATGGGAACCAACCTTCTCTGCCTCCCCCCAGCCTCTGCCCCCCCCAGCTCACAGCTGCCATCCCATCAGAGAACACCAGTGTTGGCATCAGCTTTTGTTCAAGGTGATCCATGGTTTAGATGTTAGAGTCTTTTCATCTGCTGCCTGGGTTTCTCTTGAATAAAGGAAGACTGGCATATTTTTTTCCTTTTTGCTGCAAGGAAGGTAGGTACTGACCCCCTTTATTTCCTGGTGATTGTGGATATTTGAGATGATGCAAGCACAAAATATGTGGCATGACATTACAGAAACCAAAGGGAAAAGAATTCTTGGAAGAAACCAGATTTTTTTTCAATTTAGACAGCTTGAAATTGTTTTGTTTCATTACCTCCTACCTAAATTTCTTGAAAACAATTCTTAGCAAGAGGGAGGGATTTCTTGGTAAACACTGTGTATTGTATGCCACTTTTCAAGTAGTGGGCAGACTCCTAGCAGCTTTCTGAGTCCTCCCTAGGAGACACCAAATGTGAGAGGAAGAGTTGTATTTAATCAATAAGAAATGTGTGTGTGTGTGTGTGTGTGCACAGAAATAAAAGGAGCAGCAAATCCAATCCTCTTATCTCCCTTCCTTCTTGCATGCAGATCACCTTTAGCATCAGCTCCAGTCCTGCAGCTGCTGCTCTCAAGCAGGGCCCATGGACACCAGCCCTGGCTGCTGACCTGCTCTGGCTGCAGATTCAGGCCCTGTCTTTGCTCACCCTTCCCTTCCCTTCACCCTTTCATTCCCACAACCTGAAGGAAGTGGAAAATGAAAGTAAATTGTTAACTGCACTTTTTCAAAATTAAAAAGATACCAGAAGTTCTCAGGAAGTGAAAGATGAGAATTATTTTCTAAAATGCTGCCATTTTTTTTTTAAGAAAGCCTCTGCTGCTCATTGTTTCATTACTGAGGGTTCACAGAGAACAAGGCTTGTTTTATCACAGAACAGACTGTCTTCCTGGAAACCCCAACAGACACAGAGACAAATGTTGTTAGGTTGAAGGATCTTACAAATTTGGATAGCTAGTTTTGCCCAGATAAGGAATAATTTATTCTTCATAACTAATTCAGAAAATCTTTAAACCAGATTGACTAGCAATGTGTTAATGTTCATCATTACCTTGAGTACTGACAGTGGTTTGTTCACATTGTTCAGAAATAACACATGAACAAAACCTGCTTATGAAATATAAATATTGATGTCCATTCTGTGCTGTGCATGCTCATCTTATTTCTTTTTATCCCCAAATATTTAATATAACTTTATTTTGCAACATGTGGATGGTTAGTTCATAGTTAGTTCATACAAAGAAAGTAACAGAGTATTGAAGTACTGCACTTTTTTCCCTCTGAAGAATGAGATAATTAAGTCAACTTTTTTCAATGGCCTATGGTATTTTTATAGAAGGTAGACAACACAGATATATATATTTGGAGACACACACATTAGCACACACCCCCAAAACTTATATAACGTTTTGTGGCTGAACCAGTTGCATTTGTCATCAATAACAGCAAAACATGGACCTGATCCAATTGCTTTGCAGTTTCCTGTCACATTAATGCAGTATGGAAATATAAAAATAATATGTAAGTATACTCACCATATTGCAGTAGAAAGTTTTCTGTCTAGATTTTGAACTCTATTCTAATTTCTACTAGAAACAACTATTTTTTCTTGCTTTACAATATTCCTTTTGCATCAGAAAAATTGCTGCTTATATTTACATATGCCATTTAGACCGATAAAGATAAAAACGTGCACAAAGAATAGAGGACAAAAGTTTATATCAAACAATACACATCAAAGAGGAGAGACTCCACTTCCTTTTTGTTACCTCCACCCGTAGATTTTCACATTAATCAGATCATTACTACATGATTGCTAGTAGCCCCAAATGGCTCATATTAATTCACTTCTTTTCATTCAAAATGATTTTTTTATTAAATCCTTAACTATCACTATATCAAAATAATATGTCAATAAATATTTTAAATAGTTGATAATGTAGAACATTTGCCCTTCTAATTCTTGTTAGGTGGACCCCAAAACAAAAACACATCAAAAGAGAAGAGAATCTAAAATTTCAATTAATCTTAACCAGAAGTTCAAGCAATGACAATATTGAAGAGACTTTGTAATATCTAATATCCCCTGACAATATTTCAAATCCATATGTGAATATAAAACAACTTCTCGCTTGACTTCATTGACCCAGAATCGTCAGAGAAACAGAAACCTCAGTAATTCCTAAAGGTATCAAAGTGTGATTTGCTCTGATTTCAGCTTAAATTATCTATTTGTCTATATCTGCATTTTGTCTCTTTCAGAAAGCAGAGGGGATTTGTTCGTTCATGGTCTTTAAAAACACTGTCTTATTTTCATTAAGCTAAGCCCACTGCTGATGTAATTCTTGCATTACAAAGGTCTTAATTTAAACCATGACATAAATGCTTTTCATCAGTTGATTTTTTTGTTCTTTGTGCCAAATTTCTTGCATTTTTAAAATAAAGAATATGGTGTATAATAACTGCTGCGGGACAGGCTGCTTTATTCTTCAATATGAAAGACAAATGGGGTGTGACATGCATACGTTTCAACATGCAGCACTTACTTCTTCAGGACCTTTACTTTTTCCACTGTTTTCTCAGTAGACTATTTCACTTCCTTTGAATCAGGCCTAACGATAACAGCGGATTTGAAGCACGGTTCTCGGCGTTGAGCACACTGACGGGACCAAGAGGTGAAAAGTGCTTCTAATCTCTCTCTCCTCTCTCTCTCTCTCTCTCTCTCTCTCTCTCTCTCCCCCTCTCCTCTCCCTCTTCCACTCCCTGCCTTCCTCTCCTTCCTTCCCTCCTCCACTCAAGGATTTGGGGTCTGCAGATGATAATTTACAGAGCGTTTTGGAAGAAGGGTGGGGATGCATTCCTAACACCCCAAATCCTGGTTTGCATTACACATTAGGGATTTCAAAGCACACCAAGATTTAATCATAATCAGAAAGTAGAGAAATCGTTTCTACAACATTCTGCAGTACTGAGTATTTTTTTTCCCCTTTGGTATCCCTGTAAATAATACAGCAAAACTGTATTGCCATCATGTCCTACTATTTTTGCAATGATCAGTGAGCTGCGTAAATGCATCTTGGAAAACTGCAGAACTTCTATTATTTTGAGTTTAGGAGCTTAGTTGATTTTCAGACAGAGTCAAAAGACACTAGCTGTTTCTGTACTTAAATGTGAAAGTACAGAAGAAATTTTTCTTGACTAGCATTACAGCGAATGAATGAAGATTACAATGGAGAGGATGCAAATATTTTTTTTAAGGGAAATTTTCAAGAAGATCTGCGCTAACACCAAGCCGCAGTGTTAGTTCATTGATCTCCACAGGGCAATATTGTCAAATACAGAACAGATTCAGAAAATCTAAATTGAATTTGTGGAAGGAAAAAAAATCTTTAAATCATCTGCCTTCATCTACTGCATTTTAGAAGATATTGACCTGATACTTCTATGTTAGTCCTGGCTTTATACTTTGTCTTAAAGGCAATTCTCTTAAAATTGCCAAAAACAGGATATAGGGACAGGTTGATCTTTAGTCTGTCAAATTTCTTATATTAGGCAAGACATTAAATGAAATGGAAAAAGTGCCTTTTTTACTCAGATTAAGTATTTGTAATTAATTAATTTTATATTAGGTAATAGATTGATTATATTTCTTGAACATTGGGAACCTGAATAAAATTGAAGCTGAGGAAATAAATGTTTTTCCTATGAAATACTTAGGATAACAGAATGTTGAATATTTCTAAATTGCAGATTATATCCCTAAGGTTGGATATTATTTGGTCTGTTATTTTATCTTTTCTCCTTTATTCACTTTATTGTTCTGTTGCACGAACCTGAGCTGAAGAGAGCGGGGCTATTCTTACAGGCATGTTCATCTTTGCATACTTTAAACCTATTTTGATAGATTTATATCAAGGCTGAAGTAATTCACTCTGGGAAAAACCTTGGCTTCAAAACTTTTAAATACAAGCAGATTTTTCTTTTAAATTTCTTTAAAGAAAATTTAAAAATAATTCGGCATGTTCTTAAAGGCAAAGGTTTAAGTCCTGATTCATTTTAAGTCAATGGGAGTTTTGCCATGATTTCAGTAGAGCCAGGACTTCCTTCAAATGATGGGAAACAATTATGTTTAGCATTTTCAGATGGAAATTTTGTGCTTGCATAAATTAAAGGTTGTTTTTTTTTTTGAGGTGGGGCTGTGTGTATACATATTGTATAATCCATAGTGTGAACTCATCTCTGCATATCTATCTGTTAAGTAACTGTCTTTTTTTCATTAAGATAAGTAACAGTTCAACATATGTGGTTACTTAAGAAATTCTTCAGGATCTTTAGTGGAGTCTTTCGGGATAAGAAGTGAAATCAGCCGTTGTCATTCATGACAAAGATCCCACACAGTTATTCCAAAGAGTTTCGCATGCCAATGAGAGTGGATCAGCATAAGTGATTGTATTTTGCCCACGCACTTTCTATCTGAGGTTTGGATCCAAGATGGGACTTCTGCCTTTCCTGCCCTAAGCTGCCTTCAAGTACCACTTTGCATTAAAGTACCTTATGTTTTTGGCCAGGCCAGGAGGGCTGTGAACTTCATTACCTTGCCTTGCTTCACAGAAGGGCGAGGTTATTGTTGGTGAGATCCTGCTCGCCTTAATGAAAGACAAAACCCAACTCCCAGAGAAATAGTTCAGGACTGCTTGCGTGAGGCACCTGCAGGATGGGCCTGGCCTCTGTCTCTCAGGTAAAGCTGTTCTAAAGAGATTTATTGTACCTGTCACCTCTGATTGTGTTCAAATATCAGCAATACTAAAGCTCTCCTAGGCAGATGCTACGAATTTTGTACAAGGGATGAGTAGTACAACCAGACCTACCCTGAAGTTCCTGCCTTGAATCCTCAGAACCCCAATACCTCCCTGGGGATTTAACCCCACATGTGGAGTCTTGGGGCTAAGCCAGGCTGCTGTAGAAAGGACAGTCCCTTCCATGTGCCAGCAGGGTGGGACAGTGTCCAGGATGTGTTTCAGGACATGTTTCAGGATGTTAAAAACTGGACAAGCTCCACTGTCACAGTCTCAGATGTGAGACAGCGTCTAAGACTTTTTTGGGTGCTTCCCGTGGATGTGAGATTGATGGTAATTCTCTGCTCCAAACCTGCTTGTTTACAAGGAATAAATAGCTTTCCTGAACCCCGTGAGGTACCAGCAGCACCATGCAACAACTTTGCCTGGAATTACTGGCCAGCACTTTCAGAGAGCATTCTGCTGGCAGGGAGCTCTGGTCTCTGCTTTCCTCCCTGGCTGTGCCATCAAGAGTGGCTCAGCTGCACCCTGGCTGTTATTTCTCCACAAATTTTGTGGACCTTTCTCTCTGTTGCCTGTACACTTCACATCGTCTGCAGCAAGGAAGGCTGGGCCCCCACACACTGCAGGTGTCTGGTCTGTGCAGCCTGGGGAGATCAGAGCTTCCACGAGTCTCCCTCCTCCACAGAAATGCTGTGAACCTGAACAGACTGGGTCAGAACCACATTATAGCCATGCCCTCACAACCCAGGCACAGCTATGACAGAGCTGCCCTCGGCATGTGTACCCTGGCTGCCTGCCCTTCCCAAAGTCTGGTCAGAAAAATGAGTGACAAGTGTCAGCTCATTCTCCAAATAAAGAGATCCTTCTGCTCCATATGCATGTACCATGGCCTTTTGAGCTCAAGTGTGTATCCTACTGTGCTCATGATGAACAGGAAACATTGCAAAGTCTTTAAAATGCAAGTGCTGACAATAAGCACTGAGGTGAGGCTGAACAGTGAGTTGGATATGGCTAAAATCAGTGACTGCTCTGTGAGGAAACACAGAGCCAAGAGGGTGAAACTGGGCTTTTACTCCTTCCTCCACAAATGAAGGAAGGAACAAAAATCGAGTACCTGTATGTCTTGGCTGTTGTCTGTATGTAAATGTACTATTGCAGTGTGCAGCTGCCTCCACACATACACCTTCATAATTATATTAATTTCATCCTTCTGTGGGGAATAACTACATTACATGTTAATGTTATCAGTAGTTTGCACTGTTAACATTCTATTACACTCCCATAAAAGCCAATGACAATTTCATAGTTAGAAAAAATTACGCCCCCAATGTAAATCTGTATAAATATGACCAAGGAGCATTTTTGCTGATAGGATGAAGCATTTTCTAAGATTTTAGAATTTTTTTTTTTTTTTACAGCATCATGCAGTCCAAAACCCAACCTTGATCTCACAGAATGGGGGTGTTGCAGGGGCTACCAGACAGCTCTGTCACAACTGGATGTTGCCTTGTGCAGCTGTCGTTTGTGATATATCTTTTGTTTCCACAGTTATGATCTGTTATGTTGTGGCTGTGACCATAACACCTGGTTGATGCATTTGCAGTTTTGGTTAAACACATAAGGGGTATATAAGTGTAATGAGAACTTGTTATTCCAATTTGCATAGCTTTTAGTATATGCACAAATAACATGCTTCTGTGCACCTATGAACTTCTAAGCATGGTAGCCTTTTTATTTTGTTGCTCAGTGTAAACACTGGACTCTCCTGCTCTCCATCTGGTATTCTGAGACTGTAAGCAGTAGTAAAGGTGGGGCTACAGACTTCAAAGATACTCATACGTCTTGAAACTAAGCACTGTGCTAAACTCCCTTTAATGCCTCTGTGGGAAAATGTCTCCATATGTCATCCCATGTATTTTCTTTGCTATTTAAAGTATTGCTTAATAGTACACTAAGCTGGTGGAAAACTATTTGCTTTGTTGGGTTAGTACTACTTGGGCTTAATGCAGGGCTGGGTAAGCACAGAGCCTGCACATGGGAGTGAGTGGGACCAGGTGGAGTTGGGGTGGGAGGAAGAGGGACTGGGACACCCACCAGCCAGTGGGGTTTCCACTGCTGGGAAGTGGTTTTCAGTCCAGCTGAGTGGAGAAATCCTTGGCTGGCTGGGAGGTGTTGATGCAGGGGTGTAACTGGACTTGCACTTCATCAATTGCACAAACACCCTGTGGGTAAGTGGGGTCTGTATTTCTGAAGTATTTTCAGACCTTGTAAACCCCCATTCCCATCTCCTTTGTTTAAGTCTACTGCTCTTGGACTGTTCTTCCCAACTTCATGTTTTTTTCTCTCTTCTCAAGAATTGGAGCACCTTCCTGCAATCCAGTCATCTTATTTCTTGTCTTCTCTGTCTTCTGTGATTCTCTCAACTCTGTAATCACTCTTTTAGCAAGTCCTCTGAAACTCCTTATGTTCCCCTACTGATTTTTGAAGAGCTCTTTCAGGTTTTGACTTTGATCTCCTTCCCTGGTTTCTATACACTTCATCTCTGGACAGATATGTAGAACTCATTGCTGTGCTGGCGAGTCATAGACCTACCATGCATCTCCTGCCACATCCTCCTGCTTTCACTTCAATTGTCTACTTAAAAAAAAAACAAACCCTCATCCTTTCCCATTTCTTAAATCTGGGCCACCACACATATTCAGGAATGCAGAAGTCAGGAGACCAGAAGGACAATCAGTCCTTTATTCTGATTGTTTATCTGGACTTTAAGGCCACCTTCCTTTAGAAACACGATTTTTAAAATTTCGGGTTGTTGTTCCCTCCTTGCTTATAACTACAGACCAAATGCCTTGTAAAAATTCATTTCTCTTAGAGATGTTATTTCTTTTCTTCTCTATTACATGGTGAGATCTTTTGTGTCTTTCTAACTCCTGTAGTTTTGCAGAGGCAGCAACCAACAAATTTCCCTCTGGCCATTCTTTAACACCACTTGTGCTATTGTGCTTTCTTGGTTGCTGCCCTATTTCTGCAAGGTACCCTAAGCAAGAAATTGAGTTAAGAGGAAAATGAAGTGATAAGACTGATGAGGCTATCTTCTAGCCCACAGTCTACTTGTCACTAGATAACTAACTGTTTTAACTGTGCTGGTGCAGTGGTCAGGACCCCTCCTGTTGCAGTAGGACTTTTCCTGTACAAGAGAGGGTTAGTAAAAGTCTTTGTGGACAATTTGTTTGATCCAGCCTTAAATGTCTCCTCTACACTCTTCTCCCTCTCTTCCTGCAAGATGTCTGAGGCTCTTGCATGAACACCCTTGGTACAGCCCTGCCTGCTGTTACACAGTTTAACCCCTTAAATAAGTCACTGCCCTCAACCCCATATGCACTTTTTTTCATTTCATCATCCCAGGAGGAAAAGCTAGAAGACTTTAAATGCAATGTTTTTATTGGGATGAAAGCGAGTTTTCAAAGGTGACTTTTTAACAAATGGTAGAAAATGCCAAAAGCTTCTGCTAGTGTTTAAATGTAATATGGCATTGATATGGAGGATGCATTGTCAAAAGGTAATAAACTTCAATCCTAAGGGATGTATGTGGCCAGCAGTTACACTTATTCCAAGGTCTTTTTAAAAATCTTACTATTCATGAGCCATGCGTGACTCAAGCTTGCCATATAGGAGGACTGTTTTATCTCTCCCTCCAGCTGTAGTATTTATAATAAAAATGGACATTATAGTATATATTTAATATATATATATATACACACAATTGTATTTTCCAAAGACCTGCACTTATGGAAAACTACTTTCGACCATCAGAAATGGAGTGCCCACTAAATGTTACCCAAAAGACTTCATAGCATTTCAGTCTGAAAAAGTCAGGTCTTGCAGCTCCTCATGAGGCAGCCTGGTACGGTGGTGTGAGAACTGCGTTTCATTTGGGAAGGCTGAAGAAGAAGGGATTTGAGCAAACTAACTCCATACATTCTGGACTAGAAAAATGCTGGTCCATAAATTAAAACTTTTCAGAGAAATCAAATTCTACTCACTTTGTTGGAAGCACAACTCTGTTTCCAGCCAAAGGAATGAGCATGGTTGATCCTTCCACATACAGTTTTTTGAGTTTGGAAATTCAAACACTAGAGAGAGTATCTCTCTGCCTCTTCTGTCGAGGAACCATTTTCCCTGCACTGATGTGAGCTGGGCTGTACCAGGATAAGTGAGGACAACACTTGATTTGGCCCTGTGTTCATGCTTATAATATTGTCCCTATTCACATAGTGGAAACTTGCTGGGTTTTTTTCCATTAGGAGGAGAAATTGATGATAGGAGTCAGGAATGTCTTTGGTTTATTTACAAAGTATGTACTCAGAATCTTGTTTCTCTGAATGCAGCAGAAACAAACAACAGGCACTTTTCTTACTCAGAGTTTCCAAGCCCCAGTCTGCAGCACGGCGTGTATTCCATGGAGCCGTGCTCTTCCAGCCTGGGCCCCTGGCAGGGCTCTGCTTCCCTGGCTGCTGCTCCTGAAGGGCAGAGAGGTGAGACATGCACACCCAGCCCCTCCTCCCCACGTCCATCCAGCTGGCTTCCTAGCCCCCACATGCCACGGGGATCCTGGCCACGCTCAGCTGCTGCTGGCCCAGCTCTGTCACCATCCAGGTCACATCTTCTGTGGTTTCCAGCCTTCTGCTCCTGAAGGGGCTGGAATGCTCTTTGCATTTCGCTTGAGGGATAGACATGTGCAATAGTTTTTTGGAGGTATGTGACTGTAGATTCAAAACCTCCACTGCCATGAGAAGCCCATAGAGACATAACCCACATGTGCATGTGTAGGGGCCTGGGGTCAAAGCCCCTGTCTGCCACTGACGTGCCCAGATAAGGAGTTCCACAAGGAACAGCTTCTCCTGGCGTCTCAGGCAGGCTTCAGCCACAAGGTACCAATATGCAAGCAGTGCCTGGAGTTCAGGCGATCAGCTCTTACAGTGATTTCAGCTCAAAGTGATTTCAGCTTGGCTTGCAAGCTTTACCTTTGGCCAGCACAGAGAAATGAGACCGGGAGGGCTGTGTAGAGGTTCTACAGAGTTCTTTATTGTCTTCTGTGAAGCCAAGTCCAGGGACAGCAGCATTTCCCTGAACTGGGTAAAAGTAGGGGTTTTTATAGGGAAGGTATGGCTTGACAGAACGACCAAAGGTTTGGGGCTAAGGAAATATGATAAAGCAGGGTCTGAAACGAGGAGAAGGGTCTCTTAGCCTAGTCACCGTGACTAAGCAATCCTTATCTAGGGGATAGCTCTCCAAGGAGGCCATGTCAGGTACCTTGCTCCTTCCATGTGCATGTGCACACACATGCACACTCCTGCATGCACACCTGCAGAACCTCCAAGCCTTTGGAGAAACTGAGTGATGTGTAGTATAACAGAATTATGAAATTGTTTCATAGTTGTCTAAATAATTTATAATTTTCAGTTCCTTTATTGTAATCCCAGTTTCACACTAGTTTTACAATCAACCAGCTTATCTCAGATCTGTGGCATGAATTTTGTCAAAGGGAAATAGGTAAATGACAGTGAAAAATCTTGACATTTTTGAATGCCTACAACAAAACCATCTTCTCACATTTCAAACAAGTGCTAATTTTTATGGTATCGAGCCAGTCACTCTTGAGCTCTGCTGATCACATTTTGATATGAGGGGGCAATGTATAGTGTCAAAAATTTTTCACTCCATGAAAGAAATTCCCCAATAATTTCAATCTAAAAAGGTTGAGACAATGGGCAGGCAGAGTTACACTGTGCTATATTTCTTAGCTCACAGTCTTAAAGCTTTTTTCCATCTTTAGTAATATTTACTTGTAGCAAAGAACATTAGAATAGTTCTAAGTGCAAGTGAAGCTAAAAGAAGACTCTCAGCAGAACTCACTGCACAAAAAGTGGAAAGCTGATAGAAGAAAATGTTCTCATGGCGCTGTAGCTTTGTAGTATTTCCATCCTTTCTTCTCAGGACAACCTGCTTATAACCTGAATTGCATGAAGGTTCCCTTTTTCTCTGATCTCAACAATTCCCCAATCTCTGTAATTTGTGAATTTTCATATGTAAAATTGATCTGATTAATTCTATTTTAAGTACATGTACAGTTCTAAAACAACTTTATTGCTAGGGTGGGATAAGCATTAAATGTATCACATTTACATCAAATAAGAGAATAGCTAGTAGCTTATGAAACGGATCCTTTGAACCTGATGTTGGACCACTGAGAAAGGGATGTTTTCAATTATTCTTTTCATATGTTTACTGGATGCACACATTGCTTGTATCTGTCAATAACACTGAGAGCTATGACTAGATAGGGCAAAATAAACATTTTTAAACATGAACAGACTGCATTGGTAGCAGTGGAATGCATCTAGTTAGCTAAAGACCTTGTCCTCAGGCGCTGAAGGGATCATAATTACAGTTGCAACTCCACCTTCTGGCTTATTTTGCTCTAAGGAGTCCAAGATTTTGGATCTTTTATTTGAATAAATGTGGATACTTCCTTCAGGGTTTGAAAAAGGGAAAAATTGACAGCTACATTCCAAAGAAAGCTTAGCTGGATGGAAAATGACTGCTTGCAATACTAACGTGCTCTTTGTTTAGTGGCACAAATCATTATCATCACTTTTAAAATGTGTAAGTAGAATAAACACTGAATATGAAAATAATTCATTTCATGAGTTAAAGATTTCCATATGAAAATAAATGTATATGTGTAAAATCTTTGTTTGAACAACCTTCAACAAAAGGGGAAAATACAGTGGAAAACTAATTCTTACCAGAGGCATTTGGGCTCCTTTAAAGGAACACACAAAGGGTAAATGGAGATGGAGAGTGAAAAAGCAGCTACATCCTTGGCTAAGTTTGTTCTGTGATAGCAAAGTGTCTGAAGTTTTCCAGCCTTGTCTCCATATTTGTAAAGGTAGGGAACTGCCTCAGACACTCTTCTACAAAAATACTACAGACAGTATTTTTAACATTTAGTATTTCCCTTCACCACACCTATCTGTAGCAAACAATTTTGTGATTACTCTCAGTGGCTTCAGAACAACATTCAAGATCCTATGTTCCTGGTCAGAAAGGTTTTAAACATACAGCTCTCTTTCTGAAAAAGAATTATACACAGTTTTGGTTATAAACATCTTCTTTCTGCATCCTTAGAAATAAATAGAGACTCAGAGTCATACACAGAATTTAATGGAAAAAGTTATAACCCTGTGTACAGACAAGCACCAGCAGTGGAACAGTGATAAATGAAGCTGTTCAGGCTCCCTGGCATGTTGATTCTGTGGAGTACATTTTACTGAAACAGTTTCCATATCATGTTTGGCCTCATGAATGTTCAGTGGTAGAGGCCAAATCCTGTCTTCAATCCAATCTCTGCAATTCCCTTCAACCACGTTGCAGCTTTCATCTGTTTTCTTGCATCAGATTCTTTCACGGGAGTTCAGCCGTGCCAAGCATCTTGAAGTTGTATTACCAAGAATGTTTCAAGCACAAATCTCTTAGCCTCATTGCTGAACACAAGTGCCTTTGCCCAAGTGCAGAAAATATTTCTTTGCCTTGAATTCAAGGAAAAAAAACTGGCAGTTTTTGCACCACTTTGAGTCAAGATCTTGGCCTTTAAAGCTGTGGCATAAACATAGGTGTTGAACCAAAGCAGGATTTGGACTGTGGAAGAGGAATCAGTGTCTGTAGGAATCTGTGAAATGTTTCCATATGAAGAGAACATTCTCCAGTATGTCCCTAGACTGGCCCATCTACAGGGCTTGGGAAAAAACAGCATCTTGATTTTCTCCACTACAACCCACATTCACAGACTGGAATTACAGCTGTGCCTTCATCTGAACAGTGTTCACCCCCTCGGCCCCTGGAGTGTCAACCCTTTCTCCCTTCTTGTGAGCAGAAATTAAGAAAAGACTTCTGTTAGTCTTGGCTGAGGGCTGGCTGGGGCACAAATAGGCTGACCAAAGTGTCAAGATCTCCCCAGAGGAGAAATGACTAACCAAAACAAATCCCCGTGATGATCAAAACCAGGCAGGAGTGTGGGATTTGAGGCTCACATGTAGATCAGCAGGGTATCAGATGACCACACTGAGCAGAGGACTCCAAAAAGTGCTCAGAAGGCTGCAAGTATCTGGTGTCCCAGTCACTTCTTTACCTTTCTTTAGCTAGACTGCTGCACCTTGAGAAAAATCCTTTCCTGTCATCAGCCCCTGCACTCCCCTGCCTCACTGTGCAAGTGTGTGCTGGAGGGACCTACCCTCTGCCCCTGTGCTGTCCCCTGGCAAAGGGCCTGGCTGGGCTCCAGGGAGAGCTGCTTTCCTCTCCTTGCCAGTACCACAACAGCTTCTGTCTAAGCCTGGAAGATGAGAAAAGGCTTTTCACAATGCTACCATGTCACCAATCCCAGCGTAGAACACTGCCCTGCTGGTTCTGGGACATTTAGCAGGTCATGGATTGTTTTTCGGGGTGCTCAAGTACACTCCTAACTAGAGCCTCTTCTAAGAGAAGTTTCAGGCTAGGGATGGGAGTGAGTGGAAGATAGAAGGAGGAAGCCAACGAGAAAAAGCAGCTGAGGAACAGCAAAGAAATGAAGAAGGTATTGAGTCATTCCCTGTTGCAAATGGGACCATTTCACTTGAAGAAGAAACATTTGAGAAATCATTTTAAAATACTGTCTCAAAACAGTTAGGACTAGTAGGCATCAGTCAGGGGAAATCTGTCTTTAAGTTCGAGACTCTGGAACTGTATTTCTATTGTGTTTGAACCAGTTCAGTCAACCCTGCTTAATTTCTATTGTTGAGGGAGTCTAAAATAGGCAGGAAAATAAGGAAAAACAAAGTCTACTGGAGAGATATGCTGAGATAGAAAAGATAATTTTGAGAATAGGGCAAAAAAAGTGGAGAACTGACAGGAAGAACATAAAGTACACCTAGTGAAGCAATATTGGGGATTTTTTGTTTGTTTCTTACTTTTTTTGTTGTTTGTTTTTTTTTTTCTGGAGAGAATTTGTTGTCAGCCTATTGTAACCATCCACCTGTACAGTAACTGTAAATATACTGGGCATAAAAAGCTAATCTTCTAATTTTTCTTTGTGTCACCCTTATGGGGAAAATGCCACAAGAGAAATTTACCTGACATGTTGTCATTTCTCTTTGTATTTTAAACCTGTCCAAAATGAAAAAGTGAAGCAGTTTGAGTTGCAGAAGGGGTTTTGGCTTACTCCCCATGAAAATATGATTATAAATTCCTCCTGCATTTACTGTTGGCATATTATAAAAAATTGAGTCCACTGATTACAGGGTTATATAAGAATTTTCATGTTATTTGAGATCTAATTCATCAGGTGCTCTATAAAAGTGACATAGATATTTTTTAACATCTAAAATTCAAACTAAAAGGAACTTTTTCTGTTCTGTGGGATTTTTATTACTAGCCTGGGGAGGAGGAAAGAAAACTGTGGGAGTTCTTGCCTCATATACCCAAGATGATTGCTTCAGTGCAATTTTTACCCATTTGCAGCTGGCCTGAGAGTATTCCTGCTCTGTGGCAGTGTTGTCCTCATCCAGATATTCAAAAATTTCAGTGTCCTTATTTAAACCTCTGGGGTTCAGCCTCTGCATTTGATTCAAGATTTTGAAAGTCTTGGCACCTATCCTAATGTTTCTTGGTGAATTACAGGGCGTGAAGATGCTGCATTTGGACCACCATATTTTACCTTAGTGTGGAACACTGAATTATCTGTCAGAGATGGGAAAAAACATGGGAATGAATACAATCTGTTAATTCGTTTATGGTCACAAAGTCCTCAAAGGAGTGTTCCAAAACCAGAATGCTGGATTTGGTATTTCTGTGAGTTAGCAGAAAAATATGACTTCCCATTAAGTATATGCCCAACAGTGCCTAAATTTTTTATAAAGTCCTCGAAGATACAGAGCAGTCACATGAGTATTCCTGTAAGACATACAACAAATAAGTAATTTTTTAAGAAAAGCTTTCTGAGATCTTCAAAACACAATTATAGAAGAGATCATCTGTATGAGGATGACCCAGCTGAAAAACATAATTTCAGAAAACATGACTACCCACACAATGGAATACATAGTTCTATGCTTTCTATTGTGTTCTATAGTATTTGTCATATTCTGACATATTCTTACAAACTGTATTTTTGCCTATTATTGCTATACTGAGGCAAACCTGAACCTCAGCTGTTTGGGCAGATGAGAGTCAGAGTGTTGTGAATTTCCTTTTTCTACAAGTTTCTCAAAGGTTTAAAGGTTTCTTTAAAGAAACTCATGTGGTCCCTTATGTTTGCTTCAGCTTGATTATGAAAGGAACCTTGATATTAATAAGAGAGATTCTCTGAGTGAACTAGCAGCCTTCACTCTTTCAGTTTGACCTCTCAGTTTTTGGAACCAGTTTTCTGACATAAAGACATCTTCCTAGTCAGAAAGCTGTGGAGACCATCATGTTCTTTTGCTAGACTCATGGAATACCCAACAGCGTTTGATCCTCTTTAGATGACACTGGATTTTCAACATACAACAAGCACATGCTCCAAGATATTTAGAATGAATCATAGATCCCATTTAATAAAAGTACAAGTGAGACATAGTGTATAACTTTCTAAATTGATAGATCAGGAATTGATTACTCATTGATAAGAGGCTCATGCAGCAAAGTAAGAAGACACTGAAGAAGAACTTTATTAGACCAATTTCTACAGCAGGATTTGTGGACCACAACATTAAAAAAAGCAGCAAATCCTGTGTCCCAACTTTGATTCCATTATCAGCCATTTAATGGCATTGTTTATAAATACAATCATTATCTGTACAACAGTGTCACTTAGAAGCTTTAGATATGAGACCACAGTTGAGTTGTTTTATCTCCAGGATTCAGTTTCCCAAACTCAGTAATATTTTAGAGCCATGTTCTTAGGAAGGCTTAGCAATGTTTACTGAGCCCTTTGAAGAAATGAAGCAATATATTAAGGTATAAGGGGGGGGGGGTTGTTATTTTAAAAAATCGTAATTATTTTTCAAAAGCAAACAATTTTGGCAACATGACAAAAGGCAGGGAAAAAAGGGAGTGTATGACTGAAGACAGTATGTCCATTTTTTCCCTCACTAAACAGTAAACTCTTCAAGGAGCACTACATACTTTTCATTCTCATTGTTCTATCACCCAGACACTTGCACTCAAGAGCAGTCATTTCATATCTGTATTTACACTTCTCAAGCCATAGTCTGTGCTCATGCTTTTCAGCACTTTATACATTTATTTAAGGATCAACTTGGAGCACTTATTTCTCCTATTGAGAAAACACATCACATTCACACATCACAGTCTGCAGCTGCAGAACTACTATAAATCATAAAAAACCACCGACATTCCCCTTTCATCTTCTGATAGATGCTCTCTTTAGGTTTTTTTCCTTTATTTAGGTTGCTTTGCTACTTCTTCCTTGGCATTGAAATACATAATCTTTAATTTCTTTTCTCAGACAATAGATTATTTTCCTCCTGATAGCAAAAAAAGTGTGATTGTAAATTATGGGTGTATGTAAATCCAGCCATGCATCTTTAGCAATCGAAAACTGTACCACAAAGTCAAATCCTTTGCCAAAAGGCAGTGCCCACATCAAAACCATTAATCTTACATTATGTCTATCAGTAATATATTTCCTGTAAATTTTGTTCACCTAAGTACCAGTTTGGGGATCAAAAACCTTAAGGAGCAACTCAAACCATTACATTTGTGTGCCATGAGGACTTTTCTTTCCATGGTGTTAAGCTGAATTCAAGTAGTATAAATTAGGTAAGTGTCAAGTGAGAGGAAAAAGTAATTCAGTCTAAAAGAAAAAGACATAACACAGAAGAGACAATATCAGGAAGAGAAGGGGGATGTCTAAAGGGGAAGCCAGTGGGAAATTTCATAGGCAGCCAGAAGTGGGATGAGGTTTGGAGTGTGTTACTGTAGAGATACAGTCAGGACCACTACAATTAAAAAAAAAAAACAAAGAGGATGTTATTTGTTTTGAGCTCTGCTGGTAATTCTTCAGCATACTTAAACTTCATCCACAAGTTGCTGCTTGTTGGCTCGTTAGGTTGAACCACTTGCTTTTTTAATCACCTCTATTGCTGATGATAAGCATGTAAATGTTTTGTGGCAATATTTTGTGACAACTACTTCCTATCACTGAAAATATGATCTAGCTCTGACGAAAAGGTGATTAATGAGGCTCCACAGCTCTTTTGAAAGTCCTTTTGTTATGACTACAAAAAATAGAAATATAATTTAAAAAAAAATGCTAATTCCTGATGAACTTTAAAAAAATAAGCAACAAATAATCTGACTGGGACAGTTTGGGTAAATTTAGCTGGTCTGAATCAGTGGTTAACATGAAACAGCTGTATTTATGGTATTCCACCAAACCTCTTTCTGTTTTCTGTTTAAAGTCACCATTAAGTCCATTGCTTGTTTTTAACTACCTAGTTTCTAAAAGCTGTACATTGCTTCAAATTATTTGTTCTGTGAATCTGGTCACAAGATACTGCCTGGACTGTGCATAAAAAATATGCTGGAGATAAACTGTTGTCTGTCTTTCTCTCTACTAGCAAAAGGTTCAGCTCTGCAAATAAAGTTAAGGCAGTCTATCTGGAATAGGAATTCAGCTCATTTTAAAAGCCACTTTTTGAAAAGATTCATTTCCTATCTCTAAAGGTGAAATGGGCTCTTCTTGGATTAGAAAATACTGTCTTCTTCAGCGTTTGCAGGATTATATCTCCACTGTGTGAACCCAATATTCACACAGGATTGTGTAATGGTAAAAGTATTTGCCTGGAACAGCCAGCTTTATGATTGACTGATGATGTTCTACTGAAGATTGAAGCGAAGATAACATTTTCAAAAGAAAAATATTGCTGGCACTCGACTACCTGTTCTGTACAGCATTTATTCACACTTGTCAACTAACCAAAATAAAACCTTTAATACTGCCAATTTGTGACCTTCTTTGCTGTAAAATATTCTGTTACTAAATCAGCACTTCTCTGCTGCCTGTGTTTGTCTTAAACCTTTTTGTGAAACAGTATCTACCCCCTTGAGCCATTTACTGCTCTTGCTGTGTACGCAATGAGAGTTCTGTGCAAAGATCAAGGGGACATTAGGTGTAGTTACATCCAGGTGATAGTGATGCAGGGTTTACTTTAGGGTTGCTCATTTATTAGGATACATTTTGTGTGCTCTTACTGAAGGACAGCTCAGCGGTATTGGAGCCTGAACTCATTGTTCTCAACATTTAAACACTTTTTACTCTGAATAGTTGGGATGAGCTGAGTAAATGTTTTGAGGTTTTTTAAGGTAATGAGTGAAAGACACATGAAACTAGAGTTATGTTTTACCAGCTTAATACAGCCATAAACTGTACTGCCTGAGTTATGAGAAGATGTTACATTTCTTACAATAATCTGTGATGAATCTTCCTATTCTTCCTGTTTTATATATAGCCTATGGGTATATTGTGCTAGGGTCTGACTATATCAAAGATCATAAATTAAAAAGTCAGAAGGGGCCACTGTGATCATCTGGTTTGGCCTCTTTGATAATACAAGCCATGGGACTTCCCTGAATTAATTCCTGTTTGAACTGGAGCAAAAGTTTAGAGAAGCAACCAATCTCAATTAAAATATTTCCAGTGATGAAGAGCCCACAGCAACCCTTAGTGAATTGTTTCAAGGAAAAACTATCTTTGCCCTTACATTTTTGAGCCTTATTTTTATTTTGAATTTCCCTTAATTCAGCTTCAAGCAATTAAATCTTATTATGCCTTTGTCTGCTAGACTCTTATTTATCAAAATCCTATTCCTGCCATAGATACTTACAGCCTGCAATTTTCTCAACTCTTCACCTCTTCTTTTCTAAAACAACATATGAAACTCTGAGTGTATGCTATAAAACTTTTTCTAGTGGTTTAATCAGTCCCATGGCTCTTCTTCATAGCCTGTGTAATCCCCTAGCATCCTGTGTGGATTGAAAACATGAAGAATGGACTGTAGCCCATCATCATGAGTCCTACCAATACTAAGTGTAGCAATGACATCGTCTTCCTTGCTCTTCATGCATGCTCTTAGATCCCTTGGATCCCTTTTGGCTGCAGTGCTCATTGAGAGGTTACACTGAGGAAGTTACTGACCATCAACATTCAGAGGTTAAGTTAGAAATGTACTGAGTAACTTAGAAATAAAATTTTAAAAAAAGAAATATATTTCAGAAGATATTTTAGCATCCTTATGTAGGACCAAATTATATCCAAGATGAACATAGCTGCACATGGGTGCAGGAGAAAATTCCAATCACTGCTTACCTCTCTTATATGTCTGTGTATGTGGTTGTGTGCAACAGCTTTAGTGGTTAGAGAAACAACAGGATTGAGCTTCAGGTGCTCCACTCCAGAGCACACCAGCTGGTGAAGGGAAGCGAGAGAAAGAGGTGGATGGCCCCACCCACAGCAGAACTTGCTCCCCATCTCTTCACAGTGCAGTGAAGGTGGGCCAGGGGGAGGGAGGTCCTCTGGCATTCCCTTCCTGAACATCACCAGTCCCAGAAGGTTGTAAGGAAGGAGGACATGGAGAGGCAAAGAGGTGCCTGAAGGTGGATTTCTCCAAATCAACTTGACTGCTGAAGCCCAGGTTCTTTCAGTTTTCAAAGCAAAGGTAGTGAGACAGTCAAGACCATTCAATAGCCTGGCAGTATTCCTTCAGCCTTGCACGCTGTTTTCTCTAACCAGCTTCCTCCAAGTAATTTTACACTTCATCTTGGAGAATGAGTAAGCATCCTCACACCACTTTAGACAGTATCATCAGTAGTTTGTGTAACTTGCACAGCCACCTACGTAAAGCAGCCAGTCACCCCCAGGAGATTAATGAAGCTTATGCTAAACCTCCTTCCCGTGTATAGTTTCTGTTGTTGCATGAAATACTTATATAAAATCTCATGTAGGTATTGTTGCTGATGCTTCCTTTGCCTTTATAGTGGCAGCATAGGTGGGTTTTCAGTTTATAAATACTACTGGTATCAGCCAACAGCACAGGGTAAAAATCGACATGTTTTATACAGTAAATTAACCTGTGACAATGTCCCCATAGGAACTATACTTGTACAAATGTTTCATTTACTGCATTTATTTAAGATACCAAAATTAATTGCAACTACCACAGCCAATTTATGTGCTTAGCATTCTGTTACACACCCTTGAAGTCTGAAATTCATTAACATCATACATATTTTAACACACTCGTCTGTCTCTTTCTCTTTCCTTAACTGTGTGTAGGATCTAAGATATTTTCCTTGGGGCTTGGAGAGGTGTTGCTCCACACTGTGCTGTAGCACAGGGTCTTGGATATACCCTGTAGGAGTTTAATGAGTGTTTATCTTCTGGTAGTGCCAAGAGGCTCTCTTGCAGTCAATCCTTCCGGTGGCTGTGGTTTCTCAATGCAGTGCTGATCACATCTCTGTGAAGGTGGATCTTACTCTCCTCAGAGCAATGTCAATGACCCAGTGTTGTAATAATGTCTCAGAGAAACACATGCTTGCCCACTGTCATATTATATAAACAAGAATTTCCTTCTTCAATGTCCTCATTTTTTCCAAGATTATAGTTTTTCCTGGGGAGATCCCCAGTTACAACAAAGTCTCCTGCTTAGAAAGCAATCAGGGTTTTGGTTGTAGTGAATTCTCATCTTTTCATGCACACTGTTCCTCTTCTAGTGACAGTGATGGGGGAACTGTGCATGTAGAAATATGCAGACAACACTGGGTGCAGCATCAGGATGTATGTCAGGCTCTTGGTACATCTATTTCTTTATTCAGGAAGGGCTGGCTGTATTTTCTCTTTGCTTTTGCAGAGAAAGGGTCTCACACTCTCTTGAGGTCATTGCATCCACACAAGGTAGCACACTCCCCATTTAAGTTACCATCTCTCAGCTGGGAAACAGTTCTATTCACAACATACAGCTCAAAAAGAAAGTAATAGTTGCTAAATTTACACTCACCTGTGACAGTGCACAAGAGATATGCAAATACAAATACTATCTTCTGGCTGAAAATTGTAACTTGTCAGTGCATTTTCTCAGATGGTCCATTCCTACTATGCTCCAAGGCCTGCTAGGGATGCTGCAGTTTTTCATAGTGTCTTTTGCTGTTCGGACCACATTTACCCACAAGCCTCACATCTGCTTACCAGGTTCCTGGATATCCTTGATATAGTTTGGCCAGTCTGCTGTGCCTCTGGCTCTCCAGATACAGAATACTCCTCCAAAATGGCTCTGTGTTATTCTTAAGAGTTTCTATTTCCAGTCGTCCAACTGCCCTTACGTACACTATTTTTAAGCAAAAATTCTACCCTGATGTCTGGCTACCCTATCAGAAATCTAGATGCAAGCACTTGTAAATCTTTGCCTTGTGAAGTTTTTTTCAGATATTTTCCAATGTCCTGCCTTGAAACCATCTGTATAAGAATAAAAAACCTATAAAAACAACAATAAAAAAACCTATCCACTTCACACATATAGTGTGCAGAAGCTCACTTTTAAAAAATCCCTGGTTAAAAATGGTGTATGACTGGATTTTCTATCTGTCAGAGTACTTCATATTAATTTTCACTGTTTCCATGCTACAGGCTTTCTATGGCTAAAAATTAATTCTTATTATACAAAAGTAGAATTGCTTTGTGGAGTCAGAAACTTTTGTTGAAAGTTGTCTGTCTTTCTACACTTGAACTTATACACACAACTCTATGATCAGACACTCTTCCCAGTGCATGTTTTCATTATTTTGGTAAGAGTGACCTTGACAAAAAAGTTACGGAATATTTCTGTCTTCAGTGCAATGCTCCAATTCTGTTTCAATTGCATAATATTATTTACTTGCCTACTGATATTAGTTACTGTATTTAAAGGTGTGAGATATGTGCCCTGGTAGATGTAATGGCAGAATTATGCTGAAGTTTTCTTTCTACAGCATCTTTCTTTAGTTAGCTTTCAGGAGTTTCCCATGCATTCAAGATTCTTGGAATAAATATCAATAGACATTTTTATAAACTAATAAGAGAAATGAGAGAAAATAGTAATGAAAAGCATAAATATAAGTAATTAAATACATGTAAATAAGTTGATAAGAATATAAAATGAGAATGTAATGGAAAATGAGACAGCAGTCAGCCTTTTTCTCTCCTCTGCATGTCCTCCCCCTGGCTGCCACCGCTCCCTGGGAGTCAGATCTCGTTAGCATTGTCTCCACACTGAGCCCAGCAGTGATCCCTCAGCTCCCAGGAGCCACGTCAGCATCTGGCATGGCACAGATCCCTGCTGTGCAAATGAACTAGACAGGGGCTGGCAGAGGATGGCGTAAGGCAGAACTCGTTTGTTCAGGCGCAGTTCTACCACTTATCAGCCATGTCAGCTCAGGCACGAGTTTCTTCATCAGCACCGTAGACATGTCCTAGGCTCCTGGACATTATTTAATGTAATGATCTTGTGGGGCTTCCAGTGAGTTAAGACTTCAGTGACACCATGCATGCCCTCTTTTTCACACACATAATACAGGAGGAAACCACTACTATGAAGATTTTAAATCAAAGCAGTATCCAGTCTGAAACAAAACCCGCTGGACAGGCATTTGTTCTGTGGCATAACTGGCATACAGGTGAATCAGCTGGAAACTGCTTACCATAACATAAATTAGGTGACTGTAAAAAGAATGTGACATCATTTTATGCAAATAATAACTTGATGCTTAGAATGTGACTGGTATTTCGTTACGAAATGATACAAACACTTAATTGTTGGTTTGGTTCAATCGCTACCAAAGACTGGCCAAAGATGACTGGAAGACAAGCACATGCTCTCAGAGTTGCTGTCCAAGACTATCTGACTTCTACTCCTGCTTTATTTGTAAGACTGAAAACACCGACTTTCCTGGGGCACAAGTAAGGTGCAGGTCTTTCAGCACTGCTTGCTGATGGGCATTGAGAACTTCCCTGGCTGGCATAATGACCTGGAAACAGTATGGAGATTCTGAAATTCAGAAAGCAACAGATCTACATAGGAACCCCAGATTAAATTGGGTTCTCAGTACATATGACTTTCCTCCTTAGTTCCATTGTTCCCCCTATTGTCCATTATTAGGAAGAAACTGCAGCATCCTGTCCAAAAGAAAACTGCCTTGTATTTTAACTAGATGCCCGTTTTTGATTTGAAGAATTGAAACCCCTGGGACACACCAAGCACATAGGCACCCATCAGCATTCGTAACTGCAGCCTGAAGAGTAGAATAGTTCCCTTTTCCTTGTAAAAATTCCCAATGAAGCTGAGGAGTAAGATTGATTTATATTAGGTAGAATGGGGAACCTGAGAACAGCTTGAGGGCTGAAGGCATGTGTAGG
Organism: Cinclus cinclus; assembly: GCF_963662255.1. Taxonomy (NCBI): domain Eukaryota; kingdom Metazoa; phylum Chordata; class Aves; order Passeriformes; family Cinclidae; genus Cinclus; species Cinclus cinclus. Next base: position 130,360,133 of record NC_085046.1, read on the forward strand.
TTGGATCACAGGGTTTAGCTGTGTGGTGCAGGCCTTGAACAGAGAGGACAACATACAGGTCTGACAGACGCTAGTCAAGATTCAGGTTTTAAGTGCCTCAGTGATCAACAAATGGAAGTCTCATAGGAGCTGAGATAGCCTTGGTGAGGGGAACATTGCAGAGGCTAAGAGCCACAATTCTGAAAATTCTAGAGGGCTGTTGGCAAAGTACACCTTGAAACATTTCTGGTCTACCTTCACTGGGTAGCTGGTGTGCAGGACCCCACCAGGCTGAGCTGTGACCTCTGTGAGTGCTTGCCTTCCCTCATGGTAGCTGCAACACTGGGAAGAGCCCTGCTCACCAGCAGTACATCAGGCAAGCTGCAGAAAATGGTTCCAGCAGGAAGGCTGGAAGTCATGTCTCCATACTGTCACTAGCTGGGTGGGCAAGAACAGGGCAAATTACTTGGAGAAAAGTTAAAATAATTTTCCCCGAGTCCTGATTAAATCAGATTCTCTATGCATGTCATCCTTTCTGTGCCACTTATCTAGCCCTGAAGGAGGGTTGGTAGCATTGTACTCTTTTCACCTCAGTCATAAGTCACATAAGATTCAGTAGTTAGGGCTGTCCTTTCTTGCACTGATTTGAGAAACCTCACCTCTGTCATGAAATTACTCTTATCTTAATTTTAAATTTCTTCTGTGACATGCTTGAAGTCAAGAAAAAAAAAAAGCCTAAAATCAAGTGTCACAAGAGCATGCTGTAAATATTGTCCTCTGAAAAGTCAAACGAGCTTCCTCCTAAGAGCAAGTAAGGATACTCTTCCAGCCCAGTTGTTCAGCAAGACACTACCAAAATCTTATTTTTCAAAATAAAGATGTTCCTTTGTTTCTTTCAGGGATAAAAAAAAATTTAAACTCTCTACTGAGAATATCTGGAGAGTTTTTCCAAACTAGAGGAGAAAATCTGTCCCCCACAGCTCTCACTCAACTGCTTTCAGTCCAGCTGATTCCTTTATCATTCAAAACAGGAACATCTTTATTTAGAAATCATCTGAAGATGGATTTATTGTGAAAGGAGAAAATACATGAGAAGTTGGTTCTCTGCACATGTTGAAAAATTATCTAGAAGAAAGTGGGGAAGAAAAATTAAACATATTTCAGTAGGAGGTTATATTACAATTCTCCCATTAACTGGGTCTGGCAAGAACCTGTAAAGCAGAGTTTGAGCCCACATGACAAGAACATACAGGGAAAATCTTCAAATATCCACATACTTGCTTTAGTTTTGAAGTGCTGGTGCAATGTGTGTGCATAGGGAGAACAAGAGCATGTGCAAGTGAAATCAGGAGAGAGTTTCTGTGGCTATGCCAGCAGGGCATGACTATATAATTTGTAGTGTGGGAAGACGCTAGCAGAGAAGATCCTTGCAATGTTGAAAGTATGATGAAATACCTGGGTTAAAAGATTAATGCAAAGAGAGCACGTGAAGAGTCAGAGTCATGAACACAGGAAGGTGAAGGATCGATAGGAGTGGTACAGAAAGACAGGATGGGCTGCACATGAAAGGCACAGGAGCAAAGCAGGGCACCAGCTATTGCCCAGTGTAAGAGGAAACACTTCAAAACAGAAGAAGATAGGAAACTTAAATGGGAAGAAATAATGTGAAGACATTGAAGAAATACAAGGAACATATAGAAATTTTTAAAATTTTTGGTAAGTTGGGAATTTTCTAGGGTGAAGACTTTTTATTTAGGTTATTGCTCTTTTGGTATAAAATGCACTGTAGAGACAGAAAGGTGTCTACAGTGAATACCGACTGCTTGCTACATGTCTTATGATTTGGTTTGGGGTTTTTTGGTGTGTTGCAATTTTTTTGATTGGTTAAATGCTTGGTTGGTTGGTTGGTTTGGGTTTTTTTTTTTGGGTTGGGGGGGCAGGATTTGGTAGCTTGGTTGGTTGGGTCGGTGGGGTTTTTTAAGTTTGGACAAGATTTTTCTCATTTCCTTGACAAGCTCTCTAAAAAAGCAGCTCCTTCTAGCTGTACTTGTGCATCCCTGTTATTGGCTAGCATTCAAACTGTTCCATTTACTTTCCAAAAAAGAATCCAAAAACGTTTCACAGATTTTGCCACATTAAGGGAAATTATCAGCTATTCCTTGAGCAGTTAATTCTCTTCACACCATTTGCAGGGAAAGATAAGAATAAGGTGTGAATATCTTCCCTCCTAGTCTTGACTGAGCTATGTCCATTCTATTCTGTCAGGATTTCCACGTACAGGTGGGATGTAAGCATAAAGGGGCAGTGAAGGGGAGCATGAACTAGAAAAGGGAAGTAAAGAGGTAGGCAGAAGAAAGATGTGCAAATGAATTAAACAAAGCAAGGGCAGTCAGGAGAGAGTCTACAAAACATGGAACAAAAGTAAAGCAGAATATAGAATGAAGACTTGATAGGTGGAGGAAATGAAGTGACATGTAAACTGTAAATAGAGAAGAACAGAATTGAAAAGGAGAAAATTAGTAAGGAAATGAAAACGTAACAAAATTTGGGCAAGAAATCTAGCACAGTGGGAAGAAACTAAAGGAAACTCTAGGGCAAACTAGAGAAAAGTAGAAAGTAAATAAGTAGAAGAAAAGCAGAAAAATAAGCCAGTGAATAATTTTTTAAAAGAGTAAATATTGAATGAGGTCAGTGTCCTCTTAATTATAGGTGTTGTTAGGGAAAAGATGCACTATGTATTTATGAAACACCTGGGAGGTTGGAAACAAATGTTGGAAGCAGGCAGTCCTGGGATGGAAGATATTTTTTTTTTCCTTAGACCTTTCATGACATAGTTAGGTCTCTGCAGCTAATCAGGCTGCTGCATTACTGATAGAGTATACTGACATTGAAAAAGAGTGGACATGAGGCACAACGGATTCAGTGATGTGTATATAAACATTTCTAGCTACACCCTCATGGGAAAAAGTTCCAACTCTCTCCATGCAGAAAACAAGTCATGACCTTTGAGAAAGTAAGCAATAGAGATAGGTCTAAGCTGCCAGATTTTTATTCCTGTCCAACAGAATGGAAAGGGATGCTATGGGATTAGAAATTTTGGCTTAGTTTCTTGAACTCCACTTCTATGTATACACACTTCTAATTATTTTACCACAATGGTTGAGTATTTGGGCTTTTCTTGGATCAATTTCTAACCAGACCCATGTCCAGTTATCCTATACACCTTTTCCCCCAGTTTTGAAGCATTATCTGCATTCATATGTATAGAGCCATTGACTTTGCTCACGTGTGTAAGTGCTTATCTTTGTTACTAAGGCCTTCTAAATGCTTTAATTCACAGAACAGATTGTTCTTCTGGTGTAAAACATACTTTTTGTTGGTTAAACACTAGCAGCTGGAGAGACTTTAAATGTGTTTTAAGAGGGACTATGAAACTCCCCTTTTGTTTTACACTTTCTTGTACTTAAGATTGTGCCCTTATTCCTTGTACTTACTATTCACAGTATTTAATGTAGAGAGTTAAAATGCTTATAAGAGAGAGGCAGGAAACAGTTTAACCTCTGACAAGGGCAGCACTTTTAAATTCAACTGTAAGCATTTAGTTTGGCAAAATCTGCTTCCACTTTCCTGATGAACCATTTAAAACAAATTCAGCTTAACTACATACAGCAAAGCCATGATATCAGCCCTGTCACAAAAGACCAAATCCTGCAGATCCCTATTTGCATGAGAAATCCTTCAAACTGTGAGTCCTTTTCAAGGGAAAGGAATACACACGTGATTTTAGTATTTGCAGAATTTGGCCTCCAGCTAATCACTTGGCAAAATTGTGCCTCTACAAAATTTGTAGTCTCAAGTAAAACTTCCTAAGTGGTTTTTGATTCCTTTACAGAAGTATTAAGCTCCTTTAGGAAAAAAAGCCCTGCCAGGTGATGAACTTTCCTGGGATTCAGAATGTTTGCTAAAATGATATAAAAATAAGGCCTTAATAGCTAAGTCATGGAATTCAGAAAACCAAAATTTTACAACAGTGCAACCTAGAGACTAATTAATTAATCCCATTTCCTCTATGCATTTGAGTAAGTGTAAAAGACCAATTTGTCTTGGAAAAGCTGGTTTCAAATTGAAGGATAATCTAGTCATTTTAAATAGGCCAAATTCTGTAGCCTTACTGGAGGAAAATTCCCAATGCTGTTGTTTGACATCAAAGGAGTATTACCTGACTCAAGGCTGTAGCTCTGTAAAAGATGATGTTACTAGAGCTGGCATTTTTATTTGCTTCCAGAAGCATTTTCAGAAGTGAAGCAAGGTTTCCCTTTCCTCTGTTGAAAGCAGAGAGGGATTCCTCTTTTCCAGTTTGTTTGATAAGAAGTGCTGCACCACACCACTGTCTCTTCTTGCCTGTTACAACAAGAATGTCTCCTGCTGCTTCAGCAGATATTTGAGGGCAATCCATGTGTCAGTGTCTCCAGGGATCCTCCTGCAGCCAGTAATGTCACTTCAGATGGCTGCATTGCACTGCAAGACAACATGGTATGGAATGGTGTCCAGCATCCTGCCAGAAAGGAGAAGATAAAATCCACAGAGCAGGCATTCCTCAAGGAAGGTTCACACCAGGAAAAAAACCCCAAAAACCAGAGCTACTGTAGGTCAGCAGCAGAACTAAAACTGTTCACAACTCCACGGCATCTCTATCCAATTATCCCAAAGGATTTGGCAAATGCCCAAAAGTAATGATATGGTTGTCTACTTTTGTAGGAAGAAACAAACTGAATAAAGTTAATTTCTTTCAATGACAGACATCTGTGATTTTTTTACTGGGTTTACAAATGAAATGTATTCCAAAAGGCCGGGGGTAGCAATATAGTACTGAAGTATTTTGTCTGAATGTTAAATATTATTTTATTCTGAATGCATTTTCAATAAATCAGGCTTCTGATATTGCATGAGTTGAATTAGACATACTAACAGAAAACTCTTTGTGGTACAAGAATCCTCTAAAATAACTTGAAAATAGATGCTCCATGTTTCATAATGCCAAAATTTTCCAGGCTGCTATCTCTAATACTCTCCCTCTCTTTCACTGTTCTCTCCCCACATTGACTCTATCCCAGATGCAACACTAAATAACACTTTATCCAAGACCTATGCTTCTTTCACCTCTGAAGAGGAAAGGAAACATTTATCTGGAAATATGCATTTTTGGTTGTTTTGTTCTTTATGTGTTCCAAGTTTCACATTAGTCTCAGAGGCCTAGGTGGTGTACAGAAGGCAGGTGAGACAGTTTATGATAAATGAAAATTATCTCATGAACATCAGCACCTCATTTGTGTACATGTGTGTTTTCCCCGTTGCCGAGTTAATTATTCTTGGTAATAATATTGAGTCAGACACATGACTATATCATTGCAGACAAACCCATGTTATTAATGCATTTTCACTAAAGTAATCCTTGCCACAGGCAAGATTTTAACCTTCTAAGGGGTTATAAGCTGCTCATGCACGTAGTTGCTCTTCCCAAGGTACAGACTGGTTTATGCCTATTTCTCCCTCATCTCTGGGGAGGAATAAGAGTCAGAGCCACAACCATTTTAAATATCTCTGAAGATTCTTTGGTATAGATGAATTTCTATGTAAAGATCATATAAGAAAAAAATCTTGGATTAAAGAACACTTCTTTCTTAAAGTGACTGAAATTTCTTTATTAGGTACACAAAAAGAAAAACACCAGCTCTTGTTCATGAAGAAGGTAATTCCAGCTGTCACACAGCTGCGCAGGAGAGCCGAGTCCTGTTTGCTCCAGTGACTAATTCCAGCTGAACAGAGCACATCTTGTCTCTGCTGGCATTTCAGCTTGAGGGACATTGCCACCCAAAACCTGGTATCTCTGTTTTGTCCTTTCCCTGCCCTGGTGGCTGGCAGTGCAGCTGCCTGCCTCTGGAGCTCAAGGCAGCTGCCCCAGCACCGAGCACTGGCCGCTTAAAGCAGAGTTATGGGCAGCAGCGTTGAAGAGCACTCTGCTCTTACTCCACAGAGCAGCTCCCTGCATACCCTGGAATTAGAGCTGCTTACTTTTCTGACCAAAAGCCTGTTTTTGCTATTGTTAGCACTGTAGAGCCATGGAGCTCTGGGAGGGCGAGCTGGCTTCTATTCTGTTGTGTACATCATCAGCCAAATTGTCGGCTAATTTCCTATTGTGGAATCTTTATTACCAGCAGTGACCGATGAGGCAGAATGAATATTTTTTTACATTTAAATCTCGTGTGGAAGCTGCTGGTTGCTAGCTGGGAAAAAAAAAAAAAAAATCTGACCTGTAAATTTAGCAAATATGATAGGAAAAAATTTGAAAATTAAAAAAAAAAAAGGATCTTCATTTTGTCCCTGTTAAAGACTAACTGAATTATAAGCATATTTTTAAAATGCGTCTTTTCCAGTTATGTGTGTGTGTGCGTGATGTTTCCTCCCCCCCCCCCCCTTTTCTGTCTTTTTTTGTCTTTGTGTCTTTGAAGCATATAGTTTTGTTAACCCTAAAACTGGCATCCTAGAGGTGTCAAAAATGAGACTGGCTTAGAAACCTTAAATTCCAGAAAAAAATAAGATGCAATTTTTAAACATCTAATATCAAATTTACAGTTTCAGATGTTACCAATGTGAGGGGTAGAAATGCACACAAAGAAAAAGCAGCTTAAAACGGTCATGGGTTCATTCACGTCCAAGAATGGCAGTTATAAAGGAAGAAGCAAATATTGAAACTCAAGATAAAATCTTGAGACGTTTCAAAACTGAGCACCACCATCCCCCCAGTACAAAGTAATTCTCATTCTGGAATTTGGATTGTAAATCTCCACTGAGAAGTTAGTTCAAAAATAAAGCACAATGGTGTCATTTCTGTAAAGAAAAAATAGCTTTAAAAATCCATGAAAGCAAAGCCACTTAAAACTCAGCAGCAGGTATGAAAAAACCTGAAGCACTGGAAGACTTGCGAGTGCAGATTAAGGTGTACTTCCCCTAGCCAATTTTGTCTCCATTTTGCTCAGTGCATGCCCTTTCTGAGGTGAAGACAGTTAAATCCAATTATCTCCTTATGCTTTGTTGAGGTCAACAGTAGTTTTAAATGTGAAAGGACTGAAGCACTTAGTCCTTGTCTAGGTAGCCATTATAGCAACACTTGTTGACCCTATAGCTCCTTACCCTACGCTGATGTTTTAGGAAGTCCACAGAACACTTTAAATTATTCTGAGATGAATAAAGTCATAAAGAAGAAAAGCATGTAGCTGGAAAGCATCAGTCCTAGTGGGGAGTGGACTAAATCAAACTTAAGCAGGAAAATAATTCAACTATGCTGTAGAAAAAAATTAAGGGAGAAATTTTCGCAGTTTGTAACCTACAAAACAAAACTCCATGCCAGGCAAGGATCCCATGGCAGGAAATATAGTGCAAATAGAATTGGGCAGGACTGAATTCAATTTGTATTAAAAAGCTCATAGTAGCTCTAATTGTACAGAAATGACAACCACTCAACATGGTAAATAGCCTTCAGGTAAAAATCCTAGTGCAACTTCAAAAACAAGAAAGGTCGAGATCATCTGAATGACCTTTATACCTCTGCAAAAAGAAGCACTGAAAATACGTCACCGTTGTACTGAGGAGTAAGTGCTCATTCAAAGATAGCATAAAAAAATGCATAGATCTACAGGATACAAAGTTTTCCTAACTAATGCTTCTCCAAGGTGTAAAATGCCATTTCAATAATTACTTATCCTGTTGTTCAAAAATGAGCTACTTTTGCTGATGCAGAAGCCCATTTTATTAAAGCTTTGGCTGAAATCCAAATAAATTGTTCCATGTGAACTTTTGTATTTTTATCAGCTTTGCAAAATTCTAAAAAGATAAAGTCAAGATAGAAGACTAATCAAACAGAAGGAGCTTTTTATCATCCCTAGATGCACTGAACTAACACAAAGTTAGTAAAACCAACATGTGTGGAAGCAGTTTGCATGAAATTATTGTCGTCAACTTTGCTCAAAACACAGAGTAAAATTTTTCTGAGAGTTCAAATGCCTGTTACATTTCTGAGAATGATTTTATTCCTTTACTATCCCACTTGCTCCACTTACTTTTGGCTGTAATGTACAGAATGGCTAACTTGTGTGCTGAGTGCAATCTTAAGCCAAACCAGTAATAACCTTTTTTGACAGCTGCCTGTTGAGTTTTTCCTCCCAGATCTTCATACTCATAAGAACCAAAAAAGCTGGAAACCTTAGATTGCTGGGCGTTCTTTCAGGTTGAATTCCTGAAACTTATTTCAGGGAAAACAAAATTAACATACTGTGTTAATTTCATTTCAGAATATACAGTTTTCTGAAAAAGATTAGCAGAAAAAAAGTGACAGAACTAGCCCATGTTTGAACACTTTTGAATTTGTGATGCCTTTATTGCACACTCTACTTTTAACTTGATGAGAAATTATCTATTTCCTGAGATAGTGGTCATTTTGTTTGCAGTTGCTGTTAGGTGAGAAAGGTGCACTCTGTTCCCTCCAAGAACAGAATTACTTTTAGTTCTTGGATTTTTTATTTTGAAATTAAAAGAAAAACAACTTAAAGACCAAGAGAAAAGTGGAAAGGTTTTTTGTACATACATACTACAAAAAACACAACCCAAAACTTTTATATATATATATATAAAGCAAATAAACAATCTATAACCGTAGATGGTGTTATAACTTGGTACTTACCTGCATTTTTGTACATAGTTTTTTGGAGAGAAAATAAAAAGCTTCACTAAGAGATGTTGCAGAGCTGCAGCACAGTGTCCACAACATCCTTCTCCAGAACAGTTGAATACACAGCAATTCCAGGCTTGATCCCTCATTATCACATCAGGTGTTAATATTAGTTTGCACATCATCACCATACAAAATTTTAGCTTTAATCAAAGATCTAGCTATTGATTGCTCAATATTTAATATCAATTGCTAGCTACTTATTACTCAAATTTTAAGTAAAAAATCCAGAATTCAACTGTCAGTGCAAACCTATATTTTGTGTGGCAGCTGCCAATCTCCACAAGGACAATAAGGAGAACTCCAAAAGGCGATGGAAGAGCCCCTTGCTCAGTATTCCTATCAAGCAAGCCCATTTTGTCCTTTGGAATAATGCATTGTATGGTATTTTCTACCTTCTTTGGTATTTAGAATTGGAGTTTATTGCCAGGCTTCCTGGCAGCAAGCTGTGCAGGTTGCAGGCAGAGGCTGATGGAGGTGAGTGAATTAATGTGGTGGCTGTTTGGAATGTTGTCCAGCTGCCAGGGAGAATTATGTTTGTTTGCCTTTGGCACAAGTGTGAAAGGAACAGCCGTAGATTTCAGAAGTGTGAGTCTACATTTTTATATCTCACACTAATGAATACATTTTTTTGTATCCTATACATTTGGGGAAATAGAATTTATTTGTAGATTTTATTTACCACTTGTGTGGTAGAGGAGGAATGTTTCCTCAGAGACTGAACTAGTACTTTAGAAAAGAAAAAGGAAAAAAAAAGGACCGACTAAGCCAAAACAATGTCAGTAAAAGTTATCCTGATTTCACTACTTTTGCAACTATATCTAAAGTCAGATCACAGAATAGGGAATTTCAGCAACATTTGAAAAATTCTTCATGTAAGTTTTTTTTGGTGGTGGAGAAATGTCACTTGAAAGACTTAACTTTGTATTTGTTTCCTGCTGGAAATATATTTCTTCCAGTCAAACCTTTCCTTTACCTATAACTTGTCAGTTATCCATACTCCAAACTCCTGTGCTATCAACAGAGGGATGATAATACTATTTGTAATGTGCTCTGATGTGAAAAGTGCTACGGAAGATTGAATCGTTGCTGCTGATAGGGCCAGAAATTTCCCCAACTAGATCTGTCAATAGCTGACACTAAAACAACAAGGTACAAAGTGCATTTCAAGACTGTCAGACACCATTGCTTTTTTGTTTTCTCTAGCAAACTATTCCTGAGATAACTGACTTGACCTAGCATTGCTTAAAAAGATCAAGCACTCAGAAGATCAAGTGTCTCAGAAAGAAAAGGCTGGAAAGAATATTAGTTACTCCATACTATGTAAAGCCTAATGATCTCTTGTCCCATTATAGTAAGTAAATAAAACTGTCACTTATACCTCTTCTGTTGGTCTTAATAATATAGAAAGGAAAACAGCTTTCTAGTTTTGGTACAGCAATGAAAAAAAAATTTGAAAAATTATCTATTTTTAATACTTTGCCCGAAGTCACACTACAGAACAGCTTTTAAAGAAGACAATAATGAATGTCTATGCCTAGTATCTTAGTTTCCATGTACAACCATGTAACTTACATAAATGATCAGGAAAATTGTAATTTCAAACAAGCTTTGCAATTTAATTTCAATTATTCTAAATCTATTGTCTATCTATTAGTTGATTGTTGTTAAGACTTTATTATGATATAACATACTTCAGTGATTATTTAAGGAGAAGCAAATATATTTATGAGAAAATAATTTGTTGAGTCAATATTCCTCAAATCCTTGTTTCATTCTAACCATTTTAAGAAAAATATTTGCACTCTTAATCAGAGCCCTTCAAGGAAGCAAAGATGTTTTAAGTGGCATATCCAGCAGAAGAAAGAAAAATAGATGTAAGCTTGCAACAACAAGACTATTTTCTGGTAGGATGAAGATGTGAGACGTCACTTTGGAGATGGGATTAGGAACGAAGAGGCAGAGACAAGAACAAGGAAGAAGGAAAATGGGGGGAGACAACAAGAATAAAAAGAACAATAGAAAACAGGGAGTGTAGGGTAAAGAATGTGACAGAAGACTGAAAATAAGGGTCAGTGGAAACAGAAAAATAGTAAGAAGCCAGCGGGTGGGGGAGAGAGAGAACTACAAAAAATGAGCGTAAGGTGAAAAATCTGTAAAGGGAGGAAAAGAATTTCACACGAATTGCAAACTTAAGGAAGAATGGCAGGTCCCTTTTGGATAATCAGTGCTTCCCAGTTATGCACATGCAACCCCCCCCGAGTCATCCTAATGCCATGGCTGTGCAGCCTTGATGCCAAGACAACTATTTAGAGCTGTGGTCCAGTGTCAGAGGGAACAGAAAAGATGGCAGTAAAAGTCCTGTGGCAGGGAAGCCTTACTTCTCCCCAAACCAAGCATTCCTGCCAGCAGACCCAGCTGCAGCTGGCTACAGCTGGAGTCGATTGGTACTTGCTCTGCATGCAGGGTGAGCGACCCAGGAGCCGCAGGGGTGCCACAGGCAGCCAGACTGCACAGCTTCCTCTCTGCTTCACAAACCAGTGCCCAGGGAACTGAGGGTAGGACGATATCCAAAGGACAGAGCAGCAGGAGAAATAAGGAAAGGGAAAACCAAAAGAGGGCAAAAGGAGCAAGAGAGTGAAAGAGGAAAGCAATTAGTGGTCATGGCCTCTTTACAGCAAGAAATGACTCGTACTACATACATAAGTGATCCCTATGTGAACTGTAAGTGGGAGAGGCACAGCAAGGAGCCTACCACTGATCTCATGAGCTGAGTAATACACATGAAAGCACAAGAGTGACATATTTCTGTCTCAAATCCAGCCATTCTTAAATGTGGAAACACTTCTGCTAGGGCAGTTCAATGGCATATATACATATCAGTTCCTTTCTGATCAGCTTTGACCTTTTCCAGAAGGCAAGCCCGCATTTATCTTATTTATTTATTTTGCCAACATGGCCGTATTTGTCATCATAGTAATTAGTTGAGTCGGTAGAGCTCTGGGAATAGACTTCCAGCTGACATGTGCTCCCTCTTCTGGTTGGCATTTGCCTCTACACTCTGAGGTCAAGGTAAAGACAAATGCGGGTCCTCCAGCTTCTTAAAAAGGAAAGAGCCTTAAAACACTCTGTTTACTCTATTTTGCTACTGTGACATATTTTATTTTGAATGTGAGATCTCTGCTGCTTACTGTCCTCTTGCACCAAAAGGACATTAATATTGATGCACTTGTGCCTTTCAGACAAATGATTTTACCATTCATGAAGTCCATTCATGGATTTGTTTGTCTAAAGAGTATTTCTACTGTTTTACTGATATGAGCATGCTTTGGTGCCGCTGTTTTCTCCCCCACAATGACAAGTCACTCCTATTGCCTTGCACAGCCATTGCCAGCTGAGCTCTTGAACACAAGGCAACCAAAGTTTCATTTTGGGGGGATCTGATGCATGTTTAGAGGGGCAATATTGCAGGAAGTGCTGCTGGTCCACTTCATTTGAATACACAGATAATGAAAAAACACAATGCTAAGATAAATCTTTGGTGAAAGCTCAATCTGAGAATTTCTATGAAAAATATTCACTCCTTACTTTGACTGTGGTCTGTTGTGGCATAACCCTGTAGGCAAGTACCTACAGCTGGTAATGGAGTGGCTCAGTTCAGAGGGCCAAAACCTGCTGCTGCAGGAATGGGGATGTCAGGCTGGCTCAGCACTGGTTATTGAACTAAACTCGACAGCAATCAACTCTTGAATTCTAATCTTGTCTCTAACACCAACTCCTGGTCAAAATCAGTTATGATCTTTCTGATTTGCTTCCACATCTACAGAGAGGGAATAACCCTTGCTTATAATATTTACCAGGCACACTGAAGCAGATCGTCAGCATTTACACCTCATATCATCTGTTAAACTGCCTCTGCTTGACTGGGGACTAGGTCATGCCTCTTTGGTGCTACCACATAAATGTTAAAACTTAACCATCATCTGGTCTTCAAAAAGGGCGGCTTCAATTTTTTTTTTTTTTTTTTGGTGTGTGTGTGTAGAAAGTAACTATTTGAAATATTGTTTTAATAATAAAAAACAGAATAAATGTCTGCTTGGTCAGTTCTTATGTCAAGATCTAGGACAGATTGCTGGATAGTATTTAACATTCAGAGTGGAAGTATTACTTTGGCCCTCAGGCAAAATGTACCAGAAACTTGTCTAGGGTCATGCCAACAACAAATGATGAAGAAAGCAAACATTTAAAGAAAAAAATTAAATATAGTCTTTGGGTATTTTCAAATAGAGAGACTAAATGTGGACTATTGTCTTGGAAATAAACTCAGAGAAAATCTAGATTTTTTTTTCCTGCTCATCAGTTTTGTAAACATTTGAATTTAAAATAATCAGTCAATTTCTATTTCCTCTCCTAGAATTTTGTCTTTACTGGTTTTTAACTGTTTCTTACTGTTTTCACAATTCAGTGCACTCAAACAGTAAAGCAGCTGACCAAAATAGGTACCCACTAATATTTCCCCATCTTTTTCTTTTTCAATGGAATATAGGCAAAGCTATATATATGTATATATATAAGGCTCAAGGTACACAAAAACATTTGATGATTATGTGATTCAGATATACCTCAAATGTATATGTATCTCAAAGTCTTTTTAGAAACACTGTCTTTTTTCAAAGACACAAATCGAATAATTCTTACCTTCATTTGAGACCAATGAAATAAAACAGAGCTAATGGGGTTCATACTCATTCAGCATTTATTTTCAGACCAAAAACCATTCATCTAACTGAATATTTACTCCATTGGATACCCAATTCCTTGTAAACCCAAAGAAAAGATGATACTTCAGAAACATACATCTTAGGCAAATATTTTATAGCTGTAACACACAAACAACTCCAGCGACAGGAATCCTTGTGTCACATAATAAAAACCTGAGATATAAAACCACCAAACCCTGCCCTTTTGCTAATATCACTGGCCCCCAAACTCTGCTTTGTAAGTGCTTGCTGAGCAGATTGTGGCTTCCAGGGAACAGGTCTGGAGAGTCCTGAGAGGCAGCAGAGTAGAGCACCATGGCTGTCAGCTGCCTTGTGACCAAACCCACCTCATGGGTGTCCTGGCATGCAGTGCAGCTCACAGATGGTTCTGCAGGTGAAATGCGTGGCCAGCAGTTCTGCCTGTCCTGCTGACAGGACCAAGGCTGCCTACCCCAACCTTAGAATGGAATTTCACTCAAAATGAGGAGGAAGGGCTTCACTTGTTTATGGACAACAAATAATGTAGTAACAAGGAAATTCATCTTGCCCAGGGCACATCCAAGTTTAAATCACTGCTCTCAGATTTGAAGCAGTGTTTGAAATGGAGATTCACCACGACAGGTATGTACTTAGCCCCAGCTACATGTCTGTCGTCTGTGTCCTTTGTGGAGTCTCTTGCTTTCAAAACATGCTGCAAAGTTTTGATTTTACCCTGCATCAGAATGAAACCAAATGCCAAAACCTCAGAATCTTTCACGAAATAGAATCCTTGTTTCCTGGCCAGCCTTATTATTGAACCTTAATATGATACAACATGTGTCCATATTTGCACACATGGTCCACAGCCCTTACACATGTGTAAATCCTACTGAAGTCATGTATAAAGGATCAGGCTCTAAGGCTGTTATAGAAGAAGTTCATGTTTCACTGACTTTTTGGTATTCTTTGAAGATATTACATTTAGAGTAAATATAGAGAAGTACATGTTATATGCAAGATTTTCAGAGAACATTTAACTTCCACGCCAGAAGGTCACATCTAAGGCAATATGGTCTTGGAACAAGTTCAAAGTTGTCACACTTGATAAAAATAGCTTAAAGGGTACATAACTGTGCTGGAATATGGGAAAAGAGTGGAACATGAGAGGGGGGGAATGATCGAAGGCCCCATTACTAATTATGTACATACTTTGTTGCTATTGAAAGCTAGATTTCCAAGCATGTACGTGGTACTTAAGTCAAATAAAAGTGCAAGCAATTAAAAAATATAAATGCTTTTGCATTGCTATATTTAAGGAAAGAACCTTTACCAAATATAATTCTATAGAATAAATGAAAATTATTTAAAAATAAATGAACAGAGGATAAATGTGTCTGGGCTTTTTTTCTGCTTGTTCTTAGTTTTAAAGTTATGCTCATATACTTAGCTTTTTACATAACATATTAATATTTTTGTAATACTTTATTCAAAACCAAAACATGTATTTTTGTTGATATAAGAAGTTACATTCATTTTTTTCATATTTCACTTCAAACTGCTGCAATTTTGTTAGTTTCTTCTAACCTCCCAAAAGAGGGACAAATTTACACAACAAACTGAATCTTCGGAAAAGTTGAATCACACTGGAGGATGGGCTATGATATATATATATATATATATATATATATATATATATATATATATACATATATATATATATATACATATATATATGGTACATTATAAAAACATGTTTACATTAAACTACCTCTTGAGATACACAGCTTATTGGCAGCAATTAGCCCTTAGGACTGTGTTCTATGCATTGGATACATGTTAAACCACAGTCAAATCTCCTGATGATGTTTAAGCCATATATTTAGGTGAGCCTAAAATAAGGTCCTACAGCCCTTCTGTTGCAAACTGATTCACTTGCACCGAAGTCGCACTAAATGGGCAGTTTTCCATGACTGGAACACTCAGTAAGTCATGGGTCATATGTGTCCTACACAGAAAGCCATACCATACATCTTCCAGTTCAATGTTCTGATTTATTGCGCTATCATGTTAATTTTTCCCTTGTAAAGAACATGTCATGCAAAGGAATCTTTTACTTTGTTTTTAACTGAGAAATTTGCTATATTTTGCACATACTTTTTCATGATTGATGGCATAGCGCAATCTTTGTGCTAAAACATGAAAACAGCTGATGTTTAATGATTTTGTAATGCAAGACTCTTGACTTAGTTCTGCCCAGAATGACTACATGCAGGGCTCAGTCACATCCTAATCCTATTTATCCTCAGTGAGGCTCTTGATGATGAGAAAATGAAATTGCTACCTTCCATGCTTGGAAGCAAATTTTTCTTTCATCTGTATTCTTCCCTGTAGAGAAATTGAGATACAGGTATTTTTTGACCAGGTTTTATCTCATAGCAGACTTATATACATTACCATGGAAGGCAGCATATTTTATGGCAACACTCTGCAAAAGGTATGTTCTATGACAGCATTTTTTTTTTTTTGCCATAATAATGAAGTGCTTAAGAATTGAAGATATCCCATCAACACAAGAAGGTTAAGCAAGGGTGTCCAATGCCTCCCATGATGCAAACAGCTAACAGGAGGACTTTATATCTTCAAGGATTAGGAAGTAAATGATCAGAAAAACGGCCTGAAAGCTGAACTCCGGGAGGTGCACTGGATACACAGAACTTTCTATACCTCCCTTTTAAAATGTACAACCATGGGGAAAGGTTATATTATACTGCAGCAGAGAAGCAACAATGTAATTTATGCTGCTCAGCTTAAAAGCATCAAATTTTTATACAATAACAAAAAAGTAGAGAGTCTGAGTCATTAGAAAAATACTTGCACAGCTGGTAAATTGTATTTTTTATGGACCTTATACATGTGATTGTAAGCACTAAGTATACACATTATTAGGGTCAATCTAAACCCAGGCTGATGAAAAATCCAAAGTGTTGGAGGATTTAGAATCTTCCTGTGGATTTTGTTGTAGCCTCCACATTTATGCTTTCATTAAAATAATATCTGTTTTAACTTCCCAAGTCTTAAAAGGAGCCTTTACAACATTAACCAGTGCACTGTCTCACAGACTGTATACCCAACAGATTGAAACAATACTACCGGGATATGTGGAATAACAACAATATTTATTCTGTATTTTTGTCTTCCTGGAATGGATTGACCACTGATTCAGAAGCAAAGAACTACTGTGATATGGCCCTAGCTTCTCACTCAGTTGGAGATGGCAATGTTTTAGTGGTTTTAGTGCTAACCATCTATGAAAGAGCACAAAAGGTGGCATGCCCCCAGAACAAGAAGATGACGGTCTGTGTGGCTGTTACAACCCCACAAGGAGGATCTTACCGCTCTGTTCTTTCATCTTTGTAAAGTGAGAGCAAAACAGTCCACCAGAAAGCTGGGGGGAAAATGACTCATCTGCTGTCCATTTTTATTTTGTCTCGGTGTGTGGAAAGTGCTTCATTTCTTACTGCATCTGGACAAAGACAGACCCCCTGGAGGTACTCCCAGCTCCCTGAAGATACTAGGATGTTTTGGGTTAAACTCATGCTCTATTCAGGCTTGGTTCACCTACTTTCCCACCTAATTTCTCTGTGGTCACTAAATTCCTCTCTTCATGTAGTGTACAATTCTGAGAACTGCAGTGAACACGATGGTTTTTAGTAATTTTGACAGTTCACATTATTTGCTTCTGGAAAGCCTTCGAGCTGGTAAAGATTGGAGGGCATGCAATTCTCCATGAGCAAATGCCCATTGCTTTTATCTCACATGGTTTGAAAGGCCATACAAGTAATGCAAACTGGATTTACATTACTCCAGTCCAATGAATTGGATCTCATTGAAAGAATTTTGCTACCAATTTTTTGCAGTGCAGCAAAACTAAGAGCTGCACTCAGGAATTGAAGAAATGTTTTATAAGACGCTATACAAACCCAAAACAGAAAGCTGATCCTTGCCTAAAAAATATACAACATAAAGGTGTCACTTGGCTTTATGCTTTCCCCAGATGTTGCAGTTGACATGAGTTTTTACATCAGCTTTACTACATGAAAAATGGTTCCACCTAATTTCATCCTAAGGTAATAACATGGAGATATGACTGATGGATGGGGAGCCCAAGGACATAATCATATGACAGTGATCCATCAGACAGGGAGGTAACAGTTCCCTTGCTCCTAGCTGTTGTCATATTGATAGACATCCTGGTGACAGTGAACTTTATAGAAAGGAGATGACAAACTATAGTGAGGGTTTTCAGAGGTGTTTTAAAACATGTTGTCTCCATGTATGAACAACTGCTTAGGTGTTAATATGCACAGGGTGAAATACTTGGTGTTGGGATGGATATTTGCATGTCTGCCAGTACAGAAGGGACTAAGTATCTGCAAGAATAATACAGAAGAGAGAGTATGGATAATCTGCTTGAAAGAAGTGCAAAGAATTGAAAATTAAATCCTTCACCTCTGTTGTGATAAACTCAAACAATTTAATGGAGGGATGCAAAGGGGAGGTTGGTACTTTGTAGAGAAATGGTACAGATCTGCAATTGTCAAGCGCTTTAGAAAGGAGGCTGTTGAACCTCAAGACATGAGCTGATGAGAACATGAACTTCGTCTTGCTAATTAGTAGCAGCTGTCCCACTTTCAGAAGTTTGCCATTTAGGAAAATTTAGGTTACTAGGAGAATTTTTTCCATCTTCCCCAAAAGAAGTATTCATTTACCAGTATCAAATTTGTTTGAAAAAAGCAAATACACTCTCCTATGAAACACCACTATTTCTTCCTTTTCACACAGATTTGTTTCTTGTTGAAAAAGAAACTGTGTGAAACATGAGAGAAAGCAGAGGTATGAAGAGAAAATTGCCTAATATGACTCAGTTTTTCCATGAAATTTGTGACCAGAATTAAAACCACCAGCTGTGTTCTGTTGATATGAGAATATCTTAGAACACTAAATTGTTAGGCCTAATTTGCATTTCTAGAAATGTCATGTGTTTGTTTGAAAACACAACAAAGTTTATGACAAAACATCTGGATGAAAGAACAGGACCCATTTCTGCAAAGCAGGTGATTCATGTAGTGTCAGCATTTCAAATAAAATCTAAAAATTAACTTCGGAAGTTCTTTCCATCTTACAGACTTGCTGATATTTTTTCTTAGTCATGAGATATCCACGGGAATCTCAAATAAACTATCAGAAATGCAGTATCCAAATGTAAGCAAGCTTTATTTTTGCAGCCCGTGTAAAAAATGTAAACTACTGATAGATTGTGTTTATTGTATTTACTTTGTTTCTCACATAGACCTTTAACATTTCCAATATCAAGCAAGATTCAGAAAAGAGTGAGAGCCATCGCTAATAAAAATTATTGCAGTATCTTGTACAATATTGCAATCATTTCTCACTGAAATCATGCTATAAACATTTACACACTTTATAAAACAGCTTTTCAAATTTTGGCTACCATTAATAACCTGCAGTGAGTCAACACTCTTCCCATCCTTCCAGGTTTTAGATCATATGGAGAAAATAATAGGTGTGTATCATGTAATTGAAATGGCATCAAGACCACCACGTCCATCATCCTCTGGACAAATGAAGGATAGTAATCTGAAAAGGCCTGTTCTGTGCATTATGACCAGACAATATAAAATGCATACCAAGTACAGCAAGAAGTTCTTTGCATCACCTTAATGCATGTGGGATACAGCACACCAGAAATCAATATTAATTGATTGTGTGTTTCAGAAAAAATGGACTGACAAAAGAAAAATTACGTCCTTGGAATGAAATGCAAGATACGCAATCCTGCCTACTCAGTGAATTTAAGATTGAAGGGAGACTTTCTGCAACTTCCAATTAATACTTAGGTTACTGTTGTTAGCAACACTGAATCTAAAATGTGGGTAGGAAATTACATGAATAAAAAGAAAAAAAGATGGAAAGCAAGCAATTGACAGTGGCTGCTGAGGCAGAAAGAAGCACTTGCTTAAAAGCAGAAATAAATCCAGAGAGTCTCAAAATTTGCAACCTAACCAAAAATGTCTCAAAACTGCTGTGTGATGAATAGACTCTACACCTTGTTTTTCAGGGGCAGAGACAATTCTGAGCATTCTATCAGAGTGGGATCCTTGCAGAGCTTTTATAGCTATTGATTTTTGGAGAGGTGTGAAACAGCTACTTAATTTCCTGACAAAATACATCAGAAAATCATTTAATGCTAACATCTATAAGTTCTATGAGGGGAAAAAATTAGCCTATCTAAGGCCTGAAAGTTATACACTAGGACAAAGAGCTAAAAAATTACTAAAAATTCTGGAAATGATAAAAAAGCCTCCATCTCTTATAAAAGATCCATGTATCTCAATTATCTGTTTTTCTCTTTAGTCCTTTGTACCTTTCACAGACTGATTTCAATTTATACAGATTGATTTCAGTATTACAACCCATGTTTACTTATCTATAAATCCAAGAAACCCAGGTGATCAGTCTTGAAATAGTAAAAATTTAATTCACATGGAGCTGGGTCTGCCATTCAGGTTCCAAGGGTGACTTTTCAGAGCTGACATATTTTCTTGGCTTTGCGGTTCTTGTGGCTGTCCAACATGCCTGAGATTCATTAATACCAGCTCTATAATATGTAAATCAAATCTAAGATCATTTTTGTTCACATGATGAAGAAACTTTAGAACAGACTTTTCTGCAGGAATGCTCTTAGTACAGCTGCAGGACAAGCTAAAGAAAGGGTGTCACAGAGAGTTACAGTTCCACTGAAAAACTCACTTTGTTAATGAAAGGAGCTGGATTTTACCATAGTTCCAGCAAAAAGGCTCCTGAGCTTTGCCATTTTTATCTTTGTCCCCTAAAGAACCAACCGATGACACAGAAAGAATCTGTCGGTTACTCTTAAACTTTTGATAATATAGAAATTTTTTTACTGAGGAAAAGTCATAATAGCAGTATATGTATAAATATTTATCTGAAAGATATTGATAGCATGTTTATGCATTTCATATTTATTGAAAATAATTTTTAGGTACAAATACATATAAAATCACAGACTTGTAATTTTTTTATAAATATAAATACTTAAATACCAGAGAAAAGCGATTATTTAACTCCCAAAAAGCAGGACTATTTTAAAAGACTGCATGCCAGAAGCTGTCACTAGAAATACATATTTTGCATGAACAGTATAGCAACAGTCTAGTAAAATCTGTGAGAAACTTTTATTGCTTAAATCTCCTCATACCCAGAGGCGGTAATAAGTTACATGTTTCTCTATATATACAGTTTAACATTGTCAGACATATTTCTTGTATTGGAACCAGAAAAAACATCTTCTTGACTGACTTTTTTGTATATATTTCATAATTAGGTGTAGAAGTCAAAGATACCACTTTCTACCCAAAGGACACATAAACCCTTCAAGCATATCAGAGCAGGTCAAATATCACTATATACCCTAAAACTTCACTACTGCAAGGTGGGTAACTGTTTTCCCGTGTTACCAATTCAACAAAAACCGGGAACACAGTTTCCCGGTTTAATTTTCCTGGTTAGACAGCCATGCTTGCCTCTCAAGATGTACCTGAAAGTTATACTCCTAGAAGACTAAGATGTGCATTTCCAGCCTGTTACATTCAGGTTTCTTGTCTTTCATTCATTCCTGTGTGAATGAAATTCAGGACAATGCACTCTGGAGATGTAGTACTGCTTCTTTATTGAGGTTTAAAAATTCCCAGAGCAACCAAATATATGTACAAAGAATTTATGCATGCAGGCTACATTTTAAAACACTAGTTATTGTAGCTAAATCCTTATGTTTTGAGCACATCATTGCTGTCTCAACCAAACCAAGTTGGCTGTTAGTCCATTGCTCACCCTTGAGAAGAGGGGATTGGACAGACACTCACCCTGTTAACTCAGAGTGAACACTCACCCACAGAGGAGACATCAAGCAAGACTGGTGAAGCTTGAGCTGGGTTAGCATCTAAATCTGCATAAAAGTGTCCTGCTCCCCACTGCCTTGAGCATTGCCCCCAGCTGCTGCTGGGATTAGCAGTGCTGGGGAAAGCATTTTCCAAAAAAGCCAGATGAGGCAGCAATGAGCTGGGACTACATATCAAAAGCTTCCAGAAATTCATGACCTTTGATTGCTAAATTAATACTTCTCTGTTTTACTTAGAGTAAATGTAACTGTTTCAGCAGACTCTTGCTCATTATCATAGTTACAAATAATAAATGTATTTTGATCTTTTTCGAATACTAATTTTCTATTTTAAAGGTGACACAAATCCATTTTCCTTAACATTTGGAAAAAATATTGCTTCCAAACTACAGCTGAGACCTCTTTCATTATGATTTTCAGGCACAATTTATGGAATAGAAGAACAGATAAAACTTATGATAGACAATTGTTTGCACCTTAAAACTTAGAAAATAACAAAAATTCAGATTACAGTCAAAGCATGCTTTTTAAGAAAACTGCTTTTAATGTTTTCAAAATTCAAATCTGTGTGCATTTGGGTAAACTTGAAAATAACCCCACAGTAACATGGGGGCTATTATAGGAATAAGAGTGGCATGGCAATTTTTGTTTCCCAGTTTCTGATTGCTATCTATGATTTAATAATTAGATAACATGACATCACTAATAACTTATTTACTTCTAATAGCAAAACACATTGATTTATATTGTTTGTTTTTGTTTATGTAGGTTTTTAATGTTTGAAAAATATTAGAAAATACATATTTTTAGTCAATTTAGTTTGAGGTAATGAAATTCCCAGTAAAATAGAAAGGGCAAATCTTTCTGTGTTTATAATACATTATTCTTATATATTACATTATAAACACATTTATACACATATTTTATGTCTATCTTTAATATACTACATAATTTGCTACAAGTATAATTTGTAGTAAAAAACGAAAAAGGAACCAACAAGAAATGTTACAAATCAACAAATCCATGTTTTATCACCTAGAATGGGAGGGGAGAAAGAAGGCTAAGTAATTTTTATTTTCCTCACAGGTATTTCTGAAATATCTTTCTTAGTATTGATAATTTATGATTACAAAGTCCTTCACACTGTCAGTCTCATGCTGTCCACAGGACACCTCTGTGGGCTCTAAAGAATCATAAAACGGAAGTTTTCTGCCACGTGAAGAGACTGAAGGCTTCTGGGACCAGTTGCTCATATCCATGCTGCTGTATTTGGAGGCACTGAAGCAGAACAGATGTGGACAGCAGTTTGCCTCATTAACTTGGTCAAAGCATCCAGTATTAGCTGAAGGACACAGTGAAGGAGGTTGGAGGACTAAAAATCCTATTCAAGTCAAAAAAAAAGAAGATCCTCACAGCCTGTCTCTCAACCCTTCTTGTCAAAAACTTCAGATTGTCTTATGTCCTGCAAACTGCCCACATCAAACATTTTAAAATCTATTTAAATGTCTGTTTTCCTTGTTTTGCCCCTTGACTCCTGCCTCAGGTAGTTTGCCCTGGTTGATGCCATGCCTGGAGTGCTGTGTTCGATTCTGAGGTCTCCAGCTGAAGAAATACAATAAGAGGGTCCAGTGGAGTGCTATGAATTTGTTTAGGAGTCTGGAGGAAAGGCTGAGAGAGCTGGGGCTGTTTAGCCTGTAGAAGGAAAGACTGAGAAGAGATACTGTGAGTATCTGAAGGAAGGGTGTCATGAGGATGGAGCCAGGCACTTCCCAGTGATCCCAAGCAGTAAGGTGAGTGCAATAGGAAGAAAATGATGCACAGGAAGTTCCAACAGAACATAAAGAAGAACTTTGAGGTTGACAGAGAACCCTGGGAACAGACTGCACAGGAGAGGTTGTGGAGTCTCTTTCTCTGGAGAAATAAACCGTCCTTGATGCAATCCTGTGCATCCTGCCCTAGGTGAGCCTGCTTTAGCAGGGGGGTTGGACTGGGTGATCTCCAGATCTGCCTTCCAACCCCAACCAGTCTGTGATTGAGTAATTCTGTAACAGTTGCTTTATCATCCTCTACCTTTTCTAGATTTTCCTCATTTTTATATGAACTCCATTTCCCCCCTCCATTTTGTATTTCATTGATCCCACTTCTGCTGCAGAAAACAGAAAACAGCCTATAGCAACAACAACACTGAAACCAGAAATACACTGATAGACTTTTTTGACAAGAAAAAAAGTACTCTGCAGATAGATGTATTTCCTGAGAACCTCCTTGAAGTGTTATTTTTTTCATGTCTGGCCAAAAGCTTTGTGTATACTTTTTCAGTCTCCAGGTAAACTGCATCTACTTTTGTTAGCTTTTCAGGGATTCACAATTGCTCAAGTTATATGAATGAACAAGATTCACATACCACTAGATTTGCAGTTTTAATTATACCTAATCCTGTGTGTTTCACTGAAGTGTTGAAATACTGAATAAATTGGACTAGCTCAAGGGGCTGACATTTCTCACAGACATGCCCTTGTTGCTGTAGTATGCCAAGTTCATTACTGCACAACAGTTCATTACTGCCTACTACCTGCAAATTCCCCATGTACTCAGTGTGCATCCCTCTGTACATCAGGGACCTTTATAACCCTCTCCAGCTATTCTTGTTTCATGCCACCTATTTATCTCCTTTCCTTCAAAGATTTATTCCTGGGTGATCCCTTCCATTTTTTTTCTACTTTTTTTTCCTACTGTAGGAAATAAATTATTCAGGGTGTCAACATACTAGAACTAGAACTGAGATGGAGGTAGTTATAATTAAATGCTAATAACTGCCAGGAAAATTACAGAGCTGTTCTCAGCTGGTAGGTCTGCCAGGCAGCTGCCAGGAGAACTATGTTTTTCCCCTACTCTTCTTCTCGTTTACTGATTTTTCACCAAAATAGGGTGTTGTCTTTAATTCTGAACTTTCAGAAACATTCCAGCACTGATTGGATATGTCATTCAAAAGTAGTAAGATAATGGACAAAGAAACAGAGGAATATTTTTCTGTTGAAATAAGGGCTTTTGATGCAGGCTTGGAGTGTGCTTCAACATTACACTTACGAGTTGCCATATCCCTCTGTTGTGTCAATGCAGCTCTCTGGGGAGGCTATGCTATAAATGAGATGGTTTCCATTAGCATTGATTATTTCTCTGAGCTGGCTTGCAGTGCACACTCCTGAAAATGTTACCAGTAAATTTCACCACTCCTACCACTCTAGCAGAGGGACAGAAAGGTATAGCAGATCTACAAAGGAATTCTTCAAGTTCTTGTTAGTCCTAGAGAAATTGTAGTCAGAAACACAACATTAAAGACCACTGACACTGCTAAAATTTTCCTGTCCCTCACCTGCCTGCTACCACCTGTTAGCCACAGGTTAACATGCCACGTGTACTGAAGAATGGTCGAACATACACTCAAGTATGAGCTGTGGGAGTGGTGACCTCTGTAAGAAGAAAAGCAATCCAAGCTGCTTTGACTTTTTGTGAGGTGAAATACTGTCTTATGAGCTGTGATTCATGAGTTAAGATGGCACAGCAAGTGAGGCAATGGTGTATGCAAAATGAAGTTTGATTCATGGTTAACTGAGCATGTGTATACCAGAGGCAGAGCAGACAGGTAATCCAGTAGGATTTGGAGCCTCCAGACCTTTATTAGCTCAGCCAAATTTCAATATATGTACTGCTATAGGGGTAGGCTCCTACCCAAGCACTTGCTGCTTGAGCTTCAAATGCACTTTCTCAAATGCTGTATAGTGTTGTCTTTTCTGTTTCCAGCCACATAACAACACTGCAGATAAAATTAATGGGATTTCAACTTTCCAGGAAGGATATGTAACTCAAGAGGGATACCCCGGGCCCTCTTTTAAAACTCAAATCAGAGGCCTTTATCTACATCAAAGCCATTCCCACATGCACTGCATACTGCACTTATCCCTGACAAAAATGAGCTCAGCTCCTTCCCAGATCACCATGCCAATACGTCAGCCTGCAGGGATTCTACTAACTCACCTTTCCAGGGCATCTTCTGGGTGTCACAAGCAACCCCAAAATGAGTTGGAGCTGCTGGAGATGCCTTTGGCCATGCAGAACATCAAGAGCATTCCTGGGTTTTAGGAGCTCCTCTCACATCTGAAATGGTGAAATTGACAACCAAAGCAAGATCTTGCTCTGAACCAAGCCAGGAAATGCATACCTTTATTAAGCAGAGTGGGAACAAGTGTTTGACACCACTGGGGTTTGCCCCGCATGGCCATTTGTCAATTATAACAACATGAACCAAACTTTGGAGAGGGGACTGTTTGAGGCAGTGGCACATCTGAGGGGTTCACAGGGCTCCAGGTCAGTGCCCGCCGTGCCCAAGCTGCCCACACACCCCTGGGGGCAGCCGGCCCACTCTGCCCTGAGAGGAGACCGTGCCAAGGGCTGTGTGCAGTTCTGGGCTCCTCAGGTCCAGAAGGACATTGAGGTGCTGCACAGAGTCCAGGGAAAGGCACTGGAGCTGTTGAAAGGTCTGGAGGATGAGTCCTATGAGGAGCAGCTAAGGGAGCCGGGGTTAGCCGGGAGGAGGCTCAGGGGTGATTTCATCGCTGCCTACAAGTGCCTGGAAGGAGAGTGTAGCCAGCAGGGAATTGGAGCCTCTTCCCAGAAAAAAAAAAAGAAAAAAAAGAGAGAACATGAGGATATAGACTCAACCTGTGACAGAGGATGTTCAGGTTGGACGTTAGGAGGAATTTCTTCACATAAAGGGTTATTAGACACTAGAATGAACTTCCCAGGGAGTTGGCAGTCATAGTCCCTGGGGATATTTAAGTAAAGACTGCACACTCAGTACCATGGTATAACTGACATGGTTCCCCTCGGTCACAGGTTGGACGCGATGACCTCCGAGGCGCTCTCCAACCTCCCTCATTCCCTGCGACCCCGTCCCACGGCTCGCGCGCCCGCGCACCCCCCCTCCCCACCCTCACGGGCACGCCGGGCGGGGAAACCCCGCACCCCATAGGCACGTGACCTCCTCCGCCTCAGAGCCCCCGCCTGGCCCCGCCCCACGCTCGCGCCAAACGCTTCCGGCCGAGGGCCGGCGGAGGAGCGCGCATGCGCCGGGAAACCCGGAAGCGCCCGAGCGGTGGAGCCGGGGCGGGAGGCGCTGCCCGAGGCGCTGCGTGCGCGGCGCTCCCGCGGCCCGGCCGGCCCGGGGTGGGCGCGGAACCTCGGGGCGCTGTGCAGGGCCAGGTAAAGGGGCCCTGAGGGGGCGTGGGCCCGCGGGAGGGACGTGCGAGAGGATGTGTCCGGAAGGTACGGGTGCGGGACTCCCCGGTTTGTGAAGGTATCTAGGTAAAGCCGCGGCGGTGACGGGGCGGGGAAGGGTCTCCTCAGGTCGGCAAGGGTTTGGGAAAGGATGTGGGGAGCGATGGGAGTGATGGCAGACCTGAACGTAACCTCAGCTCAGTTCACGAGGGATGTTGGTTTCTTGGAGTTCAGGCTGGCACGAAACTGGCGGGGTTGCCTTGTACACGGTGCTGGGACCGGTGAGGTGCGTCTAAGGCGATAGTTTACTGCGGACTCTTCTCGGTTAGGAGTTACCATTTCTTGGTCTTATCAAGGTTTATCCTTTTGATGACTCCAAAAAGGAGTTTTCCTGTCACTTAAATGCTATGTGAAAGTACGGTGGACTGCTCGCTCACCTTTTCTGTTTCTTCATTTATTTAGTTGGCTTTTCTTTTGAACAAGCCAGTTTCTAGTTCATATGTGTATATATACATACACACAGTCACACATATATATGCACGTGCATACATATATATATGTGTGTGTGTAACCTGGAAACTTCTAAATAAAAATAGATGTGCTTGCATCTTTCTATACATTTTATCTTTGTGTGTAACTCTATGAAACTCGGACTATAAATGATGTTTAGAATTATTTTCATGCATTCAAACAATGGGAGTGTTGTGTTATTGAAAATGCGACTGGAGATATCTAACTAATATCTCATGTTCTTGTCCTCTTTTCCTAGTGCTTGACCTGTAATACAGAGATCTTCCAGAATGCTGGAGTCCTATGTAACCCCTATTTTGATGAGTTATGTGAATCGCTACATAAAGAACTTGAAGCCTTCAGATCTGCAGTTGTCACTCTGGGGAGGAGATGTTGTGCTTAGTAAACTTGAATTAAAGTTGGATGTACTTGAACAGGTATGTTATGTTTATAGCAGTTAATGTACATGTCTTTGATTTAAAAGAAGTTGGCTGAATTATTTTAGGTTGGTCTGCGCAGCTAGGTCATAACTTAGTGCTTGCTGGTTTCCTTCTTATGCAAGTATTTTTTTTCCCTCTGCATTTAGTTATTCTTGCTTTAATTTCATGCCATTTGTTTAGCAATGAATGGTAATTCTTTACACATTCTGTAAGTTATGGAGTGTGAAGAGAGGCTTTTTTGTGGACATGTTTCTTTCAGTAACTATTGTTTACAGTGGGAACATTAATTGAATTGCTTTTCCAGTATAATTGCATATAGTAACTAAATTGAAAGGTCACAAAGTGAAATGGGATCTCTTTTTGATTATGCATACCCATTTGTGCTCTTTGTATTGTTTTCTAACTTCAGATTTCATCTTTCCAGTGGTATCTAAACTTAAGAGCAATTGAGGAATAGATTTGAGCATCTGGTTTCTGTGGATTAAATCAAAGACTCAGTAAAACTTAGCTTTAAAACAACACGGTTGACCCAGTAAAACACTAGATACAGCATTTGGAGCCTGCTGTCAATATGCAGTGGTAAAGCCTTAGCACAGGGATGGTTTCCTTTTATGCTTATCTGGTTGACAGCTTGAGTGTGTGAGACCGATAATGCTGCTTTCTGTTGTGAATGGTGTAGCAGGGCTTAGCTCGAGTCCTGTGGCCAGATGTAGTCCAACCAAGTGAAGGAGCTGAGAGAAAAGCAGGAAAGAATGGGAAATTTAGACAATACATCCCTTGAAAGAAGAATCAAATACATGGGGAATGTGTTTTTGATATTAACTAAAATAAGGTGAGACAAGATAGGGCAAGAATTACTTGAATCTGACAAGAAGCAATTGAATAAATTACATGTTGAGAGACTTAGGTTAGACATAAATGGAAATCTTATGTGTCAGATTATGAGGCATTGGAATAGGCTGGGGTGACTGCATGTCTATTAGGAACATCTTTTAAAATGTGAAAAAAATACGTATGGTTTATTAAGAACCTTGATCCTGTTCTGGGAGAAGAGACAATCTTAGAAGAGATCTTGTCCTGTTTTCTGCTTTTTAAAGAACATTACTTGTATTCCTTGAAGTATTTCATAGTCTCTGTATTTACTCTTAAGTCTGTTAATTGATGCATGCTGTCCATACAGTTGATGTTCTGTAGGATGTGTTCCCCTGCCAGCCTTTTAAAATGTATATGTACAAAGAAAGGTTGATCACAAGGGTGTTCTGGAGGTCATCTGGTCCAACCTCCTGTTCTGAGCAGGGCTGTTGCCAGCATTGTCAGACCAGTTTGTGTTTTACTTGAGCTGGTTCTTGAAATCTGTCTTGTGGGAAGCTCCTCTCTGGGTAAGCTGTTTCAGTGCTGTGCTGTGCTGTGCAGAGAGCAAGTTTGTCCTAATAACAAATGATGACTTGGGATGGATATATCAAACTTGCTATGTTACCTGACACTGTAAGAATTTTGCTGCTGTCATTGGTGGTGTTCCCTTTCCAGTAGTTGCAGTTTGCTGGTAGGTGACCCCTTCCTTCATCTTTGTCTATGAACTGTGTTCCTAAATATCCAGCTCAACCTGATAATGTCATGGCTCTTGTGGCAAATATTGCCATATGTACCCATGCTCATTTGAATGGGGATGTGAATATGTGATGGATGTAAAATTTAGCTTAGATTCATTGTTTCATTGTTTTTAGATTATTTTTTGGCTGGGTGTTTGTGAAGTGTAGTTATCTTCGTTTGGCTCTTATTGTTCTTTGGAACTTGTCTGAGCCCACATTTAGAGTGTTTTCCTCTTTTCCTGTCTCTCTCTTTTTTTTTTTTTTTTTTTCTGCTCAGCAAAATTATTTCAGTAAGCAGTATATGATAATGTAAAGTCCCCAAGCCCAAGGAGCTCCCTTGAAAAGCTGGTCTCTAAAATTACCAGTATATATCATTTTAGTTGGGTTCTCTCCCCTGATGGATTCATGATACACAAAGTTAGTCCCCTTAACCGCTCTGCTGTTGTAACACTGTTTTGTCCTGGGTTCCAATCCCCAACCTGGTTCCTTGATCCTTATCTGACATGAACACAGCTTTAATTTCATGCTTCAGGTTCTTAGATACAAATCCACCTATCCTGGGTGTATTTGTCTAGAGCCTTAAATATTTCCAGAGAATTCCATCTTCTGTGCAGTTGCACATGGCTTTTTGGGAGTGTTAGCATGGGTGCCAAGCTGCCAGGATGAAGCGCTTTATAACAGATTTGGGAACAATTATGTGCTTCCTGCTCCATGCACTTTAGCTGATGTTAGTGTTCCCATGTCATGTTGTGTTGTGATGAGCCACCAAACAGAATCCCAAAGGACAGAAGAGAGCAAAGCATAAACTGCTGTTTGTCTTAGAGAAGATTTTAATTTATTTTTGTGACCAAGTTGGAGCCAATACCTCTTGAAATCAGATGAAATACAGTTGTTGACACAGAAGACTTACCAGATGTGAAAATAATGTTTTAGTACCTGAAAATACTTTGCATGTTTTTTACATATATTTATGTAAGTTTTATGCTGTCATCAAACTAAGCTTAATGTCATTGTAATTACTCTTTAGGGTCTGTCCTTCTCTCTGTCCCCCTTTTTTTTTTGTACAAACCAGTTCTGTAGTGAAAGTTGAGTACTAGTTTGTACTTGGCTTGAATCTTCTAGATACAGTGTAGCTTTTGTATATAATTGTGTCACTTTCTGAATAGCTAGTTGATTTTATTATAATCTTTAGCTGAAGATTAAATCTAATAAAATTTTCATATTTTTTCCTATCCTGAATGATTCAATTACTAGAAGACTAAACATTCCAATAAATTTTCCATCTGTGTATAATATGCCCATTGCACAAAAACTACTTCAGGGAAGTAATTTTAACAAAATTTTGAAACTAATATTTAAAGTGTTTTTTGGAAAAGCGCTTTAAGTAATTGACCGTCAAGTTTTGTGTGAAGTCCTCATAGCACCAGGTAACAGAACTACCTCTGAACTTGTTAACTAGCTTGTGTGTAGTATATGTGTTGACACAGTGATGCCAAAAAGTTAACATACATCATGATCTCTTCTTGCTGCTTGTGTGTATTCCCATAATTAGTTTTTAGCTGTTCTGCAAATGCAGAAGGGAAAGATTAAGTAGTCTTTGGAAGACAAAAGACATGTTGATCTAAAGATTATTGAATTTTATTATAGCGTGGATCTTTCATATCCAAAAGAATTTGTATAGAAGGAAACATGAAAAATTCTAATGTACTTAAAATAATTTTAAGGAAATGGGGGCATTGAAACATCCTTATTTTAAGTCTCTGTTATGTGCCACTGGTTACTTATGAAATGTAGCCTTGACTGGGAAGAAAAGGTCTTTGAGTTAACAGTGATGTGGAGAACAGGTACTTGCCTATCACACCAACTTTTAGAATAGTCTTGTGTTTTAGAGCAAGGGTAGATTTTAGGCAAAGGGGAATTATGATCATCTAGTCTGCAGTCTTTCATGTTAGTCACTTATTTATGGATCAAGCCCAGAAGTTTGGTTTTAGTCATATATGTTTTTGTAAAGGATTTATATGATTAAATGGAAAATCTAAAATGGGAAGTCTAATCAGTAATGGGTATAGAAGAAATATTAAGAATTTCAAGCAGTACTTAATGAAAGGAGAGAGATTGCACAGGAAACAGGGAGGAATAAAAATATTCTTTGTTATGTTGTGTTATAAACAAGTTGCTTAATTTGGCACACATTTGTATTGTCTACTGAATAGAGCAACAAAAATTTCTCTACACTGCTTTATTCTAATTGCCCTAGCTATAACCAGGACAGTGGGTTTCCTTAATGTCAGACAACATTTATGTCTGAATTTCCTTTGAAAAAGAACTATCTTCTAAATATGTTGTGCATTTGCTTTTACCACCTTTATTTTGAAATAATTCCTTCTTCTGTTTCTTTCAATATGTTTCAGTTAACTAGACAGAAGTGAGAATGTGTTAAATCAATCCAGCAAATAGTGGAAAACCAGCTATTCTAAAATGCCTTTTGAAACAAAGACAAGTCAGGATCTAAATAGACATTGTGGTATTGATGAGTGACAAAAACTTATGCATCTACAAGTCCAGAATGAGAACTTGTTTCTATTATTGTTCACAGTGGTAGTTTGGTGCCTTGATCTCTGAAAGCACTGTCTCTTATGTTGTAATGTATTTTTAGATTGCATGTTTTTTTATAATTTATTTCTGTGCCACACTTCGTGCGTGTCCTCAATCTTCCCCCCAAAAAAACCTCTGGGACAAAAGACATTACTTAATTTATTGTATGATTAATCATGTAGCAAGATCTGTAGCTAAACAGCCCAATATTTGCTTTTCAGTGTCTTAACTAAAACTGTCTGGATGAAAATTTTGTTTGTGTTGCTTGTGAGCCTAGGGCTGAATTTTTAGGAGAGGCTTTTCGCTAAAATCCTGAACTGTAGTAGTGAATGAGATGAAGAAAAAACAGTTTGTAAAAACAAATTAACCATTTTCTTTGAACTTTTAGTGAGGAAGTCTGAAACTGTCTTAGAATGGGGACTTGAAATTAGATGGGACTTTGTGTAAGCATGGCTGAAGAAGGAGACGAGTTTTTTTAGGATGAGATGGGTGTGTTTCTTTTAAACTTCATTAATCAGTACTCATTAAGGCCCAAAAACCGATTTACAAACTGAAAGCTGTACTTGGCAAAAAAGTAGAGCTATAATTTTGTGTAGTTTCCTCTTCTGAATTTTGTCAGCAGTGAATATGCAGTACTCTTAGCTCCTGGATACGGGATAAACTTTTTCATAATACCAGTAGAAAGGGTTAGGAGAATGGGGGAAAGTGTTCCCTAAAATTGTCCTCTTAGCAGCTGTTGTTGCTGTGATGGTGTAGGTATTGGTTAGAATAGTTGACTTGCCTCTAGTCATCTCGAAGACTGTCTCAAGATGCAAACCTCTCACAGGTGTAAATGGTGATTATTTCAACTCTGAACTTAGAATATGGTAACTACTTAAGAAAATAAAAACTTTTTAGGGGGGCTTTCAAAACATATCACTAAGACTTGATTATATATAAATTATTCATTAATTTATTACTGATAAATTTATTTATTTCATTATATTTAGGCAAAAAATTACGTTAGCTAGCTTCACAGAAATATTGCGTATGCATACTTTAAGACTTTGTAATGCATACCAAGTAGTAAATGCAAAATGCCCTTGTCATCAAATTTTATTCATATTGAAGTTCTGTACAGCAGGGATAGCTCTAGGGTCAAGCAGTGCAAGAAGAGAGGCTTTCTGGATCCACTGGTAGATGTTTGTCTGAAATTCCCTAGCAACTTTCCTGCTTGGTTTCTGAGTTTCATGGACTTTTTCTGTGTGACACCTGTTCATTGACAGGAATTCTGAGTTGAATAAGATGTATGTACCTAAACTGATCCAAGGGGCAAAGGTGCTTAAGCCCTGGTTTGCCAGGATAATTCTGGAATCCTCTGAACAAAGGTTCATGTTCCTGAGTTTACCAAAATACAGTAAAGAATCTCTGTGTGCTGGTCAGCAGCAGGCTCAGTAGGAGCCAGCAATGCACCCTGGCAGCCCAGAGGACAAACCCCTTCTGGGGAGCATCAAACTCGGCCTCACCAGGTGGTCACAGAGGTGACTAC
The DNA here is from genome assembly GCF_963662255.1 of Cinclus cinclus. Classification (NCBI taxonomy): domain Eukaryota; kingdom Metazoa; phylum Chordata; class Aves; order Passeriformes; family Cinclidae; genus Cinclus; species Cinclus cinclus. Next base: position 130,393,571 of record NC_085046.1, read on the forward strand.
ACTGTACAGCCTTGGTGCAGCCTCACCTTGAGCTCTGTGTGCTGCTCTGGGGCCCACAGCTGAAGAATGAGGGGAAAGGATGAGAACGTGTCCAGAGGAGGGCAACAAAGGTGATGAAAGGGCCGGAGGCGATGTCCTGTTTGAAGGGACTGAGAACTTTGGGTTGTTTCATTTGGAGAAAAGGAAGCTGAGGGGTCACCTCACAGCTCTCTACAGCTTCCTGAGGAGGGGACGTGGAGAAGGAGATGCTGAGCTCTTCCCCAGTATTCAGGGATAGGACAAGTGGGAATGGTTCAGAGCTGTACCACAGGGGCCTTAGACAGGCCATTAGGAAGCATTTCTTTACTGAGGCTGGTCAAACACTGGAACAGGCTTCCTACAGGAGGTGGATGTCCCAAGCCTATCAGTGTGTAATAGGCATTTGGAGAATGCCCTTAATAACCTCTTTTGACTTCTAGTCAGCTCTGAATTGGTCAAGCAGTTGTACTTTATGGTCATTGTAGGTTTGCCAAAATGGCTTCCCTGCTTGGATTCACTTATTTCTCAACCTGAGAACGTATTATACCTGTAGTTCCCAGCATCTAAGATGATGATGAAAACACCAGGCTATAAGGAACCTGAAGATGTGTTATTTTTTCTCCATTTAAAGTTTCAAACTTGATTGTAAAAAATATCAGAATATAAGATTAGAAAGGTGAAAAGATGAAGCATCCCTGTAACCTGAGCAGTAGAATACTTAGTATCGAGAATGCTGACTTAAAGTTCTAATATATCAAATATTGATTCTTTATTTTACAGTAAACAATTGTTTTCATTATTCCAGATCTTGGTTGCTAGTCCTGGGACCAGGTCTCTAGTTTGACCCTTCTGTTGGTTAAGTGTTGAACTCATTTTTTGCAGGAGAGCCCCTGAAGCTGCTGGGAAATTGCAACACTTTGTACACTTTATATTGAATATACACCAATTTACTTAGTTGGGTACTTTAAATGTAAACTGTAGCACCTTATTTCCTTCAGAATTGCTGCAAGCAGCAACTGGTTCCCCGAGGCTGTCCTGCAGAGTTGTTACCTGTGCTGGATGGAGTTCCCAGGCAATTGTTAGAATCTTTGGACTGACTTGCACAAGTTTTTAAACCAGTGAGACATCTACATTAGACCTTGCTGTGCAGGAGGCTGGTTTTGCCAATGAAAAATTTAATAACTTCTTATTTATTAAGCAGTTTGATGTGAAAGGGGCAACAATGGGCCAGTCTTAAGGGAACTGAGCTCTTAAAACTCTTAAACACTAAAATATTTTGAAAGAAATTGCCTTGCTGTGGCATTGTCAATGTTTGATTCCAAATTTGTGCTCTTCACCATAATACTTGTTGCGTATCAGTTCCAGTATTTACCCTCACCTTGTTTGTTTTTACTTGTACCTTGAATAGTAAAACACTTTGAAGTAGCTTCATGTGAGAGAGAGGTGTTTGTAAACTACGTTTTATTATGAAGGACATGATAATCTGAATGTCTCCTATGAACAGACTAATTGTGACATAACCGTGCAAGTGATTATAAAGGCAAATGTCAAGTCCTGTGGCACGCTGCTGATTAGGGGAGGGAGAATAACTTTTGACTTTTGTGATAGAGCATTACTATTTTGAGTTACAAATATGTCTGGAATTTTGATGATTCAGTAGTTAATTCTGCATTCTGTGTTGTTGTTAGGAACTGAAACTGCCATTTACTTTCTTAAGTGGCCATATTCATGAACTTCGGATTCATGTGCCATGGACGAAATTGGGATCAGAACCGGTTGTCATCACTATCAATACTATGGAATGCATCTTGAAGCTAAAGGATGGAGCTCAGGTAAGAAATGTGATGAATGCTTTTCCAACATTGTGATGTTCATGAGAATAAGACCTTCTATAGGTCACTTTCTTGAAAGTCTTCTGAAGAATCTGACATGTGAAGTTGGGGATCCCTTTTATTTTCTGAGCGTTGAATATTTTTCTTCTTGTCATGGTTAATATCTTTATGCTTATATTTAAACTCTTTATTAGCTGTAGCTGTGTTCTTGCAGATGTGAAAGCAAGTTAATAGTGCTCTGTCAGATTTTTCCTATGCCTAGAGAAGAAATGGGTTTCAAGAGCGATATAGCATCCTATGTGCTGCCAGCTTCTGTCTCCCAAGAGGCAGTGCTGGTTGCTTGAGTCAGTTGTATGTGGCACAGCTCAGCATTGGGCATTTTTCAAAAGTTGTATTGCTATTGTTGAAGGAATGTGCTGAAGATCCTATAGTCTAAGTAGTTTTTACCTTTAGAAATTATACTGCTTTCTTGAGTGTACTTGGAAGACTTCTTGTATGTAAGGGTCTTCAGGGATTTTTTTTTTTTCTTTTAGTTGCTCAGAATAATTTGTGCATTAGGCTGTTTTCACAGGCTCAGGTAAGGTTTACTTCTGAGATAATGAAGCTGAAATAGGCAGTGGCTTAATTTTTGTCATATGTCTAACTCATAACCAAAAGTACTTGGTTATGTTAATGTTGAACTTGTGGGATTTTTTTCTTTTAATCACCATGGTTCTTTAATTCTAGAGATGCTTACAAGTTTGTTTTGATTGTTGGTTTTTTCAAAAGCCTTGTTCACATTTTGATTTCAACAGTGCTTCACTTGTATTAAGGATCACACAAATAAAAATTCCTGTTTGTGAAAAACTCAAGTGTTTGGTAGGTGCTTGGTGAGGTGTTAAAATTTAATATCAATAACTAGATACAAGGCAGCAAGAACACTGGAAAACACTTTCCTGTTGTTTGAGATTTCTTGATATATTCTTTTACGGTTACAGAGCTAAGAGGCTTTTTTTGCTGGCGTAGAAATCTCTAGTCCTAGTCACCCACAGAGGACATTCTGTAGTTACACTTAATCTGTGTGCATATGTGCATATATACATACATACCACCAGCCAGATATTAAGTAATTTTTCTGATGTTAAGGTAAGCTTTTGAGACCAGATGTTCCATGAGAAGTGTGTTTTTGTAAGCAGAAAATTGCAACTAATTATGAGTTCCAGAAAAAGATTTGTAGCCCATGACTTTTGTGCAACCCAGAACTAATATTTGGTATTGGACCTTGCAGATGGCTACTGCTGAAATGATCAGATTTCTTTCTTGTGTGGTGTTTGAAACTTAAATTTTGTGTGCACACATCAAAAGGTCAAGTGTCATGAATGTAAAGCACGCTCAAAACAAGTATTTGTTACAGATGTTTAAGATTCAGAGGCAAGAAAAGAGTTTTGAAAATTGCAACTGACATTTGAACAAATTATTCATTGGCATGTATGCTCAGGAGGGTAGAATTTGGGTCTGTGCCATAGAAGGATTATCTTTGACTAACAAGAATGTAGATGAAAATATTTTTATGCTATTTTCTGAGGATATGGTTTGAAAAATTGACAGGTTGAATTTAATTTTTTGAGTTACTGCTTGAAAATGTCTGAGTATGGCAGCGTACTTGGCAAAAACCAATTGTCATAAAAGATTTTGTAATCAATTAATAAAAAATATGAATGAAATCAAGTATTTCTGTGGAAAATGGTAGTAAAATGAACTTTCAGCAAGTTTAGGTCCAGTTGGAACTGTTCTGCCAAGAACTTCACATCAATGAAGAGCATAATTAGCAAGAAAACTTAGTTTAGTTCTCAAATTGATTGGCTTGACCCTGTATTTCCTTCTTCAAGTGAGACCTCTAATGAGCACAGGCATAATTTCACCTGAGCAAAAAATAAAGTTCTTGACCTCAACTTAGTGAGATGCATTTTCTTTGGAAAAGTGCTATTTCAAACAATGCTTCTGTTGAAGATATATGAAGATTAAAATACATGGCATTGTTTGAAGCTATTGTCCAGTGGACCCTACAGATTTTGTAAAAAGGGAGGGTTTGCCTCACATTTTTGAAGAATATCAGTTCCCTGGTGTGCTTTTGTATATGTGTGTGTGTGTGTGTGTGTGTGTATATATATATATATATATATTACTGTGATACTATGTCCTTGTTAGTTCAGCTTCAGTGTTAGTTTAGTTAGGTTTTTCTGATGTTTGTGCTTATTGCAGCATCTCCTCACCTAAATTTGGATTAGACAGTAATCGCGCAACTTCTAGTTTAATGCAAATTTTTTTTTTAAGCAGAACTGTTACATAACTGCTGAGTTCACTTAATGATGTACAAAAAACAGAATTCTGTAGAATAAGTCGTATTTACATTTTGAAGATCTTTGCTTTTCACCTTTTTCTTCTGTGCTTTTCTTTTTCTCCTCTTCTGCATCTGATACTGTTTCTTCTAAAACAAAAATGTTAAATGTGGGTACTTTACAAGAAAATTAAACCGAAGTGCATCAACTTTGCAGTGAATGAAGGGGTGTTCTAGTGAACATGCTTTGTATGTGCACTTTTGGTTATGACTTGGTTAGTGTCAGTACTTGAAATAGAATTTGGCTGTGAGGTATTTCACATTGCTTTTTGATGTCTGTCAGCCTAATGCAACTGTGACTGGCTTCTTTTTTTGCTCTTGATCTAATCTTCTGCAGCACTGAGTTTTAAGTATGTTCTCAAATATGTTGGTATGATTTTTAAATCTGTTCTTAAACACTTTAGTGTGATTCTGAAGTTTGCTTGAATTGTATTTAAGTTATAGTAATTGACTGTCCTGACACTGTTCTCCATGAGTGCTATATTTTGTTTCAGAAAGTGTTTAAAATTGCAATATTTTATGTTCTTGTTATCTGTCTCTATATGTTAAGTCCCTGGGCTTCACATAAAATTGAAAATACTTTTTAAAATCTGTGTTGATTTCTGTTTTTCCTCCAAGAGGTTTTCTTCCTTTGTCCTGTTTGACTGTTCTTAATTCTTTTCTCTTCTACAAAAAATTCTTCTTTTTTAATATATTTGAGATTATTTGCTCCTTTTTCTTCCCCTCTCAGTGCTAAGATATCTCCCTGACCAAACCAGAGGCTTTAAATTCAGGTAGTGCAAATTGGGAAGGACAAGCCTGTATGCTTGTGTCTGTTTTCTTCATCTTCCTGCCATTATAACTAACCACAAGACTATTCTTCATGTTTAACCTTCAATTTTGTGCTTTTTGTCTTGGAAATGATGCAAATGAGGAGATCAAGGAGAAATGTGTCATTTATATTACTGCTTCACATTTAAGTCCTTGCCTTTAAGCAGAACACAATGCACCAGAAATATGCTGATGTGTATGAAGGCTGTCTGTACTCCAAGGATAATTAATTATGGAATTGGGGAAGACTGTTAGGTTGAAGCACTTAGAGGGGCACAGGAGAACCAAGCAGTTTAGATCAGCATACAGACAAATGAGCACTGCTCCTTTCATGAGGCATTGCAGAGAAAACTGTGAAGGAATATAATAACTTTGTGGAGGCAGTGGAGAATAGCCCACAAGCATGACTGTCAGAATAGCAGACAGATTCTTACCTGACAGCTGGTAGAGACTGCCAGCAAAGAATGCTGGAAGCAGAAATTGGTCTTGACCGGGAAATGATTGAGATGGGAGATAAGGTATGTTGACAGATTATGAAGGACTTTGAAGGTGAAGACAGAAGTCTTATGTTTCATGAGGGTATAGTTTTCTGAAGTCTTTGCTTAGGTGGTAAAGCTAGCTCCAGATCTGAAGCAGTGCTTTAGTGATTTTTTTTTTTTTTCCTCACCTGGGTTGTAGTAGTTCATTGAATGTGGCTGTATGGACAAGCAGTGCTGTTTTTTTTCCATTTGTGTCTATAAGTCTGTTGTTCTGTGACAGCAGAAATATGGTAAGAATTGAAATCAGAAGACTTAACTAACAGTCTTTAGTGGCTCACCTTTATGTTTTTTATTTGCTCATGTAGAAGCTCAAGGGCCTTAATTTTTAAAATAAATTTCATTTGATACTTACTTTCGTAGTGGTATATCTAGTTCAATAAATCTGATACTGAGTTTTAGCAAAATTTAAGGTGAAGATTGTACTGAGAATTGCTCTATAAGAAGCAAACTGTTACCAGCTAGTGTTAAATCATATCAACTTAAGGGCGAATATGAAGTTCTTATTAAGCAGTCATTTCATGATGTTCTTATTTGTGTTTTAATAGAGTAATATAAGAAAAAAGAGGATTTAATGTTTCTGTATGTGTATGCATACAAATCAGTGTATATATGAGTAACAAGAAAATTTTTTCATATTATTGTGAATTAAATTGGTTTGTGCAAATCAGACTGTAATTTAGTGTTTTCCAAAGGTTCAGGAAAGTTTGGCAGTCTTTTGTTGGGTTTTGTACCATTTTCTGTTAAGAACTCCTGTCTGAAGAGTTGTTAGGTTTTCTATGAATTACTTTATGTGAACAAAAGTGTTTTAGGTAGGAGGTTCTCTTTCAAGGATATTATCCTTTTAAGGGATAAATGTCATGCTTCACAAATGTTTTGCAAAAACATTTAATAAACTTACTCTTTCAATAGAAATAGTAAAGGGAAGCTGTAACAGGTGCTAGAATAGACTTCGCTGCATTTGGTTCAGACACTTTGTTGTCTTTCTCCAGTGATTTCAAATGAGAGGCTGAGGAGATGAGCTGCTTTGCTTAAATCTGGATAAATACTCACATGTACTAACTGGGCACGCAGGAGTGACCATGTAATTTACCTAGTTTTGTTCCTATGGACCACTTTAATAGACTTTAAGAGCAGAGCATCTGATGCTTCAGATTGCATTAATTCTGCTTATGAAAGAAGAAATTGCCTTTGTGAATTTGTTCAAAGACTCCTGCAGGTGTATGTCTTAGTACTCTAGCTGAAGGAGTCCTGCCACTGTCCTTGTGTTGCCTCAATCTGAATACCTGTCTTGTTTACTTGAATGACTATTAATGGTCTTAATTTTGGGTGGTTTTCACGTGAATTTGTCAGATATTTCCATCTGAGTCCTTTTCAGTGCTAAGCAATGGTGATTCCAAATGTCTGAAACTGATTACTGTGACTGGTATGACAGGTCTCGCTTGAGTCCTTCTGTGCTTATTCCTGGCTCCTAGGACATCTTTCAGTGTTGGTGTGCTGCCTACAGGTAAAGATAGGTGGCACTTCTGGCCTAATCCTATTGCTTACTCTGGGAGAGTGAACCTTGCTTTTAGATGTTTCTGGTAAATAACAAGACTTGTATACTAAGCACTTCTGCTTCCTGGCCTGTGCAATCCTGGGTGACAGCTGTGCTGTACCTAACTCCTGAGAGCACCCACAGGGACAAGGCATAGTAAGTTGTCCCAGTATCTCGAAAACATATGTGACTCTATGTGAGAAGGAACTGACTGGAAGATGCTTTTCTGAGCAGCCAAACAATGGGTGGCCAAGCAAGAGAGGGGATATATGAGTGCTCAGGTACAGTGCTCAGGGTCAGGCATATTTACTGTGATAGCAGGTTCAAGGACAGAGAAAGCAGTTGTAAATATAGATGGGACTGTATTCTTGCAAAGAGATCAGATTTTGAATGCAGTTCTTGTCAAGAAAAAATTTTGATGTTAACGATATTGATGATCTTAAAGGCCCCTTCTAACCTAAATGATTCTATGATTCTAAAATCAGGTTGGTCATTATTATGACAGGTATTAAGACTGTGTAACATCAGTGATTTTCAGTAGCTTTTTTTGTTCAAATGAATGCACTTTGCATGTTGTGAAGAGAGAGCAAGGTGAGGATGTGACCCTGTATTGGTATAGGTGTTGCAAGTTAAGGGAAGCTGCCTGGAGCTCTGTGTAGTTACCACTGCTACAGGAACATAAGGGAAAACTGTATCTAGAGAGCAAATGTTGCCTATTCTCATCTTGTTTTCTGAACAAGATATCTGTGTACCTCTTGGTGGTGGTGTTCAGACCAAGTTTCTGATTTTGAAGAAATCTCCTGGCTGTTGAGGCTTACAGAGGTTTGGACCTTTGCTGTCTCAGAACTAATGGGCTGGATACATTTTTGGTCAAACTACCATTCTTCTAGAGCTCATTAAAAGGAGAATGTGCTGTGGCTGTTATTTGAAATGAGAAAAGCTGTCTTGTGTGAGTTGGTAATAGAATCAATATCCTGTGATCACCAGGCATGGTGTGTCTCACATCGGGAGCACAGTGAATCCCATGAGATGAGCTTTTTTTCTTCTAGAAGCTGTTCTGGCAGTCTAGGTTCAGAAAGTCTATATCTAACCTAAATTTAATGCCTGCTTATCTGCTTTTCATAGCTAGTGTGTCTGTGACAGTAGGCATCTCACAAAACATCTAATTATGGACATAAAAGCACCACTTTCCCCCTTCCTCTTCTCCTTTGTGAAAGCATATCCCTCTAGTGCTCTCTGAAGCTGTAGAAAATTTCTTATCCAAGGGCTCAGGAAAGGGTTTATATGGTAAGAAAGTAGAATCTGAGCTTCCAAAATAATGGATTACTATCAGTCTGTTGATTTTTATAATGATTTAAGAAGCAAGCCTTCTGCAAACCCTCTGGAACTGGTTTCTCAGAATGTAATCTTGCTCAAACTAGAAGTAAAAGGAAAACAGTCTGTGATAGTCAAGCAGATCCAATATTACAGGCAAAGACTAATGCTTGATCTTTGTGTATTTTGCACTGATAGGAGACAGCAAATTAATACTCATATTCTACTTCTAGCGGTGTTTAGAACTCTGTATCAACACTAAAATGTTCTGATATGAGATTATTTGTCAAGAAAACTTCAGTGTCAATTGAAAGAATTTTAGGCTATGAGGATGCAATGACACCTTAAGGAAGGTAATGGACCCTGTTACAACCAAGCAGTGCAGCTGTATTTCAGATTGTCAGTGAAATTTCATTCCTAGGTATTGTGGTGGGTTGACCCTGGATGGCTGTCAGGTGCCCATCAGAGAGCTCTAATGCTCCCCTTCTCAGCCAGACAGGAGAGAAAATATAACATAAGTCTCATGAGTTGAGCTAAAGATAGGGGCAGATCACTCCCCAGTTACCATCAAGGGCAAAACAGACTTGACTTTGGGAAAATAATTAAATTTTACACAAATCATATCAACATAGGATAATGAAAAGTAAACCCAAATCTTAAAAATACCTTCCCCCACCACTCCTATCTGCCCTGGATTTGCTCTGTTCCTGATTCTCTGCCTTCTCTTGCCAGTGGCACAGGGGACAGTGAATGGGGTTGTGGTTAGTTTATCACACTGCTGCTGCTTGCTCCTTAGTGGAAGGACTTCTCCCCCTGCTCCAGAGTGGACTCCCTCCCACGAGGGACAGTCCTCCACAAACCTCTCCAACGTGAGCCCTTCCAGTGGGCTGCAGTTCTTCATTATCTGCTCCAGTGTGGGTCTCTTCTGTGGGGTGCAGTCCTTCAGGAACAGCCCAAGGGATCACAAGGCCTGCTAGTAAACCTGCTTCATTGTGGGCTTTTCTCCCCATGAGTCTACAGATGATACCAGGAGCCTGCTCCAGTGTGGGCTTTGCACAGTGTCACAGCTTCCTTCAGGCTTCCTCCTGGCTTCCTTCTGCTCTGGTGTGGGGTCCTTCACAGGCTGCAGGTGGATCTCCGCTCCACCATGGGCTGCAGGGGCATAGCTCCTTTACCACGAGCTGCAGGGGGATCTCTGCTCCATGCCTGGAGCCCCTCTTCCCTATATTTCACTGGCCTTGGTGTCCTCAGGGTTCTTTAGCTCCCATATCCTTATTTCTCTCTGCTCTGGCTGTATTTGCTTCTGTCCAATAGTTTTTTGTTGTTGTTGCTTTCATCTTAAATCTGTTACCTGATATTTATCACTGACATCCTTGTCCTGGACTTGTCCTGCTACCAAAACCTTGCCCTGCAAACTCAGTCCAGGGATGAACCAATGAAGTCCTTTTGCCATTCATACTAACAAACCTCAAGGTTATAGGGTCATTATCGTGCACAGACACCTCATACTTTTGCTGGTGTTCATTTTGTTCTCCTGTGTGTTGTAGAATCAATTGCAGTACTGGTAGAGGGCAAGAAGTTTCTGTTTTTCATATTTTGGAAGTAAAGCTCAAATTCCTGTTGTCTTGTTCTTCCTCTTGCCTGAACTGTCTCTAAACTGATGTTTTTCTTTGGTTTGCAAAAAATGATTGAAAGGCAGTCCCTGTAATGCAGTGCTGGTAGCTGAAAAGCTGACTTGACATGGCTGCATTATCTTATAGCTACTATCTCAGTGGAGAATTGCTGTTTAAAAACAGCTCTTTCAGCATTAGTAATGTCTGCCAACTGTTGGGGTTTGGTTGAGGTTCAAGGCCTCAGGTTCCCTAGCTGCCTTTCATAATTCATAGTACTTCAATCTTTTAGTATGATCATACAGTTAGTTTGTATTAGGCATATGGACTAGACATCTTGTTCCCAAGTTCCCTTTTTGCTTTTCTAAAACGTAGCTATTTGGAATTAAGAATTGTTTGGGGTTTTTTATTACTGTTGGGGTATATTGGCTTAAACTAGCTCTTTGCCTTTTTAAGATATCAGTTATGTATAGGGAAACATGCCCTTGCCAAAATGGAAATAACACTTTTCAAGTTTTAAACAACTTCTTGCCTTCCAAAAAACCAGTTTAATTGTCCTTTAAATTCAGGAAGAACAAAAGTATATTTACTTATGTGTAAATGTGGATTATATACATTAATGTCTCAATTCCTTTTATACAGTGTACATGAACTTCCTTTTAACTGGCAAATCAATGTCCCAGGTTTGGGGTCTGATGTCTTTTTTTAATTCTTGTGTGGTGCTGGTACTCTACCTCAGTTTATGATCTTCCAATAGGCTGTTGAGAAGCCTTGCAGCTCCTTGCAGAGACTGCAGCTTTAATTTTCTTCCTTTGGCTGGTAAAGTTTGAGGCAGCCAGATTGAAACGTGTATCCTGCAATCAAGAGTGCTCTTCTGGAGTCCATGCTGACTTGCTATAGTGTGCCAAGTGTATTTACAAAAGTAGGCACTAAATAATTTGTAGCAGATTTATGGTGTTGTTAGCTTAGTACAAGGCGCTTGTTTGGAGCATGACTTCTGAAGTTTTTTGGTCTTATGTGGAACATCAGTTGGAGTTCTGTCTTTCTGAAGTAGCAAGAAGAAAGGATATTGGGGTGGGTGTAGTATGTGAAGGATTGCTGAGGCACCTAAATGGGCAAATGGGTTTGGTGAGAAGAGATTAAAGAAAACTGATGGATGTGAAGGGGTTGGATGTGAAGTCACCCATGACAGGAAGGGTAGGTTTTTTTGAGGTAGCACTGGTGATCCTTTAAGCTTTCATATATTCACAGGTAATTCTAAATAGATTGTTTAATCAGGTGAGGGTAGCATGCTTACATGAAGAATTCCACTTGCTTGCCTTGGAACACCTGACGAGCTGAGAAATATCTCGCTTATTTTGGTGGAACCTTTTTAGGATGCCCTATTTTGGAAAAAAAGTAATCCTAATTTTAGATGTGTTAGAGTAGTTTTCCATGTATGTATATTTTTTTGGGAATCCTGCATAGGGCAGTGAATTTATTGAATCTGTCATAGTATTTCAGACCTAGTAGTTTAATGTATTACTATTTTTTCCTATGCTTTGAAGAAAATACTTTCAGAGCAGATTACTAAAACACAGTTATTGCATGGGTTTGTTCTAAAATAGATATGGATATTGGGCTTTCTGTTTTCTGGATCAACTTGTATCTCAACAGAAGTCAGTGCTTTATGTGACATGTGTTTCGGATTTGAACTTTTTAAAAGCCTTGTTCTTTTGGGCAGACACTTAAATTAATCTGTGGTTCTCACTACTTGATTTTTTTTAAAATTCCCCATTTTTTTTCTTATCCTCTTCTTTTATGTGTGTTGAGTTTTTAAAAAATGCTTTAACTATGGGCACTGACTTCCTACCTAGATTCCTCCTTTCTACTTAGAATTCCAATTTAACTAGAATTGTGCTTTGACTCTTGGCTGTAGAAGTTGATTCCTCTTCTTTCTGGAATCTCTTCACTTACTGAAGTGTTGTCGAAGCATATTCTTGTCTGATCAGTCTCATTCCACTAAATTATATATTGAGTTGACCTACTATATATTGAGTTGACCTACTATATATCAGCTGACCTACTAAACTGATCTTTCTGAACTATAGCCAGTGCTTTATTTTTTTCCAAGGGCTGTGTTTTGGGACTAGAGAGTGTCCAATACCCGGTGTCTGTATTGTAATGCCATGTCAATGCACTTGGCAATTTTAATGTTGGCAACTCAACATAGAGAGCAAAGCAGCAGAATGGGTTCATTTTCAAAATGGAGTTGTTTGGGAGATAGCATGGTGAGAATTCAGAATCTCAAAATTCAGTTTTAAATAAAATGTTTACAAACATGTTCCTTTTCCCCCCCAAATACTATCTTTGTTGATGGAAAATACTTATTTTCATTTGCTGAAATTTGAAGTGTTATGAGCTTGTTGCACATGGGCTACTGTTTCAGCAAAGAAGAGCTAGATAGCAAACTATGAGACTTTTCCTGGAACTGGAGTGTATTAGAATTAGAGGTTTGTTGGCACAGAACATGCAAGCTGTGCTTGCAGAGTGTGTTCTGACTCCATTTCCCCGTGTCTTAGTTTTGGAAATTTGTATATTGTTGAACATATTGTTATCAAATAAGGCACAAGTAACAGTCAACCCATTTACTGCCTGCACCCCTTATCCCTCCTTTTCTATTTTCGCTTCCGTTGCATTCTCTAAAACTAATGAATTTGACTGTAACTTGCCACTTGTAAGTTATGTTGCATTACAAAAAGAAAAGAAAAATTGGAAATCAAATTATGTGAGCCAAGAGCTGTTTGACCCTCAGATATGCACACTTCTCTTTATTAGTGTGTGTGAAAACTAATAACCTATGCCAAATGCCTGTATTAACAATGTAAGTATTATTTGTTTTAACCAAAAGCAGGTGCTTCTCTGCTCAGTGTGAGACATCTTGTTTCTGTGCTCATCTATGAGTTCTGGTCTGCAACACAATTTTGCCCCAGTGAGCTGCCTCTTACACCTTTTGACACTTAAAATCTGTACATACCCCATTTTGCTTGTGAAGTAGCTCAAATGTTGACAATTTCAGTAGTGTTGCCCATGTGAAGGGAGAAGAGTGTTTGTCTTGGAGGAAGCCCATCTTCTTCCTTTTACTCTTTTAAAACCATGGTTCCTTATTTTCTACTTTGTAGTTCTAGATTCCTTTGCTTGGGTAATTGTGACATTACTTAACAAGTGAGGAAGCAGCAATCCCACTTACCTGTTGTACTGCACTGCTATAGGAGCTTGTTCTTGAGACATACATTTGTGTGGGTGTATATTTGTGCATATGTGTTTATGCCTATTAAAGACAACTTTCCATCTGAATTTTTTGTTTTGTTATTGCTTGATGGTGAGAAAGAACAGTTAGGACAGGAAATATGGATTACATTCAGTACATAGGTAAACAGTTGTTTTGCATTGTTTATAATTTTCTGATTGCTTTGTGAGCAGGCACTGTCACACGTATCCAGCTGAATGGTAGTCAATGTATATTTAACTCGCTTCCCTCAAACAAAACCTTTTTTTTTTTCTTTTTTTTTTTATTGGAGTTCTTTAATGGACCATCTTCACACATTCTGTGATCACTAGAAAACTGCAGATCCCAGATTATTTTACCCTACATAGCACACCTATATTCTGGAAAGTTCAAGAGTGTGAATGTTATGGTTGTGTATAGAGCAAATCACTTTAATATGCTATGTGGAGAGAGGAGATGATATGTAAGAGCTTTCTAGGCTGCAAAATGAACTTGGAAGCTGAATGTCAGGTGGAACTCCTGACAACGCACCAGTTAGAAAGTACATTGTTGAAATGTAAATAATAGTTTTGTTCTGTACCAGCTATGATAGTATGCAGTAATTTTTCTGTGGAGTGGCTGTGCTGCTAGGAAATTGAGGGAATTGCATACAGCAAACCAACATTATAGCAAGGAAATGGACAGTATAATTTAAATATTAGAGCTAATGCAGCATTGACCAATTTAACTCTTAGAACTGTGGAGTGTGTTGTGGGTCTCAGAGTTGTGGATTTGAATGTGAATGCAATAGAATTGCTTTTAGGACAGGAAACTTAAGTGAATTGGTCTGTGCTAGCCAGCCAGCAGATCTGTTCCTCCCTGCCACGGTCCCTTTACTTCCCTTTGGTATGTACTAAGCATTTGCAGAGCAGAAGCTCGCATATCACTGATGAGACTGAATTTGCAATTGCTGTTAGGCAGCTCAGGGTTTACACCTACACCAGCTGCTTTTAGAACAAGTTTGCCACAGGATGTCCTCATGGTTCGTGGTGGTGCAGCAGGTAAAAAGGGTTGTTTGGTTTCTTTTTTGCTGTGGTTAATTCAGTAAATTAGTGTTTGGGAGTGATCTCATGGTATGTACTCCTGAATTTTGGAAAGGAACCCATTTGCACAGGAACAGAGATTGACAGTGATTTCTGCAATTTAAGAGTTGAAACTCAGATACCACAGCATTACTGATGTATGTTCCAGAAAATAGGCTTACTAAGACAAATAAAAGTACTAACATGTGAATGGTGTATTTGTCTTTATAAAGTACAGAGGATCTGTTCTGATGTTTCTGATGTGTAGATACAATTGTATAAAGTAGATTAAAAGTAATCCCTGTCCATTTACTGATCTTTACTCAACTTTTTACCTGACCCACTTAGATTGAGGAAATGTAATGCCAATAGTGTCTTCGTTCCCAGGTACAGGGAGAAAGGGTTTATATTATCATCTTTGGCATAATTCCTAGAAGCTTAGGGTCATTTTCTGATTCAACTTTCCTGGTGTAGGTCTGGACTACTTCAGCTGGTTTACTTTGGAGCAATTCCAGATTTGTCCCAATCCATCTGACATCAAATCAGGACCCTACAATCCAGCTTTGTTTCATCTAGTTGGGGGGAAGAGTTTAGATTTGTGTGGTTTAATGGGGAATGAGGTGAGGTAATGCATTAAAAAATATTTCCTTGGAGAGGAAGTAGTTTTTCCTCATTTGTTGATAGATTAAAGCATAGATAAATGTGTTGGAATGTATTTTAACTCCTCGTTACAGCAGAACTTATTATTTGAGAATGGGCATGATTACAGATTTTCTAGTGGAAAAATCCTGCAGTTTATTCACCTTCAGTAAAAGGATCTCAAAATTCCAAAAGACAAAATACTCCTAATTCTTTCAGTGCGAAGCATACTTTGGAATTATAGCTTGTACTTTTTGGAAGGAGCAGTATTTTCTCTAAAAGTGTATAATTGAATTATAAATTCTTAGATACAACTTAAGCAAATGAATTCCCTTTACTCACCTATTGCTTGTGACTTACCTTGCAATACCTGCACTTGAAGAGTGGTTCCTGCTAATATTTGATGTGCAACTGATGTAGATTGTGTTTTAATTTGAACACTTATAGATAAAAATAAACTCAATCCCCATGACTTTCACTTCTTCCAAAAGAATGGGTAAATGTTCAGATTTAAATGTGTGCTTTCTTCTCCTGAGAAGGAAAGGTCATTGTCTTCCCTCTTTACAGGCCATAGAACCTAGGGAAAACTGTACTGGCAATACTCTGGACCATCTAACTGTTATGAAAGCATGAACTTCAAATGTAAATATTTATTTCTTTGCCTTTGGAGGAGATTGAACAAATTCAATTCCTCTATTGAAAAGTATGATTTTTCTTCTCTTCCCCTCTCCTCTGGCATGATTGTTTAGTGTTTCTGCCACTGACTTGCTAAGAAACCATGTTCTGAGACCCTCACCTTGGCTTCAGGAGATCCACTTGTCTTTCTTTACACATGCTAAGGTCTACAGAGCTCAGAATGCTATGAGGTTATCCTTCATTTTCAATTGAAGTCCTTATGTATTACACCTAATTGGAGGATGAGCAATGCAAAACTGCTTTTCCTTTTGTATTTTATATTCGGAAATCATTCTTCTGAAATATTTTGTCACATAAAGGGTTCCATTGAATTATTTAATTTGCAAGTCTTTTCAGTTAAAGCTGAAAATGTCTTAGTTTCATTAGATATCCAAGCCTGTTAGGCCTGTTAACATCTCAGCATTATTCAGTATTTCAGATTAATTTAGGTTTTCCAGAAATAAATTAACAGCTGCTATAGCAGCAGTAATATGTGATTACTTAGAATTCTACCTGAAGATTGCTGGTCCTGGTATTCTAGAAGTGTGTTGGTCATGTGGGACTACTTTTCCAAGAACCATCAGTGGTTTTCCATGCAGTTCTGGGAGGTGAGAGGCCTCCTGATCAATGCTATCAGTGTTGCTCTGCTGTTGGCTATGGGGAGCACAGTAGACAGCAATGTTTCAGTCCTTGGGTGGGTGGGCTGCTCTCAGGTTTGTTTTTTATTCCCAGTGGTGGTAGAGTGTCATATTTCACAGCTTCTGGAACACTTTCTGTAGGTGAGTATCATCTGGATTGTGTTGTGTATGTGTGTAGTTCTGCTGCCTTCTGGAAGTCGGTGCCTTCCTGTATCTCTACTGGGTTCCAGGTGTTTAAGCTTTCTACCCTGCAGTTTTTACCCAGCAGGGCCTCGTAAAGACCTGAGAAAGAGGACATACAGGAGTGCTGCTGACTCCATACAACTCATTCAGCCTGTTCTTGATGGTCTTCTTCCCATATGGTCCTCAGATGTGGACAGTGATGATGTTGTGGGATAAATGCATTGTTCTGGCAGTGGGAAGTGGACATCTTTTCTGGAAGCTCTTCAACCCTTTTCCCAGCATGCATTTAAAGATGGGCTTATTACATGATGGGGGAGAGGCTACAAGCCCCCTAGATAAAATGGTTGTGGGGAGCAGACTGCCTGCTTCACCGCAGTCATCTGGTATGCAGCTGAGGTTTTTGGGAGAGGAGGCCAAAGGGAACAAGCTAGATGAATTGTCCTGCCTCACTGCATATGGCCTGTGGGTTATAAGTTGTTCATCGTAGATATTTGCTTATGATCCTTAAGAACATTAAGATTTTGCAGTAAAACTTTAGAAAAATACTTAACAGCATGAAAAAAATCTGCTTAAGCCACAATGAACTCTCTAATTCTTTTTACCAGCCTTTCACAAAGAGAGAGCATCTGGTGGACAGAATAGATCAGAGTCCTGAGTGCATATGCTAGTGGTTTCATTGTCATCAACAGACATAACATTTTTGTTGATTTATTTTGTGCAATGACTAAAACTTCATTTCCTGCTCTGTTAAGGATGTTCTACTTTGCTTGACTTGTACAAAAATGAAGTATGGTTGTTGTATCCATATAAAAGTTGAAAGCAATTGGGTGGCATGAAGTTAATGGTGGACATCTCTTTTAACTACTTATGTGTATGCACCAGTTCTTTTCATCTGAAATCTTCCAGTTGTTGATGATGCTAAATCTTCTGCAGTTAACTTTCCCTTCTCTGAACTGTAATCTAAAGGTCAAGATACTGTAATCTATTCTTCATTTATTGCATACCAAATAGTATTCCTCTCATAAATGTGGCTTATAAAACTGTAGTTTATTACCCATATACCAATTGTTTAAGCACTTCTGTTCTCAGTCAAGTAAAACCAAGTGAACTGTTCATATAGTTGTAGGAAAGTCAGAGATTCACTTCTACTGGTATCTGTATAACCCATCAACTTGAAAAAAAATAGGATGCTATAGTTGCTTAATCATTTTACTTCTGGCATTTTTGCTGTTTGAGCAAATATAATTTCTTCAAAATTGTGTTTTTAGTGCCTCTTTTGTCTTGGGGAATAAAAACAAACCCAAACAAGACACTGCATTTGGAACAGCACAGGGCAGTATTTTTCTGCTTGTTAAAGCAGGGCACTCACATTTTTGGTCTTATTCAGTATTGAGCTGAATCTAATTGAACTGCTTCTCAGTGTGTTGAGTGTACCTTGGATGCCTGATTCTCTACTCTGGACTGTGTTCCTGGCTGTGTGCCCTCAGCAGCATTGCTGTCCTTTTCTCTGAAGTGCCTAATAATGTACATGAATCTTCTAGTTAGAGGGCACCACAAGGGAGATTTTCTTTTTGGGGAGAGAACTGGCTACACTCAGAGCTTGGGTGTCTTGCAGCCACTTATTTTTTCAGGTGGATGCTTTCTTGTGTGTGAAACAGCAGAGTACTTTTATCAGACAAAATAAAGTTGTGCTGCTTTCAGGAAGGTTGGAAAACTTAATTTGAAGCAGAAATCAAAAAAATACAATCTTTCAGAAATCTGAAAGTGAACTTTGATGTTCCCAACTATTTGTTTCTTTTCCCACCATTTTTCATCTTGATCTTGTACTGAAAGTAAGTATCAAGGTTACAAGACCTCAAGAGTGTGACTCAGTGAGTTGGTCTGTAGCTTAGTATCCAGTGAGGGACAGACTTGCCTCAGAATTGCCCGCTCATGAGTGCTCATCTTCCCTCTGGCTGTGCTGGACCTGGATAGAGGTTGATGATTCTGGCCCAAAGATTCTTAGTTTAGGATGCAATTATAAGATTCTGACTCTGTTGAGGGATAAACTGCAGGTAATTTGAAGCTAATGCTAAATGTCTTTATCTATTGTTAAACCAATCTGATGATTATTCTAACACCAGGATCCTACCCTGTCCTTGCAATACTGGTGGGACTGGTGTGACTTCTGGGGGTACTGCTTGTTAATAGAAGATGGATCCTGGGTCTTTAGGTATTTTTTATGATCTGCTGACGCTGGTATTTAATGAGTTCAGATTTAATAGCCTTCTCGGTTCTCCTGAGCAGAGATCAATCTGACGTGCTTCTTTCTCATCTTTTGTGGGAAACAACTTTTAGGCACTTCGCTGGTTCCAGAGTAAATGATGGCTGATGCTGCACCGAAGGAGAAAGCTGAGGGAGTTAGCATTTATGAGGAGATCCCCTGCTTATGAGATTCCAGTGTGACAGAAACATTAAGGAAGCATGGGGTGGTGGGATTGAGCTTTTTGAGAGGTGGTGCCCTTTCAAATTTATCCTGTCCTGCTCTGCTTCAAAACAGCCAAAACAGCAGCACATGCATAGCTATTCCATTCTTGCCACTTCCTTCTGCCTCATCTTAAAATTATCTTAATGTGTAAATTATTATTTTTTTTCCGTCTTACTGTTTTTGATGCCTGACCTATGAGTTTTGCTCATCTAAAAGGTCTGGTGCATGACATTTTACATTTTATGACTGTAATATTCTTGGATATCTTTACCCTATTAAAACTCCTAATAGTGATACTTGTGTCTTCAACATGTCAAACACTAGTATTTTATACATTTGTTTTTTCATTTGAAAAAAGTATTTCTTGGATTTGTGCAGAAGGATTTGTTATGTGTATAGCAATCCTATATAGGCAGAAAGCAAGGACATATTTAATTGTCTTTTTCTTTTCAGTTTTCATTTTCATTCCTGTCTCTAAGGAGACATGTAATGCTTTAAGTGATTTATAAAGTAGCCTTGTAAACAGATCAGGTCATAATAGCATTGAAGCTTCCTTTGTACATGACTTTTTAATCATTGAACACTCTTGTAATGAATTTGAGTGTGTTATGATCCTGTCATATGTGCTGACTTGATGTAACTTCTTGCACTTGGTATTTCTGTTCTTGAATATAAATTCATGTCAGTTTTACTGCTGTTACTGAGTAAGAAATTATTTTGTTCCTGCAAGGTTGTCCTTGTTTTCCCTGCAATTTAAGAAACACAAGTTTCTTGGTTTGAAAGACAGGTGTCTGCTAAGAAAGGCAGGAGCCTTTCTTTGAAATGGAGAATGTAAACCCCCTCCCTCCAAATTATTATAATTTTGAAATTAAGGGGCTCACAGGAAAAGACATGGAAAATAGGAATAACAGTTCTTTACTAGGAAAATTAAAATAGAAATGCAGCATTACAAAGAGCAAAGCTGAAACACTGACAGACTCCAACCTGACACCCCATCAGTCAGGGTGTTGGTAGCAGTCCCATTAAATGGTGGCTGCAGTCCTGGAGTGACAGATGTGGTTCAGTTGAAGCACTGCTCCAGTAGAAGGGTGCAGTTTTCTTCCAAAGGTCCAGTGATGATGTGGAAAGGTCCAGTTTTCCTCTGGAATCCAGTGGAAAAAAGGCTGCTTTGGTGTTCCAAATTTCAGTTTTTATCTAGGTAGGAAATGTTTGGCTCCTCCCCCTGGGTGGAGCATCTCACAATGGGATGATGTAATTTTATCAGTCAAACAGTAGGACTCAATGGCCCATTAACAGAAGATATCTTCCTGGAGGAAGGATGGATTGTGGAGAAGATAAAGAAAACTGTCCCACCTGCTTTTAACAGATGGTAATAAAATACATACTTTTGGTCACATCCTGTATTGCAACCTAAAACACAAGTATATTCCCAAAGACATAATTTGCCTTTGCTCTGGTTTTGCTTCACTGCAATGTGCAGCCTGTTCAAAAAAACCAGGGACTGTTCTGATACTGAAAGGTACAGTGTATGTAAAAACAAATACTGAAGTGTGGTGCTGCTTGGTTTTGAATATATACCAATTAATCATTAAAGATTCTAGATGAGCAACAGATCAATCTTGCATGGTGTGGAGATTGTTTTTTTTTTTTTTTTTAAATTGTTCTTGCACTACTGTTTCAGATCTTGTTTGAGCAGGTAGGGAAGGGAGGAGAACAGGAATCCTTACTGACATGCAGGTCAGCTCATGTATGTAACAGTTTCGTAGGCTACAACATTATCAAAATTATTCTCAGGAGATCTCTCGGGCAGTTAAACCTATTTTCAGCTTTCTCTTCACCATGTACTTCACATCACCACTTGCTGTCAAACTTGCTGCTTTGTAAGGTGCTGTTCTGCCTGAGCTTATTTGCCTTTCCAAACTCCCCTTCCCTGCTTCAGCCACCTCTTTCATTTAACAAACCCACAGTGCTTCAATTGCTACTTCATTTTGAATGTTAATATAGATTTATTGGAGTGATTGCATAATTGATTTTGTTTTAATTAAAGGAATGAGAGACACAAGTAGTGTAAGCATGCTCCCCATCAGAAAGCCAGGCCTTAGAAAGTTCTGCAGTCCTGAACCAGTTTCTATAAATAATTACTGTATTCAGAATCCTGATCTGAACTAGGCTGAAAATTAGCATTGCAACTGATTAGAAGACAAAGGTAACTTTTCCCAATTCTTACAGTAGTTGGAAATGTTTATTTCCTCAAGATTAATGAGTTTCAAGGATTGAGAAGTACTTATCTGTAAAAATAAGTTATAAAGTCTCTTTGAGTTTAACTATATGTGATAAAAATTCAAATTTGGATTCTATTTGGATGAATCTCATACTTTAAAAAATTGAACACTTGCACAATTTCTTGTGGGAGTTTCAAAGTACTTTAATTTGGTTTGGTAGCAGAGATAGTGTGCATTGATGTTTTGATGTTGGTATTTTTTTCTGGCAGTAAAATTGCAAATAATAATAGTTTTTATCATATTTCTGTTTATAAATGAAATTGTTTATAAGCTCTCACATAAAAGTTTTTAATGAACACCAGCTTATTTTAGGAAAATTTAGCCTCTAAGGAATGCTGTTTTTGTCATATTTTTCTATTTATTCTTTTGGGAGCTTTAATTTCTAAAAGTTGTTTCATGTACTGTTTAAATACTTGATGTTTTATCCCAAACTGTTCATATATATCTGTAAAACAACTTTATATTCTCACTAAAATGTTAAATATTTATGACTGAGGTCAGTACATCACTGGAATGTCATGCCATTTATGATCCATTTTATTAAATCATTGCTTTCCTAGTCTCTTAATTAAAATCACCCCTTTCATGAGAATTTCAAAGCTATATACTCCATTTAACTTAGAGAATGGTAATTTGTAATATTAATTGAAATAGAAAATTAAATGACAATAGCAATGTAAAATGCAAACATTTTATCCACACTATTTTTTTTTGCTATAGTCTAAGACTTGGAGAAATAAAGACTTACTGGCAGAAATGTATCTTGGAATTTGGTTGAAAAGAGGGTTCATAGTGTGGTTTTGGGTGGTGTATTTGTTTATTTAATTACTGTGTGTGTGAGGCTGCAGTTATTATTTCCCCACATGCTGAGTTACATTATCAGTAAATCAGTTCTTTTACTCCTGTGTAACAGCAGCTGAGACAATCTTCTAGCTACATGTAAGTTGCTGGAAAAAGTCCCTGATAAAACTGATGAGCTTATCAAATTTTGAAACTAGTTTCTAGTGCATATAGAAATTCTGAGACAATGCTCTGATCCTTAGAGTCTGCTCTGTTGAAACTAGTTTCCTGTTGCTGTTTGCTGTGTGGGCACCTCATTTTCACTCTTGCTGGGGCCAGGCACTGCCTTTTTGTAGAAGGCTGCTTGTCGCTGTAGGAGATCAGCCTGGGGACAGCAGTGTTGCTGCTTCACTGCCCCTTCCTGTAGCTGCTGAGAAGTTTGCCATGTCCTTGTCTCCCAAGGCTGGCCATCTCACTCCTGCAATCCATGGCCCTTCCCTCGCCTTGTCTGTGGCCCAGCAGCTTCACCAGTTGTCAGAACTTGTGCAGTTCAGTAGCTTTACCCAGTGTGTTTTGTTCCTGTGACATGTATTGCTCTTAATGAAATTCTGAAACCAATAGTTTTCTTGGCCAAAGATTAATTTGAAAATACTTAACCATTTTAATTCTGTACTCTGTGGCATTTACACAGAATACCATGTTGGTAGCAGGAAGTTTCATTATTCTGTGGGGGGCATGGTTCACTGTAGCTGGTTTTGTTGTACTCTTACTCAATAAAATGTTTTGCTGAATATCTTACAACAAGCTGGTCTTCTACACTCATGGTGGTATTTTATAATATTGCTACAATAATCTATCTGTACGGATTTCAGCAAAAGGCTTATTGAATATAGTCTTCCCCCACTGCTGGCCTGCCACCCTGAGTTGGAGAATGTCCTATACTCTGCTCAAAAGATAATACTGGAGCAGAGTAACTTGGAAACTCAGGCACCTCTTGCCTGAGAAACAAAGCTTCTTCCTCCAGAAATAAAGGGTGGAAGGGAGAAGAGGAAAACCCACACCTTGCTCTATATGTAGAGGTAACGAAGATACCTTTTGTTGTTTATCTGAAATGCTCTAACGTTGCATCCTCATTCTGTTTTTATTGTCTCATGTGGCTCTGTTACGTCCAGTTGTTCCTGATGTATCTGAGGTGCACACTGGCACCTGGTTTCTGAACATTGTGCTGTGGGATATAAAGATGGTTTAAAAGGTAGTCATCTAAATTACTGTACATTAGTGTGGGGAAAAATCTGTTTCAAATAACTTTTATGGGTCTTGCAGTATTTAATACATATCTAGTAATAGCTGCATATGTAGTTGTCTTTATATGATCAAAATATATTATTGGACATACTTTTGCATTCAGATGCCAAATTAAAGTTTATTGTCAAATGTTAGTGAGGTTTCTTTTTCCATTTAATAATGCTGGAACTAAGATCTACCACTGTGTACAGTTCCACTTAGTATTTTGTAGCTGATTGAAGTATTGCTGCTAGATTTTAATGGGAATTTTCTCATGCTCCTTGGTTTGGCTGTTGTTCAGAGACCAGTTTTCATAACTTCTTCCAAACTCTTTCAGTGAACTTACATATTGTATGTATCATAAGCCACTTGATAAATTTTTATCCCTGTAAAACCTTATAGAGAGACAATTGCACATTTGAGTTTTACATAGTAAAAAAGATATATCAGAGAATATGGGCAATGTCTACTGCTTTTTTTTTTCTTACTCAGATTAAGCCAAGGGATTGGCTATGCTATAACTTGCACTCTTTGAAGGCTATTTTCTCTTTGTATTAAAGATGCTGTTTTTAAAAAGTACTTTGCTGTTTGTTTCTACCAGTTTGTGTTCATTTTCCGTTGTATTTTTTCATCCTTGTGCTATCTCACTTCTATTTCTGATCATCTGCTAGTTTTGACACTGTTTTTTTGGTCACTATTTAGTAGTCGATATTGGAATAAATAATTATTGAAAAGCTTCCTACCATCCTTGACAAATAGGACTGTAACACCAACAGGAGCTTTTTGATCATCTCATCTGATTTTCTTCCAAGAAGATGTCTATAAATTGAACTAATTTTCATTGATTTTTAGAGTTTCCTATGTCACGTTTCTTCTGTGGGCTAAAATACAGCACCCAAAAAATTAGTCTGGTGCCTAAAAGCATTTCTTGGGTAGACTTACGAAGCATATTTTAAAAAGTTGTTCAGGCTGTTTGTGGGCTAAGCAGCCCTAGGAAAACAAACATCTCCTTGCATATTGGGAAGTATAAGAGAAAACTTTCTCATGTTGATTTTATGATTCTCTTTGATATATATATTTCCACAGGGCTGGTGCTCTGGGCTAATGGCACTTGCAGCAGGGAAACAGCATGAGACTATAATGTGGAAAGCAAAAGTAGTGTACTTCCCACTTTTCCCTCCTGACATTAGGAAAGGGAGGAAGGTTTTGTGTTCCGAACTTAGTGCAGAGGTTGGAACACTTTAATTTGACAATTTTAACAGTAGTAAAACTAGGAAAGGACTCAGCTGGGCTAGTGGTCTGTGGCTGGTGTATACTTTTAGGTATTAGGTAGGAAGAATCTTTTGGTTGAATGAATATGAGAGGCTGGGTGGACTTAGCATAACGGAGTGTATTAAACCAAATGTACTATTTCCATAGGAACAGTGAGGGACAGAATAAAGGGGGTGGAGACCAGGAAAGAAGTGATGAGTATGTTGGTGCTGCTCAAGTCTTCTGGGATGTGATGTACACCATCTATTCTGCATATTTGTTTCCACAGTGCTGTGTGGGTCATGCCCAATTTTAGACTCAGAAAACAGTTTTTGTTTAATTCAACTGAAAAACCCCACTACTTTTCAGTGCTTTATCTTTCTTTCCTGCAGTTTTGTTCTCCATGCTGCTAATGCAGCAGTCAGCAAAAATTCCTTTTGGAGGCCCTCAAGTTTTGGGATTTTTGAAGTTGAGTTTACAGGTAGTCAAAATACTTCTGTGAGGATTTATTATTGTTCAAAAAACTTAAAATGTGCAGGTATTCTGTGTAAGAGAAATGCTCCCTTCATCTTAGATAATCTTCCCTTTGGGAGAGAACCCCAAGCTACTGCAAGGACTGACTGTGGTTGCTTTCCGCAGCTGTGATTCAGAATTGATAAGGAAAGAGTGATAAGGTGCAGTGCCTTGAAACTTGGTGACTCCCAGCCTTTTCTATGTGTCCACTTTAGCCTTCAAGATCTTTTCTGGTTTTAGGAGTGTGTAAATAATGAAAATGGTTGCTGTCTGTAAATATCTTGATGTGACCCCTTGAAAATTAGTGCTGTGCACCTTATTTCAACATACCATCAGAGGTAGCTAGTGTGATGTTACCAGTGATTTACATCTCTGATGTAAAACTCTCTGAAAGCAAAAAGCTACTGTCTGTGTTCATCTTTAGCATCTAATTGCAGTGCAAAGCTTTTAATCGAGAAAAAGACCGAGTTGACCCTGTTATTGAGGAACTAAGAAATGTGTTTAGTCTTCTACTATGTCACGTCATGCCTGTTAGGTTTGGGGAGATCCTGTTCTTGGAGCATAAGAAGTCTTCAGTCTGATACGAGAAGAATGTATTACTGAAAATCCAAACACGTTTCTGTTCTGATTGACCTAAAATGATGTAATGGTGAAAATGGCTTGCATTTAAAAAGAAAAATCCAAGCTCTGCCTGATTTTCTAAATCAAGCAATTCTTAATTAATAAATGTGGTTTTTTGATTGTATGTTTTAGTATGTTTTGTTTACTAGACCAGAAAAACTTTAAAATATTTCTATAGTTTAAAAACTTGATCAGGCAGGAAAATGTTTCTTGTTGAAGTGTGAGTGAGGGAAAAAACAACTCAGGTAAAGATCTTTAATTTACAGGGTTAATTATGAGAAGCTGTGGATATCGGTTGCCGCAGTAGCAGACAAAATTTTTCTTCCTGACGTAAAACACATAACATGCACACTTTTGATTAAATACAAAGTTTGTTCTCTAGCTAAGTAAAATACTGTGAATACCATGGATGAATATGAGCTACTTAATACTTCTCACCAAAAACATTCATACAGTATTTTGCAAAATTGATTACAGGAATGCAGATTGTGTTGTATTTGGGATTGCTGTGTTTCCTCTGTTAAGTGTATTTTGCATACTGGGTCTAGGGGAAAAACTAGTATGAATTTTCATAGTTATGGGACATTTTGTTAATGAAATAAGTTGTAATCAATGTCTTAATAGAGAATGTTATTAGATATCTGACGCTTTAAGCAAAAGTTTATAAATATGTAAGTATACATACTGAAACTGATATGTAACTATGTTGGTTTAGCTGTAAGCATATCTACATATATTGTGTGTATATTAATCTCATATTTATATACTACACTGATCATTGCCAAAGTAATCTTTTTTAAAGTAATTAAGGACTGGAATATAATGCATTTGCAAATAGGAGCAGAGGGTTTATGTTAGGCAAGTGTGCACATAATGTAATTACAGTTCATCCATAAAAGAAGAGTAGAAGTGGAAGTACCCTTGAGTTTTATGTGACATATTAAGTTTTAGTTGGAAGAGACACTTTGGTAAGCCTGCATCTGTATATCTGTATGAAGTACTCATAATTTAAATTTGTAGATAAGTTTGGCTTTGACACTTAATGGTGTAAAGATTTATAAGGACTTAAATGATAGTACTGTGACTAGGGTTTTTATTTTGTCATCTAGGATTTTTATGAAAATTGTAATATTATACATACAATTGATAACTTTAAAATACCCTGTATTGTGATTTGGCATGAACCTTTGGCTTCATAATATAATTACTCTTTTTTCTTAATCTACATTGTTACTAATTTTGTTTTTCCAAAGAGCTGCTGGACCCCACAGTTTGTCTATCTCCAGTATTGCTTCTTTTTTCTTTTTTCTTTTTTTTTTAGCCACCACATTGAAATTGTAACTCTTTAATTGTATTTTAAATTAATTTTTATTTATTTTTTCAACTTAAAATATACTTTTTATTCTAATGCTTGTTGGAGTAGGAGATAGTTTAAAAAAACATATATATACCTGTGGATAAAAAACTGCTTTTCGTCATCTGGTACAAGTATTTATGTGAGTGTGCCTGTGTGATTCCACAGAGGAAGCAGGATTAGGATGAAATTCAAACTTGCACATGGTGTTTCCAGACACACAGTAAGTCACAATGTAGGGAGCACAGTCAGTATATTTAAAAACATGGATATTTAGAAATTCTTGTGTGGGTATGTTGAGACTCTTATCAGTAAGATGCACTGCCTCAATTATGTCCTGCAGTAAGTTTATAGAAAGAATTATAAAGCCAGGGATTTGCCTTCTGGCTAATGAAATTATCTGTTGCTCTTCAGGACTGCAGATAAAAAGTATCAGTTAAGAAAAGCTCTCTTTTAGTTTGACATGAATGCAGTTGCACTTACATGGATTCATAGTATTTTGAATAATACATCTTAGGTTAATTTTTGAAGGTGCTACAACTATCCACCACTGTCACCAGTATATACCTTAGAAAATAAGTGTTAGTGAAACTTGAATGAGTGGATGCCTTAATGGTATGTTATTTGTGATTACTTTTGTCAAACTTAAATGTATGAAACAGATCTCACAAAGTAAACTAGTAGATAAAATAATGAAGAATTAATGATCTAAGAAAATATTTCTGTGAGTTTAATTTCTTTTTTAACTTTTTATTTCTTGGCTGATGTTATGTAGTAGTTTTGTTACAGATGTTCATGTTTTGATTTGAAATAAGATACACTATTTTCTTCTTCCTCAGTAAATGCTCCCTGAGCTTTTCTTCTTGGCATTAATTGAGATTAGAAGATATTTCCAAGTTTTTTTTGCTTTCCTACATACATGTTTTTTCCCCCAAGTTGTTTTCAATCTTATTTCTCCATCCTGTTGTCCAGTGTTTTAATTTCTTCCTGTTGCACGTGGCTGGAGTGGCAGTTGAGCACAAACAGTAACAGTCCTGTTTCCCTAGCTCTGTTCAGAATGTTTATATTTTGTTCCCTTGGGCACTCAACTTCATTTCTTTCTGACACTCACTTTCCTACCTTGTCTTAAAACTCTCCTTAGTCTTTCATTGCAACTTTGACCAAGAATATTTTTAATTCAAAATTATTTGCACAGATTTGGAAGATTTTTTTTTATTTTAATGTTAAAAGTCTTCCCTTTAGTTACTATTAAGAAATGTCTATTTGAACTCTGAACATTCAAATTTGTATAAGGAAGTGACGTGAGCATGGTGTTCACTGGAAAGAATAACAAATGTTGAATCCTGGTATAGAGTGCATGCTGGCTGAGAGGAGGCACACTGTATTTTAAATTAAGCAATGTGATAAAAAAATACATGTTATGTTATAATATAGACATCTTTTGTAAAACTTTGCAGCATTTACAGACTAGTGCTGACAGCTGCACTTGACTTAATATATAGTGTTCTGGTGGTTTGATGTGATAGACTGCTGGCTGTTTTAGAAGATAAATTACTGTTTATTTAGGTTTAAGTTAATGTTTCGAAAGCTTTCTTACTTAAAAAGCAGAGCATTATAAATAGCAATAAGTTCTCTGAAATGCTCTACACATTACAGACTGACAATTGCAAAAGAAAAGACTGATTATAAGTAGAAAACCTGTAACTACAGGTTTTGAGAAAGTTGCTCTTATGTGTACTTTTTAACATTGATTAACTAGAAAGTTTTTGCAGCTGTCCAGCCAGCTTTGTAGGTTAGTCCAATAGTTTGAAATAATGTTATTTAAAGAAGATCTAATTGACAAATTACATTTGGTGAAAATTTCTTCTTCTCCATCATCGTGTCTGAAGTTCAGCTTAAAAAGAAAGAGTAAAAATAAAGTACAAATTTGCAAGTGAGTTTTTAGAAATACAGCAAAGCTATTAATGGGTATGTTGTGGGTTCTTGGATAGTAACTGAAGAAGAAAGGACTTCTAGGATAAAATCTCTGACCCAAATACTTTTCAGTTGCATTGGGTGTTAAGATTGAAATCTTAAGGAAACCAGATGTGCATGGCTTTGTTATTCAGTCTTCTCTGCTTCTTCTTTTGCACTGCCCCATGAAATTTTGAACCTACTAACTAGTTTCAAACAATTTTGATGGAGAATTAGTCACTGTAAGCATAACCTGAACACTTATGAAAATCAATAGCAGCTGGAGGGACCTTAGTGGGTATACTCTTCCTCCTGGCACTGGCATGTATAATTCATTGCCATTTCATTACCTCTTTGCTCTCTTTCCATCCCCATCATCCACCAAAAGCTAAGCCCTATCCAAATGATGCTCATCACTGAAAATGGCTTGATTAGTTAGCAAGCTCTCCAGGCAAACCTTTGTGCCTCAGGCCTTTCACTGTTATATATCAGCAGTTTATTGTGCTGATGGAAATTTGAGATCTGAGGATTACTCAGTTTTCTGGGACCCTGCTGTAGGTCTGCTGTTCAGTAGGGTTTGGGATTAGGAGAAAATTTGGTCTGGACAGTATTCTACCTTCCTCTGGAGGAAGTGGGTGGCAAGGTTATGTTGTAATAAAAATTATTACTACATCCTTGGCAGGTGCTTGGTGGAGAGAATTCTCGCACATGGGATCTGGCTTTCTAATAAAATCCACTAGGAAATGTGTTAGGGGAAAGTACTCTCTAAAGAACGTGTGAAATGGAGCTGAACTACAACCCACCAGAGCCGTGCAGGGAAACAAATACTGTCAATCATCTACCACCACAAGGGAAATGATATCTTGATGAAGTCTGGGGCCAGTGGAAATAGTGCTGGAGACCAGTGCTAGCCCTCTGGCAGGTGGAAGAGAGTATGAGTGACCTGAATGGATCAAACCTTTGCTAATGGTTCCCAGGTGTTATTTAATGAATCAGTGATGTGACTGAGCATGCTTACAGTGATATTTTGATGTCATGGTGAGCACTAGAGGAACAGATTTGATAAATGCTAGAGAAGTGCTTCTCAGCCATTCCAAATGTTTCAAGGTACCTGCAATAAGGATGAGAGTGCGTCCAGTATTTGGTATAGTGTCTTCCAAAGTAGCACACACAAAAAATATAAGCAGGTATGTAAGAAAAATGTGTGTTATAGCGCTGACCAGTTCAGTAGCTGGACCTGGAAGAGGGTGAGATGCTCCTGTAACAGGCCCCAAATTGTGTGTTGACGGTGGAACAGTCAGACTGGTCTGGAGTTTTCATGTATGGAGATAAATTGTTAAAGCTTGAAATAGATATCCTATTTTTTTCTGACTTAATTTTCAAGAGATTTTTGAAATAGGTATCTGTTCTTTTATCACTCTTAATTTTATTATATTTACTTGTTTCTGAACACAAGTTGGAAAAGAGAACAGAAATGCAGGCCACTTTTCTTAGGTTTCAGTCTGTTCTCCTGAGTGTATTTTCTGTCACTCTTTTCTTTCAGTCCTTTAGGGTTAAACTGTTTCATTCACTCCTCTTTCTCATTTTCATTCGCAGTGAAAAATATGGCCCAGAATGGACCATTTCAGCCCACATTACCAGTTGTGCTGAAGGAGCACACCTTTCTGCTGTGTCTTTCCTCTTGACTTTTCCTTATAGTCAACCTGGTGTGGGAGTTACTGAGTTAAAATTCTATGCACTGTGACTTCTATGGAACAAACATTTCAGAATTGACTTTTAAAATCCCTTTTATCTTTGCTCCTACAGTGATGCTAAATCTTGAGTATAGCTGCCACTTGCTACTGTAATATTTCTTTTTTTTTTGGGTCAGTTTTAGGGGTTTTTTTTGTAGCTTTGAGAGTTCTAGGCATGGGTTAGACTTCACTTTGTTTGATATTAAACACAGAATAATATTACAGAATTATCACACTCCACCTGTGTTCCCCCAAGCAAAGCACTGCACAAACTTTCTGTAGCACGAGAGAATGAAATCTTGAAAAAGCTTATCCCAGGAGAAATTGCAGAAAAGTAATTTTGAGATGTTTATTTCTATTAAAAAGCACTTACATCATGGTAGGTGGCCTCATGATTTTTTAAAACGACAGTAAATATATCAGAAACTTTACTAGATGATCAGTTAACAGTTTGTAATATAACTTTCTTTACACAATAGAAAGAAGATATTTATACAACTCCCCTCAGAAAGAACTTGCAAAGTCATTTTGTTTGTTACTCTGTCTTGAGTGTTGAGAAATTGGGGTATATTTCTGAGAAGCACTTAGTGAGAACAGCATGTTCTATTTATCTTTTTTATATGACCTTATCACCATAGGCTTTGAGACACTTGACAGCTCGTTTTCTTATAAACAAAGGAATGTTTCTTTCAAATACTCTGGGTAACCAGCCAATTAAAATAGTAGCAGCATCACAGGGAGATGTTATCCAGAAATCAATAGGAAGATGGCAAATCTTTTGTGGTATCAGTGCAACAGATTCCTTGCAAAGCTTCATGGCTTACCTTTGGGGCTGCTGTGGCAGCTTTTTAGGCTGTCTACAGCATTTGTGTGGATTTTTATCTTGTACCTCTGTTTTGCAGCACATTGTGCCATGCTAACATAGAATTAACACAAGGCTTATGGGTTTATATCCACTGGGAGGTGGATGTAATGCCCTCATCTAATGCAGGTATCTTATATGTGCCTTGTTGGTCATCACTGCTGGTTGTTTCTGTTAATTTAACAGCTGCCAAGATCATATGCAGCAAGAAGCAAATAGAGGCTGACACCTTGTTTAAATTGATTCTTGATTGCTCCAGTTTGTTCTGTTTAACCAGACTTAAACCTTATTTATTTGCCCCACTCCCTGCATCTCTGCCTCAAATTCCTTGGTATTTCTTCTTCGTAGTCTGGGACATAATATTAAGAGTTTATTTTTGACTTGTTTCTACATGAAATAGTAGTGAAAAAAACTTGGGTAGAAAAAAAAAATTTCCAGCATGTTCTTGTTCTGTTCTTGTCTCTGAGTACTCACTCTGTGGTATGTGATTTGAAAAGATTTAAAATTGAGTTCTGTTACAGTGAAGAATAAAAGGCAGTCTCAAATAGTATTTTAAAAGTACTAGAAGTATATATATAGAATCTTTAATTTCTATATGTTATACAGAATTCCTTAATTATTCTGTAAAATTGGAACACAGCCTGATTTGGCTGAATTGTCTTCGTATTTTACACTGTCATATTTTTAAAATATGCCTCTATTTACATAATTTTTAAGTAAATGCGCATTAGACTGTTAAATCACGCCTTGCAAAAGATGTACAGATGTCATATGTGGGTCACTGAATTTTCTCTGTTACACTTCTAGTTTGCTGTTCATTAAAAACATGATAAAATTTATTTTCTTTAATTTTTTCTAAGCAGTGCTTAGTCTGTGTTAGCCAGCTAGAAGTGTTGTTGTGAGAAGTGTAATATGAATCTGTTTATGTGTAATGCATATTAACAATTGCATAGCAGTAGAAGAGAACCAGATATCCTTTTGAAAGCAAGATCTTGATCATGTTTTATCGTTTTAGTGAAACTTGTGGATTTTAAAGATAATATTTTAAAAAAATTGTATTACTTTTTGTTTCATTTTTGCATGCGGAGTAATCACAGTGCAATTTCGAATGGTTTCTGGTGGTGGTCTAGTCCAAAACAAGTCCAATTAGAATGGGCTGCTGCAGGGGCTTGGCCAGCGAAGTGCTGAATAACTCCAAGGACTGAGACTCTACCACTTCTAGGCAGCCAGTTCAATACTTGATCACCCTCCAAATGATGAAAAAGAGCTTGCCCTGCTTGGAATTGCATGGTTCAGATTTGTACCATGAAAAGATGAGTGTCAACAGACACAGTCTGGCTCCCACTCCTCTGTACCCTCCCAGTATGTGGCTGTAGGCAGCAGTAGGATCATCCTTCTCTAGGCTGGACAGTCCTAATTTATCTCGATCTCCCCTGAGAAGAGAGCACAGGAGCTTCTGTACCCTACCCACTATGGTGGTCCCCTATAGATCTGCTTCTGGAGTGTCTTGGAGAGCCCTTGGCAGGGTGCAGTTTCCATAGTGTCTCACAGGGAACCAAGGGAGGAGAATAATTATGTCCCTGGCTCCACCCTTGCTAATAGAGCCCAGCACACAGTTGGCCTTTGCAGCAAGGATATGCTGCTGGCTCATGGGCAGCTTGCTGCCCCCTGGGACCCTTGGATTGGTTTCTGAAAAGCTGTTCTCGAGCAGTTTGGCTTTTAGTCTGCAGTTCCAGAGTATCTTTATCCTGGGTGCTGCAGTACTCAGCAATTTCATCTGGACTTCACTGGGCTCCTGACCGCCTGTTTCTTCACCTGCTCAAGGACTCTATCAGTAGCAGCCCTGCTCACCAGTGCATCAGCTCCTCTCCCTGGGCTGGTACTATTGACAGTTTTAATGAGAGTGCACTCCATCCCATCTTCAGATCTTTAGTATGCCAGTTAAACACCATGGACTTGGTGCTGATCCCTGAAGGATGTCAAAAGTAACCAGTCATCAGCTGGACTTTGTACCCTGATCACAACCCTTTGAGCTCAGTGGTCCAGACACTTTTTCACTGCACTCCTGCCATCCAGTTGATATCAGTCTGTGAATGAGGAGAATACCCATGTGAGGAGAGTGTGTCAAAGGCCTTGCTAAAGTGAACGCATCCTGAATGTTCCTGCTAGTCTTGCCACAGGCAGCCAACTGCTCAGCCATATGAGCACTCTCCACTAGTGGGAACTAAGTTCCATTCTTGCATTTCTTGCATCTTGCCATTTAAAATAGATTTTACAGAAATATGAATAGATATCTTTTAACAACTTGTGAGGGGTATTAAGATTATTGTTTTAGAAAATATAAAGGATGAGGAAAAGCAGATTTTGTAGAGGAAGAGGAAAAAACAGGAATGGAGAACTCTGCAAGATTGTGTAGTAGGTAATTTGAAACAATTTGGGTTTTAAAATTTTAATTCATAATATTAATTGGTTTTAAACAGGTGGTTTTTTGTTTCTATAGAACCCAGTTGCCTTTGTTTAACTTGGTTTTATGAAAGCAGAGGGACAGTATTTGCATAAATAGCCAAGTGATCTCCAAGAGAATATTATTTTCCCACAAAGCGTGCTTATGAGGCATTTTGGAGATCTTGTATGTTGAATAGGATTTGTGTGTTTTAAAAACAGACTGTAGTTTTTAAGAAGAAAGCGGTTTTGAATTTGGAAAGCATAATAAAGGCAAGAATAATGAACAAAGATTATATACTCCACTTATTAGGGAAGATCAAAATAAACCTTTGTCTGTTATGTGTTCAGGTATTGTCAATTGTAATTTGCACTAAAAGTAATAATGGTTTTATATTGCAGTAGAAAATTGAGGAACTTGAAGCCTAGGGTTCTTTAGCATGTTACTTATGACTTGCCTAATTCTAGAACTAACCATAGTGCTTCATAAAAACATTTCAGCTGGCTACTGGATCTGACACGTGTCAAAAGTGGAAAAGGAGCCTGGTTGTGCAACATTGTATTTGCTGTATTTGCACAACAGCACCCCAAAACAGGACCTCTTGTTCAAATTTAAGTTTTCTAGGCTAGTGGGAAAAGATACTTCTGTAAATGAGTTATATTATTTAAAAATCAACTCTCTAGATATATCAGGATTATTTTTAGTTTTCCACTGCTGTGGCTATTGTTTGGAATCATGATCATTAATGATAAAATGAATGGACATTTATCAAATCTCATACCATAACTATAGTCATTAGCACTTGGAGAATGTAACTCTCTTCCCACCACCATTACAATTTTGACTTCAACTTTTAAATGTTTGTCATCTGGTGTGAGGTGGATTTATGGGAGTGCAGTAATTTTAGTGCTTTTTGGCTGGGTGTTTCTGATGACATCACTGTGATCTAGACACAGTGTGTGACTCTAGTTGGTTCCAGTTTTAAATAGTTTCATAATTATGCTAGTTTTGGCAGTTTCCTTGGAAATTTCCCCATCTCTTTAATGAACATGTTTTACTTCTGGGCTTATGAGACAGCCACATGTTTGAGAAATTAATAGTGTGCTCTTAAAGTTAACATTGAGCAGAAGTGTGCATATACAGAAACCTTCTGGATATATGTGTACTTAGGAGTGTAGGTGTTTTTTAAGTTCATGGCCACTCTTATCATCTCCCAGTAATTGAAGATTATGTTTGGCTTATAAAATATCAGTAACTGTTGTGAGAAATTGTGTGTATGTTCATGCTCAAAAAACCCAAACCCAACCCCTGCAGCTCCCAAAAATATTTTCGATAATTGTGTGTTGTAAGGAAATTAATGGCTGTTATCACAGATTAAATAAAAACAAATCCCATTCTTTTTTGAAATGTCAGTAAGGTTGAATTCTTCTTAAGTGTAGGTGTACTCTGCTACTTGCTGTGGATTAAGTCACACAGGTATATTTCTGAGATAAATTTGTTTTGTGTTTTGGTACCATTTTGGAACATTTTTGCTTGTGTTTAGATCCAGCTTTCTGTAAATGATTTACAACCATTTCCCATCGCAACAAACTTGTAGCTCAGGGAAATTTAAAAAGCTTACTGTATATAGTATTTTTATAGGTTGAGATTTGAGACTTTGTTTCAAAATTAAGGATTCTCCTCCACTTTGCTTTAACAAACCAATACCCCCTTAAAAGCCAAAGTGCTAGTGTTTGTTCCTAGCTTTCTGAAAGTGGTAAAAGCTTAAACCACACTTACTTAACCTTTGCTCATAGTACTCAAAAATATTGCATAGATTTTGTGAAGTTTATAGAACATATATTGAACATAATTGTAGCAGTATGTAAATAGAAAAGTTAGACTTGAATGTAGTCAGGCTTGATAGAGTTAACACTTCAAAAAAAGAACTTGCCCATTCCCTTCTCCCCCTTCTCTTTATTTTGTAGCTGACATAAATATTAAAAGTCAATTGTAATGTGATCCTATCAGACTAAGTCATTAAATAGTTGCAGCACAGCATTCTGTGCAGTCCATGGGTGTGCTTGGGGAAGAAGGAAATGTGGTAATTGAGCTTCGGCTTTTATGCAAGTTCAAAACATAAATAGTTGTGTAATGACTTACCTGAAAAAGTATTTCTGTGCTACATGTGAACTAGTTTCCAAGAAGAAGTATAGCTAAAAGTTATTTCAAAAATTTTATATTACGAGTGTATGATCTAAGTTTTCTCAGTAAACTGGAGAGGAAGGAGAGCTGAGCTCTGCTGATTACAAAATACAAGTTGGTAAAGAGGCTTCCATCATGCTGGCCTTAATGAAAGCTTGAAGCTCTTGCTTTATCTCTGTCAGGTGTGTCATAAAGAGAGAGGTGGTTTTCTAATGAAATTGCTCCATAGTTCAAAGCTCAGAGAGTCTTCAGGAGACTTGGATTCCTCAGTGAAGAGTGTCAGAAGTTTTTCAGAGATGAGAAAACAAATACCCTCTAAACGGAGTGGATTCTGAACACCCATTACAGGGTTTCTATGCACTGCAATGTGACTTCCCTGTATGACTGAAGTGGCCAAATAACCATAAATTAAAAAACATTCAACAGCTTGCTTTTCAATACTATATTAGTAACTGGAAAATCTCAAA
This sequence comes from Cinclus cinclus, assembly GCF_963662255.1. Classification (NCBI taxonomy): domain Eukaryota; kingdom Metazoa; phylum Chordata; class Aves; order Passeriformes; family Cinclidae; genus Cinclus; species Cinclus cinclus. Next base: position 130,430,263 of record NC_085046.1, read on the forward strand.
TTCTTTATGATAGCTCATCCTTCTTTTAGAAGCTATCATCTAGTTTTCTAATATATGAATATATCTGCCTTATGCAATTGCCCCAAATGAGTCAAAGCTTATATCTTAATCTTATTTTTCTCCAACTAAGATTGTATTGTTCTTCTTTTTTCCCTTAGTGAAATGGTATTTTCATTTTATCATAGAATTTCCCTGTTTTGTTGTTCTAAGAACAAAGTGGAAGGAAAAAAAATTCTTCACTTCCTTTTGAAGTTGTAGACTTGCATTTGAAAGGTATCGTTGTATGTATTATTTTTTTTTAAATGGCAGAAAGATCCACATCAAAAAGCAAATAATTGTGGAGATTCCCTTTTGTAATTTCTCTGAGAATATTAGAAATACCAGGCAGCACGTGGGGAAACACATGATCTGTCCTGTACAAAAACCCAGCACAGTTTAAGCTGCTTGGTTTTGGTGTTAGGAGGACTTAAGAATATTATAATTCATACTGTTATGTGACATTTGTTCCACAAGGCTTCTTTTTGTGAACAAATTGTGTGATACGACCAGTGGCATGACCCAGAAAGCATTTTTCACTTTTTCTGTAAGAGACTATGTCTATCAAAGTAATTTGGCTTAGGTCAAAACCTGTGTTGGCATCTTCCTTGACCTGTTCTTTTAATACATTTACAAGAATATTTGCGTTACTTCTCTTGGCTTTCTTACAATTAAGCCTTGTAGTTAAACTGTCATTCTGGAGTGTAATGGGAATACTGTTGGTGTATTTAAAATCCTAGATTCAGCTAATTAAGGATTTCTTGTGTCTGCATATCTCATCTTGAAAGGCTTAGATCACATTCTGGAATTACGAGCCATGTTTCTGCTTCTGAATTCCTTGTGTTGAATGAACTCTATAGAAGCTCAAGAGGAGCAGGTGCCCTCAGTTCATTTATCTTTTCTGCGGTAATGTTTTACTGTTATAGAAGTCTGCAAAAATATTTTGCTTTATGAATCAGCTTCAATTAGCAGTATTAGGAAGGATGTGAGACTGACGTCTTGGAACTATCTGAGGTGGTTTCATGAGTAGGCATTTAAGATCGTACAGTTAGGTAGTTTCTCATACTTGTTTTGGTAATCTGCAGGGCTCTGTCTCTGAAGGAATGTTTCAGCAGAAATGGAGCTAGAAGAAATATGTTCAGTTGAAATAAACATTTAAATGACAGGTTTCTTTTTTAAACTAGAGTTAATGAAAGTATTAATTTTTTGTTTCCTCCAGCTATTTTTGTGTCAATGTCTGTAGTACAGGATTGAATTGATGGAAAAACAGTAACAGAAATTACAGAACCTTAACTAAATTTTCCCCACATTTATTTTCTTTCTGTTTGGTTGACTTCATTGCTTTCTTTTCCTCTAGCAGGAAGACCACGAAAGTTGTGGTTCCAGTTCAACAAACCGCAGTACCACAGAAAGCATGAAATCAGCAGTAAAATCACGACGAGTTCAGCAGTCAGCTTCTCCTGACCCTGATTTACCTCCAGGTAAACCATAATTTAATCCACAAAATGGTTAGGTATTTTTCTCTAACTCAAATACAGTTTGAGTTTATTCAGATGGCCACAGTGTTTAAGTTAGATTATTATGTTTTTGTCTACCTACAAATCACAAAGGTTAGTGAAATACTTGTATGTTAGAAAATAGAACCAAATCACAATAAAATGTAGTTTAATACTGAAAAGATTTCTTTCAATTTAATTAAATTCTTGAATTCACACAACTCATTTATAGCTCAAGGTAGCATCACAGAATCATAAAATGACTTGAATTGGAAGGGACCTTAAAAATATTCTAGTTCAACCCCTAGCTATAGGAAGGGACACATTTCACTCAACCAGGTTGCTCAAAGCCCCATCCAGCCTGGCCTTGAACGAAACTTCTCTGGGAAACCTGTTCCAGTGCCTCAAAATAAGGAATTTCTTTCTATTACTCATCTAAACCTACCTTTGTCCAGTTTAAAACCATTATCCCTTGTCCTGTCTGTACATGCCCTTGTGAAAAGTCCCTCTCCAGCTTTCTTGTAGACTCCCTTTAGGTACTGGAATGCTGCTGTAAGGTTTTTCTGGGGACTTCTCTTTCTCAGGCTGAAAAACCCAAACTCTCTTTTATTCATGTTTTCTATTGAGTTTCTATACCTACCACCTGTATCTGGTGGTGGATATTTTCTCCACTTTTTTTTTTTTTTTCACCGTATGGAATTTGAATGTGAATGTGGAATTTGTATGCTGAACTTAAGAGAGATTTTCTGATATATAAAAAATGCCTAATGAACTATCTATCTGATTGCTGTTGCCTCTTAGTTTGGATTTGAGGTGTGTCATGCCCAAAAGTAAAATTGGAGAGTACTGGAATTGCAGTTTGCCTTCTTGGGTCATGTAATTTTAGATAGGTTAAAAGAATTGTAGTTTTGTGTGAGACTTTCTTGCCGTCTTTTGTTAACAGAAACCTTATACTTGACTCGAATCTAAAGGCAACATTGAGGTTTAGGGTGTGTAATATGCTGTGCTACATGGTATCATCTTGCTTTGAAATGGTTTTTGAGGAAACAGGGCTGGAGTGTCTCTTAGAGTTTAGCAATCCAATAAACTCCAGGGGCTTGGAATTATGGGAAGCCATTTCCTACCATGGACAGCGCTTCAGCTGTGGCAGCTCTGTGGAATTCTGTTCTTTGGGTCACGTCTGCAAACAACAAAAGTCACAGGCTACCCAAAAATTGTATGAATATATTTCCTTCTGTGACATTTCCAGGACTTGTGTAAGTTACCTCCTTGTGGAGAAATTGAATCAATACAGTTGTATTAATTGTTGTAAATTATGAGGTTGTAAATACAGGTGGCTTTGGTTTTGGTTTTGAGTGGACAAATGACACTGTTTAGTATAGAGGTCCTATGTGGTAAGGTGTCCTAAGATTTAATTTACACATCCTGAATTTTAGTAAGATGTAGAATCATCTGCTTAGTAGCTTTGCTTTTTTCTTTTAGGTTCTTGGAGGATGCATGTATTATACTTGTGCTGTATTTTTTTAAAGATTTATTTGTCCTTTTGTTTTAGTGCCCTTGGAGATTAATCTCCATAGGCAAAGTTTAGCTAAAAATGTAGCTTTGGCAACAACAGACTCCTGCTAAACTTGTTTAGATGATATTGATTCTATGACTATAGAGGTACAAAATTTTTGGAGTGTTGGATTTGAAATTGCATTTGTAGCACTTAAGGCACAGTTCAGCATCCTGGGTTCTGGACAATTTGAAAAAAGCTTACTTGAGGACTTTATGTTGCACCTCCAGAAATAATTTAGCCCTCCCAATTTTTTGGTGGTTTTTTTCACTTACCATAGAAAACCTATATTGCCGTGTCAAAGATGCTCATAGTGTTTTTCTTAGAAATCACAGGAGTATAAGTAACCTTTACTTGCTTTTTCCTGCTTGTATTTAAAACAAAACCCTTTAAAAAAAAACAAATGACCCAAACATGTAAAAACAACAAACCCTTTATTATACATGAATGAACTAGCTGATGTTTTTATTATTTTGTTTTGAATAGTAGAAATTACAATTTCTTAACAAACTGTTTCTCACATGTAAACATCTGCTTCTAGTATATTTGAAGCTGAACTTAATCAGGAAGTTGTTTTTTGTATGATACTTCCAACAGTATACTGTACCACTTGGCTGGAAATATCTTCGTAGTTTTTAGCAAGTCCATGACCCCTGTTTTATTTGGAAGATAGGACTCTGCTTCCTCTCTTTATGCACTTAGCAAAAAAAGACAAACAGATGAAAATGGTGTTGCTCTTTTCCTGAATACCTCTGGAAACTATCAGTACAACTTGCCTTTTTTTTCCTTCCATGATGTAATGTTTTTGTCATTCACAGCAGGAAAATGTATATTTGATTGACTTTGAAAGACCCTTGAAATCAAAATACTGAGAAAACTTTAAAAAATCTGTGGAGAGACAGCTTCACTTTCTTCCATGAAATCAGTAGCTTGCTTTAAAATCATAGTTAAATAACTGGGTATAATTTTCTAGTTGCTAGTTAAATAGTCTGCAAAAATATTTCTATGCTGAAATTAGAAAAAGGAGCTAAATGCATTATGCTGCCTTTTATTTATGTACAGGTTGGTTTATATCACTCTAGTGATGAATATAGGTCTCTTATGCCCCTTGATTATTGAATAATACATCTGTTTTTCTGAGGTAATATAAACTAGAAATGTCATCGTTAGGAGTCAGAGAGCAATCCTTAGAAACAAGGTATTCCACATATTATTGAGTAGTTTAAGATCGATATGCAAAAAAACCTAATTCAGATTATGGTAGCAGTCTGAAAACGTTGAATTTGACTGTATTTCTGGATTTCTTCTTTCTGGTCATTGAGGACTTTGAATAATGAAAAAGGGAAAAATGTCATATGTCAACTGGGTAAATTTTTAGTTGTGGAACTCAAGAAAATCACTTATGTAATGGTAAAACTTCCCATCTATGCTAAAGTGAAAATTTAGAAGTGAGTGTGAAAAGATGAATACCTACAAAAAGCAGAGTAGAATGGAAGTAGCAACTTAAGTATTTTCTAGTTATCTGACAATGTTTTGCTGTTCATTTTATTTCTTAAGTTGAATTAAAATTGTTGATATAAAGGAGTTTTATTTGATGCAAATTTCAGAAAACTGCTCATGAAGCCTGTGGATTTAAGCCTGTATCATTAGCTTGGTTTTTTTCAGCATAGTCACCAAACTAGAACTCAATATTGTCTATTGAAAGTCTTTTTTAGATGTGTGTAATGTCATAAATCTGAAAACAGAGGAATTTTAACCCCTGCTTAAAGCCTTAAGAAGTTAGGTCCATAGTAAGTTTCAGTATACTTGAAAGACATGAATATGGGTAGTATTTAATTTCTTTACGATATTGTTAAAAATATGAATGTTTGCCACATACTGAGAATTCCCAGATGAGATGATTTTTCCAATAACATTATGTCTAAAAAGCACGTAAATGGATTTGTTCCCAACAGGCTTCAGTGCAGGTGCTACTATTTGGGTTGTTGACAGAAATTGGTTTTGATACATCTCACAAGGGTCTTACTGAGCAAGATGTGGATATATTAGGTTTTAGAATGAGAAAGTACCAGGTGTGTTAATGCTTAGTTGACTTATAAAACAACTGAGCACCTAGGCATAATTTATGCACACTTGAAAAGTAACCTAGCAGCTGGTGTTCACTTTTCCAAACCTATTTCTAAATATCTCTCAAGTAAAAAAGTAATTGTTAAAGTTCTTTCTCTACAGTAATCCATAGTGTTCTGTTTTCTTGATTAGTTTGCAAGTTAATTAGTTTTGTATGCTCTATTTTATTCATAGTTTTCAACAACTTTTTTTATGGTATCTTACATTTCTAGGATGCTGATGGACTTAATCACTACACAGAATGTTAAAGGGTTTTAAGTCATTATTTTTTGGGTAAAGAAAGTACAATGATACATAGTTTGTTTAAATTTTTATTTTTTAAGAAGAGTGCAAGTTGAAAATAATGAATATATTAAAATAATGATTTTTTCTTACTAAATAAATGAATTTATCATGTCTTCCTTATCATTCCCAAGAATTTGTTTTATTTTATAGGTTATGTTCAGAGTTTGATTAGGCGTGTTGTAAACAATGTCAACATTGTGATCAACAATCTTATATTGAAGTATGTGGAGGATGATATTGTTCTCTCAGTCAATATCACTTCTGCAGAATGTTATACAGTGGATGAGTTTTGGGATCGAGCATTTATGGACATCTCTGGTGAGTAGATATTTTTTGGTTTTACATATCACCATGGAGGCAGTCTTAAATTCATACAGAAATCTATAAGTCTCATAAAAATGGTTCTTTTTTTTATCAGAATTAAGACAATTTCTGCCTGTTTTAATTTCCAGTCAGTTTTTTTCTCTTGTCCTTACTTTAATTCTGATGGGCTAACTGTAATAATACTGATTGTTACTATGTCCTTGAACTGTTGCCTGGAAAGGCTGACCTGGAACAGAGACTAGACAGAGCAAAACGAATAAAATAGGTATTTTTTGAAAGGATGCACTTTGGGCAGTGCAAGAACCTGGCTGGGGTTCAAAAGAGCCTCACTGGAGTTCACCTCAACCAAATCCAAGATGGATCCTGGTCACAGGTTTTTACACTTTTGTAAGTTTTGGTTTATCTACATATTGGGGTCAATTATCCAACCACAGCCCCAGGCTATGAAGTCTCAGCCTCCTGCCTTGCCCCTTTTCCCTTTCCATTGTTTGTACTTTTTGGGTACTGGTTGTCCTTGATTCTCTAGCTAGAAAGGGACTGTTTTGTCTAAATACCCTGTGAAGGGACCTTATTAATATCTAATATGAAGTTTCAGAGTTGCACACTGAGCACCAGAGATTCTGAAAAATATAAAAGCTAAAACCCAAGGTATCAGTATGATCACAGATAGTCATACAAGATGATTGTCCTCTGCTCATACTTTCCATCCTGTGATAGTATTTGAGTTAGTGCTTGCGGCTGGCAGTGAGTGCTTAGACAAGATTTATGAGTGAACAGTAGCACATGAAAGCATTCCATTGCACTTGTTTGTGGTGATCTTAAAACTCTCAACAGGCTGGCAAGAGAAACAGTAAAATGTGCACACAGTAGTGAGCACAGCATACCCGTTGCAAGACATGATTAATTTCATTTCACATTTTCAGGGGAAAAAGCCCCCAACTTCTGACTCTCTCTTGGTCCTTGGTATTTGAATGTTTCTGTCCTTGAATTGCCAATGCTCACCTTTAAGTTTAGTAAGAGACATTGGTGAGAGGTGGAACTGGGGCATAGTAACTGTGCTAAGATCACACAGAAAATTTCAGGTAGAGTGATGAATTCAATTAATGTTTTCCTGAATCTGTTTTTTTTTTTTTTTTGTTCTGGCTAAAATAATTACAAACTGATATGACAAAATCACAAAATATATTTTCCATTAAGATCACTATAATAGCTCTTGTTTCTTTTGGAAGGTTCAAAAGAACTTTGGGGGATAATCTGCAAAATTATTTCTGTGAGAATAATGAGAATGATAGTTACTGTATGCTTCCACATGGAACAGTACTCTTTTATAAAATGAGCTAAGGTATAGCAGACAGGGTGAAAATTTAAATGGGGTGTAACTAATTTGTCCTCACTTTCTATGCATTCAGCAGAAAAAGTCTGACACAGGAGGTGATTCTCTTCACTCCCATAAGCAAGTACTTTGCTGCTGATTTAAATAGTGACTAAAAAACTGTCTTGTACTGCTTTCTTCTAGTTAAGGACTTGTATGCACAACTTACTTTTTGTATGCAATATACTTTTTTTAACCTATGCACTTCTTTTAAAAGCCACTGATCTTGTACTGAGGAAGATGATCAACTTTTCTGACTGCACAGTATGTCTTGATAAGAGAAATGCTAGTGGTAAAATTGAATTTTACCAGGAGCCTCTGCTGTACAAATGTTCCTTCAGGACTCGTCTGCATTTTACTTATGATAACCTCAACTCCAAAATGCCATCAATTATTAAAGTAGGTATCCAAAATAATTATTTTTGCTACTCACTTGTGAAGTTTTGAGGCTTTTCAAAGTATCCTTTAAATAATATCCTTTAAAATTTTAAGTAAGATAAAAAGCTTGTCCTGTTGTGTTTTCTAAAGGAATTTTAAAATTGCGTTTTGTTCGTATGATGCAGTTAGTTTATGTACAGAAACAGTATGTAAATAAGGAAGTTATGCTCTCTAATATTTTCATTTTTTCCCCTGGAGATTAAAAAAACCCTCCATAATTTTAAGGGGAGAAAGAAAGTCTGCAAATAATCTGTTAAATAAAAAGCCCAGTAGTGTACTTTAGGGTGTCTGCAATTAGATGAAAAGGATTTTTTTAACTTATTATTTCAAATGTAGCTCCAACTGTCATGAATAACAAGAAACATCAGTGTAATAGCACTCTGCAGTGAACCAAGTGAGATGGATTAGCTAAACTCAGCTCCTAGTGAGCAGGTGTGCAGTATTATTATTACTGTTGTTGTTGTTATTATTATTATTATGCTCTGTGGGTCATCAGGATGCAGTTTTTTAGACACTGCCTAAAATATTTAGCTAATGATTGGAAATAGCTGCTTTTTCATAGGGTTGAAGTAAAAAGAACTGTTATCAGTAAATACAACAACTTAATTAATGGAATTAAATCTAATTTGCAGATGCTAAAACTTTATAAAAGCCTCTGCTGCAAATTATATTACTATAGCTTCAGCACTCTGAAAGGTTGGTTACTGATGGATGGGGATTTTCCAGCTCAAAACAAAAGCCAGCAGCACTCCATCTTTCTCTCCAAATTTGTGAAGCTCTTGTTAATGTGAACTTTAATGCTATGTGTTATTAACTTGCTAAAGCATGTCTGATTTTAAGTCTTGAAGGTTTCCAAGACATGTGCCCTTTTGGTTTCTTTGTAAGGGTGAGAACATTTTAATGACATTCATAATTTTCATTACTATGTCCATTGCTAAGTTTTGGCTAAACTAATGTTAGTGAGTTTTAATGGAGTTAAAACTTCTGAAAGGGGATGGTTCTTATGTGCTTGGATATGTTTTTGTATGCCTTTGAACTGGGAATGCTAAGCTCCTACTTTTAGTTTTAGCATGAAAATAATATGTGTAGGTGGAGGTGACAAAACACGCGTAAAATGATTAGAGTTGTAAGCTTTTTGTTGCTGTTCTTGTAAAATTCATCATGGGATGAGGCAACCATGAGGCAGATGAGCTGATAAGGACTGGGGATGCGAGTCCTGCCTGCACCCTGACGTTTGTCTGACCTGTCAGTCATCTAAATCCACTCACTAAGTTGTCCCTCTATTGGAAGCTAACTCAACAAGAAGACAGTAGTTTTCCTCCAGTCTTAGGGAGATGAGTCAATCTTCTTAGGGGCGGCCGACTTCCACTGAGAGTATAAGAACAGGATCATGATGGGAGGATAGTATAATCCAAGAACACTTGGAGTGCAGAGGAATTTCAGTGAAGCTACTGTAAAATTGTCTTCATTGCCTACAGTGCTACCTACTGTTTCTAGTTCCTCCACTAGGACATATGCTCTTTGCTCTTTAAAAGGCTTCTGGCAAAACAATCCTTTTTTTTTTCCCTTGCACATTTTAAGAGATTATTTATTCCTTATCCATCCTGTTGCTCTTCTGCACAGAAGAGGTTTGCTACTAACAATTTTAAATTAACTAGCCTTGGAAAACTGGTGTGCAAGGATTAATTTTTAATTTCCAAAATGTATTTTAGGAATTAAAAAAAAAATTAGCATAATTCTGACACCTGACATATTTAATCTTGTCTGTGTAAACCACTGATATAATGTTATTATTCATTCTACATGACTCAGGCTAAGGCTTCATTAATTTTCACATATGAAAGTATTAGCATACATTTGTACAAATACTGATTTTACCACTATAATATTATTTGCCATAGATGTGCTATACTGTGTACAAAGTAGTTTTTCATGGGTTCTGAACTGAATTGCATTAAAACCAATGCTGATATGTAATTACTTTTAATTTTCATTTTTTTCGCCTGCAACATTTAGAAACTGGACATGGAGTTGAAAATATGTCGAATGTTAGACAGTAATTTTAGTACAATAATTTTATTTTATGCAGCTCTTACTTAATGAAAGGTACCTTTCTTATCTTGTTTGGTTTAGCCTTTATAGAATTAAATTAGATACTCAAAATATTTAGAGTTATTTGCCTATTTTACAGTTAAAATTTTTAAAGAAGGGTGAGTTTTCATCCCAACATTTTTAGTCTTTGCAAATCTTTCTTTCATTTAGGGAAAAGTGCCTTAACTGCATGTTTGAAACATAATACTCAGATAATATTATGCACTTCGTAATATTAATGCACTTCAGTTGGCATTCATTCTTCCCCCCATTACTTGGCCACTTGGAACAATGTTTGGAGTGGGAAAGAATCATAATGAAGGACCTTGTATTTTAAAACCAGTGTATCTAGAGTTTATCTAGAATGTACTGTCTAGATCTATAGGTTATCTAGAACATGCAGAGATTTTAAAGATACACCATAATGAAAATAAAAGTTTAATTAGATGCTCTTACATCACTTACATTTAAGAAAGTTCTTCAGCAATAACTTTGAAAAACAAATACATAAATGTTTCTGTCTGTGTAAAACATGTGACACTTGACTTTTCAACTGAAGATCTCTTGTATGACAACCCAAGTGGAAGTTTTTGGTATTTGTTGTTTGCTGCCCTTTGCCTTCTGTTGTATTGCAAATATTGTTTTTGGAAATAAAATTCCCATAACAAATGAATATAGAGTTGTATGGTTTAAAAGTGGGCTTTACTGATGACAGAACTTTGTTATTATTTGTTTTTATTCTCTTTTCACGTTATAGATTCACACATTGGTTGAAAGTTTGAAACTTTCAATCTCTGATCAGCAGCTTCCTATGTTTATACGTATAATGCAGCTTGGGATTGCTTTGTATTATGGAGAAATAGGCAACTTCAAAGATGGGGAAGGTGAAGATTTGATTTGCCACACTAAAGATATGTTGGGAAATATCACCGGTAAATACAGCTTTTAATTTTTAAGAAGAAGTGTTAAAAACATTAATGTCTTTGCTTTTTGTAAATGTAAATATCCAAGTCTAGTTTTTGTCAACTATCTTGTCAGTCTGCAGTTTGCTAGACGCAGTTCATTGTGCTGGGTAAGGATGCAGTGCTTTAACATGTTTAATGTTATGTTCTGTAAGGAATTCTGATGGTTTTAACTAAACTGAGGTTAAGTATTATCTAAGAAGAGCATTTTGAGAATTGTGACACCATAAGGTACTTTAGATTTATCTGTCAATATATCATGCAACAGGTCACCTTTCCATAGGCAAGTTTGAAATTGGCAGCAGCTACATTTGAACTAAATAAGAGAAAAGCCAAAGTGTGCTTCATAATTTCTTTGAAAATGGTAATTGAGAATAGATATATCAGAACTTGTTCTAAGCAAGGAAGTATTACTTTGCACTGTTTCCCGTAGTTCTGTCCTTTTATCTTGTCTGGTCTCAGCTGCTTTTTATTTTCATATAATGTGCATTCCTTCTTCTATATAATCTTTTGTGGTAACTTGCTGCAACAGAATCTTTTCAGGAGCATTCCACTGATTAGGGGTAAATTTTCTTTGCGTGATTGCTTCCCATCTGCTTCTTCCCGGGCACATGGGGTGACTCTTGGGTGATTCTGTGCAGGGCCTGGAGTTGGACTTGATCCTTGTGGGTCCCTTCCAACTCAGCATATTCAATGATTCTGTGAATTTATTTAAGAGATTTGTATTTTAATTTTAGTCTCTTCAAGACAGAAGCTTTTGTTATCTTTCCAAGATTGGATTTGGATCTGGGGGAATAGGAAGAGTGTCCTTTACATCTACAATTAAATTTGAGATTTTTACATCCATGTATGTGTAAAATCTTTGGCAGTCCATCTTGTCATCCCTATTTTTAATATGCGTTTTCAGGAAGGTTGAATTGCAATTGCAATGTCTGTCCCATTTGCATTCTTTTGAACAGATGTGAATATGACTTCCTAGCTTTTCATGAAACAGCCATCTAAAAAAGAAATGATATAATGTAACTTCACAGTATTATACACAGGACTTTTCAGAAGGCTCAGCAAATAGACTAGGATTGCAGAAGGAATCTGTAGGTTTCCTACACAACTATGCTGTGCTCCAACATTATCATTGTACATTATATAAGCATATGTATTTGATGGAACTACCTCCTTCAGAACTCAAGACAGATAGCAATTATTGGATGGCCAAGGTAGAGATGTACAAGCAGTTTTAGAAGCCCATTTATATCTTTACTGCAAGTTGTTTTGCCACACACAGACTAAAACGGTCAAGCCATTTATGCTTGTTTCCAGTGTCTTAGTTGTGAGTTTATAGCAGACAAATTGTGAATAAAAAAATTAATTTTAATGTCTACCTTATTTAATGACACAAGAATGAACATCTATATCTCTGTCCTTGAAGCTTGTACTAAAATTTGCTCATACAGTTTCGTGGCTGATTCAATGAGATGAAAATTCATGCTGTTGCCAGCAGGGATGCATTCCTTCCTTCTTCCTCTACTGCTAGTACTTGTATTCATGTAGCCACAAGCTAGGCTGGATCACCCATACCTGGCTGAAAACAAATACAGACAGAGAAAGAGAGAAAGAAATACCAAGAGAGTAGTTTTCTACCGAGTCAATTCCAGTTTTATGTTGAGAGATGCCAGTTTCCAGACTCCTATTACAGATAAATATCATCAACTCTTTAAAAGAAAGTAAATTTCTGAAGGTAAAACTTGATGTGAACATGCAAGCAGTGAGATGTACTCACCCTACTCTCTTGTAGTATGTACAAGATGTATTTAACTGGAATTGCTGCCCTGCGTTATGGAGCAAGGCTGTTCTAATGTGAACTCTCTATGAGTGGCTAGACAAAAATGGCTTTAGAAACCTGATGCAGGGTAACAACATTTTGTCCTTTAACAAACTCATGTAGGTGAAATGGGTGTTGTCACTGTTTCACTATCCCATGTATTTCCAGGGTCTGAAGTGTTTAGTGTAGATAGTTCAAAGCAAGGAGACTAGTGTTTCCCAAGTACATAGGCCCCTTCATATATTCCTTGTTATCAAGGAATTTACTTTGTATTTATGTTTTTAGTGTTTAGAGGATGTTGTGTTTTGTTTATCAGGCTAATATGCATTTTTTCTGAAGTTTGGTGAATATATAGTGGCTGTAGTAGTTTTAATTTAGTGATAGATATCTCTTCCTCTTTCAGTTTTCTGTCTCATAGTGTATCGATAGAGGAGTTAGGGTAAAATGGTGCACATTTTAATGTTTTCTAAAATATTAAAAAATATAATAATCCAAACTATTATTTGGCATATTTTACTGTTGTTTCTGTGTACTTCAAAAAGGGGTGTGTTAAATGATGGCTGAACTTTTTGGGCAGGTAGACCAACTGTTACGCATGACCCAGGTTCTATAGCTCCACCTTTTCTTCAATTTTTGCCAGACCTTCCACCATTTCTTTTGTGCTTGCCAACAGCATTCTATGCTAAACTACTTCAGTTTATTCTTTGTATCAATTTTTTTCCTTCTGTAGCTGCCAGTTCTTCCTCTTGGCTTTTTCCAAGATTTTATCTGCACCTTTTCTGTATTTGCTATGTTTCAGTTCTGTATTTGCTGTGTTTCAAGATTAGCTTCTGGATTTAAATCTGATCCTTGAGACTTGTGTGAAGAGATCAGAAAGGAAGCTTGTGCTGCTTTTGTGGGAGGAGGTGCCCTTGCCTTTTAAGCATGTGCTTAGAGAATTCTCATGAGTTTTTTTTTTTTTAATTTCTCTTTCTTCTGTTATGCAAGTATAGAGTAAAAGGCTAAGACTAATTAGAATTAGACTAAAGAGTAAGAGGTCTAAAACTTGTAACAATGGAATCTCTGAGTTTCAAAACAGGTAAATAGAATTGGAATATGCCTATTTCTGTTCTCAGTTAAATTATTCATTAAACATAACATACACCTTCAGGAACAGTACTGCATTCTGTACTACCTATAGTAATTCTGCAGTATTTAAGAGCCCTCCTGAGTCCCATCAGAGTGATAATGAAACCAGATAAGCTATTTGTGCTCTTTGTACATGTAGTACATTACCTATCTGTTTGGATCACGAGTCTTAGACTTGAATCTTTGGGGAAGTTCTTGCTTTGCTCTGCATGCTCTCTCTAATGATTTTCACAGACAACTAATGTTTTGACTTTTGGCTCACAGATGGACACCAGGTTTCTGAGCATAGGTAAACTTGTATTTTTGAATATTTGAAAAGCTTATTTTTAGCAAAGAATATGAGCAACCTTAAGTTTTGGATCTCTGCTGTATTTACACTATTGCATTAGACTTGCAACTGAAGCACTTTTAAATTTAATTTAAAAATTGGATGACCATAATATCATTATTTCGTAAGGTTTAATTTTATAGCCTTAGAAGGTTTTTAATGGAAGCAGTCTTGAAGGCTTGTGCTATAGATGGCAAATTCTGATCTCACTGCAGATGTATGATACTAAAACTGTGGCAAAGACCCTTAATATTTTTGGAGGAAAATGTTGATGAATCAAAGAAGTGTTCGAAAACTCATATTCAGTAATTTAAAATTTGTGCTGACTTTCTGTGATTATAAGCCAAATATCAGTGAATGCTGTGTGGAATAGTTTATTAAATAAGTTTTAAGTATGGTTTATCTGAAATTGAACTCTGTTTTTGTTACAAAAGGCACAGAAGATGAAGCAAGCTCAGTAATGCAATATCCTACACAGTTCATTAGTCAAGATCCTTATTTGCATCAAGATGATGACCAGCAACAAGGATGGGTTTCTTGGGCTTGGTCTTTTGTTCCTGCTATTGTGAGTTATGATGATGAAGAGAATGATTCTGGTGGAACTGATGATGGAACAGCAGAGCAGCAGAAGTCTCAGTCCCTCAAAGATCCTATTATTTCAGTTGGGTTTTACTGTACAAAGGCAACAGTGACTTTTAAGGTAAATATTTCTCTGTGTCATAAAGGATTCATTTGATTTCTTGAGGAAGTGCATAAAGATTTTTCTGAGCATTCGTATACTGTTTGATTCAAGACAAATATTGTTGGTATTATGAGGAGAGTATTAAATTAATGAGTACCAAGAAGTGTGAATGCTAAAAACTCATCCTTCATCATACTGGACTGATAATGGCAAGGTGAGTCGGTTTTGTTATTTGAGCTAGAATTTGAGTGTGAACTTTATAATGTTCAAAGGAAACCACGTAATTTACTTAGATTAATATTTTTTGATGGGAAAAAAACCCTGAAGGCTTTCTCTTAATGTTCACTGCAGTATTCTAGCCATCTAATGTTTATACAAATACATATTTCTTTATAAAAGCCCCCTTTAGTTTAGAGATAGGATTGGAGGAATTTTTAGAGACTCTTTTTTTGGGCTGCTGTATGTGAAAATATGAGTTTAACTTGATACTGTTGAATTAATTTTCAATAGGTTGAAATTGTACTGAAGAAGAAAAGGATAAATAGTGTATATATAGGCTGAGCTATAAATTGTGCATGTAGAGAAAGATATAAGCATTAGCTCTAAGCAAAGCTGAAAATTGTTGCTGGCTTTCTCTCTAATATTTTGTAAGCTTGCAGAAGGGAATATGATGAGTCTGACTAAGATACTGAGATGTACTGACAGAAATTAGAAATTAAGGCATTGAATACTTAGCAGAATACTTGTAACATGTCAAGCTATTTGCAACCAATTCTATGTACATAACTACTCAAAGTGGTTCTTGGCTTTACAATTAGGCACATATTAAATCAAGGTCAGAACTTTGTCACAGAGTAATTCAGGGTGATTTTTATGACTTTGAGTCTTTCAGATGAACTGTAAGACTTTTGTAACTCTCATACAAAAATTATGTGCCTAATTATACCCAATACCATCAGGAGCACCCTGTCCCTTTCTTGTCCGTTTGGTTTGACATCTGTGTACAGCAATGTTCCATGGGGCTTTATGCCTAATTTAGCTGTTTTTGTTTGGTGGTGTAGGAGGGCATTTAGCTGCTCAGTTAGAAAGGGTGAGACAAGTGACTGTGGAAGCTGTAGATACTCTGTGGGGATGTTGATGTTATAAGCCTTCAGCCTCCTGAAAAATTTGGTTGCAGAACTTGAGGATATCAACAGCATTCAAGCATTCAATTATGTTTGTTTGTGTCAATCTGCTTCAGCTCTCATTAAAAGAGGCTAAAAATAAATAACACAGTTATTTTGCTCTCCATTAATTATATCCCTGGGACAGCACTTGAAACATGAACAAGCCACTAAAGCTCAAATTTCTCATTTATCATGGCACAGCGTCTTCTTTTACAGTCATACAGTAGTGTCATACAGCTCTTGTTCCTCATGCAAGAAAACTCATTAAAAATAATATTAACTTCTTTTTTGAACATGTGTTTTGCTAGAGAGAGCTTTCCTGATGCTTCATTTCCAAGTTCACGCATTTTATGTTAGGAAGTGATTAAAAACTACTCAAAATGTAACATTTTGTGTTCTAGAAATTTAAAATGTGAAGTGATGTATGATGCTAATATGGTGACAGGAGGAAAACAGAATTCATTGTTCTGCTTGCATGCAAAGAGTGTATGGAATTAATTTGTGGTTCATATTTCGGTTAAAAAATAAGGTCAAGTTTCTACATTAACATTTTGAAGAGTTGATATCATTCCAGCTAAAAATCATGCCAAATTAAGTGTACCCTTTTCTAATAATGGTGAAAACTGTTCTTGTAATTTCTGAGTTCTTTTAATCAATTAATTGCTTTTCCTCTGCAATAATTGCACACAGGTGAAGGGTGATCAGTGATTTTTTTCTTCCAATTTTCTTGGACATTTGGATTACAAAATTTTAAATCGAAACAGCATCCATGTGTATCCAGTCCTGAAAACAAAGAGAGTGTGTAGATATTCTTTTATAAAAGTTAGAATTTGAAGTATTTAAGCTGTTCACCATGAACTAACTTGTGTTTCTCCACACCAAATGTAATATATTCAATATAGTGTGGCTCTTTTCTTGTTTTTCTTAGCTGTAGGTTATGTGCTTTTTAATCTGTGCATGTTTTCCTATTTTGAATTTTTATATCAAAATCATGCAAGAAATATAAATGCATGTTGCTCTTGATTGCCATGGCATGAAATATGAATGTGTATGGTTGTAATCAAAATGAGTCTGTAATATTATAATGATGTTTAGTTATTTTCTGGGAAGAATAATAAAGTATTACTGGATTTTTACAGCAGTTTATAAGCTCATTTGATATTAATAATGCAGCTGTGTATCTGTTTCGTCTTTTCACACAGTTTCTCCTTCGATAAGCAAACTGAAAATGTGGTAGTGGATTTTAAACATTGTTATAGCATATTTCAAAGAGACGTTCAATGTGACACATTCTGATATGGATAATGTGCTACAGCTGTTTAATTACACCTGTTTCCTGACAGTTAATGTATTTTTGCCCATACTTTGTCTTTATCAGTTCTGTGTATTAACGAACATAGTGTCGTTTAATACTAATATTGACCTTTATAAGGTGTTTATCCTATTGTTCTGTAGCTCACTGAAATGCAAGCTGAAAGTAGTTATTACAGCCCTCAGAAAGTAAAATCCAAAGAAGTTATATGCTGGGAACAAGAAGGAACAACAGTTGAGGTAATTTTACATTGATGGGGCTTTCTTGATACGTTTTAAGTAACGTAACAAATAGTTGCCAGTAAAATATTTTTAAAATTATTTAATTGCTGATCTTTCATTCTTTCATGTTGGAAGTGTTTATTGTAATAATCATGTTGATTATTACATTATTAACTCTGTAAACTTCTGTGCTATAGTGGCCAAACACTATAGTAATCCCTTCCTTTCAAGTTCCCTGTATAATTGCTGTTCCTTGAAACTCCAAGTATATAAACTAAGCATATTTTGCTTTGTTTTTGTCCATCTTCTCTATTTCTTGTGGAAAAGGATACTTAAAAATTTATCACATTTTTTTTCTTTTTCCTCACTAGATCCTTATGAAAGGTGAACTTTTTTTTGATTGCCAGATTGGTTTTGTTGGTTGCCAAGCTATGTGCCTTAAAGGAATTATGGGAATTAAAGATTTTGAAGAGAATATGAATAGGAGTGATGAAGTGAGTATGTTCAAGTATCAGTTGGTTTGCTGAATAAGCAATTCTGTTATCCTTTATTAAAATATCTGATTGCAAAAAATTGAAAAGACTGCTGTTACCAATTGTGATTTTTGGATGTTGCTCTGATGTGGAACTCAGTGTTCATTCCTTAGAGTTGAAAAGACAAATGTCTCAGATTGAGAATAGGCAGAACATAAGACTTTCTTATCTTTTTGGACAATAATCCGTTGTTGCCTTTGTTGGTATACTTTGATTTTGTATAACAAATTAAAATAAGTTTGAAAATCTTTGAAAGTACTTAAGTCAGCGTTTGGAAGGGAAAAATGGGAACACTGTATGCTGAAGATAATAGAAATGTGGTGCAAATACTGAATGTTTTACCTGACTTTTCAGTAAGATTGAGAGCAGTATGAAGTGAAGGAGTTAGTATTAATTTTTGTATTTTAAATAGATCTTAAATTCTTCTTTAAATCTTCAGTTGCTTAAGACAAAATCAGGTATCATTATGAACTACTGTAAAATGTTTAATGAAGTGTTGCATGAAATTCTAAATTCAATAATTATGATTTTTACTTCATGCGTAGATAGTGTAGCACCTTTAAGAGTTGGAGAACAGCAACTGTTATCTGTGTTTAAATATAAACAAATAATACAGCCAAGAAGAGACCTGCTAACTTGATGTTAGTGCTCTGTGAAGCCTTGGAAAGTATTTTAAAGAGAAAAATAAAAAATATGAAAGAAAATACCAAGTGCCTATATTTATGTCAAGTATCTCCTAATCTGGGAAATTGTCTACTGTATTATGATAGATGTGTTTGGGCAGCTTCTTATCTTTCCCCTGTGAGAGCATCATGGCTTGGCATCCATCTCAGGTGTTTGTGTGTGCAGAGCAGAAAACAATAAAATATCCTTACACAGCTGCTTATTATGACAATGGATGTTAGGGATGCAGTGGGACACACTGTGTCACTGGTGTGCTGCAATGGATACAGAGGCTTTTCCAGAAGGAGAGGCTGGGGAGGCAAGGATGTGCCAACTGTAAAAATGTATGTTGGCCTTGTTAAGGACAAGGCAGATGTGGTTGGGGATGTGAGGGTGGACAGCCACCTTGTCTGTGGCAGCTGAGATTATCAGGTTAAAATGTTGAGGAAAATTGATTTTTTTGTAGACTGAGGTGGGTGGGTGGGTGAGCAAGAGAATTTCACTGAATCATAAAATGGTCTGTGTTAGAATGGGCCCAGAAAGAACATCAAGTCCAACTCTAAGTGAATAGCCCATACAGGGACTGATCCCACAATTGTGGCATTATTAGCACCATGCTCTGACCAACTGAAATAATTTCCTTTAGGTTATTTAATAAGGGACACTTGGCATTTTATTCTTACTCATTTTTTCTGCCACTCTCTAGTCCATGAATTTAGGAAAGTATCTGCTTTATGACAGTGGTGGTGATATTACTTGCTTGTTGTCTGTGTGCTGCTGTGGTTGTGGGATTGATCCTTTCAAAAAGGTTCTGGCTCTGCCTGTGACTGAGAAAAGATAATTGGAAAAAATAAATCCCCTAATTAACAATTTTGGATTAATAACTCTTGTTAGGAAACTTGTATTGATTTAAGAAGGATAGAAGTCTGGGAGAAGGCATGCTAAAATCTAGATGAATTAAGCAATGAGGTCATACGTGGAAATAACTGCTTGCCTTGAAGAGGATGGATACAGCATCTGAAAGGTTTGGGCAGCCAGAAATTGTGTATGCAGTGACAAGTTTGTGTATACTGTGAAGGACTGGGGCAAGGTTTGGAGCAATGATGATCTGATGTTATTTGCTGTTAAAATGCAACTAATACGTTCTGTATCGTGAGTTGTATAATATTAATTGGTTCAGGCAATTTTTATTGATTTGAAAATGGGGAAGGAGTGGGCAGGAGCTTGTGTTATACAAATGAAATTAATTTCATTGTTTCATCGTCATTCATAATGAAATATGCTTTTGTGGGTTTCTACTCTGTGTGTGTCATATTTGTGTTATGACATAACTGAAACTGCTCTGTTAACTTGTCTGTATTTTTTTTTCCTTCCGCTGCCTCACTTTCTACTGCCTCATGAAGGAGGCATGCTTCTTTAATTGTGGAGAAAATTTGAGCATGAAAGGAATGACATACCTTACCAATTCACTGTTTGATTATAGAAGTCCAGAAAATAATGGCATTCGTGCAGAATTTATATTGGATGCAGCTCATCATAAGGTCAGAGAATTACATTTTTCTTATTAAAAAATTTCCAATACTCTCTAATGGATTTCATGTAATTATTTAGATCTGTGTACTATTAGAGGACTGAATTCTCTTTACTTTTACACATTTAACTGAATCTTACTTTGCAGCTGACCAAAAAAAAAAAAGAAGTAAATCTGTTTGTGTTAAAAAAAAGACACCCGCGAAAACCGAGCCAAAAAAAGAGCCAAACTGAAAAAACATGTCTAAAAGAAACCTCAAACTCCCCTCCTGCCCCAAAAACTGAATTAATGTCATAGTTTCCAAAAGCAGTAACCACAGAACATTTTAAGAGGAAAAGAGAGATATGAGAGAATACTAGCAAAAGTCAAGCTTTACCAGCATGTATTTTAAACCCAAACAGTAAGTAGTCTATGGTCTTCGAACTAAGAACTGCTGTCAGATTTGGACAGTGTTAATTTTATTGTTTGCGTTCTATATTTGTCTACTCAGAGAAAATTTTGCTAATTCTGCCTTTTGTGGAGAAAAATTTTTAGTCACCTCTAGTCTCTGTTGTTGTAAATTGTGCAGCAAAACTTTATTCCTTGGTTGTCTGCCATTATTAAAGATTGCTTGCAATGACCAAGGTGGTCCTTTCCATGTGTGTTCATAAGTGGAGGTTTGTGCTGTTTATTGTGCAGGTAAGCCATTTGCAATTGTGGAATGTAACCAATTTCCTTTTAAATTAAATTTTACTATTTTCACCTTTTTAGTACTACTGATGAAGTGTAATCCTGAAGAATCACATAAAAAAAATGAGATCAGTAAAGTCACAAGTACTTGTATTCAAACTTTTCCCATTGTGTGTTTAAACTTTACTCTATCCTTGGTCTGTCTTTGATGCTTTTACAATTTGCCCATATTTTTGGCAAGAGGGGAAGCAAATTTGCTGTGTGATGTATTATATTATATATAAATCCCAATGCTGGCATAAATTCTTGATAAATTTCTTACTGTTGAAAGATAAAACCACAGTATTCCTCGAATAGCAAAGCTAAATTGATTGAGCTGAAGTTTTCATCGTATTTAATTAGGTTGATGTGTTGCATGCAAGAGGTCAAATAAAGAATATTTACTTCCTTAAGGTACTAATTGACTTGATGTTAATGATGAATTGGTGAGCATGTCCACAGGAATTATGGATGTGCATTTGTGTGGCCTCAAATGGAAGTTACATTATCTATCAGAAAGGTGAATTCTTTGTGATAACCTCTGTCCTTTGCTTTGATAAACCTTTCCCTGTGTTGTTGCACAAATCCAAACATGAATATATCTCTCTAATACCACTCTATCAGTTGATAATCTCAAGATTCTTTCCTTATACAACATTTTCTTTGTTTGCTTTGCTTTGTTGGTAGGAGACATACACAGAGATAGCTGGAATGCAGAGGTTTGGGGCTTTCTACATGGATTACTTGTACACAATGGAAAGCACCAGTGGCAAAGGTACTTTTTTTCCCTTTGTTTACCCTGATAAATAATAGGAACAAAGACTGTCATGCCCAGATGGTCCTTGACCAACTGTCCTCTAACTTACCTTAGATTTACCATCAGGGTCATCATTAAAATGCTTTCATCTTCATTGATGTATTTCAGAGGTTAGCTGTTTTGTTTAGCTCTTGATTGTTAGTATTCTCTTTTCCTGCATAAGTAATCATAATGATGTTTTTTATTGACAGTTGCTAAACTGAAAAGTAAATTTCTTATAACAGTGGTGGAGTTCATGAAGTACAATGTCTTTTTCTTTTTAAGTTAATATTGACATTGCATAGAAAAAAATATCTTGAGAAACCCTGGTTGAAGAATGAGATTGATTATGTACTTGGCACAGAAGATGAAAATGACTGCTGTTTTTCTTCTATGAAGAAAAATGCAAGCATGCAAGATAGTGCGAAGAATTATCTTTAAATATATGTATCTAAACAATTTAATGAGCAAATATTAGCCTAAACCATGTGCACAAAGATATTTGCTAATTCGAAATAGTTCTTGTGATTCCTATAAATTCTTTTCTAAGTCTGAGAAGTGGATTTAATGAAGTAACTATATCTACTTTTGTGAGTGTCACAAGAGCTGGGACAAATCTATCAGCAAGTAATATGTTTATATTTTTATATTCTTATAAAGAACAAATATTCTTATCACTAACTGTGATATAATTTCCCCCTCACTCCTCAGAACACTGTCTTCTACAGCTGCTGTTCTGCAGTTTTATTGTCAAATTAATATTACTTTCTTCCCCAACTGTGTATTTATTATTGTGAATAGTATTTCTCTGTATGTCTGTTGGGAATCTTTTGCTGTTTTGTGACTGAACATTTGTCTGTTCTTGCTACATAGTCCAACTCATCTGGGTTTTAAAAATTTTTTTTGTGTTTCTATTTCTATGTAATAGAAATCACAATTCCTAATGTTTGGCTTTGTTTTCTGGATGTGGTGGTCATTAAGTTATAAAGAAGTAGGAAAGAAACTTCCAGTTTCCTTGGACATGGATCATGAAATGTTTACAAAAATAAATAAATTATGCTTTTGACCTCAGCAGTAGAAGCATAAACCAGGAAATTTAACAGTTCTTTCCTGACTCTCAGGCTTTCCTCTGTATCATACAGTGTAGTGTGAAGCTCTGAAAAATGTACAATTAAGCTGAACTTTCACTGCAGACTTGTTCTGGTTTTAATAATGATATAAATGTTTAATTGCACACTGAAGTCCTATGTAGAGAAGTTGAAAACCTCGGGTAAACCTTATCTCCTTTTTGAATCTTAGTATAGAAATTTAAATATGCACAGACTATGTGCATTATGAAGAAAAAATTTTGTGGAGTATTTTGTCTTGTTTCTCTGAATGCATAAGGAATGTTATGATCATATCTCTTCCTGGCTTTTAACTAACCCTTTTGAGAAATTACTGAAATCAGTAGCACCTTTTTCTTTCCCTCAGTGACAGGCTGTTTAATTTTCTGACTACATTTTTCCCTCCTTAGCTTCTTTCTCTCTCTCTTTTTTTTTTTTTTTTTTTTTTTTTACTTCCAGTATGCTTTTCTCAAAGCCCTGGCTTCTCTTTTCTCCATCAGTCACTAGGAAAACACCTCACAAAATATAGCTTGGCTTCTTAACAAGTCTTACTGTTATTACATGCTTTTATTTCAGTATTACTCCTTTAATTTCAGCAGCCTGGCTATGTAAAATAATGGAATCATTAATTTTTAATTTGTTTGAATGGTTGATGTTTCTCTAGAGCTTAGAACTTAAAATCTTAAATTTTCAAATGATTTTGTTCCTCAGAAAAGCAAATGTGATGCTTTCTGCTAGTTATTTTCTAGCTGATTTTCCATATTGTGGGTTAAATGAATAATTGTTAAATAGAATGTAAACAAATATGTGTAAAATATTTATTTAAGATGAAGGTATAAATACCTTAAGATTTTGAAAACTGTATAAATCTGCTGCATTTTTGATGTGTTGTTGGTATGAAAGTTTGCATTTTACTATTTCTTATTTTGTTTTTAGTTACAATTCCTGCACACCAAATACCATAAAAAAAACCAAACCTGACTTAAGTTATAGGAGGCAGTTACTGTGATTGTAAGATTTTTATCTGTCAAGGCAATTTTGGTTTGACACATTCTTTGCACCTTTAACCTTTCCTGAAGCATAGGATTACTGATTAAACCACAAGTGCCTCCTGGATAACATTAACCCTCAGGAGTTTCATCTGTCACTTACAGAAGTGCATTAATCAATTTCAGTATTTTGAATGAAAGCAAGATAGCCATGCACAGTAGTCTTATTTAGACATTTTGTCTGTCTTCCCCTTCCTTTATTTTTCTGGTTTTTGCTTCATATTTCAGTGCAGAACAATTCCTCTGAAACATTATGTAGCCTGTTAGTTCCCTGATTGCTGATTTGCATGACCTACAGACCTAGCAGGCTGTGCTGTTGAAGTTATCTTTTGTTTGTAATGTGCACCTCTCTGCTTTGCTGGCAAGTTTGTTATGCCACACTCATTTTGATATTTTTGGTTGGTTAGAATTAAACATACAATTTTCAGAGAGCTTGAAAACTCAGTAGTTGAAAATTGGTTTTCTTTATGCATCTGTGAAGTTTCAAGTCACGTGTGATCACCTACTTCTATAGAACCAAAAGGTTTTCTACCCTATTCTCTTTACACTTAGGTGGAATTAACTGGAACTGTTCCAGAAAGTGGTTTGTATAAATTCTGTCATTTAGATATATTATTCATATACATACAATATATACAAGCAAGTCTGATTTCTCCTCTTTGAAAAGGCAGGCTGTTATTACTTCTGGCCTTATTATTTTTTGCCTTATTATTTTTATGTGATGTTATGGTTTTTTACACTTTTTGGTAGTATTCATCTGAACTGAATACTGTGTGGAATTGGAAGGATAAAAATATGTCTGTTAACTGCCTATAAAATAAATGCAGAAGTCAGTATGCTGGGTTTAAAAAACTCTGTTTCAGGATTCATTCAAAAGATTATAACTCAGTTCCAGCTGAAGATTTGAGTAGGTTTTATTAGGTAGTATCCATCTGTCCTTTAATCTTCCTTTTATTGTTCTTTTTCTTCTCAGAAAAACAACAAACCAGGGGAAGCAGAGGCTATAAATGCTCTCACCGTCAACTTCTGTTAGGCTTTTAAGGATAAAGTTAATTCTTCTGCTGAATGTATAAGCCTGCAGAGCATTGGGCCAGCTGTGCATCAAATTCAGCATAGTCTCAGTTTATTTGAGGACCATTTTCTGCACCAGTGCTTAGAAGCAACAGTGTTTTATGGAGTATGATTTGAACATAATGGGAAAAAAATCCCCAATCCTTGCTTCCTTTTCCACCAAGCTCAACTTCCCTCAGTATAAAGACTGTTTTGAATGAGTGCAGATAAAAGAGTACAGTAAAGGAGAGAGACAAAAGGGTGAATGACTGAGTTCTGAGTTTCTGGGCAACCAGAAATCAAAAATTGTTACAGTTGGAAAAGAACTCTTAAAGTCATTGAGTCCAGCCGTTAACTCAGCACTGCCATGTTCACCACTGAATTATGTCCCCAAGTGCCATATTCACATTTTTCTAACACTTCTAGGGATTGTGGTTACAATGCTGCCCTTGACAGGTTGTGCCAGTGCCTGTAGCAAATTCCAGTGAAGAAATTTTTCCCGATCTCCAATCTAAACATCCCCTGGTACGACTTGAAGCTTCTTATCCTGTAGCTCCTTACTTGGGGGAAGAGACTGACCTCCTGCCCTTGCTACACCCTCCTTCCATGCTGATCTACTGGGCAATAAGGTCTCTCCTCAGCTCCTTTTCTCCAGGCTTAATAGCCCCAGCACCATCAGTTGTTTTTCAGAAGTATTGTGCTCCAGGCCCTTCACCAGCTCCATTGCGCTTCTGTAGTCTCAAAATCCATTTAATCTTGATGCTTATTTTGTCAGACTGTTCATTTATGTAATGGTCAGCATGATATGTAATGTTTAGTGCTTGCGTCAAAGCAATGAAGATACTTTCAAAGTGATGATCTTAGGAAAAAAATTAGAGTCAAGTTTGCAAGCTAAATATGTTAGAGGGATAGGGCTATATTTTTACAGGTCATATGTGACAGGAAAACTTGAGCTTCTGAAATCTGTGTGATTTAACTGAAGAATTTCCATGAAGTATATTTAGAGAAATAGTCATACTGTTTGGTAGTAGATGAGTGGTCTGTGTACACTGAATGTGTACTTTACTAAATTACTCTTTTATCTCTGTTGGCTCTTAAAAAAAAAAAAACAGTCTGAGACATAATTATTGAAGAAATTTTCTTTCTTGCTGCCCATATGTCAGTGAATGGCAGTAAATGTGAATGGAAGGAAGGGTTTATCTTAGTTTTCAGTCTGGTTCATCTAGCCTTGTCATAGCAGCTAACCTTTCAAGGCCCAGATGTGTCATGTCTTTGTAGCACACCTTTACCTTGATTATTGGGGATGGATATCTTTGTGACAAGATGTAGAAAGTTTTGAACACCATGGCTGTCATTGACACATGGGGTTAAGCTGCTACAGAAATTTAGACACCTCCAAAGAGTCCTAAATTTGAGAAATAGAAAATTAATGGAAGGATTCTTAAGTTGCACTCTGCTTGGAGACAAGGCAGAAATTTGCCCTCTTTGCTCTGTGTTTACCAGGAATAATCTTGTTAAAACCTATTAAATCAGTCATTGTATATTTGTGTGTTATATTTGCATTGTTATATATTTCTGTATATTTATTAATTCTTTGATCACAGGATTTGAAACAGAAGTAACTGATAAAATATGTTATTATATCAATTTTTTGGTGTAACTTTTTGTAAAACTTGTTGTAGTTTCTGGGAATCAGCAAGACCTTTCTTCAGTAAAAAGTGAAGATTTTGGAAATGTTCAGGAGATGTCTACAAAAAGCCTCACTGTGGGTCCACTCAATCTTCGATTGGATAGCAGCACAGTACACCGGATCATGAAAATGATAGTTTGTGCTCTGGAACATGAGTATGAACCATACAGCAGAACTAAGCCAGGTTTGCTTCTGTTGCATGTACACAAATATACAGAATTAAACCAGACTACATTTGGTGCACCTTTCAAATAGTTTTTATGAGTCTGAAGAGCAAAATGTAAAATAAAGGTAAATTAATCACAATATCCCCATCAGTGTTGGATGTACTTCTGAGATAATTTCAGACACTTTGAAAGCCATTTGTTTTAATCAGAAGCCTCATATTGAGTAAGAATAGCTTATTTCATTGCTACTCTAGCTTAATTTTGGAGTCCTAGAGAAGAAAATATTCCTACTGGTATTTATTAGTTCAAAATCATAGTCATACAGGATGAAAATGTTGAGTTTTTGAGAGCAATACAGATTTCAAGTAAGGAAAATCCAGTTACTATTGCATTTAGCCTTAGGTAGAAGCAGTGTGGAATAACATTATTAGCTATGAAGGAGCAAGTGGGGGAATTTTGCTTTTTTTCCTAGTCCCTAGGCATTTCTGAAACATCAGCTGTGGAGCACATTTTATATATTTTAGTGAAACGTGTTATCTTCATTTATTGTAGATATTACAGATGGAAGTAGAACTATGCCAAGCTCAGAAGAAGTAGCATCACTGGAGGATTACATTCCCACTAGACTTACAACATTCACTGTTCTTAAGTGTACAATTATAATCCCTGTGGCAGAATTCAATTTACTAGACCACTTGCTGCCCGTAATCATGGGTGAGAAGGTATGTATGCACAGATAATGATTCAGTTCTTTATATCAGCATGTGTTATTTGATAAAAAGTTTCTTACTGGCCTGTTATTTTGTATGCTGGATGTGTCACTGAGTTCTGGATTAGTTTGGTGCCCATGAGCTTTAACTTCAGATACCTAAAATGAGCCATGTCTGACTAGTTAGACTTGGAAACTGAAGGTGTTGTGCATGGATAGGAAAAATACTTTTGACTCAAAAGGGTTTTAAAGCATCAAGCAAATGAAAAAGCAGTAGCTCTGATCTTTTGATCAGAAGAGTACCTGTTCTGCAGGTCTTCATAAGTTTGATAAAGTATGAAATCTTTAATAGGCAGGCTCAATAAAGATTACATAGATTTTAATAGCCAGCTCTGTGTATGTGCAAGTTGCAGACAGGATGTCAGCAGGACTTGGGCATTTAACTGCTGAATGACTAGCTCAGAGAGACAGAAATTTCCTGATAGCCTTCATTTGTTTTATCTTTTGGATATGTGTAATATAATGCCAACTAAAGAATTCTATACTGATTTTATTCTTACAGTTCTCCTTCAATGTACGAAGTTAAGGTAAATGTGGGGGCAAATCTGTGGCTTTTAGTGAAGACTTGCAGTAGGTTTATCTCTTGTGCCAGACTGGAAGGTGTTTTATGGATAAGGGAAGGAGTGAGAAGAGCAAACCTCAATTCTTGAGTTAAATTTCAAGGAATTTTTGTCCAGGATTTCATCTGATAGGTTGAGAGAGCTGTGGTAGCTCATCCTGAAGAAGAAGATGCTTTGAGGAGACCTCATTGTGCCTTTCAGTACCTGAAAGGGACTTCTAAAAAGGGGGGAGAGGGTTTTGTACAGGTAGATAATGACAGGACAAGGGACAATGGTTTTAAACTAAAGAGGTCAGATTTAGTTTAGAACTTAAGAAGAAATTCTTTATTCAGTGGATGGTGAAGCACTGGAACAGGTTGCTCAGAGAGGTTTTTTCCTTTTTAGCACTTTATAATACACTGCACTGAGTAGTTCAAGGGGTTGTGGTGCTTTTCACCTTATGGGCATAGGCAGATGGTATTTTTATAATGGGAGAACAGTCCCATGTTTGTTGTAGGTTTGAGGTAAAGAAGTTGAATTCTTTGTCTGAATTTTTTTGATTTATATAGTCATTACTTGGAGTCTCAATTTACATTTCCTGAATGAAGCCAAGCATATTTAAAATAATAATTTTGAATTTTAGATTAAAAATCATATGTATGTCAACCTATTGTCCTATTTTGATGCATATTGAATACAATTTTTAGATTTGTAGTGTAATTTGGGTTGGAAGAGATGTTTGGAGGTTTTCTTCAGGAGTTCAACATCGCGGTCAAAGCAACAGCAGGTTGCTCCAGGGCTTGTTCTGTCAAGTACTGAAGTAGCACCTCTTCTGTCTTGCTCTTCTCTGTACTCTCACAGTAGGTTGCAGTACACAGCAATAGGATTCTTCTCTGGCCTTCTCCAGACTGAAAGACTTCAGTTGTCTCTGTTTCTCCTCAAACAGAGCTCATGTGCTCCAACCTCATAACCACTTTGTTTCCAGTGATCTTATTCTGGTATGCCCATGTCCCACCTGTGCTGGGTGCAGTACTCCATTTTAATGGATACTGTGAAAAGTAGACTTGGATGTCTAAAGTTGTGGTATTTATTTTCTATGGAATAGCATCTTCCTTTGCTGTGATACCTGGCATGACTGTGAATTCATGAAAGATAACAATGTAAAGGCTAGATCAG
This sequence comes from Cinclus cinclus, assembly GCF_963662255.1. Taxonomy (NCBI): domain Eukaryota; kingdom Metazoa; phylum Chordata; class Aves; order Passeriformes; family Cinclidae; genus Cinclus; species Cinclus cinclus. The sequence goes on from NC_085046.1 coordinate 130,459,382, forward strand.
CATGAGATTATTATGGTGATAGGGCTTTGGAGTGATAAAAAGGTAAACAAAGATTTTATAGGATGAAATATTTTGACTTTGCATATTCTTGTACTGGGTTGAACTCAGCCAGCTTACCCAGCTGTTCTCACTCCCCCTCCTCAACAGAGCAGTCGGGGAGAGAATGGGATGGGTCAGGGTAGAGGGGGAGATCAGTCACCAATTACCAGTATGAGCAAAACAAACTTGACTTGGGGCAATTAATTTCAGTTATTGCTAAGAATCCAAACAACATATATTCCCTATCCCCCCTTTTCCATCAGACTCAATTTCACTCCTTCATTCCCTGACTCTTCTACCTCCCACCCCTTAACAGAGGGGGATGGAGAATGGAAGGTGGGGATCAGTCTGTAACAGCTGATCTCTGCCACTCCCTCATTCTCCCACTGTTCTGGCTCAGTGCAAGTCCTTCTGGCAGGCTGTAGTCCTTGAGGGAAAATCTGCTCCAGCATAGGCTCTCCTCAAGGCTGCAGTGCCCTTCTGGGCATATCCATCTGCTCCAGCATGGGGACCTTCATGAGCTGCAGTGTTGATGTCTGCTTTTGTGTTGTCTCTTTCATGTGCCGCAAGAGAATGTCTGCTCTGGTGCATGGAGCACCACTGCCTTCCCCTCCTTCTCTGACCTTGCTTTTCTTGTTGCTGTTTCTCTCTTGTTCTCTGAGTCTTTGCAGCCTGTGTGGTGTTTTTGCCCATTCTTAAATCTGTTTGCACAGAGGTGCCCCTAGCTTGGCTGAGGAGTTCAGCTGTGCCCTGTGGTGGGGCTGTTGCAGCACTCGCTAGAATGAGCTGAATCTGGCCCAGGACAGCCCCTTGTCCTGTCACAGAGACTGCCCCTGCACTGCCAGCATGTAGATACCTGCACCCAAGACAATTCCAGATAAAAAGCTGATTACTTTAGACTTCAAAGAAAATATTTTGGAAAGATTTGAGGATTTACAGTATAATGCTGTCGTATCTATAAATAGTTTACTTCATGTAGATTTTTTTGGCATGATTAGGTAAGAACATAATATGATAAATAATACATCTGTGGTATAATTATGACATTATTTTTTCCTCCCTTCCCTAGAACTTAAGTGGAGTGTTAAATGCTGCAAGTTTCCAGCCCCTGCGGCCTTTGCCTTCCATCCGAATTTTGGTGGATAAGGTTAACCTGGAGCACTCAGTGCCCATGTATGCTGAGCAACTGGTGCACATGGTCAGCAGCCTTGGCCACCCATCTGACAACCTGCTTCACTACTGTTACTCACACTGCTACCTGAAGGTAAATGAGGACTTGAGATGTGTGTCGAGAAAAGTTCATATACCTTTAGTTAATACTAAGTGTTAGCAGGTTTCCTGTAAGAATGTTTTCAGCTAATCTGAAAGGCCACAGAGCAAACACATTTCACAGAACGTTGTTTGGGATTGATGCTTTTGACTTGAGCCAAGTGTTTTGTAACATGCACTGAGCACTTCATATAAGGAAACTGCTGACTGAAGTTCCAAGGTCCTTGTGACAAGATCAAATTTAAAATTATTCAGAAAGAAACGTTTTTCCTCATCTGAGACAATGCTCCTGTGATTAGTAGATTGCTGCAAACATTTGCAAACTTGATGGGAATTTAGGAGGAAAAACCATCACTACCAGTAGTATTGATAGAGCAAAACTATCACGGTGAAGATATGCAATCAAAAACTGTTAACAAACAGTTTGTTTTTCATTATAAGAGGAAAGATCTCTAAATGTTCTCAATTAAGCATGCATTATGTGAGAGGAGCTTTTATTGTGAGATTGAAGGAAGCTTAAGATATGGAAAACTGTTTTGAGATGGTTCAGTTGCCATCTGCTCTGAGGAGTTTTAAAGCAGATCTTTCCAGCCTTTTAAGATGTGCTTAGGAAGTTTGAAACCTTTTGGGTGCTACTAAAATATAAATATTTAATATTACTAATTTTAATTTTATTCAATTTCTCAGTTATCTCTTCACTTCCATGCTGATATTGTAGTAAGAATTTAATTATTTGGATCTTTATTATCTGCATATATGAAACTGTTTCAGAATTGCATGGCAAGCTTTCAGTTTTCTGGGTGACGTGTTTACCCTCTGTCACATTTAAAGTGATTGGAATTGCAATACTGTAAGTCATCTGTATGGTTTTTAGTTTGAGAGGATTTTTTTTTCCTTTTCAGAAGACTTTTTAGTAGCAAAATTTGGACATCATCTTTGGGTTTTAAAGAGTTTACTTGCTAGCTTTAATAGTGGCTGAAATGTTCTGTATTTGTGAATAGTGGTATGGCATGTTAAAAGACAACTCTGCACCCATTTGTTTGCCATATTGAAGGTGGAAAAGTCATAAAGAACTCTTGTGAGGAATCTTTCTTCAGCTCTTTTTCTTATTAAGAAAAAAATCTTTGAAGGGAAGCTTCTAATTTGCTTGTATACCATTCATATAGCAGTGTTATAATTACTCAAAGTGATTTAACTTTTTACAAAAGGCAGTAGGTATTCTGCAAGTTTAAAGGATATAGATTAAAGTATTTGAATTGAAATATTGTAATTCAGCATCCTTTTAAATTCAGAAGACTGTAGTTAACACTTTTTGAGTGAAGAAAATGTTTTTACATGTATTTCTAGGGCATTATTTGAGGTATATTTTTGTAGCTATATTTATGTGTGGGGAAAAGGAATTATCTAAAAATAATAGACATTTTATTCAATATTTACTGAGTATATTTATAAATACATATTTTATCTTATAAAACTTCTTGAAAGTAATCTTATCATGTGATGATATACCATTTGACCAACTGAATTTGTTCCAGATATTTGGTTTTCAAGCAGCATTGACTTCTTTGGACAATAAAGGATTATACTGCATCCCTGTTCCAGTTATCCCCTCATTCAGTACTGCTGTTTATGGCAAGCTGATCAAGTTCCCCAAATATTGGTGAGCATTAAGCCTGTACAGTGTGTTTAAGTCATGTGTACAATTACTTTTGCATTTTTCATGAGGGATTTAAATATACCAAGCTTCGTATATATACCTAAACTCTATCTCCTCTGTCATATTCTGCTATTAAGTCTGTTATGTTTATAGGTTTCTTTGTAAGGGTAGCTGTCAATAAACATTTTGGACCTTTGTTTGGCTGAGAAAACTGGAGCATGGTGCTAATGATGACACCAAGGTCAAAGGTTCCTGTATGGGCCAGTGACTTAAGATCAATGATCCTTGTGGGTCCCTTCCAACTCTGCATATTCTGTGATACAGAAGCCCTCTGATAAATGGCTTTCTTCTAGACCTTGCTGGTTTCTGGAAGCAGGTTGCCTTTCTGGCTTGAGCTGATATAAAAGCTGAAGTTACATACTGAGGGCAAGCTTGATGTTTTAACTGAATAGGTCAGCTTTTTCTTTTTTAAACTCAACCAAATAAAAAGCAACAAACTGGGGGGTAAAACCCCCAGGATCCCAGACCCACAGTGTTTCTACTACACTTCTGTTTCTTATTACAGTTGGAAGTGTTTCAACATTGTGATGAGATATTTAAACTGTTTGTAGTAGCTCAGATGTTAATACAGATCTTTTTCTTCTGAAAACAGTTCTGTACTTTATTACAAAATGTGCTATATGCATTTTTTTAGCCTTAAATGCAATGGAAATTTAGTATTTAAATGTTTCTCTACAGTTCAAATCTTGCGATCATAAATATCAGTGTGTAATAGTTTATATTGATAAAAATATTTATAAAAACTGTTTTCAGATAAGTCCATTTTGACAATATTTTGGACAAAGAATTAGCTTTCTTTATCCTTCATTTTGAGCAGTAGCTGTCTGTAATACTACTTTATGACTAAACCCATGCAAAAAAATCATCAAGCATGTTTATGGTTAAATACTTTGGTTTCAAACATTGTGTTGAATAGCTAATTTGGAAGATTCATTTGTTTGTGTAACCTTAATGGATTATACAAAAAAGCCTACTATGATTATTCTTAGTGTCATGTAAAGACTATACTAATTTTTCTTTCACAGGCTGTGATACCATGTTAAGTGTAAATGGGTTTTAGCATTATCAGCACACCACCAGGTGGTAGCAGCCTAACTGACTTTGTCATCTTTTCTATCAATAGTTTACAAAAGTATTAATGACTTTGAATTAGTTGCTGTTGTGTTGTACCATTTTGCTAAAAAAAAAAAAAAAAGTTTCCAGGATGCCCTATAATCAGCACTAATCAGAATGCTTCAGGACTTTACAACTGACAGCCTTTCCTTACGTTATCTGACATTTAACACTAAGCTCTGGTTACTAATCCTGGTTAGCAAACTGCATGAATAAATCAGTGTTGAATGGCAAACTTAAATTTCTTTATTATATTTTAAACCCCATATTTAGTTGTGCAAAATAAAAAAAAAAATTAAGGATGAATTTTTAAATAAATGTGTCATCTGACAAGTTCATGGTCTTCAAGAGCTTCTGCTTTCTCCTGAATGTGCTTGTGCTTGCTGTGCTCCATCTCTTGCTTGCTCATGCTTGGTTTCTTGTGCTTTTCCCTGTGCACTGTTTCACACTTGCCCTCACTCTGTCTCGTGTTCCTGATCTAGCCCTTACATTCTCTCTCTCGTGCATTCTTGGATTCTCTCATGTAATCTGCCTCTCTCACATTCTCTGTGTCCCTCTTTTAAAAATGCATTGTATTACCATGCATGCCCAGCTGGAAGGAGCTGTAGTTTTGGGGAGTGGAGGCAGGGGAATGGTCCTGCCTTAAAACAGCAAAATATCTATTGGCATTTATTAGAAGATATTACTACTTACTGTAGTACTGTGTTCTAGTGTGTTTTGGTGGTTTTCTCACTTTTTTCCTGTGATATGATCTCTTTCTATGGCTTATTTATTTGTTAACGAATAACAAAACTTTATAAAATGAACTTGCTCCAACAATTTATCTAAACTAAGCAACACCAATTTGTGAGTAATAAAGTAGAAAAACAAATGAGTACAGCAGGAGCCTGCTTAAATGAAGTGTAGTTTGAAGTGAATAAAAGTCCAGATGAAACGCATCAAATAGCACTTCAGCTAAATCGAAATCAGCATGAGGACTGAGAGCTTCATTGAAGTCATGCAGTGAGTGAGAATTAGTCTGGTAGGATAACCTGGTAATGTCATTAAACTTAAATTCAGTCCTCCCTCCCAAATTATACCACCTGCTTTATTTGGATTTGTGGATTTCACATTCCAGAGTTTCTTAAAGTACACACATCTGATACTACATGTGTTCTTCTATTTCTTTGTAGAAAATACATACCACAGACCATACCTTTTAAAAACAAAGACATTTTATGAACTGTTACGGAATCCCTTAGGTAGTATGTTTTGAGTTAGCAGTGAAAATCTCAGCTTTATTTCTGACATAAATCAGTAGAATAGGTTTCTTTTCTAGTTTCAGTACAATAATCTCAAAATTACTGTTATATACAGTGTATAAAATACTGTAGTAATATTAATTTTTAAAATCTAGTTAATAAACATTAGCAGGATGTTTTAACAGATAAAATTTCAGCAACGTCAGCCCAGTAAATTCCAGTAAATAACCATAAACAATCATAAAGTGCTGTTTACCTATTAAATTGATGTATCTTTTAGTTACTACACTTTCTTTGTTTAAAAGAAATGTGCTCAAACTCACTAGTTAACTAAGTCTTGGATATCTTTTAAATTGCATAGCTAATCTGTTTTTATTGGAAAGTACGAACCATCTGGTCTTTTGTTTTTGTCAAGTGTAACAAGATGCAAAATACAATGTTAATGTCAATATTTTACTACTGTTTTATTTAGTGTTGCATGCCAGATTGTAAAGCAGTTTTCAGGAGGATGTCTAAAACCAACTGAGAATTAACAGAATATGGTTAAAAGCCTAGCGTGAATGACAAGAATGTTTATTGCCAAACAGAAATCTTGGGAGGAATTAGCTGATTTTCTTTTGTTCTTTTGGCTTCAATGTCTGTGGTAACAGATGAGGTAATCTGGTGTGAGACACTTCAGTGTTATAACCTTCTATCACTCCTAAAATACCACTTCATTGTACTTCTGAAGAATGCTAAATTAACAGTACAGAATATGTATTTGTAATAGCCTTCCTTTAATTTTTCTGGTATCTTTCAGTCCTGTCTATATTTTGAGCTAGATATCACTTGACCTATATGTGTTGTTTTATTGCTTTTCTTAGCCTGTCTTCTCTAAACAAGTGTTCCAGACTTGTGTTTTTTGTTCTTCTTTATTGTGTCTCCAGGTAATTTTTCACTTACTGTCTCTACCTGTGACAGGTTTTGAGACTCTGAGCTCTGGTAGAATAAGGTTATAAATGAAGGTTAGATCATTATCCCCGATTCCTTTCTGTTCAGCTTCTTGGTCCTGTAGTCTTCTTTAGAGAGATCTGTTTTCTTGATAGTGAGTCCCCTCTTTATATTTCGATACCAGAGCAATAGCTGCTAATTTGCCACTTCCAAGGAAGCACCAGTACAGGGTTGACTAACAGCTAGTCATGTTAAATTTGGGTACGTGAATTAAGCTTTTATAAAGAAGTTGAGGATCTGCTGGGTAAATTATTATCTAGAACTTTATGGTCTGCACTTGAATTATTAGAGTACAGAGCATTTAATTGATTGTTCTTAAGTTTTTACTCTGTCGGAACAAAAATCTTGACTAGAAACTTGCAATTAGATCTCAATAATTATTAGTAAACAAGGAGCAGTCTTTGAGATGCTTAATAGATACAATTTCTGCAAAGATTCTTTATTTTGAGCTGTTCTCTGCAGAATGTCTTAAGAAATAAATTTCAGCTTAAATACATAGAGTGTGCTAATCTCCATTAAGATTCATCTTTCTGATGAAGAAGGATTTTTGGTAACAGGAGACTTGATTTGTGTTGGCACTGTAGTTTCATTTCTTCAGGGTTTCTATTGAAGTGGTAATCATTATGGACAAAAGCTGACAAAAGTTTAAAATTTGCTTTGCTGTTAAAGTCAGTCATGTGTCATGTGCTGGGCACCTCAGCTGTCCAGAGATCTGTCACTTGTTTCACTCATGAAAGCTGTGAATTGCAGACCTGACATAGTTATTTTATTAATATGTGCACTTACAGTTCTGAAAGATCATTTAGGAAATTTAGATGCAGTGCTCTTCACATGGAATGAATATGTGCATTTTCTGTAGGCTCTTTTTATGAACACTAATGAACATTTATATAGCATTTCTGTGCTTAATATTACAACACAGATTTAACTGTAAAGGTAAACATTTACTGTGTCCTTATTATCTGCTTCATTTAGAGTAGTTTAGCACATAAGGTTACAACTGCCTTTTGGCTAACTGTTATGCAAAGATTTTGAGAAATACACTTTGCTACCAACCTGAGCATCAGCATTTTGTTTTCTTACCTAACTTCCTCACTTTTATTTTGATTTTATGATAGTGTAGTTGTGACATAGGTTGCTTCGTACACACAATTTAGTTTCTGTTTTATTTTCTAGCTTTAATATTAACATTACAAAAGCCGAGGACTCTTAACTCCCTCATTACTAGTGTATAGGTTTTTTATCAAACTTTTATTATTGTAAAGGTGTTTGTATTTTTATATGGCATTACTTCCATTTTCTTGCATCATGTGTCCCCTTATGAGGCAAATGTCCCTCTTTGGATCAAAGCTATGTACCTGGTATGCCATACCATTTTATTCTTATTTTTAGAATTAATTCTTAGACTTATTACACAACTGAGTAAGGTCACTATAGTTTCTAGCCAATATGTGCACCGGCTCATGTCTGCTTCAGGGGTCATCTTGTAAAAATCGTGTACATTTAATGGTATCCCCATGAATTGACAAGGATGAGAACAAATAATGTTGATCTGCAAGCAGAGTGGTAGATGAAGATCTGGCTTCTTACACAGCAAAAAGTTATTTAGCAAGGAAATTAGGTTCTGCTGACATAGCCTTTACCAGCAAGGTGCTACTGTGATGACAGTAGGAGATTTTAGAATTTGCTGTTGACCGAAGAGAGGAATAAAAGCGTATAATGGAGGATCAGGTGAACTGTCTGGTTTTGCCACTTTTTTGACTAAAAATCTTTGCAATGCATGTCCAGTAGAGTAATCTGCGTCGGACTAGAAATCATAGTAGATTTGTGATCTTGAGAGTCACGAGATTTAGCTGTCATGACATTCAGTGCAGTTGTACGAGTCAAGCAGATCCTACTAGCAGGTAACACAGAGCCAGCTATCCACAAACTGTGAGCATTAGATCATAAATCTAGGAAGTTTTCCCAGAAATCGACACTTAGGTCTTAATTTTGGCAGCCTGTTTTATTGGCTAGTCACAGTAGATCAAGAGCAATGCCAGTTTAGATTGGGTGTGGATTGCATTTCACGTGGACGGTTGAGGGGTATGCTCATTTCTTGGGTCAGAAGCAGAAACAGGTTGAAAACACATGAAAACTCATTTTGTAGCATTCAGTTGTGTCTAGTAATTATGTCAGTAATTGAATTTAACTGCCAGATAAAAATTTGGGGTGTTCTTCAAAACAGAAAAAGATCTGGGGTTGAATGCCTGCACAGATGCATTCAGTGCATGGGACAGGGGAGTTTCAGTCACCTCAGCGTTGTTCCAGTTAGAACTGGCACGTGTTAAGACCTGTTTGAACTATAGAGATATGCCAGTGATAGGAGCTATGCAAAAGCAGAGCACAACATGAATTCTCTTGGGTTGTGAAGAGATGGTTGTGTAGTACTGCCTCACGTGTGAACTGTCAGAACAGCACAGTAAGGAGTATGCTGGATTGCTTCAGCATTGTCCACTTCTCTTCTATTGCCTAGTAAATAGATCAAAAAACATAATACTAAATCACATTTTAAAAAGTTAATTTATTGGTAGCTGGTTTTGGTAGGACATTTGGTTAGCAGTGACTGACACACTCAGAGGAGTAGGTATGTTAATATAGTATAGCATATTGTGAATAGCAATGTAGGGTGATGTAACAGCTTTAACAGAAGTAGTTTTCATTGATTTAACACATCTTGCTTTATAAAATACACAAGCGTTGTGTATTGAACTAAGGATGGAGATGTTTAAAGAACTTTTGTGGAGCATTTCTAATCTGCAGAGATATGAACATTTTAAGTTTCAACAAGAACATTTTGGGGCACTTTTCAATTGTACTGTTCTGAAAGGAGCTGTTATTGGTTACCAAGAAAAGTGCTTGGAGCAGAAGGAATTGTGCGTTATGAGTACATGACTTGCAGCTTGATTAGTGTAACAACAAATTAACTTCAGTTGCAAACCTCAAGTTTAATTTTTTTTTTAAAAATCAAGTCCAGATCAAATGTTACTGTTTCTCAGCAGATGTGGCAGTCAACATTCAGCAAATCTGTTGAAAGTGCACTTATAATCAATGTAAATTGGAAGCAGTTGTATTTTTCAGTTTTGTCCATGAGGAGGAAATTTAGCAGAGTTGATGCTAAAGGGTAGTCATTGGGAGTGTTTCCAGTGTAGTTACGTACACTAATTAATTGTCAAGTCTCTTCAGTGAAAGTAAATCAAGCTTGTTAAGTAATATGTGCTCAGGGAAAGTGATTGCACATGGTGAATAGTTAATCCTGGTTTTTGTAAGCGTTGCCATTAGGATTTGCTGGCATTTGTACTAGAAACAAGCAAATGGTATTTGAAAATGTGAAGGATTTTCAGGGTTGAAGCTGCATTTTGATTAGAGACTGGTGAAAGTTATTAAAAACTTAAAGCTGAAATGCTCTTATATAGCATAGATCCTAAAGAAAAACTAAACACTAAACCTCCGATATATATTTCTTTTCCAGTAGATATATTTAGAAATTCTCTTTCTCTTAGCGGCAACATTATCTGTATAAAAGGACCTGTTAGGATTCTCAGTGATATTCTCTGCTGTGAGGCTTTACCCATGGAGAATCTGGCTAGAAAAATGCACTGGTGGCAATTCTTTGCACGAAGTTTGTCCTTTGTTTCTCCAGAATTTTATCTGCAGTTTGGTGCCCATTTTTTCTGCCTCTTAAGTGAATCTGTGAATTATGAAGAGAAATAGAATCTGTGCTGGCATCTCTGCTGCTAAATAATGTATTGTTAGAAACCCATCTCTTACCCTGAGGCTTGGTGTTTTCTCATGTCTCAATTCATATATACGTATCTACCTGTAGCTTTCCTTTCCGCTCCCAAAAGGCAGGAAAAAAAAAAAAAAAGATTTAAGAAGGACATATACTGAAGCTTCAAACTGAGGACTGCTTCTGACATGCTTGATCCCTTCAGCATTGTTAGAAAAAGTGCCAGCTGTCCTGGCCTGAGGCTGGCAGAGAGCAAGCGAGCAGGTCACCAGTACACACAGCACAGACCATTAATGGAGCCAGCACTCAGCCTCCATAGCTGGCAAACAGGGATGCTTGAAACTGCTTGTGGTGTCGTTCTGCCATCCAGCCCCAGTCAAATGTTGGTTATTACACAGAATTCTGAAGAGCTGTAGTTGAGTGTTGCAGTTGCTCTCTTATGTTTCACCTTTTTCTTTGCATCTTCTTTTTAAGGTAATGCCAGGGGAGTTGATAGGGTTTGAAGCACTGTTTTAAAAATTTGTAATTGTTTAATACAGTACCTTGAAAAAAAAGGCTTTTCATTCATTAGGACTTATAATAATTCGACAGGGAACTATATTGTATTGTTCACCTTGTGTACCAAATAATCCACCTTCACCAAAGCTGTGTGTTTGCTTCTTGAATAAGCTATATGCTTATCTATTAAGCTGTGTAGAATTGCTGGTTATTTTTTAATGTTTTCCATCATTATGCCTATGGAGCATTTCCATGTTACTGGCCAAAACTGTAGCATATCTTTTTTTGACTCTAAGGGCTTCACTCTCAAGTGGTAGGCGTCAATACCACCTGAAGTGAGGTACCAGAAACCAGAGTTAAATTATGCACCTACTCTTACTAGCACATTAAATATGACTCTCAGTGAAGCTGATAACCATGATAAATGGTGACTGCAAACACTTTATTAAAAAACAAACTGTTTTTATCTTGACTCAACCCAAATATAAGTCACACATAGATGTTCAACTGTCTGTAATACCTTACAATTTTTACTGTGTGTGCGTTCATCTCTAGGTGGAAGAAACATACTGTCCTGTGTCCAATATAATTTGTTTGCTGTATTCTCATGCTTGTTCCCTCTGTGACCCAGAGGTGCCTTTTCTTTTTCAAGGAATAGTCCTTCTCATGGATCTGGGTCTCTTTGATTCTAAACTGAGGGTTTGTTTCCTTACACATAAACAATATGCATTCTCAGCATTTTTACTCAATCACTTCTAGCCTAATTGTTTATAGGTTTGTATTTTTTATTACTATTTCTTTAGCAATGCCTTTTAAAGGAAGTTAAAGTAACCTGTCAGGTGTGCATACTGAGGAACAGCACTGAATGAGTATTGAGGTATGGTGTTGAATGCATATGAGCATTTGGATCTCCATTTGGATCTGTGTGTTTGGTAAACATTGTCTGTTTCTCATTAGGTGTTAATCTTCTAAAGGACACCAGCTCCCAGTTTCTGAACTAGATTTTTTTTGGCATGCTGTGTTTTGGATGGGAATGTTAGAGGGCCTTTTAAACAAACAACAAAAAAGAGAAAAGGAAAGGCATGCTCAGGTGGGATATGGAGCTCTTGAATAAACTATGAGAATAAAACCTGTTTATCAAATTTGAAAATCATTATGCCTGTTGTAGATACTTCTGGCATCAATGCAAGAAATGGAAATGGTTATGTTTGTTCAGACACCAATATAAAAATCGTGGATTGAACTGAATTTCAGTTGGTCAGATGTTTTTTCCTCATTATAATGTGTGTATTTTTTTAAACAAAAGCGAATGATTCTTTTCTTCTCTAATGTTTAACTAGTTTTTTCTTTGAGTTTAATGAATGATTTCAAAATGAACAATTGAATGGAAAGAAATATTTCGTAAACACAATTAGAATATTTATTTGATAATGAAGAAATATCCAGGGAGAATGAGAGAATTAAGAATCTGACATTCATATTTTTAATGAGCAAATGGGTATGGCACTTTTATGTCACTGACTTAGTCTGTTGCTCCAAAAGTACTTTTATATATTTGATTTTGTATACAAGTTGGATTTGGCTGTGTATATATATATATATATATATATATATATATAATAGAAGAAAATATCTCTTTTATGGGTTTTACTGACAATATCTTCATTATGTGTGTATGTGATAATTTTGATGGTCTTGAAGACTCACTAGGGCATGTGGAGTTTTTAATTAATTGAGTAGATGTTATGAGACACAGTGAATAGATCAAAACTGAACACAGGGAAACTATATCCATAGACTCTGCTTCAAAGCTTGTATTATTTTTGAGGAATGAATGGTGTAAAGTAATGCCAGCATCAATGCTTAAAGATGGTAAATTTAGATTTAACAATAATTTTAGTCTTTGAAGTATAAAGTATTATGCTTTTACTGAGGTTTAATATTTTGCTTTAAATAACTTTTGATAGCCTTTAAAATTCTTTTGATGTTGATACTTAATGAGGCCACAAAATACTAATTTTAAAGTCTTTGTACTCCTTCTGCAGTTATGCAGTATGTACATATGAACCATTAGCACACCTTGTCCATTCATGTCCTTGCTGTTGAATACACCCTTGATCCATCCTTTGCTATATTAAAGGCTTTTCTGGTAATCAGAAAAGCAAAACATGCTTCCCTGTTTCCAGCAACTTCTTTTTCATACTGTAACTTCTTTCTTAAAGGGTAATGGAATTGGCTTTTGAGGTACTGTAAGGCACAGAGTTAAGTCCTTTTATTTAGCAGCAAGGTTGAATTTAAAGGATTGCTCTCCCAACCCAAGCCATTGTGATTTACGTTTCTGGGTTTAACAGAATTCAGATACAGAAGTACAGCTTTGTTTTTTAAGTCCTGTGTATTTGCTTTGTGACATCTCTATTTACAGTAATAATTTTGTTCAAATACTAATTTTGTTTTGCTAATGCAGACATACACCTTCTTACTGCTCTGACTAGTTATAAAAAAATTTGCCAGAATTTTAAATAACTTTTTTTTCCTATCAGTATTAATTTCCTATTTTCCCACCAAAATATTTTATCTATTTGTGAAAGAAAATAAACAGCATGTGGAAGTTTTTAGTAGAAGAAATTCACCAAGTCCCCAAATCATAATTCACTCACCTTTTTGGACAATTTTTTTTGCTGAGAGCAGTTGTTAGTGTTTACTTCAAATTGGGGTTGTGTTCAGCTCTTAAATCTTTAGCAAGGAATTTGAAACTGTGTTATTTCCCAAGAAGACCTTTGAACTGGGTTTGTCAGTGCAGTTTTCTTCACTGAGCACCAGCATGTTTGAGCCCTTCTGGCTCCCTGTTTTACCTGCTAATGGCAACCAAATGGTTCTGTGTGTGGTTCTGTGTGGCAGATTTAGAGGATTGATTTAATGGCTGTTTCTGCTGCTTCTGGGATTGCATGAAGGGGGAAAGAGGAGAGGGAAAGGGAGAGGATGGGGTTACTTCCCTAGACAGTAAAGCAGGTTTGCACTGTGGGAAGCCAGTTCCCCAAACCCTGAACCACCCTGGTGGCTCCTGAGATTGGATACACTCTAGTATCCAAAGCAATGGTGCTGGATTTATAAAAGCTATAAAAAAAAGTAATGCTTGCTTTGTTTTAATAGACACAGGTCTTTGTGGTTTGGAGGTTTATGGCCACTGGCAACTTTTCCCTGGCCACCTCTGGTGGTTTTGTTTATCTGCAGCTGTTTAGTTACATCATCAGCAAGTTTCAGCTGATTCCTTCTTGTTCCCCACCAACAGCTAACATTTACCTACAAGATAAATGATAATGGTGGCTGGCATAATTTAGTTTGGCATTGCTGCTTTTTCACATAGGATCTCATTCTCAGGAAAAGATACCAGGCACAATTAAAATGTAGGTGAAAAGTCCTCTGCTTTTCACATGATTGATTCCCTTGGCACTACCTTCATTAAGCCAGTGATTCCCTATTGAATGTCCCTGCTTCTTTCCAGACTTGCTTCTGTCTTTTTTTAGTTTGCAATACATTTTGATTTTTGGCTGCTATAATGTATACTGATTTTTCTCATGGTCTTTATCATTGGAACATAATGCAACTGTCATATCACTTCTCTTCTTCTCACTAACACCCACCATCAACAACAGGAGGATTCCTACATCCAAGTAAAAAAATTCGACCTTCTGGCCGAAGTAAAGAAACATTGGGTATTTAAAGTCTAAGTGATTAAAAAAGTTAGGGCATTCCAAGAGGAAAGTTTCTTACCCCTTTTATTTTAGATCTCCACCCTACACCTTGTAGAGTTCTGAAGATGCAGTTCTTGAAAGATGTAAGTCTGTGCTTAATATGTATGGTTTACACCCATCAAAACTTAAATGCATAAAGAAGACTCAGGTCTGCTTGTTATCTCCTCAGAGCAGGGCAGTTGTAATTCATTATTTTATATATTAAATTATTTATCATATCACTTTGATTTTTTTTTTCTGGAGACAAGTATTAACTAGTTAAAAAAAGTGTTTTGCAAAGAAAGAAATAGGACTTAGTCACTGACGTTCACTTGTGGTTTGATGGCAGCTCAGATCTTTAGCATCTGTCCCATTGATGAGTCAGTAAGCTGAATTTGAGCTAAACATCCTAAATATGTTTCTCTAATGCACCTTTCAAGTTTATTGTATTACTGCATTGCAATTTCAGCAGCCACTTTAGTTTATCATGTGTCCAAAAATAAGACTGAAAACCCCCAGCCCCTTGTTGGTATCAACAAATTTTTGATTCGGATCTATTGCGTTTTGAGGTGAATAGGCAATGACCAAGCTAGAAGTGATCATAAACTGCTTTCTTGCCTGCTTTCTGAAGCATTTATTCCACAGATCTTAGGCTCAAATCATGTTGGCAAAATTACAACTTTCCTACCTTCACTTTCCAGGTGTTTGTTTTTTCTTGTACACTTTCTTCTCATACTGTCTCATAGCACAGGTCACTGTTTCTTACTTCTTGCTGCTTCACAAACCAGTATTATTACTTGCATGCAGCAATCATAATTTTTAATCTAATGGTCATAACTTTAATGCCCAGATGGGACAAAATGAATACAATTATTTTAAAAACAACCTAAGTTTAGAGTTTCTAACATGTCCAGAGTGGTGCATTCTTTGCTTAAAAGGAATTTTTTTCCCCAAGGTTTCTTCATTTTAGATATTTTTTTAATTTCACGATTTTTGTGGTTGTAATAGGCATTGATTTTTGCTGTGCTGTATAAAGCTGAATTTTATTGTTTCATTAAAACACACACTATACTGAGAATTGAGAATGGATAGCCTCTGTTCATTTTCTAAGCCATATTAAAGTTTGTACTCTGCCTGTATTGTTTCTTTTTTTTCACAATTGTTTCAAGGAAATCTGTGGGGATTTTTTTAAAGTTTGCATGTGACTGAAGACTTTGCAAAAGTGTCTTCATCATAATATTTCAGAATTTATGTTAAAAAACCTATGCAGAAGTCAATTTTAAAATGATAGCATTTTTCTCTTCTAATCCCATATCTAAAATTTTCAGAAATAACAAGTTAATGTTTCAATTTACTGGAAAAAAAAGAAAAAATTTGGTGAACCTTGAAGTTCATTGTTTTCTCCCTTGTAATACATTGTATGATTAGCAGTGATTCCTATAAGTAAGAGGCCAAAGAAGCTGCAGCTCCTGAATATTCAACTATCTCAGTGATAATATAAGATACCAGGCAGCCTTTAGTGATGTCTGTAAAAAAGCAGAAGTTGCAGATGTCAGTCTTGGAGATGATTTTGGAATGAAGTGTTCTAAAGCAAGTTTAATTGCTTGGGGTTTTTTAAATAGTAGCTAACTTGATCCTCTGGCATGAATAATTGTATGTTGCTCTTTGAAGACTGAAAATTGTGTTAGTATATGTGGACATATGCTATGTTTGGATTTTTTTTTGTGAATAACAGTGACTTCATTTTGGCATTTCAAGTAATAATACTTCCATTTCCCTTCCTATGTGTTTCCTTCAGAGGTTTGATGCTTGCTTGTCTTTAAGGAGCTAGACATTGTTTCCTTTAGTAATAATAGTTACTTAAGAAAAAGGATCAAAATCTTCATATTTTAAAAAATTAGATATGAAACATCAGATTAAGTAGAAATACAGATTTGTTATAGGTATGTAAATAAAGCCTTTGCTCATGTCTGATAAGACCAGTGTACACTTTCTGGTTCCCTAGGAGGACAGGTGTGCAAATGCTGACAGAAATTATTTGGGCATTTGAATTACATTCAGGTTCTTCTAAGGCCACAATTGCTAGGTTCTAGTAGCAGGTTCCTGGTTTTGTTATTTTGGAAAAAATGAACTAATCGTATTTTACTGTACAGGATATGAGTAATAGCAAAAATCAAATTTTTTCAAACATTTTGCAGGTTCCAGTTTTGCAGCTGGGGACTCTGTATAAACCTTTGGAGCCAGCTGTTCACCACTATATTCTTTCAATCACTCTGAGGTGTTGATTTTACAAGAATGAGTTGCTGTTCCTAAAGTCTACAAACTGAAAATATTTCATAACAGGCCTGTGAACGTACATGGATTGGTTATATTGGTGCCTATGCATGCTGTATAATAGGGACCAAATTACATTTTTGTTAAAAAATAGCAAAGAAAACTATTTTCTTTAATGGTATGCCAGATTTATTCAAATATTTCAGCAAGTATGTATTACAGTTTGTCAGCAAACTGGGTACAACCAAAGTGTATTTAAAAATCATTTAATTAGGACAGATTCATTTTCACTCCATGCCACTACACAGCAAGACTTGCTTGTTCATATTTCCTTAAATTTATTCTGGAACTTGTCCAAGTTCAGCTTTAATGAGTAGCCTATCCTGCTAGTTAGGATTTATTTTCCCCTAGAGTAGAGTGTTTGAATTGGTAGTTTTTTTAACCTGTTCAGTTAAATGAACATATGTTCAGAACTGCATCTTAACTCTTGAGTGTAAAGACTTGGAAATAAGTATTCCTATTGTTGTTACATTTCTAAAATGCAGTTTAAGTAGTGTTTTTAGGCCCAAACTACGTGCCACAACTTTTTTAATAAGGTGAAGAGTTTTGATATGAAGTTGCTTAATGCAAATTTAATGATACACCATAGAACCACAGATCTGACTTGGTTTACTGAAAAAAATTATTTATACTTGTATTTTCACTTACTACTTGAATATATCTCTTGGGTCATAAAACTTGGTTAAATATAGCTCAATACCTTATTAATGATGTATTTTCCGTATTAGCAGGTGCAGGTTGGTGGCAAACTTACATTTTAAGATCTTTTAAATACATTATTTGTGTTTCAAAACTATTATAATAAATCCTGAATTATAATTGTACTTTCATCACTCGCTGGGTCTAGTTAAAATTTCCTTTAAGCAACATTTGCTGCACACATGGTACAGTGCTTCCCCCGCCTTATTTTTTTTTTTCCTATAGAACAGGATTTATTTTCAACTTCCCATTCCTCCAGACTTATCTGAAAAGGACCAAAGACTTTATTCCTATGGGATTGTTAAAGTACAGTAAGTGTAGAATATGCATATTGTTAAAAAAAATTATATGCTGTTAATATTCCTATGGGACAATTTAATGTGAAACTTAAGTTTTGAATGTAGCATAGGTCAGTACAGTAGCTGTAATATCTATTAGTCAAATACTTTTAAAGTAGTCAGACTTTTAAAGCAAAATCTTTTGCACTGCTATATTGTATGCTGTGATTGTCACAGCTCTTCAGAGTCCCTCTGAAATACATTAATTTGTTAATAAAAATGTGTTTAGATGGACTTATTGCAGTCATGTTCATTCAGAAGTTTGCTGAAAAATGTTTTCTACCTTCTTCGTTCCTTTGCAATTTTACATTAGGAAAACCATCTTTAGGAATATTTAAACACTTTGTTCTGAGGTACTTACTTATTTTTAGTCCTGCAAGTTAGTGTTCAGAAATAAGGGGGAAAATCAAGAAAGTGTTACGTGAAAGGATAACAAAAGGAAAAAATACCAGAAAGGAAAAATGTAACAATGCACTTTTATTATTTATCTCAGAATTAAGGATTACAGTACATGGCTTAAAAAAACCCCACAAAAATCCAGGAAACAATCTGATGTCGCTATGCATTACACTTCTTTCCAGGTAATGCCTGCAAAAGCGTTGCTAATATGCATAGCTAGTTTTCCAACTTCAGTTCTGTGTATAAGAAATGGTTTATGCTGTCTTTCTAATCTTAAGTTTTAAAATAAAATAATTATTACATGTACCATTTTGTTTCACAGGAATGGATTTTCCTAAGTACAGAATTACCCTCTTTTACTTCTTTACTCATGCACACCTATTTTGCTTAAATTGGTGGATTGCTGAGCTTGGATTTAAACTCTAGGAAGTTTTAGGAAAACAAGTTCAAATTGTAACTTGGGATGAACTTCAGAAAAGGTCTCAGAATTGTAGTCTCCACCTGTGCTTTTCACGGTACCCAGTGCTTTTCTTGGAGTGCCTACAGGCAATGTGTACTTTTGCACTGAGCATTTCTTGTGTATCTGAGGAGCTGAAATGGGACACATGTTTTATGTGATTGTATCCACAAGACAGTGATCATGTGTCCTCTTGTGAATTTGTGTGGTAGAAATGGTCAGAATATGTTCCAGGGTCTTTGTTCCTTTTGGGTGTCCAAGTCAAAGTGTTTTTCTTTAGCAATGGTTTTTTTGTCTTGTTTTGTTTTTTTTTAAACCAGGCAGCATCTGTCTCTGTTTGTCTGACTTAATACTGGTATTATTTTCAGTTTTTGTTTCATCTCTCCTTAGAGTAGTTCTAATTTTCAGATCAGGTAGCTTTCTGATGTTTAGAAAAATGCTTTTTTGAAATGGATTTTTACAGCAGCTAAATTAAAATATGTTTGGATATATTTTTGTGAGAAGAGAATTTTCTGGAAAGGTTTGCAGTGTGTTTAAATTTCAAGCTGAAACGGGAAGAGCTTCAGAAGTTTTGTACAGATATTTCTTACCCTTTAGGTGACCTACTGTCTAGAGTTGATAGGAGTGAGCCTGGAGTGGGGTGTGCTCATGCACTCCAGAAGGATGTGTGCCTGGCTGGCAGCAGATGAGGCAGGTGGGAGATGCACAGTTCCCCAAACCAGTCACACAGAACTTCTTTGTTCTAGCTTGCTGTTTGGTGTTTGTGACTCCTATTAAAAGAAATAAAATCCAAAAATCCAACCAAACAAGGCTTAATGCAAGAGCTCTTCTTCAAAGGCTTCTAATGAGTTTCAGTTTTTCTAGCAACAAAGGCTGTACCTACTGGTAGATTCACACTGCAAAGATGGATAGATTTATTCAAACAGGAGACTGCTCTTTTTGTGGGGGTGTTGTGGAGCATGGTGTGTGTTCATATGAAAAAAATTTTCTACTACCAGACACAAGGTCGAGTTCTTTCATGTAAACATTTCATGTTTTTCCTTCATCCATGGTTTTTTTTTTTTTCCCTGCAAATGGCATTTGAAGCTGGCAGCGTAATTGTGTCATTAGCTTCAAATGAGTTGCAAATCAGAGGCAGTCTTGTTTCTGGTTTCCTCTCCCTTCTCAGCATTTTTGAGACAGGTAATCCTGATTCCAGGCTTTATGAGGTTGCAAAACCTCATTCTGAAGAAATGCTGATTACTATTACAGAAGGTTACAACATCTGTTTTGGTCTGTTCTTTTTCCTTCATCTGTATTTACATCCATTTCTGAAAATCTTTAATGAGTATCTTCTTTCATAAAAATCAGTTGTTCTTTTTATTTTAATATTAAAATGTTGAGGAGCACTGGCTGTTGTGGGTGGGCTTTATCTGTCACTTTGATCTGTGGGATAGACATCCACAGCTGAGAAGTTTTGCAATGTCCCTTTATAAGCAGTGGGCAGAAATAGTGACCTGTGGAGACATTAAATTTATAATCCTCAGATCTTGAATGAATGGATCTCTGTTATGTCTCACAGTGCTGTTGTCTTTCCATTTACCTTAAAAGGTTCTAGACCACGTTGTTAGGTGTGGATATTTTTTTTTACTGTAGGTATCTAATCCTGAGCTTAATTCCTCTTGGGCCAGAGAAAATGGTTTTCACTTACTACCTGTTTGCTGGTATTGACAAGGAATTAAAGGAAGGAGCTCTTTTAAGCACTTGAGGTGAATACTTGTATGGCCAAGTCTAAATTCAAGTTGATGACATTATGTTTAGCTGTAAACCATATAAACACAGTGGTTGAGACATGTCTTCAGATGTTCAGCGTGCACATTTCCAAACCATGCTCCATAAATCACATCTGCCGCTTATGGGCCTGAAGTATTAGCAGCAGAATATTTTATTACTCTGCTGCTTCATCTAGATCATAGTGATCCTGGGTCTGAGAATTGATACAGTATTTTTCTGTTCACAGTTGTCTTTGTGAAGACAACAAAACACTCCCACAATCAGATGCAGGATATTCAAGAAGTCTACTCCTTATTACCAGAATTTTGTCACTTCATGCTACTAAAGGTTTTAGAATTTGAGCATCACAAATGGCCTGCTTCTGAATTCATGGAGCTTCCTGCAGAATCTCCACTGCCAGTACTATCTCACATATGTTAGGTCATACAGCTGCTAGCATTTTCTTTTGGGCCTAAACAGGAGATGTGGTATATTATGGCTGCTTCTGAGAGTTCCTTGGAAGGTTTTGATTTTGCTGATCTGAAGAGTGATTGAATCTCTGCATGTCTTTACATTTTCAGTCCCTAAGCATTTTGATAGAGTATGCTTTTTTTTCCCAGGGCCAATAGATTTTGTGTGCAAGTTTAGCAGCTTTGCCTCATTTGAGGTTCTGATTCTCAGTGGATCATTAACCTACTATTTATTTTTATGGGGATTTAAACATGTCCCTAAAATTTTCTAATGGAGGAGATTCTCCTAATGAAAATGAGTCAATATATGCATTAGTAATTATATTTCATGGAGTCATAGAATCATAGAATGGTTAAAATTTGGTGCAGCATTAAAGATCATCTAGTTCCAATCCTCCTACCATGTAGGATATTAGAAAAAATAATGCCAAATAGCAGGAAAAGTACATTTCAGTGATGGAGTGGGAGGTGATTAGGGCAAGAATGATCATGTTAAAAACATGATACAGGAAAAGGCTGTAAACTGAGAGGGCTAAAGAAACTTCATAGTTTTTGTTGAATATAGTAGCAAATCAGCCTGTTGCTTTATTTCAGGTAATAGTGTGTAAATTAGGAAGAAAAAGTAAGTTACTGATACTGCTGTATTTTTTCTGAAGCATTCTTGTTCATGGTGGTAGATTATATTGTCATAGAGGAATTTATTTCCCAAACAAATGTCCTTTTCTTTGCCCTATCAAATGCCTGTCTTCTCCTATTGCTCCTCCCAATTAAAAGGTAAATCACTGAAAAATAGTAGAACCTCTTAATGATCTCTGTCAGCAAAATATAGAATGTGGGCATGTTTGTATTTTGATGTATGAATATTGTCTATGTGTTTTTTTTGGTCACTAGCTGTATATCATTTAGTGATGCACTGTAAGCTTTATAAATAAAAAAAATATAACATTGAATTTCTGAACAGATGTTTTCTGTGTTCTTAGTATCTGCACAATTTTGAGTAGTTCTTATTTTGGTGGGAGCACATGAAATTGTTTTTATTAAATATTTTAAAATGAAGAGATAGTTAGATAAAATATATGTTTTTTATTGTCACATTCTGAAGTGAGAGATAAAGTTAAATTAGGTGAGAACTTTCATTTTGATGTAAGTAGAATCATCTCTTAGAAGAAGAAGTTGAATAGGCACACAGTTCCAACTTTACAATCTTGCTTGTACTGTAGTATTTTGTGACTAAGTTTTGAAATTGTTATTTTTCTGTGCCGAAGTAATGATTTTCCCCTTTTTCTTTTATTTTAAACAGGACCAAGCGAGCTCATGTCCCACTAACAGAATGCATTTTTGAGCTCCCTAATTTGACAGTTCAAGCAACGAGAGCTCAAACCCTTCTGCTTCAAACTATTTATCAGAGCTGGTGTCATCCTGTTGGAAATGTCAGTTCAGTGGTGGTAAATGAAGCTTTACTGAATGAGGTTTTTCAAACTTCAGGTAAATATTTTATGCCTTTGGTAAAGTATTGTTGTGCAGAGCACTGCTAGTTGGTGTCCATACAACTATATCCTTTAAATCCAGGTTTTTACTTAGAGTAGCTAACAGACAAAATGGGTTTTTTTGGTGTGTATTTGGGTATTTATAGCTTATATTTGAAATTCAGGATGTAAGCTAAGCCACCCAGCTTCACTCCTTGGCACCAGTTTCTGGATGCATTTAATTTTCCCATACAGGATAATTTTTCCATGCTTCCCTCATCTGAAACATCCACTTTTGCTACCTTATATGGTACAATGTTATTACTTCAGGATCATTCAGAGGTGAAACTGGATTATTAAGGGCTTTATTAATCAATGGCATACATTGAATTCTTTGAAGGGCTGCAGATGTTTCTCATTATTTTGTAAATAAATGTTACTTAACTGTTGTGAAGTTGCTGAAGATATGCAAGTGTTGGTGATGATTACATAAATAATGGAACTTGTTATCTGTCATGCTTTGTGAAACACCCATAGATTTTGGGAATAAATTAGGGATTTTGACTGTTTAGAGAGGAAGCCAGAGTTTTCAAGTGCGTAAAGGTCATCCAGAAAATTATTATTATTTTTTTTTTTTAGATTTCTATGCAGGCTAGAATAATTTAGAGCTGGCATTTTTTACTTGTGAATAGACCCATGACAAGAATAATAGATATTTTGGAATATCCAACATTGCCAGTCTTGGAGGATGTGTTAGGAGAATGATTTAGAGGCAAAAATCATGATTTGAAGCAGAGTGGTGGATTAGACCACTGGAAGTCTTTCAGCCCTGCTTTTCATGATCCTTTCCATTCTTCTTTTTCATTCCTCCTGTTTATTGAAGTTAAATCTGTGTTGATCTAAAGTTGCATAATAATTGTATTTTTGTGCAACCCTTGGGATATCTGTTTAAAGTGCTTAGGTTTTCCTTCTTTCATGCAAGTAATTTTTGTCTTTATTCCTTCATTCTGTGTGGGTCACCTGTGAATAGGATTATGACATTTTATTTTCAAGTCCTGGTACTTGTGCAGGTAGCAGGTTTACAATCCACACCATGGAGAAATCTGAAAATACAGTTGTTTGATCACTTCAGATGATCTTAGGGTTTGCACAGTTTCAGACTAGCCTGTTCCATTATTTAACATGTTTCAGTCAATCAGTTCAATGAACTGTGAAACAACTCTGCCATCAGTATCTTTGCACAACAGAAATCTTGAGCACACATTTTAAGTCCTTCAAATAAAGTAAATGAGCAATATAATGCACTTATTTTGATCTTCTCTTGTTCATGGCTTAACGCTTCACCTGGTAAATTTTACGCTTTGTGGTTGTGCTTGGTGTTAACTAGACTGAAGGCAGCTTTGTGTTCAAGCCTATGATATGATTGCTGTCAATCCTTTTTGTCCAAATTTTTGGCTTGGTTGATTCTGTAAGCCTACTCCCTTTTGTTTGAATACTGATGTGTAAAATTTAATATAGTGCCTTGTTGAAAGTCATCCTTGTAATTAGGTCAACTTCCACATACTTCAACAGTAACAGGCATGTGTGTAAGCCTTTAAAAATGCTTGACTGTATTTGCACAGGGAAGGTGAAATTTCAGTTTTTCTTTTGTCGTTTTTCTTCCGTCAAATTTTTTCTCTTTTCATTTTTTTCTAAATGAGCTAACTGTGAGGATAATGCAGTCAATAAGGAACTTGTCAGTAAACAAGGCACATCTGTTAAACTCTTCTACTTACATTCAACTTAATTTCTCCAACATAAAAAAAAGCTGATGAATGTTTTTTGGGAGTCCTTGTTTCGAGTTCCTGCCTGTCGTTGCATGGCCTAGTGCTCCTTTATGCTTGTACAGAGTGGCCTTACATGGCTCATGTGCTGGCCCTGGCACTAGCCTGGCAAGGTATTTGGGCTTCCCCTCCTGCCTCTATGTTCATGAGAATCATTGTGGATGAACAGATGAGCTTTTCTTGTGTAATCTAAACTCTTAAGGAAAAGATTGCATGGTATTGTGTTTTCCATCTGAGCTCAACTTGTTTTTGGCTATGCACAGAAGTAATACTTCAAGAAAATAGCTTTCCATCCCCATGGTTTTGTGGATTAATATTTCTTTGATTAGTTTACTACAAATAATGAAAGTATAAACACTTGTTTTTAAATTGCTATTTACTTCTCCTTTTTCTGTTTATATTTATGTTAAATTGTAGTGTTCTTGAAGGAAAAAGCAACAATATACTCAAAGAT
This sequence comes from Cinclus cinclus, assembly GCF_963662255.1. Taxonomy (NCBI): domain Eukaryota; kingdom Metazoa; phylum Chordata; class Aves; order Passeriformes; family Cinclidae; genus Cinclus; species Cinclus cinclus. The sequence goes on from NC_085046.1 coordinate 130,483,941, forward strand.
TCCCTTTCCTTCACTTTATCCTATTTTTCAGGGACTCTTTTTCTTGAAATTAGTTACTTACACTCTGCTGTTTCAAAGAATCATAAACTGTGTTTCATGAATACAGCAGCCCAAATTTTCTTCTATGTTTTCGTTTTCAAACTTCTAAAAGCCATCTTTCTAACAAATTAGAAATGCAGCAGGACAAACAGCTATGTCTCCATCCAGATTTTTCCCCCTGTTAAAAGTAAATAAAAAGGCCCTTCCTATAGCATGCCGTTTTTCTGAAAAGGAATGAAGAAAGAAAGGGTTTATCTATCTTGTCTTCTGTTTGTAATGGTCTGCTGTTATCCTGAGTTTTCCAGCAAATCTGGCTGTTATGGGCAGATCACAGGATTTTATACTCAATGTAACATCATGCTTGTTCTGTAATTTGTGAATGAAATGTGTCCTCCTATAAGAATGGTCTAGTTATTAGCTACCTGCACAGATCTGTTCTACCAGTTTTGAAATATACTGTGACTTGAATTTTTTCTTCTCTCGGTAGCTCCTCATACATAGCTACTCTCAAATGTGTTTGCCATTTGTTTACATAGCCTGCAACTTTCTCAACTGCTTATGTCTGTATTGACACTTTTTGTGTATGGTTGAAGGGTATTATTGGACAGAAACTGTTGTTGCTGAGCTCTTTATGTCTTTGGTGGGGCTTTGTTCCAGGTGCTGTTGAGAATGTTGGGTACTATACTCGCAATACAGTTCAGTATTTCTTGAACTCAAAAGTGATACCACAAACATTTGTAACCTCTCAGCCAAGATGTTTTTTTAGCAGCCTTTGGGCTAAAAGCATAGCTGTATGCTTTTTCCAACACAGCCATCTCTTCCAGTTTTTGGACTTTATCACTGAAACCTATAATATGGGCTTACAATATGGGTTATGATCTATAGGAAAGGAACAGACAAATTAGGGGAAAATAGAAATAAAAAATGGAAAGGAAGAAAACAGGAGGAAGAGGATCACCCAATAAAAAGGGAAGAGAGTGGCAGAGGAATATAACACAAGAAACAGGTAGAAAGAATTAAAGTAGAAGTTAAGAAAACCAGAAATTAATAGGATGACAAGTACAGATAGATGAGTTGCAGGAGTGGGGAAGCCTCAGGGAGGAGCACATGACTATTGGCCCTTTCACCTGCTGTGGAGAGGCTCATAAGGTACAAAGGCCCCTTTGGGAACCTGTTTGCTGGATAACAGCTGGAAGATCTCCTGTGGATCTGCTTTAAAAAGGGAGCTCTGCACTGTTTCCACAAACATATGAACAGTGTTTATTGCTAGTATCTGGGGTTCTGTCCTAAATTTTCACCTGGAGCAGAAATGTTATCCTGCTCCAAAACTTCTTTCAAAGGTTACTGAGACTGAAGTTGGTCTAGGGATTCAAAACAACCTCTCTATCCTCTACAAATTCTTTTTGGTAATAGATTAGTGGAATACCAGAAAGGGAAGATTGCTTGAAGATTAACATTTCTCTGTCCCCATCTGCTTTGCTCCCCTGGTTCTTCAGAAACCTTTTCCTACTAGAGAAAGACACTTTACTCAAATATTCCTTAGTTTGTTATTAGATTGCTGTCTTCATTAGATCCTCTGAGAGTTTATTTTTTAAATAACTTGCGCAAAGGCAAGCTGTCTGGAAAAAAATAAATTTGAAGCCTCAAAAGCAAGTTGTATGTGTTTAGTTTCTGACACATTTTAAAAATGAAGTGCCTATACTACCTACAATTTGTATTTGTCTTACGTATTAGTAAGCTTTCTTATCTTTAAACTTCCAGTAAAAGATGTGTGCAGTACTGTGATGGATTGAGCACCAAACTTGTGAAGGACAGATGAAATGAATATGTCAAGAAGGATGTATGATTTTTTGCTCTAGAAATTTTTTATAAACATGTTTAAATATTATGTCTGTTTTAGCTTGAAGTGATTTAATTCTGCTATGAGCAGGTTTTTAATTATAAATTATATGGAATTTAAGGAAACTTTTGAAAGCACTTAACTCCATTGCAGTTACACCTTTTGTAATCCATGTATTTAAATGTCTAGTTGGGAAAAGTTCTTTAGGGTTCTTAGATGGCAAGATAGATTAAAAAGTAAGAGATAATATAATCAGTTAAACTTACTACTTGAATGAGTAGGCATCATCACTTAAGCACAAGATTGATGCATACTGGTTGAAATAGTGCAAGAACAAAAAGAGTGGAAAACTTAAGATAGATGGAATACAAGTGACCAAATGCAGCATAACAAACAGAAAGTAAAACAGCTGCAAACAGCTTTGTGCTCTTTTTCATGGGTCAAGAAAAAGCATTACTAACTTTTTAATGCGTTACATCGAAAATAAAAAAAAAACAGCACAAAAGCAGTCTTCAATCCACATGTAACTCTTTGGAAATTTATGATCTGGTTTAATTTTATAATCCTTTTGGTATACAAGCACAACAGCATGTTACATGTCAGTTAATGTGAGTTCTTATGCTTGTGAAACATCCCCATTCTGCATTTCAATCACTATAAATGTGGAAACAAATATGAATTAGAAATACGTCACTTTCTACATTATTGCATGTGTAGATGTTAATATTATTGCAATTACTATACAACTTAAAAATAAAAGTAAGTGTACAAAATACCAAAATATTAGGAAAATGGCACTAGTTAAGGTCTTTCAAAGGTTAAGCATAATTAATCCTACAGGGTAATTTTACTGTGTATTTTTTCCATTATTTGTTAGTAAGTACCTGAAACACTCTGTTTCGAACCGTTTCAGCCTGCCAAGAAAATGCATACACAGTCACACATGGCTTTAGTTTACTCTGGAAAACTGGAACTTGCTACCACTTTTTCCTTGTCCTGTTCAGGTAGTTCATTATTTTGTTGACAGTTCGGTTCCATTAATCTGGTATTTTTGGGAAAATTGCTTGCAGACCTTATATTTCTCTACTGAAGGTGATCAAATAGGCATTGAATCCCTCATGTAAATGATGTCTTAAAGTTAAAATAAAATCTATTTTCCAGAAAGTAACTGTAAAACTATTTTATGCAAGATTTCATGTGGGATACCTTAATGGTTGAATAATAAATTTTACCTCATAAAAATGAAATTCAATAATACAGTAGCTTTCTCAGCGCAGTAGCATCTGGTTGAATCTCATGAGAGCCAATATTTTCCAACTCATTAGGATCATGTCGTTCTGTATGTCGTCAACATTGACTTAGCCAAGCTACCTTTACTTACATAACCGCCAAACTATTAAATAGGTCTCTTGTGGAGTGAAGTCAAATATTCCTCTTATTTTGCTTTTGCCTTGGAAGAAGAGAAGAAAATGTACATACTGTAACATTTAAACATCTGGTCTAAACCACATCAGGGTAACAGTGAGGAAAGTAACAGAATTCAGTATTCTTCCCAGGTGTACATATAAAAAAGGGTTGTGGAGCTGCTGCATAGTTCTTTTAACCACTTAGGAAAAAGACTAAAATAAGTGACTTGCCTTTCTAATACCCCTGTTTTTAAAACTGCTTTTTTTCCTCTTGCCTGCTCTCTTGCCACCAAACTCCAAAACACAAAAGGCAGCAAAAGGCCAGCATTTTAAAGTTTAGAGGATCATGCAGGTTGTTCAGCTCTAACTTCCTTGCAACATAATGACATTTAATCTCTGTTCCTTGTAGCAGGGACAATTTTACATTCATTTGGAAGGGTATGAATTGAAATTTCTCTCTAAAAAAATAGAAGTGTAAGCATGTATTCTCCTAATTGCTTGGGAGTGGCAGGACACAGCTATATGAAACTTGAACAGTATAAACAATTTGCTGACTTGTGTGGGTGATTACTTGCATGTCTCCTCATCTTTCATGTAGGCCCAGAATGCAGTGTGTAAATAGTATTATTTTTATATGTTGTGCATTTCTTTGAAACTCTGGTAGATTATCAGCCCTAATTTCAGATGGAAAACCAGCATGGATAAGCAAGCTAAGAACAATTTTTTCTTTAGCTTAATTTTTTAAGCTTAATGTAGTTGTGTATGAGGTTTTATTTCCTCTTGTAGTAAACATTTTGAGTGATATTCTTAAGTCATGAACTGACTTGCACTGAAAGGAGATAGGTGGGATATTTTATCATTTCAGTATGTAATCAGTGAGATTTATCTTGCTGAGTATCTGAATAAATCCTCTGCCAGAAGCAATGGCTCTGTTGCGTCCTGAAATTAGGAGCTCTCGTGGAAAGTCTTCACTGGAACCATGCATGCAGGGAAAGTATACGTTATTATGATTGCCTTTTTATTTTCTTTCTGGTCTAATTAATATATACTAATAAGCTTGGAAATTGAAACATACAGTGTTCTGATGGAAGAACGGTGGTAGACATACTTAAGGCATTCCTACGAGCTTAACTTTGATGTGTAATGTTGTTCAAAGAATCTAATATACTACAAAATCCACACGAGACTTTTTAAATGTCTTTTGTGTTGAAAGTGAATGTATACATACTGACAACAAAACAGTGAAGGAGTAAAAGAAAAGATAAAAAAATCAGTAGGTTGTGAAAGGAATACATGCATGCATGAAATCCATAGCTTGCATAAATGTATACAAGTTTTTGAAGCTGAATTGTTTTAGAATTGCAGGAGATCTCAGTTCAGTGTCTATGTTGAAAATAACAGCAAACTCTTGAGTATGTTGGTGGGCTACCAAAAAAACCAAGACACCTGAGCTCAGACCTATAAATAGTGCCCTTACTCCAGGGTCTGTAGTTTAGTTGCACAAATATCAGTGGAAGCTGTGACTGAGAGCACCTGTTTTGTTTGCTCAGCTGCTAGTTTGACCTTATTGCTTGTTCTTGTACTCGGATAGCAGAGGTAGGCTGCCTTTTTGCCTTTTTCTAGTGGCCAGGTACTACATCAAGTGAAAAACTCTATTGGGAGGTCGAGATGGTAGCTTCTAAGAGCAATAGAGCATGTTGAGCCTAAACTACTGAAATTCAGTGTTATGGCAAGAAGGCTAGGAAGAACATAAGTCTTGAATCTGCTGCATAACAGGAACTGGGAATTATCTGAGAAGCATTCAGAGGAAATACAAAAGAAAACTTCAGAGATAACAGAAGGAAAGGTTTGGTGTTGATTTTTTTTGTTTTGTTTCTTTTTTTTTGTTTTTTTTGTTTGCTTGGTTTTTTTTGTTTTGCAAAGGGCCAGAGAACTTGTCAAACTTGGAGTGAACCTGAAAACCATCAGTGGTTGCTGATATAAGAATAAATCATGAATGAGGCAGCCATAGTGTTTTCTTGCCATCTGTGTTTTTTAAGGAAAGGTTTTGTGCAAAGATGTTGCAGTAGATTTATTGATGCCAGTCACTGCCATTTCCTGAACACTTCTCTTCAGAAGAGCAGAAGAAACCAATTCTTTGTACCCAGGAAAAAATAATAGGGTTGTCCAAGTTGGATGGGTCTATAGGAAGTCTCTGCACTGCAATCTTTTGGTAAAATCAGAGTCAGTTATGGAATCACACCAAGTTCTTCAGGGCTATACCCAGTCAGACCTGAAAATCTCCAAGGGTGAGAACACCCTGTCTGTCTGTGCAGCCTGTGCCACTGCTTGACTGTTCTCGGGGTGAGAAATCTTTTTCACCATTCCTTGTAGAATCTTTCATATTTCAGTGTATGATTGATTCTCTTTCATCCTACTACTGTTCACCTCTGTTTAGAGCCTTCATCACAACTTTGTCATACATACAGGAAGGCTGCTAATATGTCAAGTGTGTTTCTGCTTTTTTGACCTTATTTAAACAAAACTACAACTGAGATATCCTGACTAGTCGTAGCACTCTGTGATGGTGACTCTGAAACCCTTTTCCTGTTCTAATTCTCATGCCAGCTAGATTTAACCTGAGTGTTGATGTATCAGTACATACAGAGTAAATCATTATATTTTCTGATCAGTAAATATACTGATGTATTACATTAATTAATTCCAGCTTTGAACATCACTCTCTGTTGGTTTGACACTTGTGGAAATTCCCAAAGTTGGTATCACTCCTTTTGCCCTTCTGGTTAAAGAATCCTATTTTGTGGAATACTAGTTTCTGTAGTGAGATAGTCTTAGAGGAAATGAGAATGCATCCAGGTGCTACAGCACAAAGAAATGATCGTAGTTGATGGTCATTATGGTATAGTGTTTTCTGTTTAATGGGACATTTTTTATCATGTTTACTTTTTTCTTTTTATTTATTGAAACAACTTGAATCACTTGAAAAGAATTTGGAATGTCTTATAACACATCTTCCTCCTTTTTATTCAGAATGAGACAATTCAGTTTGGAAAGGAACAGACTAATTAGAGTTTTTGATCTTGGTGAGACAAGAATTATGAAGGAATTTTTCACTGGAGTAGATTATTAAGGAATGTGAATGAAATGAGAAAATAGTAAACATAAAATTGAAATATTCCTATGAGGAACTTACTGTAGTAAAAATGTGTTGATTGTCATAGTAGTTTTTAGGAAAAAAAAACCCAAGGAACAATCTTTAGGTTTATGAATAAGCAAGTAGGAGAAGCTTGTTTTCAGTTTGCAAACATGTAATATTGACCACTGACCTTGACTAGTAAGTTTATGTAATATGTATAGTTTTGCTCAAATAAAAGTTGTACTGAGTTGAAGTCATGAGACGGGTCCCAAGTGTTGGACTGCTGCTTAAAACTTAGTAGTGTCTACAATGCTGAGTTGAAAAATACTAATATTCTCTGAAGTTACTTTTATGGAATAAACTCTAGTGAATGGTATGGGAAACTGCTTTCCATTTGTGAGGGTATTCTGGTTCTTGTGGTAAGGTAAGACGATAAATACCAATGGTATTCTTGCTGTAGATATGCCAGATCATTATGTGCTGCAATAGCAATCTTTAGTCTGATGTCCCACGTGATTTCTTATTATATTAAATCAAGCTTTTAAAAAAGATACACACCATGTAATTATTTTTAACCTAGATTATAGATCTAGCATTATAAGCTATATATTATAGTTTTTTTATAATCTATATTATAATCTATAGATTATAGATTTGAATTATAGAACCACATCCCATTTTTTAATTGCATGGATAGTCAAGAAAAATCCATTATTCTCCAGGAGTATATAATGTTGGAGAGTTGTTAAGCTGTTAAAATTGCAGACTGGATGAGGAGTAATTATTGTATTTCTTGCAGTCAAGAATAATGTTTTTCCTATGTGTCTAGTTCTGCCTCATAGTCATAGAATATAATTAATACTAGGTATATGTAACATGGTAGTGGTAAGGACACAAAGTTTATTTTTACTGGAAAAACCTGAGCTTCAATTATAGCAGCTTTTTTGCCCATTAATGTTTCACTTAGTCCTATGTGTCTAAAGGCAGGCAGCTCTTTAGGAGGAGTATTCCACCAATAGTAGAAATACACAGCAACATAAAAAGATAGTAATGATAAGGGAGATAAGATAGTAATGATAAAGTCAGTGAAACATTAGGTTCTCAGAAAACTATGGTAAGCAAGAAAACTCTTAACATTTTACATTTTTGATTTTGGTATTGGAAGGTAATTATTAAGGAGCTAATATAGAAAGGGATGTGTTCTGTTGCAGTGTTATTTAATGGTATCCAGTGAATGTCCCTTCTGTTTGTGTGAAGCATAACAGGAAAATTACAAATGGCACAAGCAGATGTAGCTGTTTTGATTTTGCTTTGAAGTGTTGTACTGCTCCAGGCAAGCATTTCTTACTGTGTGGTATAATAAAGGTAATATCACACTATGTGAAACACAAATCAAAATCTTGGATTCTAAGGAGATGTCAGAGGTCTCTGTATAACCACAGGTCCTGGATTCTGGGATCTTTGTCTTATGTGAAATAAGAGCTCTCATACCTGCTTAACTTTCTCCAAAACATACTTTGTAACAGGGCTGCTGGCTATTCAAGGAAAGTAATTGGAACTATTTTCCAGAAACACCTTTGTTTTAGCAGGTGATCATCAAAATAAGCCAAGTCCCTGGTCTGAGCTTAGTTTCTTTCTCTTATGACTATATCAAGTTCAAACCAAATGTATTTTGCCTTTGTTTTTTTTTTTTTGTTTTGTGTTGGTTTTTGTTTGGTTGTATTTTTTTTTTTTTTGCTTTGTTTTGAGTGTAGTATGCTGAATAAATCCAGATATTACACTGTGTTAGGCTGATTTCTCCCAGTTTGGTGCTGTGGCTTTTTGCTGCATCTTGCTTACGCTTTTTTCCTACTTTTACTACATTGTTGTGAAATCCTGTGATAGTCAACCCTTTTCTTTATTGCACTTCTTGGTTCCAGTCTTCATCCATTCTCATTTTGATTTGCATCTTTTTTCTTCTTGAATACACAACAGGGGACCTGAACAGTTAAGGTATGGACAGTTAGAATTGTCTCTGGCATGGTAGTTTCAAGTGTTTTTCTAATTAAAAATGTTTTCTCTGAACTGGGGTTTATGGTAACCATTTTCCCCTCCCCCATCAGTTATTGCAGGGCAGGGGAGTGACTAGAAAATACAGAAATAAAGAAGTGGTGTTATAGAAATGTTTTAAATCTTGACTTCTGGAAAGGGTGTTCTTATTACTATTCCAGTAATTATTCAAATTTTCCAATTTGAAGACATGGAGTTTCTTTTTTTCGACTTGCTGTTGGAAGAGGAAAAGCTTAATTGGTCTAAAGGGTGTGATTTGTTGAGAAGCTACATGTAGTTCTTCAAATGAATTATCCCCATAGTGGAATTATATTGTAGACTGTTTCTGTTTTCTGAGCTAAGTGAATACTGGATGATTTAGAGTGAAATGCAAGAATTCAAACATTATAGAAACCAGCCATCTTCACACCTCTGATGAGACTTGGCGTGCCCTTCATATGATTGCTTGGGTTTTACCTGGCTTGTGTGACATACCACAGCTGTCAACTGCTTTATTCTTGCTTTAGTTATTATTTTTCGTTCTCCTGTATGTAAACTCAGATTTGCGATGTAGCCGAATACCAGGTATTTTAGTAGTTGGAATTACTGGAGAAAGTTTTCAAAGTAATAATGATTTAAAATACTAATAAATTAATCACTTGATTTACTACAAGCCAAGAAGGAGAATAAGTGTTTTCAAACTGACTGATGGCTTTCCTAACTATTTCAGAAAGTCAGGGAGTCCATAAGATTTAAATTTTCATCTATCTCCCAGAAAATTTTCCTTATCACTTTGCTGTGTTTTTGAAGAAAATCTTTTAGGAAAAATCCACTTTTGCTGTCTCAGTATCAGCCTATTTAGTGTGAACTCAGTGGCTTGTACTAAGAAGTTATCTGGTGTCTTTTGGTTTCAGTTTGAATAGTGAACAATGCCTTCTCCAGATGTCGTTGTGCCTGTTTGATAGATGGGTCCATTCGGCTTTCTTATTTTGTGTTTTCTGATACTTTGGCTTTTGTGAACTGCACTAAATTCTGTTCATCTCCTTGAACGGTTGTGTCATCTCAGAAACTCAGAAGTCAATTAAATTTTGAGATGCAGAATTACTTGTTTAGTACCTTTGTATTTGCGAAGAATGAATGTCATCCATCTGCAGAGAGTTCAGCAAAGAAGTTAAATATGAACTTGGTTTGATTGTTAGCTTGATAAAAGGGAAATTTTCAAACTTCTGCACTTCCAAAGGATGACTAGAGCTAGAGAATAAAATAGGGGTTCTGTCAGAGGAACTTTGGATATCACAAGAGTCTGTTGTGATTTGTGATCAGATGTGAGTCCAGTTTTACCCTGTAGAACAGTGACAAGTGGCAGCCCTGTCTTCCAGAAGGGTACTTCCCTTGCATCAAAAATTAAAAAAGCAAAACAGTTTCTTCTGTTATGGTCTGTTACAAACAAAGTAATTGGGAAGAGGGAGGATGATTTATTTTATTTATGTATTTATTTTTTAAACTAGTCATACTGTTTTTCATGTTTTCCAGAGTTTAAATGCAGTTTTATATGAGTGCTTGACAAGGAATATTGCTGTTTTAAGTAGTTATGACTGTGGTTGTTATGCTCTGTCAGTAAACATCTGACTGGCAGGTTTAAAATTGTAGTGTATACAGTGTAAAACACCTGTTAGATATCTGTTATACTTAATCTTTTTGCAGAATCTTTTAGAGTTGCTCTTGGCTTTTAAGGAACATAATTTCTGTGTGTATTCAAGAGCTTTTCAAATGCTGTTGAATTGTTACAACAAAGGTAATGTACAGTTCAGAGGAGTGAACTGCACTATTCTGGGCATGGTATTAGGAAATTGTATCTAAAAATATACTGTTTGTGCCAACAAACCAGATCACTTCAGAGACATTAGGCATCCATAGATATTTATGTCTACGCATTTTAGACTGAGCATAAGCTTTAAAGCAAAGCTTTGAGGCACTGCATAACAGCATTTGCAGTTCTGTTGAAAGCTGTATGATTGTGTCTTGCTGTAGCTCTCATAGCTCCTGGTTTCATCAGTTAACTCTGTATTCCATTCACTGGGCTTAGATGAGGTGGTTGTGATCACCAAAGTGCTAAGCACTTGATCTTCTGTCTTTCAAGAGAGCTTTTTATAAAACTTGCTTTGATGTGTACTTCATGTCCAGGCTACTTTCCCAGTGGGATCGCTTTTATGCCTCTGTCTATTCGTATGTTGCAGTATCCCATATGTTATCAATGAAACACAGCTTGCCAGCAGATTTTGAGCTTATCACCAAGGTAGTACCTCTACCATATTCAGCAGTAAGATCAACCTACCTCTTTAATTTATAAAGTTTGCCTTCTGTAAATTTGCACAAAGTCTTGAAAAATTCTCTTTGCAGGTACAGAATTTTTCATAAATGCAAGGAAAAAACTATCTGGAAAAGGGAATAGTACTGGACCAAACTATTGTCATGACCTCAGTCATCACATCTCATGCCCTCCCACTTCCTTTGCTGCCTTCATTTGAATGATTTGCTGAGTTTGAATGTAAGCCTTTAGGCAAGTTTCTTTCTAACAATATCAGTAGAAAGCTGTTCTAACTTAAAAACTGAATGGGAAAATGATCAACAGAAAAGAGCTGGTGGTTTTTACAGTATTGCAGTAAGTGCTAAAGAGTCCACACGCATGGTTATGAGATGAAATCGAGAAATATGGTGCAGAGCATTCACTGAAAACACATTTTTTTCAATATTGGTCTATTAAGCATTTAGTCTATAGGCATTCAGACAGATACTACATTTGCTATGGCAGCACTTGATGAGAAAATTGAGCTGCAGCAAAAGAAGCTGCAGACATTTTTAACAGAATACCTTGAAGCATGTGTGCAAATAAATAAAATGGATGATTTTCTAGAGAACTGATTTTCCCTCCATCTTACGTTCTGAAGCTGATCTGAGTTATGAAGGTTGTCATTTAGGTTTTTCTAATACTGTCCAATCTTTTCTGGAACCATCGAACTGTACACATTCTTCCAGGGTGACCATGAGACTTTTTTATTGTACCAGCTGGCTTAGTTCATAGGCTTACAAAATGCTGTGAGTATCTGCAGGTTAATTAGATGAGTATTGTTAGATTTTCTGCAATTCTTCCTTTGAAATTCTTGTTTGCTATAATGCAGTAAGATTTATCTGTTTGTAGAACAAGTGTCTCTATGTGTGTGTCGTATTCCTTAATCTCCTTTGCAGTTTGAAAGACTGCTTTTACTGTGCCAGTTGTGTATCATTGCACATGTTGAATATAATTGAACATATTCTTATGTTTATTTCCTATGCATTTACAGTACTTTGAAAGTTTCTATTTCAAAGAATGGAGAAACTTGAAGCTTTAATGTGCCAGTCTGTGTTCAAAAGGCTGTTCACAGTGTAAATTTTGTTGCCAACTCTGTCTTTGCTTTACTGCTGTTTTGAAACTGTTTTCATTAATAATAAGTTGTGGTCAGTTAAGTCTTCTCATAATGTAAAGGGAAAAGATATGCCCTTAATTTTTGTAAAATCCACTTCAGTTTTCTTATAAACGTAATAGTCATGCTCTATTTCAGGTAGAAATTTGAGGTAGTACAGAGCTCTCTTGTTTTAGCAATATGAAAGGTACTTAGTGCAGTTGCACTTGAAATTGCAGTTGAGAGCTGAAGGACCCTTATGGGTGCTTCCCTGTTTGGATACTGCTTACCAGATGGAACTCAGGAACCTGCTGGCCACAGTGCCAGGATGCTTCCTTCTTGAAAGCCATGATATCTACCAATCACTTTTTCTTTCACCTGTGTTGAATACAAATATAACCTCTCAGTCTTTATATTCAGATGTTGGATGTATTTTGTTTGTTGCCATTTTTTCTTAGCTTTCCCCAAATTTAAGCATATAAACAAAAAGAGCATGAAGATGAGAAACAACTCCATGGTGGTTCTACTTCAGATTAATTCTCTATGTTGTCTTGTCCTCTCTGAAGCCTCAAAGATCAACTTGACTTCCAAATGCTGCTGAAGTAATTCTTTTGAAAGGCCACTGATCATCCTAAGGCTTATGTGGACTTTGGAGTGGGAGATGAGACTTTTAACAGAAATTGCATGTAAACCTTGAATTTCTTTGTAAGAGGCAAATCTACTTGTATTTCAGTCAACTGCATTTTCTATTCAAAATGTAACTTTTCTCTCTAGCATAATGAGGTACAAGGACTTCCATTACCAAAACCAATTTCCAATTTAAAAGGTGCTTTTTATGTTGACAGTAGTTCATGACTGTAATAACTTTGTGAGACTGCAGGGTTTTTTTGATAGATGCATGCTGGTGTTCAAGTACAGGGGGAAAATCCTGACACCTGTATTTTAAAAGAAGCAAGATCGGATGATCACAAGGCTTTCTTCTTTTCCTCTTCATTTTGTGTTACTTGATGGTTCACAAATTTTCTTTTGAAATGTTCATTCCCCCAATTTTCTAATTGAGGCCAGCTGATTTCTGAACTATCCTCTTGTTGGGGCTGTGTCTCTTTAGTGTAGTTGATCCTTTCTAGGTGCTAGCTGAAGTATATCCAAGATATTAAATCTTGGTAGTCTCAACACCAGGAAACTGATTTGAAGTTAAAGAAGAATAATATAATTTTCTAGTTATTGTAATGGCATTCACTGGTATAATATTTAAAACAAAAAACAATGCCCAAAAGTAAAAAAATCAAAGATTTTTTTTATGGTGACTCACCTATTTCATGGGCTAGTGGAAACATAACCTTCACAAGAACTTACCAAACAGCAACTATTGAATAATCATCTTTATATATATTGCCAGTAATTCAGAGGTGTGTTGTGATTTTAGACACTAGCAAGAACAAACCTCCCTTTTTAACTGAAGATAAGTGGTTTTCATTGTAAAGCGTTTATACATAGCTGGCTACCTCAGTTATTTTTTGTTTTTCACAAATTCTTGCTGACAAGGGAATCTTCCTTCTTTATAATAAAGGGAAAACCCCCTAAATATAGACATGTTCTAGCAGCATTCTGCTTAGTCAAGGTGTTCTGCGGAGGAGATGGCTTGGGTTTGTATGATTTCATTATTTCTAACATAGTTGTTCATACTGTTTCCCTGCTAAAAAAGTTGATGGTTTGTGGACTGCTATGTAATGTGGATAGAAGCCTTTTGACTGTCCAGCTATCCTTGCTGTTGGACTTGAAATGAGATTTTCTGGCACTGAAACGTTTGATATCAGGAAGGTTAGATAACTTCTTTGTTTTCTGTCCTTGATGTGGATCATCAGCTTTATTAGCTTTGAAATCTGTGTCAGATGATTCCTTAAGCCTACTGTGAGTTCTGCACATTCTACCCTGCTTTTCCCAGTACCACATAATGTTGTGCAGTGCTACTCTTCTTAAGTTTTTAGTTCCACACCTGTTTCTTTGTTGGGAAAAAAAAAAGGCTTCCAGAATATATAGGTACAATAGAGTTCTCCTTTATTTCATTCTCATCTGTGTTAAGAACTTTTTGATATTTCAGTTGTAGGGCTCGGTTTCCCAACAAAAGTCATGTGACATCAGCAGTGAGGTGCAATAAGAGCTCTCTTAGGATTACTTAAAATAGAATGGAAGACTTTGAGTATATAAGGTTGTGTGGCCTTGAATGTGATTTTTATTTGATATATGAGCTGTGACATAGCTATTGCATGACTGAGATGTGCCTGTAAGCGATGTAGTGTACAGATGGGGTTTCTCTGAAACAAAGCCAGCGACTATATTGGAATGTGCTCATTTAGAGGGTAAAGAATACTTCATAAAACATATGGAAACATTTCTATGTTTTTTCATTAAGAAGCCTTCTTAATCCTTACGCATTTTTTCTGATTGTCCATGCTAATGTGTAATTTTCCTGAATCAGGACTGCCTGTGCATCAGTTCAGTGTCATTTTTTGTAGTGGTATGAATATTTTATTTTAAAACCCACTAAATATACTCTTCTATTGTTGTAGAGCTTTTTGTCATTTGAAAGGTGAAATAATCCTTTTCTCAGAACTGTTGGATAAAACTCACGATTACGTATTACAAAACACTTTGTTTAGGAAGAACATAAAACAATAGTAATAGGATTGTTGCACTGTAGGGTTTGAATTAAATGGTTATTGGGATCCACTGGTATAAAATCCAGAATTACTTAAATTTTAACAAGAAATGTACACCAAATTTATGCAAGTGGATCTCGCTACTCAAAAATATGGATGCTGAAAATGTGCAGGAACCATAAGAGCCCACATCTCAGCAAGGGTTTCTATGTCGTTCTTTGTCAATAGGAGAATTGAGCATCTAAAGCATGTGAGCTGTTGAGGTTTGTAATTACTTACCAGAACCCTGTGGAAGAAATACATGTTATGGATTTTTTTTTTTTCATTTTATGGGAAAAAACAAAGTACAAAACTTCTAAGCACTACTTGGTAAATTTTTCTACTCAATTTATTTGCAGGAATGGGAGGTGGAAATTGCAAATCCTAGATTTTTCACTTCTGCCCACATATTTGCCACCTGATTCCCCTGATTAGGCTGTGCTTTAAATTTGAAACATCCTTTAGCAGTATCTACAGCATCTAATATATTATGAAATGGTTTTTTTTTTCTGCTGTGATGTCAAATCCATAGTGGGTTTTAACACTAAAATGTATTAAATTAATATAGTGATGGCATTTATAGCTGCTTTTCAGAAGTACTAATTTAGCAGAACAGGGCCCTGATGCTTGAGGTTCCTAGGGAATAGGTCAAAACAAAAAATACTTACCTTAGAAGAGTATTAAGTACATTACAAAGCAATTGTTTGGGTTTTCTTTGCAATTGTGATGTCTCATCTATAATGGATCAATAGTTTTGATTTGTGCCCCCTAAGACCCAT
Source organism: Cinclus cinclus (assembly GCF_963662255.1). Classification (NCBI taxonomy): domain Eukaryota; kingdom Metazoa; phylum Chordata; class Aves; order Passeriformes; family Cinclidae; genus Cinclus; species Cinclus cinclus. Next base: position 130,499,308 of record NC_085046.1, read on the forward strand.
GATTACAGTGGGTTGGAGCCAGATTTTTTTTAACTATTTTTTCAGTCTGACTGTACCCCTAACGGAAGGCATTAGGGTTCAAGAAACAAACACACAACACTTGGATCTAGGTCTTGCAAAGTTATAGATAATATTTTAGAAACTTCGGGCACTTTTTGTTCTTGTACACCCTCTTGAAGTGTTTGGATGCCAGATTTTGATTTGTAGGCTTGTTTATATGGTTGGGGGGTGTTAAAAACCTCATCTCTGCTGTCTTATGAAGGATGTGATTTCCTTTTATTTTTAGGAGATAGGACCATATTATTGTGTATAAGGGCACTGTACAGCTTCCCCACATTATAGGCAAGCAGATATGTGAGCAGTTTGTTCAGCTTGTAGATACAGATGGAAGTTGTTCTTTCTGAGGGGTTTTTTTTATCTTAAAAAGAGGGGAAAATATCAACACTGAAAGGTTGTCATCTACTTTGGAGATGTAAGAGGAGAAATTGGAAATGGGAGTAAAAAAAAAAAAAACCTGACTATAGGAAGGTACATATGGAGATTGTGTTTGCAAAGGGATCTTGCAATTGTGAGGAGTTGTGAAGCAAGCCTCTGTACAGCTGCAGGGGTATGCAGTGCAAAGAAAACTGCTATTCATATCCAAAACTATTCTAAACATTAATGTTGTCCCCAGTATAAAACCAGTATAAACATTTTTAGTAAGGTCTGCCATGCCTGGCAGTTTGGTTAACAAGATGATTTTTAGTTAACAAGACCAGTCCTTCTTGTATGATATTACTGGAACAAATATGAATTTATTGTACTTACTTTTGTGGGGGGTGGTGGTGGGGTTAGTTTGGTTTCTTCTGTCTTTGTGCTAATAGGCGAGATGCAACTCCTTCATGTCTCTCAGGAGACTTAGTTCTTTCCAATTAATTGATTTCACTGTGCAAAAGTCTTCTGCACATCAGGCAGTATGGCTATATTTTGTACAGTTTCTTACTAAAATAAGTAAATACATTACCTCATCTCTTAATTGCCCAGTTATGCCACTGATGACCCAATCCTTACCAGCATAAAGCTGTCGCCGTTGAAGCTTAGCCAAACTCTAGGAACCTCTCTGTAACATGCTGCTGTAGGCAGTTCTCAGTGTGTAGAGCCAAACACCTTTTTCCCTTGGTTTCATTTCCACTTTCATTTGCTCTGGGATTTTTCTTCCTGAGAAAGATGGACATTTCAGTTGCTTGAATATGTAAATGGTCTATGGTTTCATCATCACTGGGTGCATTTAAGATCTTTGTTTTCATCTTTGTTTCTTTCTGTTTCTCTTGAATATGTAATATATTTGTCAGCAAAGTAGCTGATCAGCAGTGCTGCTGAGGTTGTTTGAGGTTCTTTTTTTGTTTGCTTTCTTATTTCTCAGTTTATGCATTACAGCAGAAATGTCGTAGACTTCTACTGCAAACCTTTAGGAATTTTATCAGAAATGTTAGCTTATGTGCAACTGGAAAACAACTTAATGAGTTGTAAAACTGTGGTGTTCATTAAAAAAAAAAGAAAATCCAAAACATTATCCGTACAGAAGTGGGAGTAATTCTAAACTAGTAGGTTTCTAAAACTGCCAGCAGCCTCCATTTTTAACATTAACAACTGTCTTCTGGAGAAACAAAATTTGATAATCAGCAAAATTATTCTTAATCTTTCTGTGGCCTTACCCAACAATGATGATGTGCTTAGCAGAAGAAATAATTTGTTGTGTAAGGATTTTTTTTTTTAATCTATGTCTTGTCTCTTTTTTTTTAATGCATTACATTTGTGTGTCCATATCAGTATGGACATATTAAGATTCAAATGTCTTTTAAAGAAGTGTTAGGGTTGTATGTGTACTATTAGGGTAACTTTGCTTTGTTAAAAACATTTAAACTTCTTTTTACTTGAATCAACGTATGAGGTAAATTGTCTTTCACAAATTGTGTTAACTTCTCTTTCCTTGATGTCCTGTTGTGTAAATATTTTGTCTTTTGTGTATCTTCTCCTGTTGCAATGATTGCAATTATATTGCATTGGCAAGACGATCCAAATCTTTCCACCTGTGAATGTAATGGCAGATGTGTAGTTTCCTGTGACAGAATGAAGCCTATTGAAAGCTAGTGTTCAACATCAGTTGCCATTTCATCTAACTGATCTACACATCATTTCTGTGTACTCTGTGAAAAGTTTATTAGTTTCTATTTCCTCTAGGGATTAATTTGAACCATATGTCTGAATATTAATTATCCATTCTGGTTGGTGTGTTGAAAAAATTTATTTCCTGTATTTATTGACATTGTCTAAGTCCTGGGATCTACACTATAAAATGTTACGTAATCACTCCAAGTGATTACTAATCATCTGCATAGCTAATGCGCTATGATGTAAATGGAGAAGCTATACATTAGAATTTTTTATTTTTTTCTATGGTATAACTGAAGTTAAAATGGATTTTTTTCCCTTGCTCCCTTGCTTATATGCATGTCATTTGAAGTTTCAATACAGTGGCTCCTTATGTGTTTGCCAGATAGGGGCGTCTTAACATTGCAAAGGTAATTTCTGTTCCCACATGCTGTAGTAGCATAATGGAAAGTCCTGAGAGGAGTTGTAAATTAAAGCTTAATATGAGGTGTCTTGTTTAATTGTTGGGTCACTTAGCTCAATTTACCATTAATTCTTTGGTGACTTCTTGTAAGATATCCTGTGTATCCAGAAGAAATAATTGAGACCTTCACAGTGTAGTGTTTATTAGATGAGCTTCATTTGCCATCCTGGAAGAACCACATGCTTGCCTCTGGAAGTAGTAATTACAAATGAGCAAGCGTACTGCTGTAACAAATGCAGGAATTTGAGCTTTGCTCCATAAGCAATCATCCTCAGAGCAGAATTAGCTTGAATGTGGGTAACCCCAATGCAGACTAGGGAAGGTTTAGATCCTCTCCAAAAGTCAGTCAGTGCTCATGAATGGACCCCCTAGTTCTAACTGCTGCAATGCTAGCATTTATGAATTAAAGATATAGATATCTATTAAATGTAGGTGTACATTTTTGTTTGTGGGGAAAGAACCTCATAAGGGGAAATACTATGTGGTGTGTGTTTCTTAGTGGGAAGTGGCTGGAGGCTATTGAGCAGGAATAGTTAATGTGAGGTCTGTGAAAAATACATGGTGAAGAAGATTCCATGTTAGAATACAATGTTCTAGACATGAATGCAATCTTTCTGCAACTGTAGTAGGGTATGCTTGTGCCTAGAGGGCAAAATTAAGGCAAATAAAATAGCAAACATCCTTGTAGTATTTATTATGTTCCAGTTTTTCTGCATTGTAAAAAAGGAGATATTTTCTTCTGTGATGTGCTAAATATTGAATTAATTTCCAAAGGAATGTCTGTTTTTCATTTTTAAGATGGTATTGTAGTTAATGCATTCTAGGCATGTGAAAATGATTATGGAAATAAGGGTATGTGATCTGAACTTCACTGCCACTTGGGTGTGCAGTGTAACTTGTGTTAAAGGCCAATGTTATTCAACACGTCTGCTAATAAGGACAATTCTTTCTTAAGCATAATAATCCTGTTTGATTTGTCTTTAGAATACTTCTTTTTTAATATATACAGAAATTACATTCTCAGTATTGGAAGTTAAATTGAGAGTTTCATTGTTGACTTTTTAATGGTTTTATGTGGGAAAAGTGATTTGTCTGAAAAGAAGCTCCATTAAGGGAAGGCCCCATATCTATTATTTCCTCATTCCACCACCCCACCTCCCAGTATCAGAGTTCCAATTTCTGTAATAGTGTTTTTCCAAATATGCAGTGAAGTGTTTCTAAGGAGCAAACAGAAGGCAATAGCTCTTCTGATCTGGACTAGTAGAAGGGCTGTTGCCACTTGTCTTTTCTCTTACTTATTGGTTTTGATGACATTGAATTAATAATTTCACACATATAGATCTTCTCGTTCTGCTAATGACTACAAGTAGCAAATTGTGGCATGATAATTGCTCTGGGAAGAATAGTAGTGGCCCCTTATGGTAGGGTAATGTAAAAATGACCTGGACTATTGACCATCCCTCAGTTTACTGTTAACTAATTATGCTAATTGGAAAAGTTTATTAGTTAACATTGCTCAGTCGTAAATTAACTTGCTGAAAGGCAGCGTGTGAAGAGCTGTGTTTGGACAGTTTGAAGGGCTTAAGAGAACCGAGTTCTTAGTTTAAGACAACAGCTGGCTGGACTGCTAGAAAGAAATTGATTTTCTCCCGTGAGCTCTCTGTCTAATAGAAATAAGAATATGCAATGTGTTGCTGTATAATGGAGAAATGTAGTTGTCTTTAAGGATTTAATTTAGCTGGGCTGTAACTATA